>NW_026555072.1:12440833-13134166 GCF_021234165.1 Pteronotus mesoamericanus
CATAACTTGCTCCTCTGATTTACCCATTAGAAGGGTAAAATATAATCCAGGTTTTAGCCTCCTGAAATCTAGCACTTAATTCGGAAAAAATAATTACATAACAAGAAAGCTGTTCATTAATTAATTCTGCCAATTAACATTTACTGAACTACTATTCGAGTAAGGCCTTGTACTACAAATTGTGAAGGAATTTCTAGAAAGCCTGGGACACATTTTTTCGCTACAGGAAACTTAGCCAGCACTGTAGATGAGAAATATACAAAAGTATATACTTGAGCAATTAAAGTTCATGAGCCTAGGGGTGAAAAGAAACAGGAATGCAGAGTATGGCACACAGACAATAAGCACTGCTCAGCTTCACTAAGACTTTATTGTCCTCTTGGTTTCCAACTGGTTGCTCAGAAACAATTGTGTCATGGCTTTTGACTTAAATTTTCCTTTTATTAGCTATGTAGTTTGTCTCTTGGGTTTACTCTTCCTTACTGCCTAAAATTCCCAAACACTTTACCTTCCCATGCATTCCCAGCAACATTTCTAGTCTCAACCTCAGGTCTTTCCTTAGCTGAACAACAAATTTCTACTAAATCGTTTCCTACTCTGCATTTATTCAAACTGCTGTCAAAATTTTCACTTGGTATTAAAAACATCTTACTCTTTAGGTCTTTATCAGAATGAACTGATCTTACATTTAGCCTTACTCTACTTAATGTCTGGCATCACCGGTTTCATGTCAACCCCTCCATCCTGGCTCACTCTCAAAAACCTGCTAAAAGCTCTGAAGGGCATGAACTTGGTAGGACTCTAATCTGGTCCCATCCCATATTTTCCTTGGAATATATCTGGCTCTTCAACTGACCTTATGCCCTATCTGCAAATGTTGGTCTTGAATCCATGTGATAGAGGCAGTGTTTGTGATGCGAAAAGGTCCCTGAATTTTGGGGGTATGTATTCATTTGAACTACTAAAACTCTCCCTATTTGACTCCTGTACCAAAAATTGAAAACTGGCTAAATCTCTCCTCGGTTGAACATTTGTTCACATATCCCTCCCCTTTTCTGTGTGTGTGTGTGTGTGTGTGTGTGTGTGTGTGTGTGTGTTTACTTGCTTGTTTTTAACCCAGAGAAAAAAATCAACTTAGGTTATATGTTGTGCACTGTCCCATTCTTTCCATCCCTAATCCACAGCTCAGACTAGAGAATGAGTTTATATTTCAAAACCTCCTCAGTCATGCATCACGTGTGGGTGGTTTCCTCTTATCTCTCAGAAACACTGAAAAACAAAGAGAAATCGTGCTTCCATGATAAAGACCAGTTACACATGCAGTTCTTTATCTCTGGGAACAGACAAAACCTACCCTTGAGTTCACTGATTAGTAAAAAAAAAAAAAAAAGTGAAAATAATGCTCATTAAGACTGTGGAAGGGAACATTGAGGAACAGGGTGCTCTTCTGCCCCACATACAGTAGAGAAAGAAGAAAGAGGAGATGCGAGGGAAGGGGCCTGTTCTTATTCTCTCATTTGTCTGCTTTCTCAGATACCCGTCCATTTCCCAGTCCTAGAACATAGGAACATGCTCATGAGCACACACACTACCTCCAAGAAGATGACCTCTTGTGCTTTTCAAACACTCTTGAGGCCCTGGGATGGAGAAAATGGCACTGCCAGTGGAAAAAAAGTGGCTCGGGATGACAGAGAACTCCCTGCTCATGAGGCCTTTATCAAGACAAACCCAAATTCCCTCTCCTGAATTTGGAGCACATAAGGCCGATGCATGTGTTGATATTTTGGATGGATTTGGTTCTTTAAATAAATTTTTACATTTAATTAAAATAAATTAAGGTATCTCAAAAGTACAAAGTAAGTCTGTGGTAGTTTGGTTTAAAGAGTTTCATTAGTTTAACTAATTCCTTTCTCTGATCCTCAAACAGAAATGTCTGCAATGAAATTTTCCCGTTGGGCTGGGCTCTGAGTATGAAGAGATGAGAGAGCAATGAAGTCCATGCTTGGTTTCTTGGCCCTACCTGAAGATCGTGTTGTTACGGAACACTTCCACGCTGAGGAGAGATGACCTTTGTTAATGACAAGAATGGAATGGACCAAGTCACCGAACACTTGCCTCACCACAGACCGTTTTCTAGGGCACATGTCCTGTCCATGGGCACTCAGAAGTGGAAGTCTTTGCTAGTCACATAGGAACCACTGCCAACATTACCAAACAATAGTCCAAAATGCCCTGAGTATGTGACTGTCCATCTACATACGCTGCAGAAAGTCACTCCAATATCATGCCAAATACATAAGTAACAGAGTAATAATTTGATATTGACTTAGGTGTTTTTTTTCCTGCAATTAATTTCACCCCAATCCTTCATCCTATTATTCTGGTAGCAGCACAGGCTTCTGCTCAGAGAATGAAACAAGCCTTTTGACTACTAATGAACATCAAAATGAACTTTGATACCCAAGGATAACAGCTCTGATGAGAAAGGCTTTTGAGTTGTTAGAACCTGGGTATTTTGGTATCAATACTTAAAGTTGATACCATATTAACAAGACAAATAATAGTAAGTGTTAGAGAGTAATAGTAAGTGTTAGAGAGGGTGTAGAGAAAAAAGAAACCCTCATTCACTGCTGGTTAGAGTGTAAACTGGTATAGTCACCATGCAAGAGTATGGAGGTTCCTCAAAAAATTAACAAGAGAGTCACCATATGATCCAGCAACCCCTCATTCAGGCACCTACACAAAAAAATTGAAAACACTTATTCACAAAGATACATGCACCACTGTTCACTGCAACATTATTCACAGTGGTCAAGATATATAAACAACTGAAATGTCCCTCAGTAGATGACTGGATAAAGAATATGTGGTCCATATATATGATGGACTACTACTCAGCCATAAGAAAAGCTGAAATACTGCCTTTTGCAACATGAATGGATCTTGAGACTGCCATGCTTAGCAAAATAAGTTAGAAAAAATCAAGAGCCATATGATTTCACTCATATGTGAGATATAAAACTGAAAGTAACAAATGAACAAACAAGACAGACAAGTACTCAGAGACAGACAACAGTGTGGTGGTTACCAGAGGGAAGAGGGGTAGGGGAGGTGGTAAAGGGGGCCAAGTATATGATGACAGCAGGAGATTTTACTTTGGGTGGTGAACACATAGTGCAAAATATAGATGATGTATCACAGAATTGTACACTTGAAATCTATATAATTTAATTAACCATTGTCAGTCCAATAAATTTAATTTAAAAACAGACTTGAAGTATACATATATAGCCACCAGGAAGTTGAAAGTCTGGAGTTCCTGCTACACCCCCTTCTGACAAACTTGTAATCCCCCAGATAGGTTTAGGGATTTACAGGTGGTTAGAATATATGCCTCCTTCCTGCCTGGGGAGATGGCAGCCACAAAGATACGTTTACTGCTTCAGGGTCTGGGGCCAGTAAAAGAGATGCCATTACATGGCACATCCCATAAGAAAGCCAGAGACAATCCTGAGTTTTCTGTGGGTACTATGGTAAACCAGAAAAAAAGACCATCCCCTGAAGCAAGTTTACTTTTAAAAATTCTCAGTCCAACAGTATGGATGGACCCGGAGAGCATTATGTTAAGTGAAATAAGCCAGACAGAGAAAGACAAATACCATGTGATTTCACTCACATGCGGCATCTAATGAACAAACTGAACTAACTAGCAAAATAGAGACAGACTCATACATAGAGAACAGGATGACAGCTAAGGAGGGGAGGGGAGGGGATGGAGGGACTAAGCAAATAGGAGAAAGGGCTCATGGACATGGGCAACAGCGTGGTGATGGTGGTGGGAGGACGGGGTATAAAGGGACTAAATGATAACAGAAAAATACAATAAAAAATTCCCAGTCCAAATAATTTCAAATTAAAGGCGAGGCTGTGGAAAAAAGGGAACCCTAGTCCACTGTTGGTGGGAATGCAGACTGGTGCAGCCACTATGGAAAGCAGTATGGAATTTCCTTAAAAAGCTGAAAAAGGAACTGCCTTTTGATCCAGTCATTCCCCTGCTGGGACTATACCCTGAGAACACCAAAACGCCAATACAAAAGAACCTATGCACCCCAATGTTCATAGCAGCACAATTTACAATAGCCAAGTGTTGGAAGCAACCTAAATGCCCATCAATAGATGATTGGATCAAAAAATTAGGGTACACATACACAATGGAATACTACGCAGCAGAAAGGAAAAAAGGACTACTAAACTTTGCGACAGCATGGATGGAACTGGAGAGCATCATGCTAAGCAAAATAAGCCAGGGGGCGAAAGACAAATACCATATGATCTCACCTATAAGCGGAACCTAACCAACAATGCAAAGATGCAAGGAAAATATGACCAGCAACACTGAAAGGAAAAGAAACCAACAGAGACAAGAGGGAAGCGGGGGGTGGGGGGGGGCAGGGGGGGCGGGGAAAAGGAAGGGAAGGGGAAAGTCAAGGAACATATAGCAAGGACTCATGGACAAAGCCAAAGGGGAAGAGCTGCGGGAGGGAAGGAGGGAGGGGGCAAGGGAAAGTGGTGGCGGGGGAAGGCAGAGACAAATGTATTTGAAAAAATAAATTAAAATTAAATAAAAAAAAAGTTAGGGAAACTTTTTGGTACAGATCAATTTTCTTTTTTTAAACTTTATTTTTAAATCATGTTTAGTCTATTACAGTTGTCTCACTTTCCCCCCCTTTGCCCCATCCCACCCCCACCCCCACTCCCAGTCAGTTCCCACTCTGTTGTCCATGGGTCATTCATACATGTCCTTTGTCTAGTCCCTTCCCCTTCTTTCCACCATTGTCCTCCTTCCCCATCCCCTCTGGTCACTTTCAGTCTGTTCCATGGTTCTGTGCCAATTTTCACAATTGGTTAGATTTTTACTTTTGAAGCCTCTTTGGGGCTGTGCTTGGGTTGGAACCTACTAGCTTACAGGGAAGAGTGAGGTTTCAGGAAATCTCTGAAGTGGGCTGAGAGTTACTTCAGTTGTTGAGAGGACAAAAACTCAGGGGAGCTGCTGTGAGTCAGAAGAAGCTTAAAGAAAGAAGGTAGGGCTAAGGGGAAGCTTTTAAACAGGAAACAGATTTTGCTGAGTTGAACACTTCATGTTATGTGCAAAGCCTGTGCCAGGCGCTTTAAGGGAAAATGTAATCTTAATAATTAGACTAAGTTAACATCTGAACCATACAAATAATGAATCATTCAGCGTTTAAACTTTAAAATCACAGGTGTAAGGTGAAGAGAGTAAATACTGGCGGCTTCACCGAGGGAGAGGGATATGAGCTGTGCATTGACAAACAAGTAGGTAGTGGATAAAATGAACCCGGGGGAGAGAGGACGTTTTATGCTGTGGGATACTGGGAGAAACTCTGTGTATTTGGGCAATGCTTCTCAAACTACAATGTGCACACAAATAACCTGGTTAAAATGCAGATTATGATTCAGTAGGTCTCAGATGGGACCAGGATTCTACATTTCTAACAAGTTCCTAGGTGATGCTGCTGCTGGTCTGTGAAAACACACAAGCAGCAGAAACGGATTATGGGAACAGAGAGGCTGGCTGCAGCAGAGAATTTCCCTTGGGAAGGGTGAGAAGTTAGACTGAAAGAACTATAGAAGTTCCCAAAAACATTCAAGGAAGCAAGAGGGAGCACCAGACAAGAACATTGCACATGATCATTTAAGCGATCAGATTCCCCAAGAAAGAGAAGCAGCAAAAATTGGAGATTCTCTTCCAATATGCGATGTATAGGAAAAACATGTCCAAATTTGCAACTCCCACTGGGGAACTCTTAGCCAATGTGGCCAGGTTTGTTATTTTTTTTTTAAATTAATCTCTTAATGGGGCATGTGTGCTGGTGAAGAATGAGCAAGTCCCTTCCATCTGGTTTTCCTGATGCTCCCTGGCCATGATTATGCTGGGCAGTGAAGAATGGGAGGTGGGTTGCTCTAGTAATGCTTATCTTCCAGTCATCAAAGAGATTCTTCAGATACCATTTGGAAGTTGTTTCATTTTCCTTCTCACTTCAAGAAACACAAGCCAAGGAAACACTGGAAACCAGAAAAGTAAAACAGGTTTTACCCCATTCTTGCAGGGTGGCTGCTGGCTTTAAATATTTATTACAAGTACCTGGCAACACAGTCTGCACCAAGTGTCAGTAGATGATTTCACTGTTTCCTGCAAGACATTAAATGTCTCAGAGCCTGAGTTTCTTTATCTACAAAAAAAAAAGGGGGGGGGATCAAAATGACCTGCTCCACCTACCTGCCAGTATGAAGGTGAGACTCTTAAAAAAAGGCATTCTCGGTATTTGGCTGTATACTGCAATCATCTGGGGATCTTTTAAAAATTCCAATGCCCTAACCACACCCCAAACCAATGATATCTGACACTTTGGGTGTGTGACCAGGCATCAGTATTTTTTTAAAGCTCTCCAGGTGATTCCAAAGTGCTGTCAGGTTTGAGAATCACTACTATGAAATATCGAATGAGAAAATAATTTTTAAAAGCACAGTAATCATACTATGATGATGACTATAATGATGAAGAGAGCTAAAGGAAAAACAAGCAAAACATACTCCCACGTAGAAAGAAATACCTTTGGTCTGAGTCATGGGAGAGTGAAAGGGAGAAACCCTGTGTGAACATGAATGGGCATGCTGGGTCAGGCTGGAAGTCCAGTGAACCTCATCCAGTGTTTCCAACACAGACACCAATGCACATTTTCTGGGAGAGAAATGGAGAAACCATAGAACACAGCAGACAGTGCACTGGACTAGGATTCAGGAGATCTGGGCTTGAAATCCAGCTTTGCCACAGTAACCATGGTTAAGTCATTAGAGCTCTGTTTCCTCAGCTGTAATATAAAAGGACTGGATTAGACTTTGTCCGCTAAGTCAGTGCTTCTTAAATTTTAGTGTGCCTACAAATCACCTGATGAGCTAGCGAGAACACAGCTTCTGGGGCCTCACCCTCAGAGGTTCTGATTCAGTAGCTGTGGAATGGGGCCTGGGCTCTGAGGTGATATGCATGCTGTTGGGCTGGGGAAGAACACTATACTAGGTGACCTCTAAGGTTTTCTAAGGCATTGGAAGAGTTTGGAATATAGAATGTTGATAAAACAAAAACAAAACAAAACATGGTTCCAACTTTAGCTTCACAATTTTCTGGCAGCATGGATTTAGGCAAGTCCCTTAATACTAAGCCTCAGTTTACTCATTTGTAAAAAGCAGCAATAGTAAGACTTACCTATCTCACTGAATAGCTATGAGGATTCCATATAAGACACTTAACACAATCTGGCATGAAATATGTACGCAATGTACGTAAGCTATAGTTAAAACAGACATCAGCCCTGGCTGGTGAGGCTCAGTGGATTGAGCACTGGCCTGCCGACCAAAAGGTCTCAGGTTTGATTCCCAATCAGGGCACACGCCTGGGTTGTGAGCCAGGTCCCCAGTAGAGGGGCATGTGAAAGGCAAGCACACATGGATGTTTCTTTCCCTTTCTCCTTCCCTTCCTCTCTCTAAAAATAAATAAAATCTTTAATTTTTTTTTTTAAAGAAGACAGACATCGAAGTCCAATAGTGACTCAACTCACACCATTCAAAACCATAGGCCTTGAAGGTCTGTGTTCAGGGTATCTCGCATAAAATAATCCTGCTGTTGCTCACCTCCCACCCCGCAACCTCCATCCAAAAATGAGCTTGTGTCATCTTGCATTCCTACGTTGTTGTAACGTGTAATTCATAAACTAGTAATGTAGGGCCCGTCATATGTGCATATGTGCTTTTGTCATCACCACACTTTGAGCCGTTCCTATGGCTCAAACTGACCTGTTTCCCAAACAACATTTTTTTTTTCTTTTTCAACATACTTTTCAAGATTTTCTGGTTTCTAGACAAGTCTCTGTCACCAACTATGTAAATTTAGCCCAATCACATACCCTCCCTGAACCTGTTTCCTTATCTGAAAAAACAAGGAGTTAGGCTGATGTGGTCTTTAATGTGCCTTTCAGGGATAGCATTTTGTTATTTTGTGATTCAACACTTTACATCAACTATTTACAAATCTACATATACTTATTTGGGCTCTATTTCTGGGATGTGGATGTGATGGTATGTTATAATTGTTTCATTTCTTACAGGCTAAGCAAAAAGTCCTTTGCAATGAGATTATAGCATGTGTTTAACTTGTCCTCAATTCTAGGCATTTTATTTTATCAGGATGCAAAGTCTCTTATATACTTCCTTCCTTCCTAGTAAAAAGCTAAAAAAAAATAGAAGTTGTTTTAGAGTCTTGTTATTAGTTACATGAATGCTTGTAATCTTTGGGCTCCCAATGCCCTCAAACTGAATGACTAGCTATTAAGACTGAATGTGTAATTGACCATTTCACATCAGACCCTCCTCTAAGCCAGAGTTGAGTATGGCATTGCAGTATTCTTTTTTAAATTTAATCTTTATTATGTTTTTATCCCACTACCATTTAGTCCCCTTACACCCCCCTCCACTCAGTGATCACCACACTGTTGTCCATGAGTCCTTTTTCTTTTTTGCTCAATTCCTCCACACCCTAATCTCCCCGCCCATACCTGTCACCCTGCTCGCCATCTGTGAGTCTGTCTCTGTTTTGCTTGTTAGATCAGTTTGTTCATTAGATTCCACTTATGAGTGAAATCCTATGATATTTGTCTTTCTCTGCCTGGCTTATTTCACTTAGCATCATGTTCTCCAGGTCTATCTATACTGTTGCAAAGGGTAAAATTCTCTTCTTTTTTTTTACAGCCAAGAAGTATCCCATTGTGTAAGTGTCCCATAGTTACTGTATCCACTCATCTATTGATGGGCACTTGTGCTGCTTCCATATCTTGACAATTGTCAATAATGCTGCAATGAACATAGGGGCACTTATGTTCCCTTGAATCAGCGTTTTGGGTTCCTTCAGATGTATTCCCAAAAGTGGGATCGCTGGGTCAAAAGGCAGCTCCATTTTTAATTTTTTGAGGTATCTCCATACTGTTTTCCACAGTGGCTGCACCAGTTCATTGCTGTAGTCTTAAACCATGGTTCAACAGATATTTGTCAAGTACTTGCTGGGTGCATGACACCGTGCTAGGGAGTATAGAAAGTATAGAGAAAGTACAGAAAGTATACATATACATATGTTACATATAATCAGGTAGCCAGCAAATGGCTTTTTCTTTTTCTTTTGAAAGGCTTATTCTTATAGCATATTTGCAGCTTACACTATTAATTAGCTACTAAACATCCATTCTTTCCTCATTCCTTGCTACTGGATATCAGTTTTATTTGGGTGGCAATTGTGTTTATTTAGCTCTAGGTGACAACTAGTGAGTAGCCTCAGCCAATCATGTCAATCCTGTTGTCCCTTGCCAGATACACAGTTCTCACCCTTCCTTGCAGCTAGGGTTGACTATGTGGTCTCACTTTGATCAATGGGGAAAACTGCTGGGGCAGTAGCTTCTTTGAAAGTTTTTATTTCATGGTAAATGTAAATAAAATGGATGAACTTCGCTGTTACCTGCCTTTCCTCTTTTTGGTGCCTTGAATGTTTATGTCAGGCTTGCAGCTGTAGCAGCCATTTTGTATCCTGAGGCAATAAACATGTGGATGAAAGACCAACATTGAAAGAATGATGGGGGAGAAAGACAGACTCTGGAGTTTGTGGACATCATTGAGTATCTGTACCACAACTAGGACCACCTATCACCGGACTCTTGTTATGAGAGAAAAAACTATTCCCTTTCTTAAAGTCACTGTTGATTGGAATACATGCAGCCAAACTCACATCAACTGGGCAGCCATAAAGTATCGACCCAACAGCACTGCTAGCACTCATGTCCATGTGAAGCAATTTTTGCCCGCGTGCACCTCTGTTTCCATGGGAACCTGTAGCCCCAGAGCTCTTCAAAGTGAGGCTGATAGATTAACAAACTCAAATGCAGTTTCCACTTGGGGCTGCACTCACAAGGTTGTGATTAATTTTTGTTAAGTGGTATTCTGGAGCCCAGAGAAAAAGCCTGGAAAATACACTGTCACTTTGCTGCCATTGCTCTGGGTGACTCCCCTACTTCTCTACTTACCCTGTTCCAGGTCAGGGACAATGGACACTCTGCAATCTGCCTCCACGACAGTGGATCCTCAAATCCTCAAAGTCGATATGGGAAGGCAAAGAGGAGGCCTATGGGCACCTCAGCAACAAGTGTTGTAAAGCAACTATGTTCTTTTCCAGGAACCACTGTCACTTCAAATTCAGTACTTACATTATATACTACCTACTCTGTCACTTTAGAGACCTATTCACAAAAAATGGTCATAGATGAACAATACCTGAACAATTTGTGATATTTTAAGATTCAATAACTCTTTTACCTAGATACTTTGAACAGAACTGAAAGGTTTGTTTTGGTTTTGTTTTGGTTTTGGGTTTTGTTTGTTTTTTTACCATGCTGTTTGACATGGACCCTAAAGGTAACAAACTGGGGAGGGAATGCAGGGATTCTTTAAAACTGATTAATATTTTCTTCTTTTTTCAGCACATCACAACACATTTTATTGAGGCTCACGGAAGTAGTGTGATAACAGTGTAGGTTTGGCCATGAATGGTACCTTCTCTGTGTGCAAAGTAAAACCTAAAGCTATTGGGGCTGGGGTGAGATGGGATGTGTTGAGTGACCATGGCTCAGGAAATTCAGACTTTCTAGCTCTGTCATTATAAGGCAACTAGTTTAACCCCTCTGGCCCCTTCGCTATCTTCATCTGTAAAATGAATAGCTTCCCAGGACTTTTCTGGTTCATAATTTCCATGATTTATAAATATACATAACTTTCCTACCTCCTCTTGTGTTCATTTAGGTATTGCAGGGAATCCCCTGTCTGATCATGCCCAAAGTAGTTTTGCTAAGTAGTTAACACTGTTTTCAGATAGTTTAAAGGGAAAATGGCTGTTTTCTGGTTTCTTTTCAGAAAAAGTTTTAGCGAAAACCTTTTAGAGAGCTAGATTATAAAACCAGACAGTATCATTTTCTATATAAATAACACATCAAAAAAGGCAATTTGGAGGGGGCCAAATATATGATGACAGTAGATGATTTGACTTCAGGTGGCGGGCACACATTGCAAAATACAGCTATAGTATCATAGAAATGTACACTTGAAATCTTTATGACCCTATTCACCAGTGACACCCCAATAAATTTAATAAAAAAGACAATTTGGGATGACCTGGCCATGAAGGCATGCTGAAGGGAGCTGCCACTGTCCACCCTCCACGCAAGCCATGATGGACGAAACTGTCATTGTGGTCATTTTCTTTTTACACTTAGGGGAAGGAGAAGGAATGAAGAATCTCAGGAGGAGCTGGCTCTGTCACTGAAGAAAACAGTAAAGTAAATTGACACCTTCATTCTGTTAAGGACAAGAAGCTCCACAAAACCCTGTCCTTGGACTTGAGCTTCCACAAATTCCAAGCAGTCACTGCCAAAGGAATGCAGCTAGGGAGGCTTCTTCCTGGTCATTAGAAAGGCTGGGATGAGCAACTGGGATATATTACCAGTACTAACCAAAGCAGAATTTATAAGCTTGTGAGTTACTAACTAAGGTTCTTGTCTTATATGTACAAGGTTTATTGTGGAAATATTATTGACCCCTGCTATGGCTTACTAGGAGAACTGTGAATAAAAGAGAAACAAATCCCTGCAATCGTGGAGATTACATTCCAGTCTGAATAAATTCATATTGTTCTCCACAGTTTATTACCCTAATATGGCTTATTCAGCCACTCTCCATAAATTGTTATTATTTTAATGGGGCTGTCTTAATAAAGAAATCAGTATTAAGTAAATTGTCTGCCTCAGCTCATGTTGCCTGGAAAAAAATTTAACAGATGAAATCCATTCACAGGCTCCAATGTTCAACTGAAGGTAATCACCAGAACTGTAAGGATGGGCATAGGAAAGAAATGGCCAGCTGGCCAGTTGCTGAAACATATAATTACATGAAAAGGTTTAAAAATACAGGTTCCTTTCTACACCAAGTTTTTATTGGGTTAGGACCAAACACTCATATTTAAAAAAAAAAATGTTCCATTCATGATGCTAAGAGACAGACGTTGCTTCACAGGGCTTTGCATGGCAAATCAGCACTATCTAGTATTACAAATAGCACAGGTGGTTGGAAAAAGGAACTCAGCTTAATCTTACATGGTTCATGTAGCTTTGCTGTATTTAGTACCAGTCACAGACTAAACTCTTATTTATAAGCTTAATGCCAGACACCCTCGCTATAAATTTGCTTCATTTGTTGTAAAACAAACTACTACTGACCATCAATTTTTAAATAAACAAAAGCATGCATCCCCATAATACTGAGAGGGTAGGCCTGTATTTAATATGTATAAAGGGGTAAGTGCATTACATATATAATTAATAATGAAGAGGTACTTGCAAAATAAGGCCTTCCAATTACATTATGAAGAAACAGCTGAAGAGAAAAATTTATCCAGGTGCATATGAGATCTATATCTACATATCTACATCTGTATCTTTAACTGTGAAAGATATATAATTTGGACTTCTACTATAGTACATCAATGTCCAACAGAAATACATACCTATGTTCACTTGTATAAGAATGTCCGTGGCAGCTTTATTCATAGGAATTTATTCATAAGACTGGAAACATCTTAAATGCCCATCAGCAGGAGGATGAATGAATAAATCATGGTATATTCACCCAATGGAATATTACTCAACAATAAAAAGTGAATGAATTACTGATAAATGCAACAACATGGACAGATTTCATGAACATGTTGAGCCAAAGAAGCCAGGCACAAAAGGATACTTGCTATATGATGCCATTTCTATAAAATTCAAGAACAGGCAAAATCAAACTATGATGATAGAGATCAGAAGAGTGACTACCTCCCTATATCCCTTGTGTGTGTCTAGGAAAGTGTTACTGATTAGGATAAAGGGACTTCTGGGATGACAGAAATGTTCTTTTCCATAATCTGGGTAGTCACACAGTGAAATCATTCAACTACACAGTTATGATTTGTACATTCTGCTACATGTCAATTATACTTCAATTTTCAAAAACAAAATAAATCAAGGCATATCAAATGGTTTAGCTGTTTGTTAATGTATTTTGTCTACATGTCAAGGTCCTCTGTTTGTAAGACACCAACTTAATAGCTACTCTAAAGAAGGGCCTTCCTGAGTCTTGTGTGACATTTCCAAAAAAAAAAAAAAAATGGTGCACTCTCTTCTGGGCAGATGAATTGCATAAATAAGCATATTACTTACCTTTAGACTGATGCAACCCCAGGTCAAAGATTATTGACCAAAACACGGAGGCTGGATTTCACTTTCCTTGCCCTTTTAGCCAGGTGCCCTTGTGCAGGGCACAGCTCTGCCAATCATGCAGGGCTGCCTGGTTCTTGGAAGAAAGCTGGAGCAGTACTGGAATCTGAGGGCTGCCGGGCCAGGGAAGGGAATAATACTTGGGCCCAGAAAGTTGCCAGGCCCTAGGCAGTGCTCTCTCTTGGTAACACTGGTCTCTGCCTGTCTCACTTCCTATAGACCTATTATGTCTAGTTCTCTATGGCTGAATGGTGACCTCCTATCACACCATCACACACAACAGTTTCCACATTTTATTATGTCCTTCCATTTTAGATGCACTGCAGGATGAACTAAAACTCAGTTTCAAATTCCTAAGAGAGAGGATCTGATTGGCTCACCCTCAGTCCGCTGTGTTTAGTCCAATTGCGTCAACATGGGTGCAAAGATCCACCGAGAGAGACAGGGACAGTGTGTCACAGAGAGCTTGGGTTATTTTTAGCTACGCCAACTTCCACAGCAGGGACTACTACACTTGTATCAGGAATTTTTTTAAGTTGAATTGTTAGAAAAATCTGACTTCCAGTGGCTTAACCAAATAAATGGTTATTTTTTTCCATATAACAAAAAGTTAGGAAGCAGCTAACTACTGATATCATTTAGTGGTTTGTGCTGTCAGAGCCAGGATATCACAATTCTCTCTTCCTTCCCTCATGTTGGTCCATACACACAAAATGGCTGCTGTAACTCTGGACACCATGTTTATATCCAAGGCAGGAAGAAAAGGGGAAGGGAAGCACCAATCACTTCTATTCCTTTTTATCAGGAAAGCAAAAGGTTTCCCTGAGCTCCCCAGCAGACATAACACTGACGTGTCATTAGCTGGTGCAATTTGACATAGCCACCTTGACAGAGAGGTTGAAAAATCAAGTAATTATCTGAGAAAATTGCTATGTCAAGCAATATTAGGGTTCCATTAGGAAGGAAAATGTGGAATATGAATGTCTGGTAGACAATAGATGGTGTCTGTCACCAGACTGAACTAGAGGAATCCATGTTCCCTGCAAAATTTGTTAGCCATTCATGACTGCATCTGAACACAGGTGGTGGAAAGTACACTTAATTAAAAAAAATTCATTGCTTTTCACCACACACTAAGCCACTATATATTCAATTTTGCACTCCACTACCTAGGATCATTTGGCTAGGATTTGCATTCTATTTCAATAGCTGTCATGGAGGTAATTGGTCAAGGCAGGTTTATCGGCTCCCAGTCTAACTATCCAACCACTACACAAATGCCTTTTTTCTTTCTTATTGAATTTACTGGGGTGGCACTGGTTTACAAAACCATACATGTTTCAAGTGTACAACTCAATAAAACATCATCTGTACATTGCATTGTGTGCCCATCTCCCCAAGCACAGTCTCTTTTTGTCCCCCATTTTCCCCGCCTTTGCCCACCTCTACTTCCACCCACCCCACTTTCCTTCTGGCTATCACCATACTGTTGTGTCTATTCCTTTTCTATACCAAAACATAATACAGGATTAAAGGAAGCATGATTAAAGTAGCTCTGTTTTCTCTAAATATACTATTTCAGAAGTGATCTCAAAGATAATTATTTCAATATACACAGGTACTATGCCATTTTAAATCCATTCCTTTGTGTGAAACAGATGCAGGAGATGAAGGGAGAGTAAGGAACTAACTACAGGCAGTCTTCAGCTTTAAAAGGAATGGGTGAAACTGGATGGCTTCTAAGCATCCCTACATTCCTGATGTTATGCTTTCTCAATGGACTGTAATCACAGTCTCTCCAAATCACAAAGGACATTTTAAATAATCGAGGCTAGATTAATGTTATTTTTCAACCGAGAGACAATATATTCAATGACATGAGAAAGATGCTGTGGAAAAGGACAGACTGTACCCACCTACATGATAAGTAGAGAAATTCAAATCTTCTAGCTGATTTTCATATATGAATAAAATGATGTTAGAAGACAACTACAATTGCTTTTGATGTTGAAATATTGTATTTATTATATACACATTTAATGGTAAAATTGGGGGAATTATGTTGTTAATCATATGGGGGATCTTTTGTAGATATTTGTTCATAGAACACATTCACGTTATGGCATGCTTATCATTTATGTTAACCTGTTCTTACTGCAACTCATATTCTAACTTAAAAGTGAAAGGAAAAGAGCAAACTTTGGGAATCTGTTTATAAATCAATTTGAGAGGAGTTTTAAATGTCTGCAGCTGGAAACTGTTATCTGTGAGTCTTTGAACAAATCACTTTTGCTGTTTGAATCTCAGCATTCTTATCCTTGAAATGAAGACAGTGAAGGACTTTAAAAGCCTTTTTCTTGCTCTAAATTTCCAAGTTTCAGTTACTCTGTTAAAAATGTTTATCCTGATCACAGTTCGTTGTGGTGGCAGCAAATCTTCACTTCCAGTTCCCAAAGCCCCCATGCTGCCCGAGGTCGTACACCTCTTCCTTTAATTCTTTGATGTTCTCTGGTATTGTTAATAATAACTCCCTTTAATTTATTTTTATTTTTGTGAATTTTTAGAATTCCAAAAGGTTACAAGAATAGTACAAAATTTCCCATATACCACTGACCCATAATCATCTTTTGTTAACATTTTGTCACATTTGCTTTCTCATTCTCTATTTTTGGAGGGAGCATTTTAGAGTAAGTTGCAGACATAGTGCCCCTTTACTCAAAAACACTTCAGTGTATATTTCCTATAGACAAAGACATTCTCTTACCTAACTACAGTACAATTATCAAAATCAGGAAATTTAACATCCTATGGTATTGTTCTACTATCTAATCTTAGTCCATATTTAAAATTTTCCAATAATCCCAATAGTGTCCCTTAAATATAGATTTTATACACACACACACACACACACACACACACATACACACACACACATTCTGTCACAGGATGCAACTCAGAATCACACATTACATTTAGTTGTCATGTTCTTTAGATGCCATTAACATTAATCTGGAACAGATCCTCAGCCTTTCTTTGTCTTTCTTGACTTTGACATTTCTGAGGAGTATGAGCAATTTATTTACTAGATGTCTCTCAATTTGGATGTCTCTAATGTTCCTCATGATCAAATTGATTCAAATTATGCACTGGGGCAGAAATATCCCAGAAATGATGTCATGATATTTGGTCCAGATTGGTGCCCCTCTTTTAAAATTAAGCTCCTTCAAGTTGAATTTCTTTCATCTGAGATTTTAAAAGTTATGACTAATTTAAGGCTTTCATTGCTGAAGACCTACAGGCCCTTTTAATATGGGCTCCACAGGAAGGTGTGTCATCACTTCAGCTGGCTACATCCAAGCTGGGGAAAATCAGAATTTAGGACTCTGGGTCAAAGAAGACCAGATGCTAAATATACTATGGAAGGTAGCTAAGTCAGAGGTGGGGGGTGGACAGTTAGGTCCAGGAGGGCATGGGGTCAATGTCAGCAAGCTCTAGTCAACAAGGACAGTAAGCACTGATTGCAGGGCAGGGGTTGTGGGCTCATTGCCCAGCATTATAAAGCTAATGGGTGGAGCTGGCCCTGGGCCCATGAGTGTTAGTCACAGACTTCGGGGGCGTGGAGGAGTAAGGTGTTCCTGGCTGTGGCAGATTTGGAGGTGTCAACACTATCTCACATACCTCAGGGGTGGCATTACTGTGAGATCTCCCTTTCCTCCAGACCAGGGCTTCTCAAATTTTTACGTGCATATAAATTCCCTGGAGATTTTGTCAATGTGCAGAGTCAGATTCAGTAGGTCTGGGGTGAGGGCTGAGACTTTGCAGTTTTAACAAGTCCACAGGTGACACTGGTGGTGCTGGTTCAGGCCATACTTTGAGTTTCAAACCTAGAGGGAAACACTGCTTTGGGCTGTGGCAGAAAATGAAAGTGCTACCACTATCTCACACACACTGAAGTCGGCAATACTGCAAGATTCCCTTTTACCCTATACCATCACACAGAAGCTTCTTTTACTCAGTCAATTCAGAATTCACTGGACACCCGACGAAGTCATTTAGGCCACAAAAGTGGCTCCAGAAAGATGTAGAAGTGAGAAAGGAGGAGACTTATTTGACACACCACCAAGCCAGAAATAAAGTAAACCTCTGTAAACATTAAGCAATGAATTATGGCTTTATAAAAAATAAGCTTACATAATATCTTGTGTTGATAGCCCTGAAAACCTGTGTGTCCCAAGAAAATGTGGCTCCCTTTCGCAGGTAAAGTGTTCACTTTTATCTATCATCACTTTTTCCATAGAAAATGGTAGCCTACCTACCTAACAAACCTGGTGAATCAGGCTAAACTTCCTTTCAGCAAGCACCTGTAAAAGGTTTGTCCCAGCTGTCCCATAATATTCCCAGGTGTTCTAAAACTAGGAAGGTTAGAATTCAAGTAACAAGGACATTATTCACAGGAAACAAGAATCTGCTTATTATTAACAATTCACATTTCTGGCAAAATCTCTAAAATCAGTGTCCTTCTAAGGCTCTGCTTTGAAAAGGCAGTTGTTGTTACAGCTCTGTGACAGGTAAATTTAGGACATGACTGCAGAAACACTATATGAAAAGCCAGGCTAGCAATGCAGCAAATTGTTTATTACATTTACTTTCAATTAAAGGGAAAGGATCTTCAAGTCTTGAGAAAAAAAAGGATGCCACTTTACTCCAGCAGAGGGAGCTTATGAAACAGCCAAAATGATCCTAAAATACCAGTATTCCCATGATCTTGCCTGAGTGAATTAAGGGCCATTCCCCACCGCACCCCCCCCCAAAAAAAAGAAGGAAAAAAGTTAGCTTATTGAAGCATGAAAGCATGATAACGACCTTGAAATACTGATTTCAGGTATTGAATAATGAGTGCATGCTTAGTGAAGAAACGTTTTGTCTCCTCCCTCACAGAGCCTTCATCTCGGTGACTTCTCGTCAACTATTATCCTCACAGAATGCCAGAATTAAATCACACACCTGACTTCTGGAAGAAACTCATTTACTAAACTCAGAGTTTGGTGGTTGGGGCAGAGGGCTAACTTTTGTTAAGGGCCTTCGATGGCACATGGTTTATGTTAATCTTCACATCAACCCAGAGAAAAGAACCCAGTGCCATCTTGAAGATAAGGAAAATAAGGTTCTAAAAAGCTAATGGTTTCTGCTCACAGAACAAGGAAGTGTGAGAGGTATTCTAGTATAATAAAGTTATATACCTACTAAAGTACTATGTAACTTTAGTACTTTCCATTGTGGATGGAGCATATTTCACTCCTCTCTTGATGGCCTTGGCCATGTGAACTGCTTTGGTCATAGGCATGTTAGTGATAAAAAGCTTTAAATATACTTGCATAGATTGTCTTGTCCTGAAACACATTGAGTTGGGCTAAACCTTATCTGCAGCCTAAAACAGAGCCACCCCTACCCCAGATGACCTGTAGACTATTAGCAAGAAAAATGTTATTGTAAACCACTGGATTTAGGATTATTTGTGACAAAGTAAATTTGGCTAATAAGAACAACTCTGTGAATTATTTCTAGCTCAAACTTGCAGATGAGAACACTGAGGGGTTGAAAAATTAAGTGGCTTGCTCAAATAGGAAAATAATTTCCCAAGGACACAGAGAAGGTTTCTCCTAATGTCTCATTGGCCAGAACTGTGTAACACAGCTACCTACAGCTGACTGATGCTGGAGAAGTATCTGGAATCATAGGCTTCTACTGTGGGGACTAGGGACTACCATTATGGAAGGAAGGGAAGATAAATGATTTTTGAGTAGGTACTCAACAGTGCCTGCCATTTCATTGTGGTCGGGCTCCAAAGTCCATTACCTTTATCAGTACCTAATGTTGTCTTCTGTGGTAGGTAGACAGAAGCTTCTTGGGAGTCCCTTCAACTTGACCTTGGTGAGCTCCATATGGTGGCAAGAACTGGCTTGTCCTTTTGTACTTCTGCACTTGCCATGAGAAAAGCATCCTCCAGGTAACTGATGGCCCAAGGAGGATGAGGACACATATGGAGCCAACCTGAACCAACAGACACTGGCCCCACGAGTAAGAAAAAGTACAAACTGTTGTAAGCCACTGAGATTTAGGGGTGCTTGTTATGAATTTTAAAATCAGAGTATTTTGCCCTGGCTGGGTGGTTCAGTTGGTTGGAGCATTGTCCCATACGCCAAAGGGGTGTGGGTCCTATCCTCAGTCGGGGTGCATACAGGAGGGAGCTGATCAATCTTTCTCCCTCACACTGATACTTCTCTCTCCGTGCCACTCTCTCTCAAATCCATGAATATATCCTCAGGTGAGGATTAAAATAAATTAATTAATTAAAAAGAAGAGTGTTTTGAAGTTCACAAAGCTGTACCTGGCTATCAATTTCAAATTCCAAACTGATGGTATATGTGAGCTTCAACTGTAACCACCCATGGTGTCTGCACATGGTAGAGTCATACCATAGTCAAAGAGCATTCCGGAAAATCTTCTAGGATATTCGCCTCTCCCCAGTGATCTCAGATTGACTGGTATACAATACTGTGAGTTTTTCTCCATTCAGAGGTGTCTGTTCTCATGGAACTTATAACTGATTTAAATGGTATTGTTTTGCCATCATTTAGTATAATAAAATAATTTCCAGATGGATTAAATATCTAAACATTTAAACATTTAAAAAGCAATCATAAGAGTTGTAGAAAAAACACATAGAAATGATTTTATGTATGCTGGCAAAATATGTGACAGATAATAGTAATATTTTAAGATTTTTTAAAAGATTTTATTTATTCATTTTTAGACAGAGGTCAAGGGAGAGAAGAAAAGAGGGAGAGAAACATCCATGTGCAGCTGCCTCTCGCACGCCCCTCACTGGGGACCTGGCCCACAACCCTGGCATATGCCCTGACTGGGAATCAAACTGGCGACCCTTTGGTTCGCAGGCCAGCACTCAATCCACTGAGCCACACCGGCCAGGGCATAATATTTTAAATTTTATAAACCAATCAGAGAAAAGCAGCAATTCAAAGAAAAAGTGGAAAAGTGTATGAACATGGAATTTCCATATAATGATATGCATAACACTTGAAACTTACACGAATATGATTTTCATTCATAATTAGAAAAATGCAAACTAAAATGAGATACCATGTTTAATTTAGTAGAGGGGCAGGAAAGGGTAAGCAAAATTTATAGCACAGGCGACTCGTGGGAAACAGGCACTCATATGCTATTGAGGGGGAGGTAAATAGGTACTACCTCTCTTGAAGGCAATTTGGTAACATGGGTCAAAAACTGTCTTAGCAATTCCAACAAATATTTCTGCCCAGGTATTCAGAGAAGTATGTGTAATGCATTGCAGCATTATATACAATGGCAAAGGACTAAAAACAACCAAAATGCCTGTTAACAGGTACTAGATAAAGTGTGGTACCACCTATACAATGAAGTATTATTCAGCCATGAATGGTTGTTGAAGTTCTCTAATATATATGGTCAGATTTAAAAATAGGGTATATAACAGTCTTTGTTGCATGCTTCACTTACACATGGATGTGCGTGGATATGTTTAGCATGTTCCTGGGAAGATTCACAAGAAACAGGCAAAATTGTTTGTCTACGGAGATAAAAGAGACTGGGGGTCTGAGGTGAGAGGAAGACTTTACCTCTCATTTTATATACCCTGTGTAGACTCTGTGTGTGTGTGTGTGTGTGTGTGTATCAAGTACATACAACATTTTATAAAATGAAAACCTAGTTAATAAAAATAAATATAATAAATAATAACAGTCCCTCAAGGTATAAAGGGAAAAAAAACACGTAATAGCCTTCCTATTATTCTAGAAAAATCAACGTGCTTAAAAGGGTAACTTTTTTTTTTAACAATGATCTAGTGATTAGACTGTGCAAGGCTGAATTTTCAAGGACTATTGAATTTCATTCAGTAGACAGGGAATGACCTGAAAAGGAAACGAATGACAGTTTTTCAGTCAGGAAGGGAGGTAGGGTTATTTACATAACTCTGAGGACACAGGAAAGGTAATGCCTGCATTATCTTCATGGCTCATCTTCTACCGCAGAGAGCTGGAGGGACAAGACCCTGCAGTTATACCTATGGTATGACTGGTCCAGAAGAATTAAAATGTTTCTGAGGCACTGAGCCATTATGAAATATCAAAGCAATCACTTCTGTACAATTAGAAAATAAAAGGCTCACAACATTGATTTTCTCCTTAAAGTAGAAACATGTGTGTTATGTTTTCAAGGGGTAAATGCAGAGTAGCTACATTCTCAAGGAAAAACTGAACTATATCTGGTTAAAGAAATGACATTCAATGCAAAACAAAACAAAACAAAAACTGCCTATCAAAAGTGCCTCTTCTGTTGTCAAATGAACATCCTGTTATTCATTGATCAATGAAGAGGTGTAGGTGTTTAATGCATTTCTTATATCCTCAAAAGGAGGTAAAAAAAAAAAAACAACCTAAAGCAGTTAGATGTAATATGGCCATGCCTTATGGTGATGTACAGTTTCATTTTGGGGACAGAATTAGGTCTTAATTGGTGCAGTCCTGGAGACAAAGAGTACCGGCAGTTAGAGAAAGGGGAAGCTGGAAAAGGCTTCCCACTGGATCTGGAACACAAGCCATGCCTAAAGGTAAGAGGACTCAGGTTGATAAAATGGCATAAGCAAAGACTTGGGGGTGGACCATCAGCAAATTGAGAAAATAGTCACCAGCAGCAGTGCATCATGTTGTGAAGTAGAGGGAACATTCAGTTTGGAAAAAAAAAATGCTCAGTCCAGTTTGCAGCAGGCTTGCAAGGCATAAGGAAGTGTGCAATTCATGTGTTACCCATGTGTTTACAAAATTCTGTCTTATCAGATAACAGATAATCAGTTGGCGACTGGGGGAGGGGTGGTGGGTGGGAAGTGAGGGTCCTGGTTCTGGTGGTTAAATATTTGAGCAATGCTAGGTCAAAAGGGTTTTTTGTTTGTTTGTTTTTGTTTTTTTTACCCCACAGTGTAGGATTTCTTGGTGTAGTATGCATCTCTAAGAGTCGGTTAGAGTTTACAAAAGAAAATATTGAACAAAAGTGCCTCTTTTTGTACAACCTCCAATAGTATCAAAACTCTGGGAAATTCCCAGAGAGGCAACAGGTAACCCCTTACTCATCCCAGGGAAAGGAAGTGGTGCAAGGACCTGTACAAGGTCTATAAGCTGTAGGTTGTAAAATGAGTTGAAGTACTGACATGAAACATTAGATGCTCTCCTTCATGAGTACACAAGTTTCTCTCTAACTTGAGTTCCTCTCACATACATAGTCTCACACCTATTTACTACTCTAAGAAGTGTGAGTAGGAAATGCCAAGTGGGAGGGTCAATCCTGGGGTGAGGGGCCCTTAGAATAAAAAGGAATCTGAGAATTAATTAAAAAAACAGATGGTAAAGAGAAGCAGAGGCTCTGGCAACATCTTGGGAAAAACAAAGGGAGATGAAATCAGCCTAGGCCTGAAAATTATAAATTATCCCCAGGGGGCACCAGAGAGACAAGTGTGAAAGGAGTGGACAGTAGGTGCTTTGGTTTGAGCTATGGATGCCCCCCCACACCGAGGGGGCTGAGGGTATACCACCAGTTAAGGGCAGTAGGGGCAGGAGCTGAGTTGGATCTACACCAGCATGGCATTTTCCATCTCAAGCTTCCAAATGCCTCTGCCTCTGTGAGATACGATGGTTTACTAAGGTGGATCACTTGGAGTTCAAGGTCAACAATTTGAAGTTATAAAATCAGAAAGACTAAAATTCTGGTCATGGGACCAGACACAGTCCGAAATAGTCTTTTAACAAATGAATATTTTCTATAACCAAGCAAAACAAACCATTTTATTGAAACTGGAGGGAAGAAAGACACTTCAAGTGAACTGAAGAAAACAGAAAACAGAAAAAAATGAAATATCAATTTAAGGTGATAAAATGTGTTCTTGGCATTCTCTTTATTTAGAATGCCGCTTTTAATGTTTCATTTCAGTGAATGTGAAAGTGTTTGTAATGGGGTGCCATTGATCTACCACACTTATTTCCAACATAAAGATGACCTTCAACCAGGATTTCTTTTAGCACAGGGTTTTCCTGGAACTTCATGCCTACAGCTAGAGAAAGTGTACATAATTGATCTTCCCCAGAATCAATCAAATATCTTGAATTTACTTGTCAAGCAATAACATCTGTGTTCTACAAATGCTGTGTCAAGCTCAGCTCTGTGTAAAGTCTGAAAAACTAACAAAGACACAGTGCGTGACGTTAAAGTATGGATAATTAGAGAAGAAGGGCAGGGCTACATAAATACTGTACCCACCAGTGCTGCAGACTGCCCGAGGAGTAAAATAATGGAGGGAAAAGGGCAAGGAACTTGTTCCTGAGCTACCCATAGTCAACTTGGTCCAATCTGGATAGGGTAAAATGTTACATTAAGATTTTCTTAATTTGGATTTAAATGAGGTGAGGGAGCTGTTGGTATGACAAAAACTAGGCTGTGATCTATGGGGAATCAGTGTTGAGAAATTGTGAGCTAAGAGTTTGCTGCCATTTCCCTAATCCCTTGAGTCATTCTAAGTGTGTACTAGAAAAATGCATGCCAAGGCAAGGGCTTCTTAACTTTGGCAAGGACCCTCCTTTAAGTCGGCCATATGGGGTTCAATGTCAAAGAATAACCACATATCCAGGTGATTGTTCAGGAAACAAGACTTCATCAGTTTTCAATAGCTGTTATCACCAGTCTGGAGATATTAAGAAATATAACTGAACCCCTCAGTCTTGGACATGGTCTCATGGTTAGTCCTACAGTCTTGGTCCCATTTGCAAGTTCCCCAGGGCATAGGGAAGGTATGCTGGGATTTTGGTTCTGGAAGTGGGGCCAGCAATTAAGAACTGCATAGACAGGGAGGAGTTTGTGCTGGAGTGGTACCCCAAATCCAGGCTACACTGGGCTTAAAAGTCTCTGGAACTTCTCTGCAACTTGCCCCAGCTTCTGTAAAACCACATACACTCTGAAGCTGGTCCTCATTTCCCCAGACCTGATAGGAACTGAGTAAATGAAATTCACTAACTATCACAGGCTTAAGTATCTGCTTCCTTTTCTTCTTCAGGAGTGGTCTGATCCTCCAGGATCCAAGTGTTACCTAAACCTACATGTGTTTCCTGTTGGTTGTACTTATCTTCCTGTGCCTGAGACCCCAAAAGTCATCTGCTCTTTTGCCTTAGGCCCTCTTTCTCTTGAGACTCCCACACTCTGTATTTCACCCTAGAAGTTAGCTGAGTTTGATAGGAGTAAAACTCCCAACTAGTCAATAATGATCAGCACTTTAGACATGGCAGACTAGGAGGGCTACAGAGAAAGAGAAGGAAACCAAGCTGTGTCACCTGAGGACTTGTTTACCTGCCTTTCTGGAAGCATCCCTATTTTATGCCTTTCCATATGTGCTCCAGAGTTCCCCACTTGACTAAGACTTGAAGGAAGAGGGAATATATCTGGCAAAAAATGAAGAGAGAAAACCATTCTAGGTAGAAGTGACAGTGTGATCAATGGCTTAAGTGTCATGCTTAAAGGACTCTGAAGAAGATAAATGAATAGAGCTGTTGATAGATTAGGATAAAGAAGAGAGAAGAGTTGAAGACAAAAATGAAAGTTTGGGAGTACAGGGAGGGCTAATTAAGGATCTGTGCAGCTGTTTTCTATTTCCAGGGAAAATGGGAAAGAAGGAAATTTCCACCAAGTAAGAGGATACAGTCTTAACATCTGACAACATAGTTGACTGCAAGAAAGTGAAGAGACTATAACCTGCATAGTAACTTCTCCTTTTTGCTTCCTTGATCAAGGACAGATTTTTGTCACTAATAACTAGTATTTAATTAGAAAAATTCAAAGTTTAATAAGTAAGTGTACTGCCAAATTAGGACCATAAAATCTAAAAATAAGTAGGCCCAAACAAATTTTAACCCCATCTTTATCTGTGCCCCTACCAAAAAAAAAATATATATGATTTTAAAAAAATTTTCCTTTATCCCTGACTGGTGTAGCTCAGTGGGTTGGGTGTCGTCCTGCAAACTGCAAGGTCACTAGTTCAATTCCTGGTCAGGGCACATGTGTGTGTTGCGGGACAGGTCCCCAGTTGGGGGTGTGTGAAAGGCAACTGACTGATGTTTCTCTCTCACATTGATGTTTCTCTCCTTATAGTTCTGCCTCCCCTCCCTTCTCTGTAAAAAATAAATAATATCTTTTTAAATTTTTTAAAAAATTTTCCATTTTATATTTTTTCATTGTCTCATTTACTCTCTCTCTCCATCTTCCCTTACTAGGGTTTCAGCTCAGTATTGCATGAATGCTGCTAAATTTAAGATGATCAGGTTACATCTCTGAGTAACGGGTTTTTTGCAGGCAGTCCTGTCAGAAAACAATCTCAAGGAAAACCTGTTAAGGAGTAAAAGAGCATGGGAAAAAGAGATCTTCATCTCTGGCAGAAAGAAATTGCTTCCAAAAAAGAATCTGTGTGAAAGTGCTATCTATATTGTAATAGTGGTAATAATTATAATAATTAGTATTTCATCTTTTGATTTCACTTTTTTATTCAAACTTAGGATCCCATGCACAAGATTGAATATAGCTGCAATTTAATTCCAGTTTTCTTTTCATATACTATTTCACACAATCACCCCTTCAAACAGAGCAATGAAGATAAAATCTTCCTTAAAATAGCCCACCTGCCCCACTAAATTCCACTGGTTCAAAAGTTAAATGACTAGACTGTGGCAACTGGGATCAAGAGTAGGAGGGAAAAGCCCCAGAGAAAGAGAAGTGGATGTTTGCAATGTGGGATGTGTTACGGTTTAAATTGTATCCCTCCAAAAACATGTGTTGAAGTCCTAACCTCTAGTACCTACGAAGGTGACCTTATTTGGAAATTGATGATGACGTTAAGATGAGGTCATTAGGGTAAGCCTTAGATTTGGACACAGATGATCATGCACACCTGGAAGACAATGTGAAGGCATAGAAGTGATATACCATGTGAAGATGATGGTAGAGATCTACAAGCCAAGGGTCACCAAAGGCTGCCAGCAAATCACCACGAGCTAGGGGACAGATCCTCCCTCAGAGCCCTCAGAAGCAACCAGCCCTGCTGACATCTTTACCTCAGACTTCTGGTCTCCAGACTGAGAGGCAATACATTTCTGTTGTTTAAGCCACCAAGCTCACAGTACTTTGTAACAAAAGCCCTAGGAAACTAACACAGGATGGAAAGGGTAGAAGGTGAGAAGGCAAACTCCTTCTAAAAAGGAATAGAGCTCCCTTTCATCTATTAGAATCCCCATGGTGCTCTCCTCAACTCCTGTTTTAGTGATTCAGTGTCAGGAACAGGATTAAGAGGTGCAGGGCTGGCCACACGTGGTTTTTGCAAAGAGTAACACCATAAAAACAGACACACGTACCCAGCCTGGATCATTATATTTTCCACATAAAGCTTTGAAATTCCAGCTTGAGGCCAAATAGGGCGACGTTGCTAGATGCCTCATGGACTCTTGTAAGGAGAGGATCTCAGGGAACCTTGGACGTGGCAAGGCCAAAAGCACAGTATCTGGGGCACTGTTCTTCAGTTTAGCCTTTAGGAAGCCATTTTAGTACAATATGATGACTATAGTTAACACTGCTGCATGGTATACTTGAAAGTTGCTGAGAGAACAGATCATATAAGTCCTCATCAAAAAGAAAAAAATTTTGTATATCTATATGAGATGATGGATATTTAACTAAACTTATTGTAGGAATCCTTTCACAGTATATATAAGTCAAGTCATTATGCTGTACACCTTACACTTGTACAGTATGCCAATTGTCTCTCAATAAAACAAAAAAGAAGTCCTTTCAGCTGCGGTAGGCCAGAGGTGGAACAGGCCAGCAGGCCTCCCACCTTACTTTTGACCACATCAGCTCCTTTGTGAATTGGGCTTCCACATATAATTCCAATTGAACAAAGGGTTCCACAGATTAATAATAAATGTCTTTAAATTCCTTCATAAGATCCCTAAGCTTAAGTGAAGCATATCTAGTAACCATTCTTCACATACACTTCACCCTCCATGACTTCTTTTCAATGCCGTTCCCTGTCCTGGGAATGCCCTTACTCCTGGTTCCACTAACTGAAATCCTCCTGTGCCCTATGGTGTTGGTACAATACCCCAAAACTTTGCCATTTAAAAATACTTGTACTGAGGATGTAGAAAAAGGGGAACCCTTTTACACTGTTTGTGGGAATGCAGACTGGTGCAGCCACTGTGGAAAGCAGTATGGAGATACCTCAAATAATTAAAAATGTATCTGCCTTCTGACCCAATGATCCCACTTCTGGGAATATACCTGAAGGAACCCAAAACACTAATTTGAAAGAACATAAGCACCTCTATGTTAGCTGTAGCACTATTTACAGTTGCCAAGATATGGAAGCAGCCCAAGCATCTATCAGTAAATGAGTGAATAAAACAACTATGGGACATTTACACAATGGAATACTACTCAGCCATAAAAAAGGAAATTTTACCCTTTGCAACAGTATGGATGGACCTAGAGAACATTATGTTAAGTGAAATAAGCCAGACAGGGAAAGACAAATACCATAGGATTTCACTCATATGTGGAATCTAATGAAGAAAAGAAACTAACAAGGAAAATGAGGACAGACTCTTAGATGGAGAGCAGGATGAGAGCTAGTACAGGGAGGCAGGTAGAGGGGTTAAGCAAAAAGGAGAAAGGACTTATGGACATGGACAACAGTGTGGTGATTGCTGGTGGGTGGTGGGGTATAAGGAGATTAAAGTGTAATGGAAAAAAGATTAAATAAAATACAAAAATTAAAAAATTAAAAAATACTTGTATGCTAGCTAAAAGAAGCTCACTTCTACTTGAATATTGGGCTAATCTAGGATTCCTAGAAGCCACAGAAGATCAAACAGCCCCTAGTGTACTGGTGGTCACATGCCCAGTTCCAGTCAATAAAGCAAGGGGGAAGTTTGTTAGGAGGCCTCTAGGAAAGAGTTGCCTCCTTGATAAGAAAGCAGAACTGTTTGTCTCGTGCCTCTCTGCTTCTTGCACTTGAATACAGTTGGATGAGGATGTGATTCTTGAGCTACAACAGCCATCTTGTGATCATAAAGAGAAAAATAGAGGGCTGCACATTTGGGATAGACCTTGAGGGCATTATGCTAAGTGAAATACATCAGACAGAGAAAGATAAATGATCTCACTTAATATGTAGAATTTTAAAAAAGCTCATAGATACAGAGAACAGATTGGTGGTTGCCAGAGGCAGGGGTTGGGGGGCAAAATGGGTGAATGGAGTCAAAAAGTCCAAAGTTCCAGTTATAAAATAAATTAAGTCATCGAGATATAACGTACAGCATGACAATTACAGTTAATAATACTGTATTGCATATTCAAAAGTTGTTAAGAGAGTGGATCTAAAAAGTCTTCATCACAAGAAAAAAAATCTGGAGCTATGTATGGTGATGGATATTAACTAGGCTTATGGTGGTGATCATTTTGCAATATATACAAATATCAAATCATTATGTTGTACAGCTGAAACTAACATAATGGTGAGTGTTAATTATGCCTCAATTTTTTTAAAAGAGAGGACTGAAGAGACACTGACCCAGAACCCTGAAATCTTTGAATACCTGAAGCAACACTGGAGGCCTCCTACCTCCAGACTACTTCTTGTGAAGGAAAATAACAACCCCTCTTCTTTAATTCACTTTCAATCAGGTTTTCTGTTATAGCCAAATACAGTCTTAACTGATACATTTCCTGTCCTCCAAGAAACATTCAGAGATCTCCCCACCTGCCACCAGGTAAAATTTGTCTCTCTACCCCCCTCTTCTTTGTTCCCACAGTCACATTTCCTTATCACATTTCATTATTCATATTTAAATTTCATTTTTTCTTTTAAATGATAGGCCCATGAGGGAAAGACTTGAATGTGTCCTTCCTCTGAGAGAAGTGATCTTTTAAAACAGTGCTTCTAAAATGTTAATGTGCATACACATCACCTTGTTAAAAAAATGAAGAACCTTGAGCCCCAATCACAAAGCTTCTGATTCTGTGGGTCTGGGGCTCAAGAATCTACATCTCAAATAAGCTCTCAGATGATGCTGATGCATCGTCCAGGGCACACTTTGAGGAAACGCTGCTCAATGACACTGTGTACCATTTGTGTTATCCTTGACACACACTGTCTCTTACTATTAACTTCTTTACTTTTTGTATTATAACTCCAGTAATTTTGTGAACTCCTTGAGGACAGAGACCCTCTTTTGTGCTCCTTGGTACCTCTGGTTTACTCAGCATTCAACAACATTTATTGAATGAGTGAAGTGAATACAGCTGCCAATCTTCATGTCTAGTTTCTTATTCCTGGCACTGAAAAACATGAGACAAACCAGTACTTCAACAGACATTTCGGCAGAGAAACTAACAGCTTCTGAATTCTAGTCGATAAATGCAGCCAAGAGTCCCTTTTCTTAAAATTGGACTCCATTTATAATGTAGACATGCCACAATTTCATCCCTGATTTCTGTTGCATGAAGTCACATATTTTTATGAGTCACATATTTTATATTACACATTTCCCTTTGGTTCTCTGAGCCAAGAAGTGCCTCTTAAAATAATCTAATAAGTAAATTTTCTTCCAGACAGAGCCTCTTTGTCACATATATGAATTATCTGGTTGGAAAATATTATCCTGAGTGATGGGAGTGTGTAGAGAGTTCTTCCTGGAACCTGTAACAGTTGAACTGCTGCAAAGAACATGACATTTGATTCTGATTTTGTTCTCTGATGAGCCTTGTTCTCAGGAGTAAATCTATGATATTAAAAGAGTGAGAGATGGGGGCCTGGATCTCATCCCCCACACAACTGCATTGAACATGGTGGTCAAGGTTACTAATGGAAATGTTTCCTTTCATCTAAAAAGAGGGAAACAATCTCTTTGTTGATGACAAAATGTTAAATAGTGGTACTATTTTTGAATGAATATTGCTTCTATATCTACTAGTATTGTTGTTCAGTTTAATAAGAAACATTCCAAGTCTCTGCCACTTTTTCAAAAGCAAAGGCAATAACAAAAAAACAACCAAAAAAACAAACAAAAAAAACAACAACAAAAAACACAAAGATATCCCCAATGAAAATTTGCCAACCTATTTCCTATTAAAATTAAGGGTAAAATGGCCTGTTTAGGCCATGAGAAAAAAAATGGTGAAGATAAAGGCTGACAGTAGATTAATTTCCAAGGTGTAAAAAGTACTGATGAAAAATGTAATTACCTGGGTTCTACTCATTACAGTTCAACCTCTGACTATACAATGATGATCTGTTACACACAGCATCCAATGTCAGTTTACTTATTTATTCAATAGCCACTTACCAAACACCCAAGCATAATGGTTAAACAATCACTTTTGAGACCCATTGCATTAATTCTAATTTTTTTTACTGTGTATTTGCTGTGAGAACCTGAAAAATAGCTCTCCTCTCTAAGCTTGGAGGGCACAGTAGTGCCAGTTTGTCTGTAGTTCACCTTCCACAGTTTTGGTTACCCATGGTCAACTGTTCTCTGAAAATATTAAATGGAATATTTCAGAAATAAACAATTCTTAAGTTTTAAAATGTACCACATTCTGAGTAGTGTGATGAAATCTTGTACCATCCTGACCTGTCCTGCCTGGGACATGCATCATCCCTTTGTCCAACATCTCCATGCTGTATACAGTACCTGCCCATTAGTCACTTAGTAGCCTGCTAGGTTATCAGATTGACTATCACAGTATCACAATACTTGTGTTCAAGTAACCCTCCTCATAGCCTAACACTACATTGCAATGCCTACATTATTCACCTCCCCATATTGGCACTGTATCATCTCATATCACCACAAGAAGAAGGGTGAGTACAACGCAGTAAGGCATTTTGAGAGAGAGATCATATTTGCACAACTTCTATTACAGTACATTGTAATACTTATTTTTTTCTTAGTAGTTATTGCTGTTAATTCCTTACTGTGCTTAATTTATAAGTTAAACTTTATCATAGGTGTTATGTATACTCATATATCTACTGGTATAAAAACATAGTATATACAGGGTTCAGTACTATTTGTGGTTTTGAGCATCCGCTAGAGGTCTTGGAATGTATGCCCTAGAGATATGGGAGGACTACTGTACTCACCTAAAAATGACAGCAGTAATAGAAATTATCTCATAGGATATGACCTTGCTATTCAAAACATAGAGTATAAACCTGTAGCATCAACATCACCTGGGAGCTTGTTAGAAATGCAGATCTAGTGATCCAGAATCTGCATTTTAACAAGATCCCCAGGTAATTTCCATTCACATTAAAATTTCAGAAGCACTTCACCGATGATAAGGAAACATTCTCTAGTTCAAACTGCTTGAATCTTAGGCTCTACCAGTTACCATCTGTGAGCCTTTGGTATGATATTATACCTAACCAATTTGTGCCTGTTTCTTAATCCACAAAATAGGGACAATAAAACTCAACTCACAGAGCTGTTGAAAGGCGTAAATGAATGAATACATATAGAGAGCTTAGAAAAGGGAGGAGTATGCAGTGTTCAGTAAGACTATTGTTATAGTGAGGATTAACTGAGCTGTAAAAGTTGAATTCAGTAAATAACAGGAAGTACTTGGCAAATGTTAGCTGCAGTGCACAAAATACTGTTGGGTATTGTCAGGGAACAAATGATTGTAAAACAGACTCTGACCTCAAGATACTTGTGACCTATCAGTGCTAATTCTACTTATATTTGTATGTGGTACCCATTTAAAAAAAGGTTAACAGTAACAGTTTTTCAGAAGTACCCATTCAACAGTAGTCATAGCATCCCTGCCACAGCTTGGAGTTTCAGTGATGGATCTAAGTTGTAATTCATGAGCCAAATTTGAATTAGTACTGCTCTAGACACCATGGAGTAACTAATGCAGTAGAAGAAAAAGTCACACTGCCTGACTTGCTCATTGTTGAGCAATTCCCATATAAATTGCTCCCTGAGATTTAGAATGGGACAGCATTCAAAAAAGCCCTATCTAAGTAACATATGGAAACAAGTTGATTCTGCCTGATGGGGAAAAGGGGCTGAGCTGAATCTATACATGTGCTGTTTCCTAGGACGTGTCCTGCAATAGTTGTCAAGCTTGGCTGCCTATTAGAATCACCTGGAGAGCTTTCCAAAAATACTAATACCCAGGCGCCATCCCCAGAGACATGGATTTAATTGCTTTGGAGTGGGACTCGGGCATGGGTATTTTTGAAAGTTCCCCAAGTGATTATAATGTGCAGCCATGGTTGAGAACTATTGCTATAAAACACATTAGGCCCAAAGGTGCCCCAGTTAGTGGAGGGAATTAGCAGAAAGTGAACAGGAATCAAGGACAAAGAGGAAGAGAAGGAAAGGACATCGGAAGGGAAAGCTCATCAGAATTCTGCTTGTATGTTTTGGGATGAACCACCAGGAATGTGACTTTGCTCTATCAGGCCAAGTAGGAGTTTTATAAATTTGATTTAGCTCCAGACACATATCACAGACCCAAGCATAAATCAGAAGCCTGGAGTAGCAGTAAGAAAGGGGACAGTTCAAGAAACGTAGGACTGAAAAAATAGGGTAAGGAGTTATCTATCCAAAACAGTTACCCTAAAATCCATGCCCTTTACTCACAGAGCCTTGCGGGACTGTTCTCAAAGCTCATTTTTCATATCAGCCAAACCTGAAAACAACCCACATGTGAGTAGAGTGGGTTAAATATATTATAGTCAATTCACTTGGAATATCACAAGCAATAAAATCAAGCATGAACTGCAGCTACATACAACAACATGGATGAATGTCACAGACATGATGCTGAGAAAGCTGACATATAAGAGCACAAATTACATGATTACATTTATATGAACAAGCCATGGTGAGAAAAGTCAGAAGAGTGGTTACCTTTTGGAGGAGGTACTGAGAGGGGTCTGAAGGAGCTTGCAGGATGGCCACTGGAAACGCCCTATAACTTGGTCTGTGCGGTGACGATGTGTGCACACATATACGCTATTCGTTAAGTTGAACACTTAAGATGGGTGCACGTTACTCGATGCAAGGTATGCCTCAATAAATAATAAAGAAAAAGAAACATATTTCCTATTATTATTACTCACTCAATAAATATTTATGAAAAGCCTACTCTGAGGCAGGTTATGTTCTTGGTGCTGGATACAGAGGTGTAGTAAACCGACAGAGCCCCTGCCTTCTTGGCACTTACATACTAATGAAGAAAGCAGACCACAGAACATAAACAAATACATGTAATATATCGTCAGCTTGTGATAAATACCATGAAGGAAAATCACACACGGTAAGGGGCTGCAGAGTATGTGTGTGGGGGGTGGAGTGGGACATGCTATTTTAGATGGCAAGGTCAGAAAAGGCCCTTCTGAGAGGGAAACGTTCCAGCAACTTCAGGGTATCTGGTTTCCAGCCCACAGCAGATTAGAAGCAATGCATTAGATGAGGATGGGAATGTTTAAAAGCAGACAAACTGACAGAAGTGAGGAGTGTCCATTGACAATGAGGGAAGGACACAGGAACTATAAATCAGTAGGCCCAATCACTCAGCAGGGCTCCACATGAGGGCCACATACCTTCCCACTTCATTACTTTTTAAGAAACCCTGATGATAAAGCTTAAAAGTCTTCTGTTCTATCATTTCTCTTACTGTGTCAGTGCCATTTCCTGGCCTCTCTTCCACTAGACGGTAAGTATCTTGAAGGCAGGGATTTGGTCCTGTTTGTCATTGTATCCCTAGCACCTACCATAATGAGGGGACATAGCAAGGCAGTCAATAAATATTTACTATCTGCCTGGTTGTCCCATAATATTGAGTTACCCCCCAAATATTGCTACAATACTACTATTTCCAGAATTCTCTGTGTAAGCATGTAATAGAATTTAGACTTCAAAATGAATAATATATCAAGTTTTAACTTTTAAGATTGGGTGTTTAAAAGAGGAAAGTTATCAGCCAACTGGAGGACTCACTTAAAGGAAACTCCTCATCTCCCAAAGTTGCTGAGGAAATGAGGCATTACTGTGCTAATCAATCTTGTCTTGACATCTCCTGATCTCTCTCTCTCTCTTCTCTCTCTCTCAGCCTGGAGAACTGATGCTCAAACCTCAAGATATATGTGAAATACATGAAGGGCTGGTTAGAAATGCAGATTTCCAGGTTCCATCTTCAGAGGTTATAATTCACTAGGTCTGGGAAATGGACAAGAATAATCATAAAAACAATGACTCACATTCCTGAACACTTAGCAATTGCCAGGCATCACCATAAATCAATTTTAGGTTCTATCTCATTTAATCCACAAAACAATCATATGACACACTTTACAGATGAGGAAAATGAGGCACAGACAGTTCAGGTAATTTGCCCAGGGTCATGCAACTAGCAAGTAGCTCTGGGATTCAAACTTGGACACTCTATATCTGAAGCTCCTCAGTCAACTGCCATCTGGGATTTCCATCAGGAAGGCCAGGTATGCTGGTGGCCTAAGAGCTTCACTTTAGCAAAAGGCAAAAGATTTGTATGATATGAATAGAAACCAGGGCTTCATCCTTTGCCTTCAATTCTTGCATCCTCTAACTAAATTACTGTTACCTTGACCCTGGACATTTAGGGAACCTTTGTATTTCCCACATCAGACGGGGAACACAGGCCCCAACCTTTTTGTTTTATTTATTTTGCATAATGAAAGAAGAGAGTTTTCAATTATTTATTAAAATAACTTCTCTAAAAACTTGAATAGCCCACTGTACTTCACCGCCTAAGCATGGACTGAGCAACTGCGGTTCCTATCCCCAAGCTGATCACAGCCATATCCTCCTTGCTCTAAAAAAGAGGATCACTAGGCCTACATTCATGGAAAGAATGGACCATTACACAAATCATGGTAAGGCAGAGTATACACACCTCAAACCATAGGAGCCATGGGATAGAGGAGATGGATGGAGGGGGGTGTTATGTGAGAAGAGGAGGAGAGAAAATATATCAGCATTCCACATTCTGCTTCTCTGACTTGGGCTGAATCAGCAGCATCTGGGAGATAATGTAAAAACTGGCGCTTTCTGCCTGAAGCCTTTCCCTGGCTTCATGAGCAGGTTTGGTCTGGGTATTAGATAGGCTGGAAGTGTCAGAGTTAATGCCCCCAACCAACCAGGGACAGGAACTGATGGTTAATTGCTCCATTTCCCTACCTCCTCCCAGGGAACAACTCTGGGGTATGTTCTACACTGTCTATCAAAGGTCCCAAGGGGATTATGCCTCAAAAGCCCACAGGGGCCACCTGCTTATTATCACACACTCTGCTCACTTTCTTAACTTACCTATCTCACTTTCTATTCCTTCACTATGCTTCCTAAATCTATTCCAGTAAACTATTTGCTCCCAAATCCTTGTTACACGGTGTATTTTAGGGGAATTCAAACTAAGACAAGGAGTATATACAATAAATACAGTGACTACCACAGGTGAATTTCTAAAATTGGCCACTGCTGGTTGGAAAGGCCACTGGTTAACACCTGCAACTTCTGTTTCTCTTATTTAATACTTTTTGACTCTCTTCTTCCCAGATCTGTGACCTGAAATGTTTAAAATGGCCAAAATTGGCCTCTTTAACAAAGATGTAAAATTAGCATTATTTTTTGGAATTGAACTTTTAGTATGGCCAAACATTCTTTCTTCAAGATTAAAAGGAGGAAAAGGAACAAAGTTAGAAACACTAAGACACCTGTTTTACTTTTATAAACACTAATTTAAAGCCTAGAGCGTGCCTTAGGTTCTTCGGTGTAACAGATATTATCCACAAATGTCTACAACAGCCCATTGCCACGCTTTTCCAGAACATTTCCATCCCCCTTGTGCTTCAAAGGCCATTGTGACTGTACTGACCAACAGAATACTTCAGAAGTGATGCTATATGACATCCAAGGCTAAGTCATGAAATGCCATACACTCCTGCCATATCTTCTTAGGGTGCTCACTTAATCCAGCCACCATGCTGTAAGAAAGCCCACACAGTCCATGGAAAGGCCAATGGAGAGAGGAACTAAGGCTCCCAACCCCAGATGAGTTCTCAGTAGACAACTGGCACACATTTGCCAATCCTGTGAGTGAGCCATCTTGGAAATGGTTCCTCTAGTCCGACGTTGAGCCTTGCCAACTGACAACAGAAGAAGAAACAACCCCTCCGTGATTAACACTATCCAAATTGCACATTTTTGAACAAAATAAATGGTTGTTTTTATTTTGAACTGCTGAGTTTTGAGGCAGTGTGTTATGCAACTGCAGTTGATATACTCAGTTTCCCAAGAAGAGAAAACTGACTCAAGAGTTTTTACCAGAACCTTTTTTTGATGCCACAGTATATTTTCCTCTTTCTCTACTTCAGGTGGAGCAATAGGAAATGCTTCCCACCTCACCAACAGCAAGAGCTTTCACGTGACTATAAATATTTGTTAACCAATGGATAGGCATAGTGTTCCTCTTATTCCATCCAGGCTGGTTTCCTTGGAAACCTGATTTTCCACTGATTCCTTTGATTTCCCCTTGCAAACGAATTTTATTAGAGAAGAGATTGAGTCATAGGAACTTTGAGTAAACTTAATAAATCCAAGGACCCATGTGGTCGAATCTTGGAGTAATACCTCTTTTGGCAGCTACAGATCATGAAAAAGCAGCTTTATTTACTTGTCTTTCGAAGTACCGTAATAGAAATCCATTCATAGCCTACAATAACACTTCCTCAAACCCATTCCCCCATCTCCAATTCCTCTGTCCCTCACACAAATGATTTCTCAAGCCCCAGAATCCATTTGGGTTCTTTTTTCCCCCTCTCTCTTTTTTCTCATCCTTCCTCCCAAAACCTTGATTTAGCTTGTAGATCAGCGAGGAATAATTTTTATCCACTCTAGAAAGGTCAAAGGGACAAAAAACGAGGGATTCTAAGCAGGCAAATATGGGTTTCTTTTTAGCAGACAAAAGATTTCTGGAAGGAGATGGGAAGGAAGGTTGCTACCACCAATTTTGATTTGGTCTGAAAATATTACAAAGCATCCATTTTAATCTAACTGGCTAATGAATGCTGACTAAAAGATAACAGGAAATAAAGATAAATGTTATGTTAATGAAAAAAATGTACTTAGAATATACATAAGAATTTGGTTGTTAGATTTAATCTTAGTATCAGGAAGTCTTCCCATTGTGTAGCACCAAGAAAAAGCACATTTCTGGCAACAGATTTGTTAATTGGCCCAAGCAAAATCTGGAGGGATTAAAGTCCCGCTCTAAATCCAATTCTCTTTCTCAACTCAATTACCCAATTTTATCAGTCATCATTTCTGGCTCTTTTCCTATGTTAATGTGAGTATTCAAGATGAGTAAAGGCAATTTGACGATTTCCTGGTAAGAATTTGGATTCTGAAGAAGTTTTTTTAACTGGGCAATTATTTCATATTTTAAAATACCTCATGGATTTTCTTTTCCTTGCCATTGCTTTGCTATCATCCCTTTTACCCATTCCCTTTCACCCATTATCCAGGCCCCCCAGTGGGTCATAATTCTGAGTCAGGTAGGGAATTTACCAGGTACTTGTGCTAATAGTAGAATCCTTAATTAACAATAATTAGAAATGCAATAGGAAAAGTAAAATTACTACCAGACCTTCTAGTCTCTCAGCACAAAGATATTCAGAACTAGCTAAAAAAAAAAAAAATCAAATCAATCATCACCCCTTCCCCTGCACAAAATTCCACATTTATTCTTAGTTTCCTGACTATGCCTTCTGTCTCTGAGCCCAGCAGTTCTCAAAAGTGAGGTGAATGGACTAGGACCATGACCACCACCTGGGCACTTGATAGAAAGGCAAATTCCCTGCCCCTATCCCAGACCTATGGAAACAGAAACTCTGGAGCAGAGCCCAGCAATCTGTATATTAACAAGTCCTCCAGGGGATTCTGATGCTTGGTGGATTGCGAGAACCACTGCTTTGGAACACCAAAGCGGATCAGAATGGTACAATGACTTGAAAGTGAAAGGACCTGAGCTCTCCATGAGTCGACTGGGTGGCCTTCCCCATGCCAGTGCACCTCTCTGAACCAGTTTTCTCATTTATAAAAGACTTGAGACAGCAATTCATTTAGGTCCTTAACCAGTTCTAGAAGGTAACAAAACCATTGCCCTGAAGAGCACTAGCTGAGTACTGTAGTATCTTGGCATATGATTCCATTTTTTATGTCAGATTTTTTAAATTTCAGGAAAGGCTAACCCAATATTGTCAAAATGACTAAATACTTTAAACAACTAGAGCTGTATTTAAAACGTTTCTGTCAAGACCAAGTCATTTGTAAAAGTTGCTGGTGAATGCTCCCTGACAGTTTATCTCCCTCAGAATTTATCATTTCTCTGCCAGGAATATTAATTCATTTCATCAGTCCAGGAATCTTGATGTGCAATTATTTTTTATCTGCCCTAAGAATAGATTCTTAATTCCCCTTCCATTCAGAAGAATATTCTCCCTGTATAAAAGTGACTCAGCAATAGTTAAGATGGTTATTAAGATGCCAACCTATTGGTGGGAAGATATTTTAATACATTCTTGCAGTAATAGTAAAACTTAATTTTGATGACAAATGTTATATAAGGTTTATATTCTAAGAAGGTACTATGATATTCATTTTGAAAACCTTTCATTTTTCCTAGTGATAAATTTAATTCCATACTTTACAGCTGAGACTGATCTTAAGCAGATCTTAAGCAGAAGAAGGGCAAGGTGCTCTTTGTTGAATTTCAACAAATGATTCATTCCATCCGTTTGTTAAACTTCAGAATGTGACCAGCAAGCCTCTGATGAAACAAACTTTCCAAGTGGGATGAATCCTGACACAAGTAGTTTTGCAATTAGCTTAATCTTTCTATTACTGAGGGAGCAGGGAATGAAAAATGAGCTTTTTACCTGAAGAGTCACTGATAATAGGTAAACAAAAGAGCTTACATAGTCACAGTGAAAAATGGTGGGGCTCTGAAAACAAAAAAAAAGGAAATGTATATGGGGGGGGAGTCCTTTAACACAGTATTTTGCCTTTAAAAATAAACTTTAAAGGAAGAAATAAGATATTGCTTGCATAAATGTCACAGACCCAGGTAAAGTTAAAGGATCCGTCCAGACCAGTCTTCAGACCAAACCAGTTAATAATGTTTAAGACAGCCTTGGCCGGCATGGCTCAGTTGGCTGGGTATTGTCCTGCAAATAGAAAGGTTGCAGGTTCTATTTCCAGTCCGGGCACATGTCTGGATTGCAGGTTCAGATGTGGTAGGGGCCTGTGCAAGAGGCAATGGCTCTATGTTTCTCACATCAATGATTCTTTTTCCCCCACTCCCTTCTCTTCTCTATAAAATTAATTTTTAAAAAACAAAAAATTAAAAAAATATTAAGACAATATAACATTTGCTTAGCACCATGGTAGGCACTGTGGGATGGCAAAAAACAACAACAACACCACCACCACCAACAACAAAAATACCCCAAATGCAGCCAAGAGGAAAAACAAGTTCAAGACACCAGGGTCCTTACTACGCAATTAACTAGGTTGATCTTAACATGTTGCTCCTGGCAAATGAACGCACGAGGGAGAAGGTCCTTTTGCAGCTCCTATGCTGCATGATTCCATCACAAAAGTCTGGCGCTTTGTTGAGGAGACAGACTTACATGTGAAGCAATCAGAAAATCAGATTAGGATGTGGAGGCTATGACTGTATGCTGAGTCCTTTGAGTTCGAGTGAGTCTCAATCCTGGGGTAGTCTTGGGGACCCCAAAACCCAGGAGGGGTAAGATCAGACAACATGTAGTATAACTTAGTAAATTATCTAATAAACAATAAGGTATTGGTGTTAGGGAAAAAAGAAAATGGAGAGAAGGGAAGAAGGATGGGGATGTTTTGGTGGAGTTGCAATGCACTGTATTAAATAGGAGGGTCAAAGTATGTCTCACTGAAAAGGAGCCATCTGATCAAGGATCTGAAGTAGGTGAAGACATTAACTGAGGTGATATGTGAGGGAAGAGTTTTCTAGGCTGAGGGCAGAGCTCATGCCCAGGCCCTAGTGTGGAAGTATACCTGTGCATCTGAGGAACACTAAGGAGGCCTGTGTGTATGGAGCGGTGACAACCAGGGCAAGATAGATAGGAAATAAGTTCAGAGAGGTGACACCATAGGGTTTTGTAGGCCACCATGAGGTTAACAAGAAATAAAAATAAAAGTAGGATAACTAAGATGAAGTCAAGGGTGAGGTGAATATACAAAAATATATACACCATGGAATTTCATAGCTGGTAAGTGGGCTGCATATCTGCATTGGTCTGAGGGAGAAAATCTCAGGTGCTGAGTCATTATATAGCAGGTCCTCAAATAATGTCATTTCATTGTAATGTTGATAAGGCACCACAGGAGCTTAACTCTTGTTTATATCAATTAGCCTATGGTAAAACTTGTTTCATTCTATGTTATTTCATATAAAGTCTCAGAACCTATAAACAACATTAAGCGAGGACTTACTGTATTTCAATCTTAAGACAGGAATATGTCAAATACAACAACATAATAGCTTAATAATTGGGTTGAATAATCGTTATCCATTTTTTGCTTTTCATATGAACAGCAAATTGCAAAAGCACATTACTGAACACTACCACATCCATTCAGACCTCACTCTGCAACTATATACATTTAATACCTAGCACTGGCCTTATAAAGGTACAAAGGGATAAATGGGGTGAATAAAGCTGTTTGGGATTACTTATGGTATCCCTAATGAGAGATGTTGAAGGCAGAGAGGATTTGGAGGTGTGAAATACTCCTCAGAACCTGTCCCCACCCTTTCTCCAACACACACATCTTCCCATACTTCCTAGAAGTCTAGAACCCTGAGAATGCACATCCACACATCCATGCCTAACACAGTACTTTATGCTGCTTATGTCCCACACTGTGACAGACTGCAAAGCCTGCCACAGAGTCTTTCCCTCTCTGCATCCATGCCCTTGCAATCTTACTTTGTGTGTCCTTTCACCCACGGGTGGAGTCTAGCTAGCTACACTTTTAAATTGCACTGGCCATATGACTTGCTTGAATCAAAAGTATTCATCAGAAGTAATGATGCACCACTCCTGAACCTAAGCCTCACGGGGTCTTGCATGCTTCCATTCCTGCTCTTGGGATTCAGTCACCCCCATCATCCCAACAGAGAGCTGGCTAATTGAGAGACATACAGGTGAGGCCATCCCAGACCAGCCAGTTTCAGATGAACTTTCAGCTAACTGCAGACACATGAGCAAGCCCAGTCAAGATCAACTGAACTTGGCCCAGGTCAGCAGAACCACCAGATGGCTTACAGACTTCTGAGCAATAAAAATAAATGAAATATAAGCAACTAAGTTTAGAGGTAGTGTACTTTGCAGCAACAGATAACTGACACATGTGCCCAAGCTTGAGTGTCTGTCTCTGAAAAAGTCCTCCAGATGCCTCATAACAGAAGCACCAAAGCTAAAACCACTGCAGAATGTCTCACAGTATCTCTTAGGGCAATGGCAGATCTGACTATCATATCAAAGCCTGAAGGAGTTAAAGGGAGGCCACTCATTTCAAAGATGGCATGCTTAACTTCAGAACAGCCCTTACATTTTGACTTGAGAGTCCGACACTTGTCATACTGCTGGAAACATCCTCTGCTTAAGTACAATGAAGGGCAGATTCTCACGTGGCTCAGGGAGGCTGGTCCTTTGGCAAAGCTGGGAACAGCAGGAAGGGCACAGACACCAGAGCAGCTGAGAAAGAACTCAGTGACAGGGTGAAATGTAGGCAGGCTGCCCAGCAGGGAGGCTGGCATCATTTCAATATTACAGCCTCATTTCGTAGAGCTGAGAGAATATTTTCATCTCCCAAGAATAACAGAGCTTCCCACATTATTGTGTTTCTTAGTCAGCAACATGCAAAGTTATTTTAAAACCTGTTATGTATCCATGCCCATCAACCTCAATACCTTTTTCATTCTCTTCATCCCCTGACTCCGTGCGTGCGTGCGTGCGTGCGTGCGTGTGTGTGTGTGTGTGTGTGTGCGGGGCGGGGGGAGGAGGGAGAGATTTAACTGCTACACAAGGTATCCCTTCTAATCATTGTGCTCTGAAAAGAAAAGGTCAGGATGTTTCAAGTACCTTACAAAGTCATACCAAGAATTCTCACAAGTTGAATAAGTACAGTAAAAGCAACACAATTTTCCAGTGAAAATGTGAATCACAGAATGATATACAAATTCAAATGTGAGAATCACAATGAGGTTCTTCATTCACTCACCAATTTTTTTGGCACCAAGAATGGTGATGAACAAGACAGAACACACTCCTTGCCCTCTGGAGTTTGAGGGCTTGGGTCTGGCCTCAAAGAGCTCTCAGCCTTGCCAGAGCTCAGGAACCACGGTGCCAAGTGCTATGGTTCTGTGCCAACACAAGAGAGGGCCTAAGTGCTTACAAGTATGTCAATAAGGGCAGAGGAACCAACGTAAAGCTAGAGCACAGCAATCCACCTCAGTGTTTACATCTCCCAGGGTCTGTTAAGTTCAGTTCATTTACTCAGAGGTATACATGAAAAACCCTGGAATTTTACTTTGCTGTATTTCTGTCATACAATCCTACCAGGACCCTACTCGTCCTTTTCCCCCAACACAAGCTATTTTATACTCTCTTTTGGAAGCAAGGAAGGGAATTCTCTGTATGAACTAATGTCCTGATTCAAGATAGATAGAAAGAAGCCCACCCTTATCTTTTCACAATTGCCATCTTCTGCCAGACTGTATGTGGGAAATCTTTGAAACACTTCTATTTCCTTTAGGTGAATAAAACAAAATGAAAACTTGTCTTTTTATCTCACTTTTCTCCTCTAAATTCTAAAATCTGCACGATATGGAAATTGTCATTCCCTTTCATCCAGTGGCTAGGCTACAGATAAAAATGTACAAACTAATTCAGAGCCAGAAAGCACAGGGGATTAAACAAGGCAATCACCTTCACAAATACTACAAAGCCACACTGAAAAGCTTAATCTTGAATGTCCACACTATGTTTTTAATCAAAAAAGAGAAATACATCACCCTCTCACCCCAAATTGTATTTTTCTTCATCTTTAAAATAAGAGTTAACTCCTAACAACAAAATTATCTTAAGGTTAAATGAAGAAGAAGGATAAAGAAAGAGTGAGTTCTACAGTGTGCAAAATCCTAACCTAATACAGGCCTAATTAACTCGAACTGATAAAAAAAAAAAAAAAGGTCCTCTAAAATCAACAGCAAATACATAACATCACTGAAAAGATATTTCTTTAAGGATCAAGTTCCAAAGAACATTTTAAAAAGGAACACACTGCCAAGGTTTTCACATTCCATACTGTTTCATTCTTTATCGGAAGTCTTTATTGATTGGTATTTATCAAGAACTGAATCTTGAAGTGTCCCAAGAGGCATTCAAATTATAATTAATAGTACAAGGTTTTCTTTCAAAATCATTAGGGATTCATTAAGCTGACAACACAAACTGTTTAATACTTGAACTTTCTAACAAAACTGCAGCATAAGGAGTACCACCATATTTCTGGCTTTGGAAATTCTGTTGCTGAATTTCCAAACTACTTTGTGTGCTCAATGTGATGTCTATTTACTTTTCCTTTTGATTTTAGGTGTAATTTGTGCCTTCAAAACCCAATGTGTATATGTACCTCACTCAGAGATGGAATTTGGATGTTGAAAAGCCGTTTGATTTTTGCTTCTTCCCTCTACCAAACCTTCCCCTTCCATACACTCACTGTATTTCCTAGTAATGAATATTGGATTCTGCTAAGAAAAAAAAAAGAAAGTTTAATCACAGAAGGCAGAGAAATTTTACTTCAAGTTACTTTAGATGTGGCACACTGTTCATTGTCTACCCAATATCCATTTCTACCTTTTTTCTTCCTAACAGAATCTCAACAGTTTCAAGGTGGCACGAATTAAATACAAGCTCCCCTAGTCTCCCTTGTGTGTTCAGGCAACTGTTCTGGTCAGCACACACAAGGTGAAACTTAGTGGAGATACCTTGGACAGCTTTTGCTTCCATGATAAGATCAGACATAGTTGGTACAGTCTTCCCTCTTCCTCCTGCCTTGAACACAGACACGGCATCTGCGGCTTTCACACACTGAATAGCCACGCGGGGGAAAAGGCAAAGAAGTGCATCGACACTGGCCCTGATATCACCAGGTCATTGAACAAATACCAGCAGCCACCTAATTCCAGACTTATTTATATGTTAGAATGATAACCCACTGTGTAAACCACCGAAAGGCATGTTTTCTATCACTTACAGCTAAAAGCACTGGTATTTGATACATTTGGCCAGGAAAGGAATGCAGCCTTGACCCTCAGATCCCAGTAGATTTCATTGTCTAAAAGAATTCTTACTAGGTTACTGCAATTTGCCTGCTCCTTGGGAACAGAAGCATGTGAGGGCCTCATAGTAAGAGATGGCCATGCATAGGCTCTAAAATCTTTCATCATTCCTGTTTTGCCCAAGACCAAAATGAAATATTTTTACTAATTGCACATAAGGATATAGGCAATGATCACTTTGGGTGATGAGGCTAAGCTTCTGGGTGAAGGTCTCCACCAGTATCCCACTTGCTAGTATGCAAGAGGGGTATTCCCATGAAAGCAGGTGGTTTGAAGGTGTTTTAGCATCTTGCCACTCAAAATGTGGCCCACAGACCAGGAACACTGGCATCACCTAGGAGCGTCTAAGAAATGCAGAATCTCAGGCTCCATCCCAGGTCTTTAATAGGCTCTCCAAGTTATGCAGATGCATTCATGTTTGAGAAGCACTGGTTTAGAACTCTAAGAATGTTCCTAGCATGTCATAACACCTGGAATCAGGAGATGTTAATTATTTCCACTCCACCAAATGTAAGGCATTGTCCAGTTTTCAGAGGGCCATAAATGTTGCCTGCAGATACTGCAAGGATTTACAGCACTTGCCATGGCAGTATAAAGAAAATTTACTCTGCCCGTGACATCAATAATTAATATATTTGAGTCATCTACAGACAGTAATTTCCCTCTACAGGGTCATTTATCAAGGTCTCTGAGGGTAGTACATGTTCTACAGGATGACAGCAATAACAACAGTTAATGTTGGGAACTACACTGTGGATATGCAATACATATTTCTCATAAAGACACTTCCTCCTATCACCTCAACAAAGCTACACAAATATTTCAGAAATCTGGTATGTAGTCTGGTTTATACCACTGGAAAAGGTTACCTTGGGCATTTGTGCTGCTTGGTCAGACCCTACAATTCTGTCAACAGATTGGCCATGGCATTATCAACAAGAACTGGCTGGAAGCTTATGTACACCCAGTCATGGCACCAATTCACTTAAATAGTAAGATATACATTTTGCTATTCCAGAAGTGTGAACATTTGGTCAAATATGATCAACATATGCCCTGCAGTCTACATTGAATATCCCAGCTCTGAAAGTCAGTGGTGTTCTGCACAGTGCACCAAGGAAAGGAGATTAAACAAACAGAGATTTAGGGAATTTATTCTAAATTTATTAAGAGTAATCACTGGAAGAAGGAACTTTCCAAGAGAGCAACAGGATATCCTGCCTGTCAAACAAGGCTGTAAATTCTTGGCAATAAGATTTTTGCTTCCAGCAGTATAGTGGCCTAGGGCAGCGGTTCTGGAAGTGTGGTCTCTGAAATAGCAGCAGCAGCATCACCTAGGAACTCATTAGAAATGCAAATTTTCACACCCTACCCCAGACCTACCCTAAGGCCAGCAACCTGTGTTTTAACAAGCCCTCCAGGTGATTCTGCTGGGAGCTAAACTTTGAAGACCATTACGATCAATGCTACTCAAACTGCTGTTTGTGAATGACCTGTTTTTTATCTCTAATCCTTCATGGACTGATACTATTGTAAAACATCATACTGATACACTGCCAGGAAAATGAAATTAAAAAGACACATGAAATGTTAGTCCCAATGTTTTTTTCCCCAATGTTTTTTCCAAATGTTTTATTATTAGATTCAACTGATTAAAATTTACTTGGATTCCTAAATGCTTACTCTCAATTACTGTACTTACCTTTTTAGACCAGTAACACATTTGCAGAATAGTACAGTCTTGATAACCACATTTTGAGTAGCACTTGTCTAGATACTCAGGAAGGCCTTCTTCTATAACAAAGTGACTACATAATCTTGTTGCTTTTAAGATGCACCCTTTTTTTCACATTTTAACATCTCTGAGATTGGAATATATCTCAAAAATCACTATCTGCCTAGAGGCTGTGGACTTCAGCATTCATGGTCTGTGCATGTGCACTGAAACCTCCCAAATGGGTGTCAATCACTTGGGAAAAATGCCAGCAACAAAGTAAAAGACTTTTAAGAAATGCCGCATCACCAGCACTGCTGGTGGCACAGAGGATATTCTGTTGAAAATCTTGAGCATCAGTAACTCTGAGGAGAAAGTTATTCAGACCTGTGGGAGTGTGAATGTGAGAAAGTTTTGACTACCTTAATGAATTAATTTTGTTTATATAGTTCTTTAAAGTGTGCGATAAAAATCAATGTCTAAGTAACTCTAAAAGGGCTCTTTTAATAAGTACAAAATCCTAAGTGATGACACGTATTGTGCCAGCTTAATTGTGTTTTTTCCCCTTTCTTACTGGCATATAAGAAATGCATCTTATGAATGTCAGATTACTATAATTGATTAAATATTGTATATCCTTTATAAAGCATATTTACCAATACACAGGTCAAATACAGTAAGGGGATGACCTAAGTTCTCCCTAAAGAAGCAAAAGAAAACAAAAAATCTGAGCTGAAATGTATGTGATAAGCAACGTAATGCTGCCCTGAAGGCAAATGTTGATTTCTCTTACATCAAGCTGGAGACCCAGGAAGAAGGCTAAAGTGGTTCCAGGCTGCCAATGCCCCTGCATTACAAAAGCAGCAAACACAAATCTCAGTAGGGAAGCATCCTCCATTTAGATACTACATATTAAAATCAATCAAATATGTATGCAAGGTGAAAGATCAAAGACCTGAGGAAACAACCCACCATGGGTGAAGGTATACAGAAACAACAAACAAGGAAATTAGACCACCAAGGAGTTCCAATATTGCAATTACCAGATATGGAATGCGAAAACGCATTAAATGCTCCCCCCAAAAGGTAAAATCAACAAAAGTTAGCAAGCAACACAGGGTGGGGTATAAGTAGGGTTACAGTTGTTTACATGGAAAATAATATAATTAATAACACAAGAATAAACTCTGTTTCATGTACTCACAACTGTAAGCCTACTTTTGCCCCACCCTGTGTGAAACCATGAGAAAGGCTCAGCTAAAAATTACAGAAAAGAAAAATAAAATTGATAGATAGAAAACTGAATGGATGGTTAAATAGCAAGTGAAACACTGCTCAAGAGGGAACTGGTGAACTGGAAGATAGATCTGAAGAACTTACCAATAATGCAACACAGAGAAGTAACTAAATAGAAATGTAAAAGAGAATATAAGCAATATGAAATGACACAAAGGTGTAATATATTGGGTTGGCCAAAAAAGTCTGTTTATGGTTTTTTTTCTGTAAAATAAGACACATTTTTCATTTTCATCAATAACTTTACTGCTTTTGATATTTTGAGTATGTCAGCTATCTCCCAATTTTGGCTTCTAGTGAGTAGAGGCCAGGGATGCTGCTAAACATCTTTCAATGTATAAGACAGCCCCACATCAAAGAATTCTTTGGCCGAAATGTCCATAGTACCAACAAACTTCGTAAACCATTTCTGACACATTCGATCGGTCACAGCACCTTCTCCATACACTGTACAAATATTTTTTGTGAGTGTTTCAGTTGCATTTTTACCTTTCTTGAAATAATAAAGCATAATACACAGAAAATGTTGCATATTTTCTTCCATCTTCAATATTAAAATGGCTACACAAAAACTCACCAATTTTGATAAGGTTTTTTTAAAAAAATTTTATTTATTTATATTTAGAGAGGGGAAGGGAGGGATAAAGAGGAGGAGAGAAACATCAATGTGTGGTTGTATCTCATGTGCCCCCTGCTGGGAACCCAGCCCCCAACCCAGGCATGTGTCCTGACGGGGAATCAAAATAGCAACCCTTTGGTTCGCAGGCCAGCACTCAAATCCACTGAGCCACACCAGCCAGGGCTGATACGCTTCTTTTTTTTAAAATGCACACTGATATGACCTCTGTCACAATACAATCTAACAAAATTGTTTCAAATGAAGTTAAAGACAACTAAGTACTACAAGAGCCATTGCACAAAACAAAACAAAACAAAACAAAGAAACCCAAAAACCTAAAGGAACTTTTTGGCCAACCCAATATGTTCATTTGGATCCCAGAGGGATATAAAGCAATGGTTCTCTACCTTGGTTGCACAATGGACTCATCTGTGGAGCAGTAAAACTATTGATGCCTAAGTTGCACCTCAGTAGATTCTGATTTAATTGTTACGGAACATGGTCTGAGCTTCAGAAACTTCTAAATTGTTATGGGCTTCAGAAACTTTTAAAGTTGTCTGGGTGATTATAATGTGCAGCCAAGGTAGAGAAGGAAGCATTGATATTAAAAAAGTGGAGATCATGAACTTGGTTTAAGCAGTCTTTTTAGATATGACACCAAAAGCGCAAAATGACAAAAGAGCAGATAAATTGGGCTTTATAAAAATTAACACTTTTGTGCTTCAAAGAAAATCATCAATACAGTTAAGACGACCCATGCAATGGCAGAATATATTTGCAAATTATATTTGTAATAGGGGACTTATATCCAGAAATATAAAAAAATATTACAACTCAATAATAAAGAAAAATAACTCTTAAAAATGGGCAAAGGATCCAAAAAGACATTTTTCCAAAGATGTCCAAATGGCTGATAAGCAATTGAAAAGATGTTCAACATCAATTACTCATTAGAAAAAATGCATACCAAAGGCACAGTTATATACCACTTCACACCCACTTAACATGATTATAATCAAAAAGTCTGATAACAGCTCTGGCCAGCTGGCTCAGCTGCTTGGAGTGTTGTCCCATACACTAAAAGGTTGGTTGCAGGTTTAATCCCCATTCAGGGCACATACCTAGGTTGTAGGTTCCATTCCTGGTAGGTGTGCAATAGGAGGTGCCTGATCAATATTTCTCTCTCACATCAATGTTTCTTTCTCTCTCTTTCTCCCCGCTCCCTTCCTCTCTCTTTAAAACCAATAAAGATATCCTCAGGTGAGGATTTTTTTTTAATCTGATAATAAAAAGCATTGATGAGTGTGTGAAGAAACTAAAACCTTCATGAATTGCTGGTGTTGATGAAAAATGGTACAGCTGCTATAGGGATGTGGACATGTTAGTTTCTCAAAATGTTAAACAGAGTTATCATATGACCTAGCAATTCCATTCCTAGGTATATACCCAAGAGAAATGAGAACATATGTCATTATAAAAACCTGTACATTAATGTTTGTGGAAGCATTACTCATAATAGCCAACTGGAAATGACTCAAATGCCCATCAGCTGATGCATGAATAAATAAAATGTGATGTATTCATACAATGGAAAACTATTTGGCAATAAAAAGGAATTATGCACTGATACTTGCTACAACACAGGTAAACCGTGATAACATTTTGCTAAGTAAAGAAAGTCAGTTGCAAAAGACCACATATTGTATTATATCTATTTGTATGAAATGTCTAGAATAAGCAAATCCTAAAGACAAAAAGTAGATTAGTAATTACCTAGGGCAGTAGGGGTTGGGGCAGGGGTAAGAGCTGGGTAGAGTAGAGGAGTGACTGCTAATAGTTTAGTGTTCACTTGGTGTAATAAAAATTTTCTAAAATCGATTGTGGTCATGGTTGCACAACCTAATGAACATATTAAAACCACTGAATTGTACACTATAAGTGGGCAAATTGTGGGATATGTAGATTATATCTCAACAGAGTTATTAAAAATGGGGAGAGGTAATACTTGAAGGAATAATGGCTAAGAATTTTCCAGAAGTGATTATATGAACCTACAAATACAAGAAGCACAACATATAACTAGGATAAGTAAAATGAAATCCAGGTTCACTACAGCGAAACTGCAAATAGCCAAACACAAAGAAATCCCTGGCAATCAAAATTCAGAGGGCACTGCAAACACATCAAAATCATCACAGCATCTTAACTGCCAGAGAACAGAACTTTAGAACAAGGGACTACCTAGAAGGTGTCACTTTGGGACTGAAATCTGTAGGAAAACAAAAACAAAAACACTAGACGGACACAGAAATGAAAATGGTACTCTCCTGCCTTTGATTCACATTTGGTTTTTAAAACAGGAACATAGTTGTCTGATGAAAAACATAAAATGCCTCAAGCTTGAAAGTTGAATGTTAAAAGCCATTTGACACAGTAGTTTTAGTTAGAATCTATAAGAAGTCACCTGAACCAAGGGGAAAAATGGGGACTTTTCTCTCACTGCTGGAGATACTGATGGGGAGTTTACCTGTTGGTCAACACTGAAGAGTATAAATCAGAAACAGCTGTGCCATCTTGCTAATTAAAAGCTCATGTTACCTAAGATGAAGAGAAATATTAAATTAAGTTGTAGTATGCTGAGGGTCCATTTTTCCTCCTAATTTCTGATTTATACCCTCTTCAGGTATTTGTTTATTCACATTGGGAAGGACGTGATGAGGTATTCACTTTTTAGATGAATAAAAGTATACTTACTGAAAACTGGTTTTGATTCTACTATTTTTGTACCTATATGATTCATAAATATTTAATTCAACAACTGAGGAACAGTATTTTAAGATGCAATTAAAGTGTCTGTTTTCTACATGACATTCTCTTTACAGGAAAAGCATAAATTCTTCAAGACAAACAAAAAAGAAATTCTAATAGCTCATTAAGGGTACGGTCTGTCAGTGTTTATCAAGAATGAATACAAGTTTTAAATCATGGAGATAAAGGTTGAGAAACACATAAGATTTTATCACCTACATGAATACAGAAGTAACAGATTATTTTAAAAACAAAAGCCTTTGTATATGTCAGGTATTATACAAGTCCAAAACAATGGTGTCATAAAAGGTGACTTTATGTTAACAATCAGAGAGTTCTATTTGTCAGCATAGAAATGCACAGGTGAGCACATGCCTCACTTTGTAATGTAGGAGTGGTAGAATTTTACCATTCTTTGGTTGTAAAAAGTCTGATTGTGAGTAAAAATATGACAATATTCATGAACAACCAAGTATCCTGTCCATCAAATACTTAATCCTAAGTGGTGCTTCTGTCAGCCCCATAAAAGCTAAAACACATTTTAGTCAGGAGCTCCTTTGAAAATGTGGGTTGTCTGTCTTGTTTGTCATTTTCAGTTTTATATCCCACATATGAGTAAAATCATATGGTTCTTGTTTTTATCTAATTTTGCTTAGCATATTTTCAAGATCCATGTACATGAACATACAATGCAGCACACAGATGATATTCTACAATTGTACACTTGAAACTTATATCTTACTAACCAATGTCATAAATTTAATAATGTTTTAAATAAAAAAAATACGGGTTGTCCTTCTTGAGCTTCAAATAAAGGGGGCTATTTAGTTTCATGAGATTAAAAACACTTCATCTGTATTCCTTTCTTCAGTAAATTTGTATCAAGAATCTTCTGTTTGCCAGGAGTGTGTTTGTTACTCAGCCCAGTGGTAGTAAAAAGGTAGTAGTGATTAAGAGCTTGTGGTTGCCCTAGTTATGCTACAGGAAAGGCCCCCTCTTAATGTGGAAGATGAAAACAAACATGGTATGTGCAGTGAACAGTACACCCAAAAAGGCAGCCAGAGACGCTGGGGAGAGGGATCGACTATGGGACGGGGGTGGGGGGTGAAGGCTTGTGAAAAAAACAGCAAAAGAAACTCAGGGAACAAATATATTGTGAGAAACATTCTGCTAAGTATTATTTATCTCAAAATTTGTCGTCTACTTTCAATTCTCACACTTAGTCACCCATGTTTGTCTCCAATATCCCACTACCATTTCTTTAACCATGTTTTATTTGGGAACTTCTCACCTGTACCAGAACACCTTCCAAATACCTTCTCTCTGAGTTTTCAAGCTACTATGAGGAACCTGGGGTAAAAGTAAGCAACCAATTCAGTCCCAACTCCCCAGAACTGATTTAGAAGCTCCACCCACTCCCTTGAGGGTTCTTTCAAAGGAAGAGAAACAATTGTTGGTTTTATTGGTCAACATATCTAGGCATATTTAAGGAGTGGGAGATTTTGTTCAACAGTAATGATACCCCCAGCCCAAGGCAGCAAAAAGAGCTCAACTTTGAAAAAGAACTTGAGTTCTAGACTAGGCTCAATTCTTTATCAATCGGAAGCCATAGTCCCATAGGTAAGATTTGGTTTATAAAAGTATCCTGCTCAGGCAATAAATTACCCATTGTAATTTATTAATATTAATATAAGTAGGATAAATACCATTATCCTACTGTTATCAACCCTATATATCTGGGAAAGTTACTTAACCTCTGCAACGTTTTCTATTTTTCATTCTGAATATGGAAGTAGTAATATATCCAACTTGAGGTACTGTGAGAATTAAAAGAGACAGCTTATGTAAAAAGCACTTAGCAGACCTAATGTTCTATATAATTATTACTTTTGGTTCCATTGACTTGGAAGCATTTTAGGATTTTGGAGCATTTTAGAGTAACTGCCATGAAAAAATATTATTGTTCTGCTTTACACAAGTGGTTCAGCCAGTTTTATTATACTCTAATCATCTATCTTTTCATTTTTAACTATTTTAACTCTCCTCTTCCTTTCTGGGTAGAAGCTTAATAAATGTACTGCTGATTCTTATTACCTTACTCAATACTTTATTAATAAAGGCACAACAGTTTGAATGAAACCATATAAAGATTTTAACTGACAGAGCTTACAACCACTCAAACTAATGTCATCATTAAATTCTAACTTAGTACTACTTATAAAGATATAAGGGATAATATCAAGCCATATTTTTGATAGGGAAGTATTTCTTTACAGAATTTGTCTATAAATGACATTATTTCTGTTATTAGATAACACCCTAGAAATGTTTTGAGAATATTTTTTAATCGCTGAGCAGCAATAGAATAAATGTGAAGAACAGAACAGAATATGGGGAAATCGCAGCCCAAAAAGCACAGGTTTGGTTAAGAAAAATATGTTTATTTTCTTAGTGTTCATATTTCCCAAAAACTATATGTTCACAGTTTTAAAAAGTTCTTTAAAATATCAGGCTCCTGCCCTACCCCTCTCCATCCACATTCTGATTCCTCTGAGGCAAAAACTTAAAACACTTTCATGTGTATTTTTTTCTAGCTACTTAGAGTAAGTCCTCACTTAACATTGTTGATAGGCTCTTGCCACTGTGGTGAAATGACATATAACAAAACCGATGTTACCATGGGATAATTGATAAAAACAAGAGTTAAGTTCCTATGGCATCTCAACATTATAACGAAATGACATTATTTGAGGATCTGCTGTATCTTCTTATTTGTAAATGACATCCTTTGACAGCTATTTCTTGACTTTTCCATTTTAGATGTTATCTCTTAATTTCCTAACATGGAAGATGAATATTTAGCTCTCTTATAATATCTTTATACGTACATTTCCTTTCTCACTCAAAATAGTTTTATCACATTTGTTACCAAAACAACGTTTATTTTGTTAAATTAATATTCATTAAGCTAAATTATGTGCAATGATTACCATTTCCTTTCCCCTTCTATCCTCCATGCAAGTTAATAACTGACTCTTCTTTTTATATGGCTTGGTTTTCTATTTGTCTAGAACAAACTCATGCCCAACCTTCCAGTAAGACCTGACAAATACCTCTAGGTACAGCCAAACACATCAGATAAGGCTTCTATTATCTCTTTAAGATTTCATTTATTTTTAGAGAGAGGGGAAAGGAGAGAAAAAGATGGAGAGAAACACTGATCAGTTGCCTCTCGTACTGAGGACTAAACTCACAACCCACTCGTGTCCTAACTGGGTATTGATTGAACTGGCAACCTGTCACTTTGTGGGACAGCGCCCCACCAACTGAGCTGGTCAGGGTGAATCTACTATTCTTTTTATTTTTTTTTCTCCTGGCCATATTTGGGCTATAACTCTGCTTCAGTATTCACTGGCTGCCTTCCAGGCCTGATACCCAGCTGTCGCCCTGAGCTGTCCTCTACCATCACTTTGGAACTTTCCTATTATTCCACCTGTATTGGTTTTCCAACTTTTGAGATCCCATATTTTCCTTTTTTTAAAAATTCATTTCCCCTTTGCAATTGACCAAAACAAAACATTTTACCAGTTAGAAAGTGTTACAGATGGTGGCTGATTCGCTTGGAACCTCTGGCCCTAAGTAGTTGTTGTTGTTGTTGTTGTTTTTAAATCACATGTTCTGTGAGGCTAGATTATGTCTGTTTTATGCTTTTGAAAGAAAAAGTTAAAATTTTTTTTGAGACACCTATCTTTTTCTACTTTCACACTTTGTTGATAATTTGGGCTGCTATAGAATTCTAGTTGACTTCCAGTCAAGATGGAGGCGTAGGTAAACACAGCTCACCTACTTGCACAAACAGCTAAAATTATAACTAAACTACAAAATAACAATCACCCAGAATCATCAGAAAATTGAGTTGTACACAAGTCCGACGACCAAGGAATTAAAGAGGTCACATTCATCCAGATAGGTAGAAGGGGCAGAGACCAGAGACGGGGAATGGATGGTCTCACACCCACATGTAGTGGATAAAAATAGGGAGGGATATCACAGGAGTGAGGGATCATAGGAGTGAAGGAGCACAGCCCCACACCTGGCCACCCAGCCCAGGGATCCAGTGCCAGGAGGATAAGTCCCCAAAATTTCTGGCTGTAAAATCCAGTGCGGGTAGGGCAGCAGAAGAAACTGCAGGATTCTCAGGTGTCTCCTCTTAAGGGACCCGCAACGGACTTGGGACTTAAGCAAACTCACTCCCTCTGGGCTCCAACACCGGGCAAACAGAAAGGGCACCAGTGGCATATGGGGAGAAACTGAATTGTCTGGCATCAGGTCAAGTACCAGGGCACAACTTCCTCCTGGACAAAACTCCAGGGGCCAGGAAGCAACCACTGTCCCTTTTCTGAGACCATACCCACACAGAGCCACAGAGCAGTGGCACCATATCTAAGACTCCATCAACTTGGTTCACAGGAGTTGGCCCACCCTGGTTATTACTCCCCATCCAACTTATGAGTGCTCTTTTCTACATTAGGCCACGCTATTAAGACAGGGAGTCAAAGGAGCCCTACCTAACATATAGAAACAAACACAAGGAGGCTGCAAAAACGAGGAGACAAAGAACTATGACCCAAATGAAAGAACAGAACAAAACTCCAGAAAAAGAACTAAATGAAACATAGATAGCAATCTATCAGATCCAGAGTTGAAAACATTTGTTATTAGGATGCTCTAGGAACTCATTGGGTATGTCAACAGCATAAAAAAGACTCAGGTAGAAATAAAGGTTACACTAAGTGAAATAAAGAAAAATTTACAGGGAATCAACAGTGGAGTGGATAAAGCCGAGAATTAAATCAATGATTTTGAATACAAAGAAGGAAAAAATACAATCAGAACAGCAAGAAGAAAAGAGAATCCAAAACAATGAGGACAGGGTAAGGAGCCTCTGGGACAACTTCAATCATACCGACATTCGAGTCATAAAGGTGCTGGAAACAGAAGAGAAAGAGCAAGAAATTGAAAACTTATATGCCAAACTAACGAAAGAAAATTTCCCTAATCTTGTGAAGGAAATAGACATATAAGCTCAGGAGGCACACCCAGTCGCAAGTAAGATGGACACAAAGAGGATCACACCAAGACACATCATAATTAAAATGCCAAAGGTTAAAGATAAAGAGAGAATCTTAAAAGCAGCAAGAGAAAAGCAGAGACTTACCTACGAAAGAGTTCCCATAAGACTGTCAGCTGGTTTCTCAAAAGAAACCTTGCAGGCAAGAAGGGACTGGCAAGAAGCATTGAAAGTGATGAAAAGCGAGGACCTACAACCTAGATTACTCTATGCAGCAAAGTTACCATTTAGAATCGAAGGGCAGATAAAGTACTTCCCAGACAAGGTAAAGCTAAAGGAGTTTATCATCACCAAGCCACTATTATATGAAAAATTTTTAAAGATTCTATTTTTAGAGAAGGGAAGGGAGGGAGAAAAAGAGGGAGAAAAACATCAATGTGTGATTGCATCTCATGCACCCCCCTACTGGGTACCTGGCCTGCAACCCAGGCATGTGCCTTATACTGGGAATCGAACCAGAGACCCTCTGGTTCACAGTCTGGCACTAAATCCACTGAGCCATACCAGCTAGGGCTATTATATGAAATATTAAAGGGATTTTTTTAAGAAAGAGAAGATCAAAACTATGAACATTAAAATGGCAATAAATTCACAACTATCAACAACTGAATCTAAAAAACAAACTGAGCAAACAAGAAGAACAGAAACAGAAGCATAGATATGGAGATCATTTGGATGGTTACCAGCTGGCAGTGGGAAGGGGGAGAATGGGGGAAAAGGTGCAGGGATTAAGAAGAACGGATTGGTAGGTACAGAATAGGCAGGGGAATGCTAAGAACAGTATAGGAAATGGAGTAGCCAAAGGAGTTATATGCATGACCCATGGACATGAACTGGGGGTGGGGACTGCTGAAGGGAATGGGGGTACTTGGAGGAGGGGGGGCAAAGGGGGAAAATTGGGACAACTGTATTAGCATAATCAATAAAATATATTTAAAAAAAAGAAGAGTTCTAGTTGACAAGTAATTTTCTTTGTGAATTTTTGGAGGCCTCGCTCCATCATCTTGTAGCTTTGTGACTTGCCATCCCAAGGCCAGTGCTAATCCTATTATGGAACCAGTTTTTGGTGTTTTTTTTTTGGAAGCCTTTAGAATCTCTTTATTCTTTTTGCATCCAACATACTGGTGGCCCCCTTAACTCTGGAAACTCATGTCCCTTACTTATGAAAAATATGCTTGAGTTCTTTTTTCATAATTTTTCCCTTTCATTTACTTTGTTCTCTTTTATTAGGACTGACTACAAGACAGAGGTTGGACTTTAAGTAGTCTTTTCTCTTTTTATCAATCTCATTATCTAAGGTTGAACTTTCAGGGACACATCCTCATTCTAATCCTTCTACTGAATTATTTTATTTCTCCTGCCATATTTTTAATTTCTAAGAGTTTTTTTTTTGTTGTCTGAATATTCCTTTCAATATTATCCTGCTTTTATTTCATACAAGTGATTGCTTTCCTGACAATATTAATTATATATTTGGGCACGTAGGAAATTTTCTTCTGCTCCCAGTATTAACTGTTTACTGTTAGTTCAGTTTTCCTATTTGTTTATTTTGTTATGATCACTGTCTTTCACATTAGATGCTTTCCTCAAATGTCTTTTGACTGACAGTTCCTATTTAAGGGTCTGTACCTAAAAAGTTCATTGGGAATTCTGGGTGTGGAAGAGGGCTAGTTAATTGCTGGGATTTACTCTACTGCAACAAGGCAGTGTAAATGATTTTTCGCATTGGTAACAGATACAACTAAAAATGTGAGTATTTGTGATTCTTTTTATTAAATCTATTTGAGAACCTAACTCTTGGTGTCTGCCAGTGTTATGGGAGTTGAGTTGAGGAGGAAACTAGATTTGTGTGAGGGGGTAGCAGACAGGGGGATTATTTCACCATTCAGCTTGTAGTACTGCTGTTTTCAGTGACATACCTTATCTCTGTCCTTGGCACTGCACTGGTCCTCAAAGCCCAGAGCTACTCTAATTCAATTTGGCAAGAAAGTGAACTTCAAGGCTTCTGCTAAGGTCTGGAGGGCACATATATGGAAACTGTGTGTGTTCCTACCAGATCCCTTCAGATCCTTCCAATTGATTCTATGAATCCATCCCCCAGTGTCCATGTGCTTTGCTTCTACTAACTTTCACCTTCACCTGCAGGCCTTATTCAGAGTCTTAGTTTTAGGCTACAACACAGCTGTCCATACCTGGATGATAACACCCTCACACCCAGCTATAGCGAATTATTTGTGCAAGAGCATGCCTCTAGTCAGAACAAACTCTGAGATGTAATGTATACTCCAGAACTCCTCTAAAGGATGGGACACAAGCCTGAGAGCCTAAAATCACCCTTTTGCTTGCCTTCTTACCCTTCACTGTTCCCCCCACTCCTATACTGGTTTCTCCTGGGAGCATTTCCTTACCGAAGCACTTCCCCATGATTCTGCCTCTCAGAGTCACCTTTTGGAGACCTGACCTAAGACCATCATCTAGTTGCCTAGGTTTGGGAAAGGATCCAGGAGTTTAACCACTTTTCATCAAACTTGCAACTAGCACTTCTGATTTGGAGCCTGACCCAAACCCCCACTACCACCAGTGATTTCAAGAACCTCCAATTCCTGAACCTTTAGAGCATTCCAGGAAGCTGAAACTGGAAGTTCAGAACAATTGTAGAGCAATTTCCTGTACTGTCATTTTTGTTCAATTTTAAGGTAAATTTCAGAAACACCTTGAGCTTCAGAGTTCAGTTCAGGCTATTATTCCAAAAGTCTTCGAGTAAAACTCACTCTCCTCTTGGCAGTGTGTACTTTAGTAGAAAAACATGCAAAAAATATTACACCTGACTTACATCTATAGAAGTTAAGATGCTCTATAGTCAGAAAACGTGGGTTCAATTACTTTACTATCTGTGTGATGATAGGCAAGTTATTGAACCTCTCTGTCACAATTTTTTCCCTTGAAACAGACACACTCATCACAGTGCCTGCCATATAGTGAGTCCTATCCTTTGAGTTATTTTCTGGTGGCGATAATGATTTTGGTACTACCACCATATGCCTTCATCTAGCTCCCACATTTCAGAGATGTTTGGCAAAGGTTAAGGTTATTATCTAAGGCAGTGGTTCAAAAAATGTAGGCTCCAGACAAGCTGTAGCATCCCTGGGAACTGGTTAAAAGGCAAAGTCTCAGGCCCTATTCCACACCTACTTAATCAGAAATTCTGCTGATGGAGCCCAGCCATGTGTTATACCAAGTCCTCTAGGGGATTCTAATGCACAATCAAGTGCGAGAAACACTGACCTAAGGCCATAGATCAGAGAAAAATATAACAGACCCCCATGGAGAAGAACACCCAGACCTAGAGTCAGTTGGTATGGTAATAAACATTGTAAGCAGAACTAACAAATATCTATATAAACCTAATTATTAGGGATAGGAGTAAGTCATAAGTATACCTTTATTATTATAATAGTATAGTTGTAAACATTAAGATCATCATGCTATATGAGAGGGGGACCCAGAAAATGGAATTTATTAAAAAATGTATATTTATTTTTACACATTTAAACTTCAGTCATCTTCAACATACTCTCTATGTGATGCAATATACCTATTGAGATGTTTTTTCCACCGCTCAAAACAGTTTTTGAACTTGTTGATTCTGATGCCTTTTAGTGTTCCTAACATTTTTTTGTTTCACCTCTTCCACATCAGCAAAATGTTTCCCTTTGAGGATTTTTTTTCATCTGGGAAAACAGTACAAAACAAAAAGTTGCTTGGGGCAATATCAGGCGAATAGGGAGGGTGGGGCACGGGGGTCATGCCGTTTTGGGTCAAAAACTGCTGAACACTCAGCATGGTGTGGGCAGGTGCGCTCATAAATCACCTGTCATGAAATGGGCAAATGTGTTGAAAGTCTTCAAAAAAATTCACTGAAGCTGAACACAGCCTCTTACAACAATGCCAACTGGTAACTGATACAGATGGGTTCCTAGGACATTCATCTAGCTGGGGAAGCCTATACTACAAGGGGCCCGCCCTCCAGAAGATAATTCCATTTTGTGGGGGGGGCTCATAAATGAATATGAATCGGAGCTGGGAGCTAAAGAGTAAAATGTAGATTTTAAGTCTGTAAATTGACAGTGAGCCTATACCACACAGTCTTGAAATGCAAATACAAAAGTGCATTAATGCAAAAACCATAGTTTCTGGGCACAGAAGCTGAAGAAACACTTGATAGAATCCTTAATTATATTAATGTTTTTCTGAAACAAGCTACGGAATGTACATGGTCTGTAACATTTGCTGAGGAAAACTCATTTGAAATTGTCACTTCACCAGGGACACAACTCTTGAAATTCCTTTGAAATTCTGAATTAGTGCCATGCAAGCAAATGATCTTTAGAAGCAAAGAGGAGAACTTAAGAGCAAGAGAGAGCTTGAATCTGTCACTCAGAATCTGGGGGAACAGAGCAAGAAACAAACATTCCAACATCACCTGCGTAGCAATTTACAGTCGCTTAAAGCCAATTAGGTGATTTACTCTGAGAACAGATCAGAGACACAAGAAAGCCAATTCCTTGATTAATTCCACCAAGAACCTAAAATTTTAAAAAGAGCAAAGAACTACCCTGTCCTTGGAGGAAGCAAATCTCAGAGAGTAACTCACACAGGTTTGTATTTAAGGGTGATGACCAGCCACTCAATTTACTTTGACACATAATCTCTCTGAGCAGCTCAGCCTAATCTCCTGCATGAGAGAGCAGAGGATATTTCCCTCCAGCCCTTTATGGTCTCTGTGTGAAGATCTCAAAGCTCTGCTGTTGGGATATAACAGCTCTGAATACCACCACAGGGAACATTAGACAGACTGGCTGAATGTCTAAAAACCATACTTATATTCTTTAGTCAACACAGAGTCTCACTTTACATCAATGATAATAATACTCAAAATACTAATAAAATAATGGCTAAGTTATACAGCCTTTATGCCTAACAGAGTCTTTGCTAAGCATATTACATGCACATACTAAGTGGATCTTCATAACACACCTATAAGATGAGTGCTGCTTGTATTACATTAACCAGACGAGGAAATTAAGCCTCAATGATGCTAAGTAACTTGGTTAAGGTCAACCAGCTACGGTGGTGGAGCCTGGATTCCATCCCAAGGCTACCTGACTCCTAATGCTCTGTATTTACCCACAAGTATTGCCTTCATTGAGAGTCCCACGTATTTTAGCAAGTTGCAGTCTATGATACATGTGCAATTTTCTTTGCCTCACAAGGACTGAAAACATTTCAAGTAGCAATATTATTTTACTGAAATGTTCATGAGGACAATACTTCCTTTATGGTTGAGTACTGGATCTCTGTAGCCTTAGACAGCTGTAAAGTCTGTTAGGAATCTCCCTCCTAAAGTCACTGTATGAGTAGAGATTCAGCTGGTCCCTATAGTGTTTGCTTTAAGATCGGTGATGCTTTGGTTGCCATGGATACCAAATTTCAACACTTCACTGAGCACAGGGAATCCATCCCAGGCAAAGCAATGGAGCCAGCAGATGGGCACACTAACAGCTAACTGCACATAATACTACGACCAATATTTGTTTTGCCACCTCTCATTTAGATGATGTCCTTGCCCATGACGTCTGTAAGACTGCCTCTCATGTGGGAAACAGCTTCTTTATGGCCCAGGTAGCAACACTCACACTTAATGCATCAAAGTCATTCATTTGTCTGGGTTGTTGAATGGGTAAAGCTATTCAGAAAAGGAAATCTGATCTTACACAAACACTTCTTTGTTCAGTTTGTTAAAATAAAGAATGGATCAAATAACTTCTTGAAAATTCGGGTTGTCCAAGTGGCTAGCACCCCAAGAATAATGAGTCTATTAACTTAAATCCATAAAGAAAATAACTAGGAAAAAAGAAGTAATATATATGTGCGTGTGAATATATATCTAGAGAGATGATAGATAGAACAATCATGAGCACAACATTTTTCCTTGAGAAAAACCAAATATCCAAGGCATTGTATTTAATTAATAGGTCAGAAATCAATTAGCAAAAGTGAATCATGAAGAGACAATTACTTGAACACGTCATGAACTATCAGCCAATTTATCAAAGGACCATCACCACATGGGGATATTAAAAGACTGCCCTGCCACATGAAGGAAATCCACTGTGTATTGTGTAGGAGCCACTCACATTACAAACATCACTCACTCAAGTAACCAGCAAAAATGAAATTAACCAAGTTAATAAGAAATTAATACAATCTATCATTTTCACATTCAGAGATCAATAAACAGAGTGAAATTCCATTAAAACCACCTCCTCATACAACACTGGAAGGTTGAATTATTGGCAAAATAAATAATTCAGTATATTTAAAAGAATTTTAACTATGCTTGTTTTATTTCCCCAATTTATTCATTCAGTAATACAGAAATTACAAGCCATGCTCTCTTCAAATAATTACAATACAAATAATAAGTTTAGGTTTTAGTGGAGTGTATGTTAATAAATAAAAAGGTATAAAATTATATCTAAGAAAATCAGGATTATTTTGACTAGATTTGTTAAATTAGTCTATCAGAAAAAAAATTTTAATAAAAAAATAACAAGGAAATGTCTAGGTACCTTCAATTTAAACTAATTTAAAGTTGGGAGTAGCACTACTTTATCTCACACAAGTAAATGTAATTGAATGATTCTACAATGGAATGGTTCCATGAGCATCCAGATCATACTTTCTATCTGATCTAGGAATGTTATAATATAATGTCTCTTCTTTTATCATTATGAAATAACTTAAAAGTGCTGGAATGATGTCTATTTGGGCTTTTAAAGAAATTCTAAAAAACCTTTTGTATATAATGCAAAATTACATTTAACAGAAAAAAGAAATCCACGCATTCACTCACAGATGCTGAGTCCTTAATCCCACAAGGAGATGTGCCAGGCAGTGAATCTTTCCTTCAGCATAAACTACAAACTAGAGAGCTGATATTCTGGTATTTGTGGAAGAAGTCATTTTCAGTATGAAGGACAAAAAATGAAAATCATGAATTTTTATTGGAATCAGTCAAATTTGTTGTTAGGTTGCCCATACACTGAAAACAAATAGTGATTCAGAGCTTTGTACTCAAGTATGTTCAATGACCCTGCAGCAGTAGTATCACCTGGAGTGGGGGGGGCTCTGCTAGAGATGCAGAATCTTGAGACTCACCGTAGACCTGCTGAATCAAGACCTGACTTTAAACAAGATTCCCTAGGAGATTTGTGTGCACATTGAAGTGTGAAGAGCATTAATTGAAAGCAGAGATTTGGCAACCCTCCTGTGGGATATGGAAGACCATCTCTGCCACTATCTGTGTAACTTGGAAAAACTTCCACAACCGCTCTGTGCCTCAGTTCCCCCCTGTGTATGATGGAGATAATAACAGTGCCTATGTCATAAAATTGCCAGTAGTCTTAAATGACAATACCTCTAAAGTGTTTACACCAGTATGCACAATAAGGGAACAATCAGTGTTAGTTCTTATACCCTTTTAGCAATCACAGGGTTCTATGTCAAGAGTAACAAAAAGATCTAAGCTATAACTTACAGAAGAACCCCATTTTCTGGCAGGTCTACAATCAGGCAATTAGGAACTAGACTTGGACTTGGCCTAGAAAAAAAGAAATCCAGCTTCCCCAATTTACTGTCATTTCAAGCCAAACTTGAGGGTTTACTTATGCAGTGCACACATATAGCTGCTTACAAAACAGACCACTCATATCCATATCCAAATTGAAGTGACTGTTGAAAGCAACAATAAACAGACTAATTTGCTACCCTAGAAACCTCCATTCTCATTTTGCACCTATCAGTTTGTCACATATTAAGAGGTCTGATTGAACCCAGTGCTGAAAATAATGTGGGAACACAGGCACCCGTGAATGCTGGCAAAGGAAGGGAAATTGATCTATACTTTTTTGGAAAGCAGTTTGATCATCTCTATCAAGTGAAAAATACCTTTAAACTTTGACTTAGCAATTGTTTTAAAAATTTATCCTACATATATAGGGTCTGGCAGAAGTAATGCCTGCTTGAGTGTGGTTGGTAGGGTACAAGAATGTCTCACACAAGATAGACAGCATTTGAACATTTTACCTGAAATGTCATATGGTGTGCTTGAGTGTGATATTGTTATGTTACAGAATTACATGCTTATGATTTTGTAATTAAAGGGGGCGTTATTTGTGCCAGACCCTGTATATTTGCAACAAAAGGCAAAGATACATATATAGAAACATGAGTGTTATATGTATATATGCATATTATATGTATATATGTGTATTCTTTATAGCAGAGGTTTTGGTAGCAAAAAAAAAGAACTTGAATCAACTTAATGTCTGTCAATAATGATTAAGTGGTGGTATAATAATTAAATCAGTATAAAGAATGAGACATCTCTCAATGCAGTAACGTGCTAAAATGCCCAAGGTACTACTATAGCAAGAAATCGAGCTATAGAAAAAATACACACACACACAACATGACCATTTGAGTGTATAACAATATAGATATTTATACAATATAGCATTTCTAAAAAAGGAAATGTTAACAATTATGCTGAAAGAAGGCATTTTATTATATATCTTTTTGTATCCTCTTTTTGTTTGATTTTACCTTGTATAACGACAGTAAAAATTTTTAAGAAGAAATCAAAATTTTAAGCAACTTAACATTATACCCCCATGAACCAGAAAAAGAAGAAAAACTAAACCCCAAAGTTAGCAGAAGAAAGAATAAACATTAGAACAAAAATAAATGAAATAGAGACTAGGAATACAATATGAAAGATCAGCCCTGGCTGCAGTGGCTCAGTGGACTGAGCACTGGCCTGCAAACCAAATGGTTGCCCCTTTGATTCCCATCAGGGCACATTCCTGGGTTGTGGGCCAGGCCCCCAGTGGGGGGTGCAAGAGAGGCAACCACACAACAATGTTTTTCTCCCTTTCTCCTTCCCTTCCCCCTCTATAAAAAATAAATAATATTTTTAAAAAATCAACAAAACTAAAAATTGGTTCTTTAAAAAGATAAGCAAAACTGACAAACCTTTAACTAGACTAAGAGAGAAAAAGAAGACAAATAACCAAAATCAGAAATGAAGGTGGAGAAATTATAGCTGACACCACATAAATACAGAGGGTCATAAGAGACTCCTATGAATAAGCAGACACCAACAAACTGTAGAACTTAGGAGAAATGAATGAGTTCATAGAAACATGCAACCTACCAAGACTAAACTCATGAAGAAATAGAAAATCTGAACAGACCAATAACAAGTAAGGAGACTGAAGCAGTAATCAAAAATCCTCTAAAAAAAAAAAAAAAAGCCAAGGCCAGATGGTTTCTGGTGAATTCAAACATCTAAAGAAAAATTAACACCAATCCTTCTCAAACTGTTCCAAAAAAATTGAAAAGAAGAGAACACTTTCAAACTCATTTTATGAAACCAGCAATACTCTGATACCAAAGCCAAATAAGGACACTATAAGAAAACTACAGCCCAGTGTCCCTGATAAATATAGGTTTAAAAATTTCAACAAAATACTATCAAACCAAATTTAATGATACATTAAAAGGATCATACAACATGATTTTAAAAGGTATTCATCCCTGGGACACAAGGATGCAATACATAATATTAATAGAATGAAAGATAAATATCATGTAATCATCTCGATAGATGCATAAATAGCATTTGACAAACTTCAACATCACTTTATGATAAAAAGTCTCAAAAAAAGAAGGAACAAATATCAACATTATAAAGGCCATATAAAAGAAGCCCACAGCTAATATCATACTCAATGATGAATGCTTTTCTTCTAAGATCTGGAATAAGCCACACTCAAAACCCCAACTAAACATAGGACTAGAAAAATAATCCTAAATTCATATGGAACCACAAAACACCCCTAATAGCCAAAGCAATCTTGAGAAAGAACAAAGCTGGAGGAATCATACTTTCTGATTTATAAAACTAAAATAAACAAAACAGTGTTAATGGCACAAAAACAGACAGGCCATGAAACAGAATCAAAAGGCCCAAAATAAAGTCATGTGTATATGATCAACTAATACTTGACAAGGGAGCCCAGAGTACTTAATGGGGAAAAGATGGTCTCTCCAATAAATGGTGCTAGGAAAACTGGATAACCATATGCAGAAGAATGAAACTGGACCCTTATCTTACACCACGCACAAAAATTAACTCAAAATGGACTAAAGACTTAAACATAAGACCTGAAACTGTAGAACATAAAGGAAACATAGGGAAGAAGCTCCCTGACATTGGTCTTGGTGACAATTTTCTGGATATGACACTAAAAATGCAAGCAACAAAAGCAAAAATCATTAAGTGGGACCACAACAAAAACGCTTCTGCACAGCAAAAGAACAATCAACAAAATGAAAAAGAAATCTACAGAACAGGAGAAAATATTTTCAAATCATATCTCAGATAAAGAGTTAATATCCAGCCCAGGCTGGTGTGGCTCAGTGGCTTGAGCACCAGCCTGTGAACTGAAAGGTTCGATTCCCAGTCAGGGCACATGCCTGGGTTGTGGGCCAGGTCCCCAGTTGGGGGCATGCAAGTGGCAACCAATTGATGTTTCCCTCATATATCAATGTTTCTCTCCTTCTTCCTCCCTTCCTTCCCCTCTCTAAAAAAATAAATAAAAATCTTTAAAAATAAAGAGTTAATATCCAAAATAAATAAAGAACTCATATAACAATAGCAAAACAGCAAACAACTCAATTAAAAAATGTGCAGAGGAACTTCACAATTTTCCAAATAAGACATACAAAGGGCCAAAAAGAACATGAAAAGGTGCTCGACATCACTAATCCTTGGGGGAGTGCAATTCAAAACCACAATGAGATATCACCTCGCACATGTTAGAATGGCTATCATCAAAAAGACAAGAGATAACAAGTACTGGCAAGGATGCGGAGAAAAGAAGAACGCTTGTACTCTGTTGGTGGGAATATAAATTTGTGCAGGCAATGTGGAAAACAGTATGGAGTTTCCTCAAAAAATTACAGAGAGAACTAATATATGATTTAGCAGTTTCACTTTTAGGTATTTACTCAAAGGAAATAAAAACAGGATTTCAGAGAGATACCTGCATCCTCATGTTCACTGCAGTATAATTCATAATAGCCAAGGAAGTGGGAAGGTCACAAGACAGACCTTGCCAAGGGACAGATACTTCGGTAACCACACAAGAACCCTACCCCTTGCCTTTCTTCTTTCTTGTCAGAATCTGCGTGTAATGATAGAGGTTAGAAATGAAGGACACTAGCCTTCCCAGCCTCCCCTGAAACCAGAAACGGCCAGTGATCAAAGGCTGGGCAATGAGGCAGAGAGGAAATTCTTCACAGATAAAATCTTCTGTATGATTTTTTTTTAAAGATTCAAGAAAACAACCTCACACCCTCCCATTCTACTTCAATTGTATAGGAACTCAGAATGGCAGCAGCCATCTCGCAAACTCGAGGAGTGATACAGCTCCCACAATGAGAATAACAGAGAAAAAGGTTGGAAAGGGCTTGGGTTCTGATGCCCTTCTTGAGCTGCTGAACCAATCCTGGAGTGGCCTAGTTCTACACCCCTTGAAAAATTAGGTAATAAATGTTCCCATTATTTAGATCACTTTTTATTGGATACTCATTTATTTGCAAACCAAAGCATCACCACTTACACAGCTGCTAACCACCTGCCTTAGAAATGAGCTGAGGACCCAATTAACAATCATGCAATAGTTGTTTTTTTTTTTTAATCATGGCAGGAAGATAGATTTCTTGTATTGGGTATAATTTTCTATGTGGTGTTCAGAAGCACTTCTGATTTTCTGTTAGTAGACACAAAACGGAATAACTCTGACTTCAATAAGCAGCTACTATCTGCCAAGCACTATACTAGGCATTTTATCTAGAGTGAATCATCACAGCAACTTCCAGACAATTTCCTCTTTGGCTGGGAAAATAAAATCACATCTATATTTTCTCAAATTTTACTTAAACAATTTAGTATTTCCCTTCATTACAAATGCAGACCACAAACCACCAATAATACTTGTACCTTTGCCATTTACAGAAATTACAGATATATTCATACCATACTGCAGTTGTTGGATATCTCGAAATATCATTGACTCCATCACTGTTTCAAAAGTACCATAACCCCTAGACCTGCTGCCAAATCTTGTTATTTAATGTGTGAATAAAAAAGCACATATGCTACTGCATCACACATTTTTTAAATGTTTTGGTAACTGAATGTCCATATAATTGGCTTTCTTTGTCATCCTATGCGTTTTACTTTATGCATCTAAAATGTTATTATAAGAAGTGTTATAGAGCCCTTGTAAGGTAGCTCCATTGGTTAGAGTATCATCCCAATATGCCAAGGTTATGGGTTCAATCCCCAGTCAGGGAATACACAAGAATCAACCAATGAATGCATAAATAAGTGGAAAAACAAACTGATGTGTCTCTCTCCCTCCCTCTCTGTAAAATCAATCAATAAATTTTTTTTAAAGAAGCACTATAAGTTTCACCAGATTTACAAAGGGGTTCTTGGCACAAAAGGTGTTTAGACCCCCCCATAAACAGTCCTCCTTGTGATCATTCTTAATACTATTCAATCCACTTTTCATGTGGAAAAGCAGAGTGAGCTTTTTAAAAGGTAAGTAAAATGAAGACATTCTCCTGTTTAAACCTGAAACAAATGCACACTCCTAACTGGGACTGACCTGGCTCTGCAGGGTGATTTTACCCTGCTCAGGGCTCTTACCTGGTCTTGAACTCCTCGATCCATCTGGGCCCCGCTCACTCTGCTCCAACCATACTGTCCAGCTTTCATTTCTTTGAAATCTCCAAGCAGTTTCCCACTTCAGGGACTCTGTCCTTGCTGTCCCCTCTGCCTGGAATGACTGCTCTTGAAGCAGCCACTTCATTCTCATGCTTCAGTGATGAGCCAGGAAATCACCCCCACAAAAAAGCCTTCCTCACTAACCTATGCCAAGGCCCCTCCCCTCTCCTGTCCTGCCCCCTCTTAGTTCCTGTTTACTTCCTTCAGAGCACTTATAACAACATAATTATATTGATTTTTGTTCATTACTAAATCCTGGCATCTAGCAAGGTGCCTGGCACATGTAAATACCTGACATTCACTGAATCCGTGAATAAATGAGAGAATAAGTAAATGAGGAAGCTATTATTAATCTATTTTGCAAGTAAGGAAATTGAGGCTCAAAGATGTTCAATTATTTGTCCAAGGTTGCCCAGTGGCAAAGTTATTATTTTAACTGTGGCCCCTAGGCTCTAATCCCCTTTCCATTTTTTTCTAACTCCCTTTGCCTTGCTACATTTCAGCCAATTTGTGGAAAACAGAATAGACCCAGTGCAAGTTTTTATGGTATGATTTCTTGGGACTTTAGTGCCCATTGCTCAAGGATACCTGATTAACCCTCAAAGCCACTTCCCTTGAGTATTTCCAGAAAGGAATATATACGTGGATATGGTGATTCTTTCTGTTTCTGTTTCTCTCTACATACATACACACACACATTTTTTTTTTTACTTTTGAATCTTATAACCCTAAATACAAACAATAAAATCAAATGCAAGGAATAAAATTCAGAAAAGGATAAACTAAGGAAGAAAAATATTAGATAAACTTGAGGTAAATGCTTATACACAAAAGTACCTGTGATTAGGGACTGTATACAAGTGTATGTGTACCAGAATCCTGGCCCTATGCTTCTTAAGAGCCAGCATAAAGTAAAAAAACATGATCAGCTACATGACACATTCTGATGATTTAAAAATTCAATCAGTTTCCAGGAGGAGCACAACTAACTATTCCTGTTTCTAAATCCTGAGAGAAATTCCTCTTGTGGGTCCTCATAATGAAAGCATGGTAAGACAAAGTAATCAGTATTCTAAACTACAACCTTATAAATAAATATACCAAGTTTCATAGAATGGTGTCCTATAGCATCCCTTAACAGACGTGGCTGGTATAATGCCAAAATCCATGTAGCAATGTTTTGCCTTGCTATTCAAAGCATGATCCCTGGCCACACGCATCAGCATCATCTGGGCACTTGTTAGAAATGCAGAATCTCAGGCCCAATCACATGCCTGCTATAACAACTGGTATTAATGACATCTACAGGTGATTCCTATGAACATTAACACTGAACAAGCACTGATCTAGTGGTCAGGCTTGATCCGAGGCAGAATTTTAAGAAATTAGTATTCATTCATTCATTCATTCAACAAATATTTACTGAGACCTTGGTGGCAGGAAAGTCTTTTTTAAACATGACACCAAAAGCACCACCATAAAGGAAAATATTGATAAATGAGACAGCACTGAAACTGAATGATAAAGCAAGCCATAGAGTATACACTATTTGCAACACCAAATAAAGGAAAGTTGAGAACCTAAGTATGTACCAGCCACTGTCTTAATGCTGGGAATATACGTAATAAAACAAAAATTCTACTCCTATGGAGCTTACATTCTAATTGGAGAAGACATAAATCAACAAAATAAGTAAAATGAAGCAAGAAAGGGGCATAAGTCATGGAATGGGGTTGCAGTTTTAAATAGGGTGGACAGGGAAGGCCTCATTAAGGAGGTAACGACCTGTACAAGGTCAGGGAGCTAGCTATAAAAATAGCTAAGAGAAGTCTTCCAAGCAGAGGGAACAACCTGCAAATAAATGTCTGAAACAGCAAGGCCAGTGTGGTTGAGGCAAAGTGAGCAAGAAAGAGAGTTGATATGCAGGGGGCCAGGTCATGTGGGGCCTTGTCGGCCATTTTAAGTGTCTTAGCTCTAACTGCAAGTGAGACGGGAAGCATTGGACAAAAGGTAATAGGGAGCCATTGCAGGATGTTGAGCAGAGAAATAACATAATGCAAAGTGTTAAGGAATGGCTTTGAGTGAGAGAATCCAGCTCAGAGTACAGTGCACTAATCCCAGTAAATGGTAATTCATTCAACTATTAGGTGCCAAAAATGTGCCAAGTAGCGAGGGGAGGATCTAGACCAGGTTGATAACTCAGGGAACTGCCAGAGGAAAATGACTCTAAATGACATTGAAGGGAAACAAACTCAGGACATAATGACAGATTATTTATAGAGAATTGACAGAAGTTTGCAATTCAATTTAATCAAGGTTTATGGATCATCTACTGAGGGCAAAGCCATATCCTGGCTAGCACATAAGGGGTGGAGATGGTGCGTAAGACTTGTATTTTTCCTTCAAAGGGCTTCCAGCCTGGCATACTTAGCCCCTGCCTTTCCTCTCCCTTTCTAGCCTCAACTTCATGGATTGCCCCAACTGAGGCTGACAAAAACTAGCTGATTTGCTCCGGTGAAGAGCTGTCTCTTTACCCTCAGAGCTGTTCTATCTCCTAGGAGCGGGAGCCAAAACACTTCAACTTAATTAGTATAAAAAGACAGATCTGGTTTGGCAGCAGGTCAGAAGAGAGGTCCCAATAAATGTCTTAGTGTATCAGCCTTGCAGACTGTCCCTGGGACCCTAGTTTTGGGGAATGGAGTCCCTCTGGTCTGTTTCCACTTGTATGACCTGATGAGTCTCCCACTCTGCCATTCCATTATAGAGAAAAGGCCCCGCGGCACTGAAAGGGTAATAAGAGAAGTTTAAGGAAAGCAAGTGGGAAAGTAAGACTTTGAAAATTGCCTACTGCCAGACAGCAAGGTCTGAGGAGCAGATGCAAATGTAATGCAAATGATATGTAAATAGTCCTGTGGCCTTCTAAAAGATTTTATACAACTTGGAAGGGCCCTTGAGAAACTGGTAGCAGAAAATAGTGACTCAGAGGCAGAGTGACTATTTCAAGAAAACTTTGTCACACAGATCTTTGCTGCCCTGCTAGCACAGAGCAGTCTTTAGTAATCTTTTCTCTCACTTGAATCAACCTCACCTTCTATAAATAAAAAAATCAAGTCTGCCTCTGTAAAGGTTATCTAAGTGAATTACACGTTTAAAACGCTCTGTTTACCTTTAATTTTTCTTCAAGCGTCTCTCTCACCTAAATAAAGGCTCCAGTGGATTATGAATGAAAGAGCTTCTCAGTTCTAGTTACTATGATCCTTAGAATTTTGTTCCCTACTCTACAGGAACTAACACATTCTCTTCTAATATCCACACACTATATCCAAACTTAATCCAGGGAAAAAAAAAAGCCTATATCTGGTTGTGAAATCCAGTTCACTTCAAGGAGCCACTGGAAAGCTATTCATTAAGAAAACCTGCCCTGTCAAGTACGCTGTCTTTTTGACAATCCTTACTAATCATTTCAAAATGAAAAATGCACATTTGATTACAATTGGGTACAATTCTTTCTACATTTATGTATTTAAAAAGAGGACACCCCCAACAGATACGAATTTTGTAAGAGCCGTAAGATGAACTGAATAGTAAGCGCATCAAACCTACAGCTGGGCAGTTATTCTAGGTTACAGACCCGGGAGTCACAGAAGCAACTGACCTCCACATTAGCGATGGAAACCATGATGACATAATCAGCCCCCCAAACTCCATCACTTTTCTAGTACTCTAACATTCGAGTGTACTTCAGCTTTTGACAAGAGGGTCAAAGGAAGGGAAATCCCTTTCGTTTTAGGTGTTTTTAAAAGCTCATTTGAAAGGGCCTCCAGAAAGCTACTGGGCGAAGAGGAATTTAGTCAGATGGCACGTTCAGCGGAAAACCCGGACAGCTCAAAGACGCGGAATCCCAACAATGAGAGAGTAAAAGGCGGGGTGGGAGGGGGCGGGAAATGAGGAAACAGAGAAAAGCAGAGATAAACCTCAAGAGAGTGAAGAAATGACAGCGCTTAGAGTAACAAAGAAATGGAGAATGGCCAGGGGCACTGCGCCTGGAGCCTGGAGCCCCAGCCCAGGAAGGACAGCGGGGTAGGGCCCTGGAGGCAACGAGCAACCCCCCCACCCCCACCCCGCTGCCGGGGCTACCTCTTACCTCCTGGGCGAGTTTCTGCTTGAGCACCAGTGCGGCACACAGGTAGCCCGCGCGGCCCACGAACAGCTCGTCGGAGCCACACTCCAGGAAGGAGACGGGCGCGCAGACGGCACACAGAGCTCGGAACTTGCCCAGCGGTTGCACGTAGTCAGACCGGCCCAGGGCGTGGTACACGAGCGTAGCCACGGCATACACGCCCGCGCCCCCCAACAGGAAGGCTGCGCGGGTGTCGGCGTCTGGCTCGCCCCACTCCTCAGCGCGGGCGCACGCGTCTATGAGGCGCTTGGCCGAGCGCAGGTAGCGCTCCCGGGCCCCGGCAAAAAGCGGGCTCTGCGAGACGTGGTAGAGCATGTAGGCCACCCCGGCGATGCCGCCGTACAGCCCCCCTTGGCAGCTGCTGGCCGCGGCCGCCGCCCCCCGGGCCTCAGCGCCGCCCGCGAGCGGGGGCAGCTCCTTGAGGATGCGCTCGATGGTGGCGGTGACTAACGGTGCCACCGCCTCCTCGCACTGGCCAGCCAGCAGGCTGCCCTGGTAGTCATCGAAGCGGTTGGCGAAGCAGCGCTTGGTGTCCATGCTGCTGCCTGTGCCCCCCAACGCCGAGCCGGGGTCCACTTGAGGGCGCGTCCTGCAGCCCCGCACACCACCTATCGCTTTCTGCGGCGCTTGGAGAGTGGTAGATTCGGCTGGGATTGAGCAAAGAGGCTGGGACGGGAGGTGACAAGAGGAGGCGGGCGCGAGGAAGAAGCACGGACCGGATTGCCAAGTGGGCCACACGGCTGCCGCGAGGCTACCGAGTGGCCACCGAGTGGCCGGGACGAGCGCGGGGGTTGTGCGCCGCCCGTCCCCCTCCCAGAGGCCGCGCCCTCTCCGAACCGCCCCCTCCTGCGCCGCCGCAGCTAGGCTGCCTCTCTAAGGGGCCGAGGTGATCTCTAGCAGGACCCACGCGGAGCCCGCGCCACTCCTCCCGCCCCGCCCCCAGCTCCTCCCCTCTTGGCGGAAGGCCAAGGAAGCGCGGGACAGCGATTCCGAATGCTGAGGCTAAGCAGAAGCACACCTGGCGGTCGAGGTGGAGACCTCGAGTACCTTGTCTATTTACTCTGTGTGGTCCTGGAGTCAGCAGATCAGCATCACCTGGAAGTATGTTAACACTGCAGCATCTCAGACTTCGCTCCAGACCTAGTGAATCCAAATCAGCATACTAGCAACCTCCCCAAGTGATTTCGCATGCACATTAATTTGAGATGTCACTGAACTAGAGTACTAGTAAAAAACTGAGCGCCCTCCTGAAACTTGTTTTTCATCTTGGTCACTTTGGAGTTCTCATTCTGAATACTTAAATCCCAAAGGCTGAGAGGTTTGAGTACTTCACGTTTCGTGCATTAAAATGGTTAAATGCTCCATAAGGAAACTGTTTCTTGGCCTTGGTTGTTGTGACGTTTTTCTCGGAGTATGCAGATGTAAAAATTCAAAGAACCACACCAAGTTAAGGTAAGAGGGCGAGAGGGTAAGAGGGTTCTGTCTTCTACTCTGGAGACCTCTCCTCCCCCATGTATGCATAGTAAGAGCTCAATAAATATCTGAGGTCATCAGTTATAGAATAAGGTTAATATAAGCGTAAATGCTGCGCTAGAATTTTAAGTAGGCTTTTTACCCTTTTCTGGCTGTCCTGAGTTACCTCTTTCCCTCCCTTCCTTCATTCCCATGTTTCTTCTGCTTTCCTTCTGAAGACATTATTGAGGGTCTCCTGTGAGTCCTGGACTCTGGATATAGAGGAATAAACAAACAAACAAAAAAAGACATGATTCTAGACCTCTCGGAGCTTACACTCCAGTGGGAAAGGCAGAAAATGAACACACAATGAGCAGCCTTTGTTTTGCTCTGCTGTTCTAAAATAATTATTCCTTTCCCCACCCTGACCAGTGTGGCTCAGTTGTTTGGGTGTCATCCAGCAAAGTGAAAGGTTGCTGGTTGGGTTCCTGCTCAGGGTGCATGCCTGGGTTGTTGGTTTGGGGCACGTGTAAGAGGCAACAGATAGATGTCTCTCTCCCTCTCTTTCCCCCTCCCTTCCCCTCTCTCTAAAAAATAAATAAATAAAATGTTTTTTTTTTAATAAAATAAAATAATTCTTCCTTTCCCAAAGTGTCAACCAGTGAAGGCCAGATGTCACCTCTCCTGAGGTGTTTGCATTTTGATAGGGACTGTGCAAGACACAAAAGAAGTGACTCATGGAAAAGTTTCTGACACTTTGTGGGGAGAGCAACTGCTCCCGCACAAGACTTAACTTGAAAGGCCAGTTTTGTTTGGAGGCATTTTTTTTCCTCAAAAATGTTAATTGTTACAATGATTTTGGTAGCAGAGATTAAATAGCCTGCCCCTTCATCCTTATTTGATGCATTCTGGAAAAGGAGCTCTCTTTGCCAAGATTACTGCCAGAACTGACATCCACATAGTGGGTAGTATGGCCTCCATATTGCTATCACACTGCCAAAACAGGTTGATTTTTAAATATAATATTAAGCTTAGTCCTTTTAGACAGAGAGCTTGATGTCATTTACTTAATTCCCAAGCAGTATTATTTATTTTAATGTCATGACCCCACTAGCATACACTGTCCTCGAGGGTCAGGCTTTTTGTTACATTTACTTACTGATAGCACCAAGAGCCTAAAATAGTCCCCAGTGCATGTAGTAGACATTCACTAAAAGTTTGTGGAATTGTTAATGAATTGCCATAAGAGCACCATTAGCAAGGTGTCCTGGAGTTTAAAATGCAGAGTGAAGCCTTTATTGAAACTTTAACCTGACTTGATTAAATTCCTTCTGTTTTCTTGGATTCTTTTGCTCTTGTGAGTGCAAGAATATAAACATTGTGCAGTTTCTGCCTCCTTACTTTGTTTCTGAATAAAGCCCAGTGACCTCTATACTTTACCTTGAATTCAGTGACTTCACACATTCTATTTTTAATAACTAATCCTGTGTAGCAGATTATATTTTCCAAATATGGTCCCAATAATATGTCCTATGCCACATGCTCCTCTACAATGTGACCTTGACATTCTTCTCATCAGGGTGTAAGGTATATGTCCCCTCCTTTTGAATCTGAGTGGGCTTATGGTTCACTTATACCCAATAGAACACGATGGAAATGACACCTCATGACATACTATGCGAGGTCATAAGAAATGATGTAGCTTCTATCTTACATGCAGAAATGCTCATATTGGGAGTCCTGAGCCACCTTGTAAGAATCTTACTACCCCAAGGCTGCCAAACTGTGAGGAAGTTCAGGCAACGTAAAGAGGTCATGTGCAGGTGCTTGGGTCAACAGCATAGCTGACAGCACCAACTGGCAGCCATGTGTGTGAACCACATTGGATATACAGCTCAATCAAGCTTTCGGATGACTGCAGCTCCATGAGAACTGCCATCCCAAGCCCTTCCACAATTCCTAACCCACAATATTATGAGCAAAATGAAATAGTTGTATCAGGCCACCGAGTTTCGGGGTAATTTTTTATGTGGGAAAGGCAACTAGAATATCCTGCTAGCTTCCCATAATTCAATACTATAGAAGTACCCTATAATCAATAGTGCTCACTCAAAAGGGCAACGACTAGTTGGACAGAGGCATATTTTGGGGGAATCTGGACCAGGAGACAAGAGGTATGCAGGCACACAGAAAGTTGTGTTCCAAAGTAATAATTCTAGTTGGATTCTTTAAAGGCAGCGGTGACCCCACAAGAAATATGCAACCTATACAAAATCTTGCCAAAGCCATTAATTTTGCCCTTATCTGCAAGATCTTTCCTGAGAGTTACAGAATCTCTAGCATCATTTGCTGACAGGCAGCTCCCTACACATGGTTTCTGTGATCTTGCTGAATTGTCCAGTTCATAGTTCTTCTTCAGTATTTCCTGATTGTGCAGATTATGCGAAACTATGGATGGAAAATAGTTTTAAGTGGGTTCATCAAGGAAATCACTTAAAAATTATGCAAAAACTATCCAGGAACAAGTATTAAAATTGAAGGGTTCCTCTTATGCAAATCATTGTTATCTAAGGGTGAATATGAAAAAAATTGGTAATTGTATAACTGTAAAACCTTAACACTTAAGGCTTAGTATACTTTATGGGATAAACCATCTTAAAAATACATTCAGAATACTTTGCATCCTGGAAATGGTTTAGATAACTTAATCAGTGCTAAGTTCAGTCCTCAGAGTACATTTTCTTTGGAGACACATCTCTGAATTATTAGCTTAGCAACTTAATTGCAGACTTCTCCTGTTTCGGCTCTTTTGACCCAACAGGCCCTTCTCAAAACAGCAGCCAGACTGATATAGGTCAGATCCTGACTTCTGATTAATGTCAGTGTTTCACCTGTCCCTGAAAGTAAAATCCAGAGTTCCCAGAATGGCCTAAAAGGCCCACTGCCTCCTGGCCCTCATTAGTTCTCTGACCTCTCCTCTTATTCCTCTTCCCCTTGCTCCTTCAGTTCCAGCCATGCCGGCCATCTTGGTATTCCTTAAACATACTAGTCATAGTCTTACTCAGGATCTTCCTTCACAGTTTCCTATTCCTGGAATGCTCTTCTAAAGATATACTCATAGCTTGCCCCTCACCTCTATCTAGGACATTGAAATCTCCCATGACTTACTATTTTAAATTACAATCTTTCCCTCCAACCATTAGTATCTTATAACTATATATTTTACCAATGTATGCTATTTCTTGTTCTTCCTCCACTAGCATGCAATCCCCATGAGGACAGGAGTTTTTGTCCCTGTTGCTCCCTACTTTATCACCAGTACCTAGATTAATGCCTGGCATGCAGTATTTGCTCAAGAGATATTTATTGATGCCTGTGATACCCTTCACAATGTCAAAATTTCTACCAGTTTCTAATTGATGGCTAAGCTTTGCTCTCTCCTTTCTTGACTGGTTTCTTGATCCTGCTCCTTTGCACAAGCAACCATAAAAACATGCATGTTAACATAGAGTTTGTTTCTCTTTTTTTTGTGTTTTTCTCTACATCCAGTATTACCATTTTAAAGCATTTTTTAGCCATTATATGTCAAACATGATCACCAGTACACAATACAATGGCAGAATTAGAAACCAGTGCAATAAGTGAGCTGGCACTCATCACTCCATCTGAAAGAGGGACTGTGCATTTGATCAATTACATTGGCCAAGATCAAGTTGTAAGACACATCCCAACTTACTGGATATGAGAAAAATAGATGTCAATTAGAATTTTAGGTACCATAATATGTGTATGGATGTGTTATTTGAATGCACTATAATAAATCACTGCTGTGTGTGGCAGTACTAAAACAGATATGTCTCCATTTGACGCTGATGAATCTGTGTAAAGATACCTTAAATTGGAAAGTAGAGATGGAGGCATTTCTTTGGTCAAAGTGAATTCTTTAATCTGAAAATTATGACAGTTTCCTAGATGTCATCATTTCTAACATTTTCTCCAATATTTAGAATGTTAGGAAGAAAGGAGTGATTAAGAATCTCTATGGTATTATGGTTCAACAGCTGTCAAATAATAACCTAGTTGTGAATAATGCATTAACATTCCCACTTTTTGTCTTATGATAAACCAATATTTCTACTTCTACATGTATAGTTCTCATTGTTGAAAGAAGTCCCAATATCAGAAGTATAGTTTATTCTCTGATACAATTTCTAGACATTTGCATGAATGCAAGAAATGGTAGTTAAAAGATCAGATATGTCTCAAATAATTAATATTGGTTATGACTCTGGAATGCCCATGATCATAATTTCCCAACTGTTCTCAATATAAGATGACTTTTCAAGATAGTTTACCCCAGAATTCCCATGGCATACAATAAGAACTGATATCCAGAAAGAACCTGGATCTCAGCCCATAATCCAAAAGGCCAAAAAATCCATTATCGGATGACCAAAGAAAGCAAACTTCTTGAGGTGAGCAAGGATTAACAGAATCATGGAGCTGAAAGGATCCAAGAGATCATCAATGTAATTCTTTCCATTAATTAATTAATATGAAAACTATGGCCCATGGCAGTCATGCAGCAGGGAGTCACTAAATGATTGCAAAGAGGAGAGTGATGGGCTCATATCTGTGATTTCAAAAGATCATTTTTTTTCTGGAAAAATGGAGAATATATTTGAAAGGAGAAAGATATCTCAGGAAGGTAAGTATAATAGTCAAGAAATGAGGAAATCTGAGCTAGATCAGTAGCAGGAAGGATGGAGAGACTTAGAAGAAATCAGGAAATTTAAGCAGATAGGATTTACAGAGCTTGATGACCTACTGGATGTGGGCATAAGGAAGGAAAAGAGTCAAAGATTATGGCTGGTTTCTGCTCTGAACAATTGGGCCAATGGAAGTGCTACTCACCAAGCCAAAGGATATAGGTTGTAGAATAGGTATTGGGCATAAGAGGATAGAAAACTGAGTTTTGAAGCTGTTGGGTATGATTTCACAGTCTTCCTATGGGAATATATATATATTTTTAATAAAAATTTCAGAACTTAAGTCCTGAAAATACAATAAAAATTCAGTAAGAGCAATTAAAGGACACTGGAGGAGGTAAGCTTTAGAAATGGGTTAATATAGTAGTAATATAAGAAAATGAGTGCAGCTAGACTTCAGAACAATGTCTGTTAGGCTTCCATTCCCTCACCTACTAATAATATTTTGAGTTTCCTTTGAGAAACAACCATCCCCCATTCCCATAACATGTGATTTAAAAGTAGCAAAACCATTCCTGTGTCCCCAAGAGTGAACAGCCCTGGTCTGCCCAAGGAGAAGCAATTCTGAGCTTCCTTGGCTAGAACCGTTGGAAAATTTGGAATTTCAAAAGTAGAAGGTTTAGATTTGAAGCTGGTGGTGGCCATCCTATAACTTCAGGGAGAAAGCAAGCTGATAGAGCCACACAGAGGAAAACAACTGAGTCACAGACAAAAAGTGTGACCTGATGATATTTTAGGCACAGCTGCACCTGGCCTCCTTACTTGAAGGACTGTTCAATTATGAGGCCTTGTGAATTCCTTCTTTTGCTCAAGTGGGTGTCTGTCACATGCAAAAGAAAGAGGTCTAGACTAATTCTGGGTTTTAATAATTTAAACATTAAATCATAGTTTGCTATGATTTGTTTAGAGAAGCTGAGTAGGCAAGGAGGAAAACAAGAAAAATGTTTAGAAAGGTGGTAGAAGTCATGTTTGAGGGGTTGATTGAGAATAAGAGCTGACTGAGAACAGCTCTTGAGCAATGAAGGAGTGGAGGTTTGGAAATAAGACCTGATGTCAGATTCGTGCCCCACCAGATCTAGCTGTGTGACCTTGGGAAAGTTGTTTAACCTTCCTAAGTCTCAGTTCTCTCTTCTATGAATTGGTAATAGTAACAGAATCTTTTTCAAACAATGGTTAGAATAATGCCCATAAAGGGTTTAACTTGATGTCAAGCTCTGAATGAATGTTAGCATTTGTCCAAAATCATTATTATTCTACATATAGTTGCTTCAAGAAGTGGATTCCTGCTGCCTGCTTACCATGTAACCTCTTTTACCTTCCTCTTTTTCTACTTTGGTTCTTAGAAAAGATTCACAGAGATTTTTGTTTGTTTGTTTGTTTTGCTTATTCTTTCTCTTGGATTCCTAACTCAAACTTACTCCATTTACAAGCCTAAAGATATTTTTTGGTGTGTCAAATTTAGCTTCTAAGGTAGAAAGAAAGAAAGGAAAGAAAGAAAGAAAGAAAGAAAGAAAGAAAGAAAGAAAGAAAGAAAGAAAGAAAGAAGGAAGGAAGGAAGGAAGGAAGGAAGGAAGGAAGGAAGGAAGGAAGGAAGGAAGGGAGGGAAGAAGGAAGGAAGGGAGGGAGGAAGGAAAGAGGGAAGGAAGGAAGGAAGGAAAGAAAGAGAGAGAGAGAAAGAAAGAAAAGAAAAGAAAAGAAAAGGAAGGAAGGAAGGAAGGAAAAAGAAAAGGAAGGAAGAAAGAAAAAGAAAGAAAGAAAGAACGAAAGAAAGAAAGAGAAAGAAAGAAAAAGAAAACATGCTGTGTCTCTCAGCTTTGATGTGATCGCCGGTAACAAAGATTTAAGTTGAAAAATATTGTTGCTAATGTGTAACAGAGTAAAAGTGATCCTTTTCAAGACTTTCTGATTCTGCACTGACAAGAGTAAGTAGGCAGTACGGTAAAAACAGGTGACATAAAGCCATGTAGTTGAGTAGATCTACAAAGAGAGGATAAGCAGGCACTACATGAGGGGGATGTTTAATTCAGTGGTCTTCTATCTTTTAACTATAATAGAAGCTCTCTAAAATTACTCATTTCTTTACCAAACTCTCCCAACTTTGAAAAAAACTCTGCAAGATATCTTTGGTTGTTTTGGTTATTTGAGCTGCTTCTGGGAAGATTGATAGAGAAACCTGGCTTATTATTGGCAAGAACTTATACAAAACACATTTAGTTAAAAGAAAAATCAGTATCTTTAGTTTCTAATCATATTTTTTCTCTTTCAATTAGTGTGTTCCGGGAAATTGTCAATATTATCTTTCTATTTAACATGCAGGTGAGTGGTTCATATATAGTTACTTAAAATTCACAATAAGCATCTCCAGGCTACCACTACTCAGTAAAATTGGTTTTTATTCAGATGGTGACATTTAGCCTTTTTTTTTTGTCAAGAGCAATGTACATTTGTATTTTGAGTTTTGCATGAAACATGTAGATTTGGAATTCAGACATATAGTGCTAGAGGATGCAGAAGAGATAAGTAAGTACATATAAATGATGAGTGTAAAAGCATCCAGAAGATTGGCCTTCTATAAAAAAGAGTCTGGCGATAAGTCAATGGAATAGAACATTTTGACAGTCTAATAGGTTCCTGCTGCCAGATAAATGTCATGAAAAAGCATAGATATTTATCTAGTTTCACTATTTATTTTAAAATCTGAGGTCTATTATCTCTAATGGCTTTATTTCGTTTAGCAAATGATTAAATATAAATAAAATGAGATCATTCATTTAGAAGAAGCTGACTCTGGTTTCTGATGAAGAGTACCGTATTTTGCCATGTATAATGTACACTTTTTGGCCAAATTTTTGAGGGAAAAGGACGAGTCATTTATACATGGGTAGTACTAATTCTGTATCTGTATAAATGTTTTTAATTCTCCTGTTAATGCTTATGCATTAAAAGTGTAACTCTAGAAAGCAATAATGATATCCATATGCAAAATAATAGGCTGGAATATGATAATCTGTTTTGTTGAACAAATAAATAAAAAATTGAATTATAAATTTAAAATGAAACATTTTTTTCCTGAAAGTTTGGGCCAAAAACATGGGTGCACATTATACATGGGGGTGCATTATACATGGCAAATACAGTAAGTATCCAGGCCAAAGAAAGATGTGAAGTATGAGACTATCTAAGGGATTAAAATCTGGATGTCTGATCTGTTCTTCCTAATTAACCAAAACAGCACAAGAGCCATTGTTTTCCTATTGGTAAAAACAAAAATAAATCAAACAGGAGGACTTTCTTTCTTGGAAACTGTACTTTTATATATTTTCATTATTTTTTAAAAAACTTCCTTTTTTCATAAAATATTTGGGAGAATAAAAATACTTTGTTTTTACTTTTTTATTTTTATTGAATTTTTTGGAATGACATTGGTTAATAAAATTATATGGGTTTCAGGTGTACAGTTCTATAATACATCATCTATGTATTGTATTGCGTATTCAACACCCCAAGCCAAGAAGTCAAGACTCCTTCTATCACCATTTATTTCCCTTTTACCCTCTTCTACCTCCGCTACCCCCCTTTCCCTCTGGTAATCTCCACACTGTTGTCTGTGTCTATGAGGGTTTTTTTGTTTGTTTGTTTTGCTTAATGCCTTCACCTTTTTCACCCAGCTCACCAATCTCCCCCGCTGTGACAGCTGTCAGTCTGTTCTCTGTATCTATGAGTCTGTTTCTATATTGTTGGTTTATTTTGTCCAGTAGGTTCCACATATAAGTGAAATCATATGGTACTTGTATTTCTCTGACTTTGAATCTTAGATTTACAGTGTCCAAGAATTATAAAGTTTTAAGAATTCAACTATTAGCTTCCATCCAAAGCAGGCATCTATCTGCTTCCATTTGTATTATATTTAGCTGATTAAAAAGAAAATATCAAAAATCCTAACCACAGTAGGAGTTTATTTCTCTTTCCTATTGAAAAAAGAGACAAAAGTATAATGAGTGACACCATCAAGATGGTAGAATAGAAGCTCCAGACCTTCCTTGCTGTTAGGGAAGTACTGATTCAACAACAAAACACGGACCAATTCGCTCTGTGAGAAATCCAGAAACCAGTTAAGAGGCTTCTGCATTGAAGGGAAGGGTGAAACCAGTCACCTTAAAGTCCATAGAAAAATTTGTAGCAATCTCTTGCCATAGTCTCTCCCTGCAGCACAATGCCATGTGATTTGGAGCAAACTCCTATCTTCTGGCTTCTCTGTGCAGCTATAAAGAGAAGACTGGATCATACTATTTGATGTTTTGATTTTGAAAGGTTACCAAAGCTTCTGTTTCACCTGTCTTGGAGCACTAATGAAAACCTACACACTCTCAATGCCTAGATATTGCTCAGAACAACAACAAAAAGAGCTGGACAGCATATTAGAGCTCCAGGAGAACCACAGTGCAATGGACAATGGCTGATACAACTTGGCAGCCTTTCTCTTTTTGGGAGGATGTGGGTGGGTAAGAGTGTAACATGTCTCTAACATTCTGTATTTTCAGGGGGCTTCCTCATGGACTGGATTCTGTCTTTCCTATCTCAGAGACCCCCATACTGTAAATGTTTAGGGGTCAGTGAGAACAAAGAACAGCTGTGTGGCATTCTGCTATTCCAGAAGGCCTGTGGCACAGCAGACAAAGGCTAATACAGCTTGGTGGCCTCTCCCTAAGGGGGAAAGGAATGAAGTATGCATCTAACATTCTGGCTTTTTGGGGGGCTGCCTAAAGGACTAGTTTCTGACTCACTTTTCTCAGATCACAGACAGGAGCTGACATATTTGAGATGCCTGGAGCTGCTGAGTACAAAAGAGTTGAGCAGCATGTTCTTGCTGCTTCAGAGGACCTGCAGTAGAGCAGGCAGACACAAGAGGGAATAAGAGATTATAAGGTCCTGGAAAAAAAAAAGAAATTAGTAAACATCTTTAATTAGGAATCTACATACACAGATCCAGAGAAGACACATCCACAGAAAAGGTTTTAGGGGCCTCCATAACCTCTAGCTGGACTAATTGCTGAAGGTATTTACTTGTATGAAGTCAGTTCATAAAGAGTAGGAGAATTGACTATTTTTTCAAATGTGCAGATACCAACACAAAATTACAAGAAACACAAAGAAACAAGAAAAAATATCCCAAAGGAACAAAATAAATCTCCAGAAACCAACACTAAAGAAACAGATATATGTATGAATTACCTGGCACAAAATTAAAAATAACTCTCATAAAGATACTCAAGAATCTTAGGAAAGTTATGCATGAATGAAATGAGAATTTCAACAAAGAGATAAAAATATAAAAAATAAACAAGTTTTGTAACTAAAGAATGCAATGACCAAATTGAAATTTTTCTTAGAAAGATTTGACACCAGACACATTCAAGCATGAGAAAGAATCAGCAAACTCAAAGAAGAGGTCATTTGTAATTATCCAGTAAAAGGATCAAAAAGAAAAACAGCAAAAAAGGAGCGAAGAAAATCTAAGAAAAACTATGGCATCAAAAAAGGGACAAATATTCTGAATTATTAGAGTACAAGAAGATGAAGAAGAACCAGAAGAAGGGGAAGGGGGAAGGGGAGGGTAGAGAGAAAGTAAGTGACAGAACGTTTATATAAAGAAATAATGGCTGAAAACTCCCCAAATCTGGGGAAGGCAATGAACTTCCAGATTCAGGAAACCCAACCAACCCCAAATAAGATGAATCTAAAGAAGTTTACACTGAGACACATTATAATCAAATTTTCAAAAGTCAAATACAATAAGAAAGTTTTGAAAGCAGCAGGAGAAAAGTGTCTCCCCACATACAAGAGAACCCATAAGAATATAAGCCGATTTCTCAGCAGAAACTCTGCAGGTCAAAAGGGAGTGGGATGATAAATTCAAAGTGGTGGGGAAAAAAAAACCCTGCTCAGCAAACATAGTATAACCAGACAAACTTTTGCTTTTGCCATACGACCACGTAAAATTAAACAAATTTCCCAGATAAACAAAAGTTTAGAGAATTTATGACCACTAGACCTACCTTATAAGAAATTTTAAAGGGAGACCTTCAAGTTAAAAGGAAAAGATGCTAAACAGCAACACAAAATTATAAGAAAATATAAAGCTCACTGGTAAAAGTGAATATATAGACAAATGCAGAACATTGTAATACTAAAGTGGAGATATATGAATCACTTTTAATTTTGGTATACAAGTTAAAAGGTAAAGTATAAAATAACTATAACTATAAAATATATTAATAGATATACAATATAAAAATGTAATTTGTTAGATCAATAACAAAGTGTGTGGGGGAGATGTAAAAGTGTAGGGTTGTTATATTTGGTTGATGTTAAATTTCTATCAACTTAAAGTAGCTTGCTATAACTACAAGGTGCTCATTGTAAGCACCATGGTAACCGCAAAGAAAATACTTTTAGAAGATACATAGAAGAAAATGAGAAATGAATCAAAGCATGACACTACAAAAAAAAAATCAATGAAACATAAAGTAAAACAGCAAGAGGAGAAAAGAAGTACAGTATATTTCCAAGTAAGACAGAAAATAATTTTTAATGGCAATGAGTAATTGCCTATCAATAATTACTTTAAGTATAAATGGATTAAACTCTTCAATCAAAAATATAGAGTGACTAAATGGATTTTTAAGAGGATCCAAATATACAATGTCTAAAAGATTCACTTTAGATTTGAGGACGCACACAGGCTAGAAGTGAAAAGACTAGAAGAGATGTTCCATGCAAATGGAAACCTCAAAGGAGAGCAGTGGTGGCCATACTTATACCAGACAATATAAGTAAAATACTGTCACAAGAGACAAAGAAGGACATTATATAATGATAAAATGGCCAGTTCACCAGGAAGACACATACACACTCTCTCTCTCTCTATATATATATATATTCTCCAAGAAGAGAGCACCTAAATATATGAAGCAAACATTGACAGAACTGAGGGGAGAAATTGAGAGTGACACAATAATAGTAGGGGATTTTAATATATTACTTCCAATAATTGATAGAGCATCCATACAGAAGATCAATAAGAAACAGAGGAATTAACTGCACTATAGATTAATACACCTAGCGGGGTGTGTGTGTGTGTGTGTGTGTGTGTAACATTCCACCCAGCAGCAAAATAAACATTTTCCTTAAGAACCAATGGAACAATCTCTAGGATAGATCAGATGTTGGGTCACAAAACAAATCTTAACAAATTGAAGAAGATTTAATTCATATCAAGTATCTTTTCTGACCACAATTAAATGAAACTAGAAATCAATAGCATGAGAAAAACTAGAAAATTCACAAACATGTGGAAATTAAACAACAGATTTTTGACAATTGGTCAAAGAAGAAAACAAAATAGAAATTAGAAAATATTTTTGAGACAAGCAAAAACACAATATACTAAAACTATAAGATGCAACAGAAGCAGAAATCACAGGGAAGTTCATAGCAAAAGAAAAATGCCCACATTAAAAACGATCAATCTCAGGCCCTGGCTGGTGTGGCTCAGTGGATTGAGTGCCAGCCTGCAAACCAAATGATTGTCCCTTTGATTCCCATCAGGGCACATGCCTGGGTTGCAGGCCAGGTCCCCAGTAGGGGGTGTGCAAGAGGCAACTCCACATTGATATTTCTGTCCCTCTCTTTCCTCTTCCCTTCCCCTCTCTCTAAAAATAAATAAATTTTTAAAAAATTTTTAAAGAAAAGATCAATCTCAAATTAGAAACGCTAAGGAACTAGGAAAAGAACTATGCCAGAAGGAAGGAAAAGATAAATATTCGAATCAAAATAAATGAAGGAGAATCTTGTTTCAGAGTGAGAGTTGGTTTTCAAAAAGAACAACAAAATTGACAAATCTGCAGCTAGACTAAGAAGCAGAGAGGACTCAAATATTTAAGCTCAGAAATGAAAGAGAAGAGATTACAATTGATGCCACAGAAATCAAATGGATTATAAAAGCCTACAAAGAACAATTATACACTAAGAAATTGGATAACTTGGGAGAAATGGATAAGTTCCTAGAGAGAGATGACCTACCAAAACTGAATCATGAAGAAACAGAAAATCTGAATAGGCCTACAACTAGTCAGGAAATTGAAGCAGTAATCAAGACCTCCTAACAAAGAAAAGCCCATGACCAGTTGGCTTTATGGATGTTTTCTGCCAAACATTTAAAGAACAAATAATACCAATCCTTCTCAAATTTCTCCAGAAAAATTTAAAGAGGAAGGGATGCTGTCAAACTCATTTCATGGAGCTAGCCTTACCCTAATAAAGCCAGAAAAAGACACTACTAGAAAAAACTACAGATCAATATCCCCGATGAACGTAGATGCAAAAATTCTCAAAATACTAGCAAGGATTAAAAGGATCCTTTTTAATGCATGATCAAGTGGCATCCATCCCTGCAATGTAAGGATGGTTCTACATACCCAAATCAGTAAATGTCATATACCACATTAATAGAATTCAAGATAAAAATCACATGATCATTTCAATGTAGGTAGAAAAAAGCGGTTTACAAAATGCAATGCCTTTTTATGATCCTAACTCTCAACAAACTAAGTAAGTATAGAAGAAATTTACCTCAACACATTAAAGGCTATACATGAAAAGCTTGAGGAATTCACACTCAGTTAGAGTCAAAACCTATTTCTTTCTGTAGACTTAAAAATACTACATTCAGATTTTTACCAGCATTCCTTGCATCTAGGATGTGAATACATAACTACATTCTGCTAATCAGATACACTTGTAAATGCATTTAGACTTTGAATTGAAGCCAACCATGCACAAAGTCTGTGATTATCGAGGGTCATCTCTGGTGAAAAGTATAGTTGTTTCAAGATACCGAGTCCTAGTGGCAGCTATAAGGTCCTATACCATGGTAACTGGTGGCACAAACTGTAGTATTCACTGCACAGTGATGGTGGCAGCTGAGTCCTCAATAGGCTGTTCTGTGGGGTCATTTAGGTTAATACCTCTGGTCCTTAGTCTCTGTGCCCAGCTTTCCACTCCAATGAGCTTCCCAATTTCTATGAGCCTCGTAATTTCCTGTTAATAAATCACTTTCCTGTTGAAATCAACCAGTTGTTTTCTGACTGACATATATCCAACCTCTCTGTAAGGGTTCAGGATTTCTATTTTCTCCTTATCTTTGTTATTATAACCTTATTAATTTGAAAATAAATTTCTCCAATGGAAAAACAATAGAAACATAATAGAAGTGGAATAGTTTTAACTTTCCTTCTGTCATCTGTCACGACCCAACAGATACTCTTACCATCTTGCTGAAAAAAATATTTTTTAAAAGAACTGTCTTGTTTTTGCACATTTACTTAATGCACCTGAATCCTCTCTGTCTTCCTGATGCCATTCTTAGGGCTTTGTGGTACTCCTTCTTATTCACATTTGGTTAGATGCTCCATCTTCTCTTTGTCTTTTAAAAATCTTTTTTTTTTTTTTTTCTTCATTGCAAATTTCCTAGGTAAATACATTGGATTCTCTAGATGACTCTGTATTAAGCAGAACCCAATTCAACTTCTCTAGCTGGATTTCAACAAAAGGGAATTTACAGGCTCATAATCAAAACGCCTTGGTGTGGCTGGGATGAAGTGCTTAAACAATGATTTTAAGAACCGCCCTCCATTGGATTCAATCTTAGGCAACCTCATTGCTTGTGTTGACAAAATAGCCACCACCAGATAGTGGAGATAAGCTTAAATTCTACAGGTTAACAATCTTAATAAAAAGAGTACTTCTCTCTAGTTTTTTTTTTTTATTTTAGACAGAGGGGATGGGAGGGAAAGAGAGAGGGAGAGAAATATCGATGTGAGAGAGAAACATCGATTGGCTGCCTTCCATACGTGTCCTGACCAGAGACTGAACCCACAACCTAGGCATGTGACTTGACTGGGAATTGAACCATTGACCTTTCAGTTTGTGAGATGACACCCAAACAACTGAGTCACACTGGCCTAGCAAGAGTACTTCTCTCGATTTTAACTCTCTTTGGCCTGACTTGGATTACATGCCCATTCCAGAGCAGATCTGGTTGGCCAGACTTTGGTTATATGCTCATGTGTGGCACCAAACAGCACATTCTGGGAGTGAATTGATTCCCCAACAGAAATTATGGTGTTGATGCCAAAGCAAATGAAGAATGCTGGGCAAACAAAGCATCCCAAATTCTTCTTAGTCTTTTACCTCTATGCTTATAGCAGAACTATCAAAGTTTATTTCTATTTTTCCTATGAAAAATTTAAATTCTCTGCTTTTCTAATATATATTCAGGTATATCCAAGGTCTAAGTCAGACAATTTCTAAGACAGCAAGGTAATATTTTTTAGATTTCTAACACTTTTACATCACCACCATCACCGCTTAATTCTTCTTTGTGGTTAGAATGAAATCAAAAGCAGCAATTCCCTTATTACTCTCCCTCTTCATTGACAAATGAAACCTTTACTGGGGCTATACAAGAATTTATCAGGTAGTGTATCTTATATTTTATCTTTAGTAGAATGAGATTTCTGTAAGTGCCTAGTAGCTGAACCTCTCCCTCATCACTGAGCCAGTTATGGTATTATTTTAAATAATTGAAAAGCAATAGAGTTAAAAACAATTCAAGTCTCTCAATATCCCTCAGCATTTATCTATCTATTCTTTTCCACCAAGAAGCATCAATATGAATTTTATTCCTGGTTTTGTCACACACTAACATGTGACCTTAGGCAAGTTTTCTCAACATCTTTGTATCTCAATAAATTTTAAACCTATTTCAAAGGTTGATTTAAGCTAGAGAGTGGTAAACTACAATAAAATAATTTACAAATAAGGCAGACACTCTAAGATCCTGACTGTACTAATTAGAATATTTTTTGTTGCAAGTGACAAAAACCCAAATCAAGACACCCATATTTGGGCAATAAATTCAGGCAATTTATTGGCTCACAATACCAAGTAAAGCATAGAGAGATAACTAGGCCTCGGGGACAATTGGAATTAGAGACGAGTATTTCTAGGACGATCTCCTTCTGTTTCTATATTTCTACCAAATGTAGGACAACATGGCTGCCTCACAGTTCACAATGTTCACCATTAAAGGGAAACTGAGATTTACTCTATTAATTCCATTTCATGTGCTCTTATTATGTACCCAACACTATCTGAGGCACTAGAGACATCAGAGAACACAACAAAAAAGGTCTTCCTCCTAGTTGAGCTTCCAGTCCCAGAGCCCCAAATTTAAAATTCTAAGCTAAAGTTCTCATTGGCTCTGTTTAAGTCATGGGCTTACTCCTGGGCCAATCAGTGATAGTTAGGTGGAGCTTGATAAAAGAGAGGTCCCAGTCTCCAAGAAATTTGGGTTTAATAGGTGGATCCTGAGAACCGGCTTTGCTAACAAGCTCTTCCAACCGATTCTAGCTTAGGTGATTTTTGAAAGAAACTGAGAAATATTTTTCTCTGGCACTGAGGCACCATTATTTTTGACATTGTCTTAGAGTGTCACACCTCCATCTACATGCCCTAATACTAGGAGATATGTTCTCTTAGTACTTCGGCAATAAGGGCCAACCATGACAATAAATGAAAAACTACAGAATTAAAATAGCAAGAATCACATTGAAAAAATTCTTGACATTTGTGAAGAGCAGGCATGAAGCAGCTACTCAGGCAGAGGGAAGCTTATGGAAAAATGATTTTTCTTTACCATGTTTCCTTTCCAAAAATAAGTCTTTGGAATTTCTGCAATGGCTTTTTTTTTTAAGGCTACATGTTTAGTCAAGCCTAATTTGCATGGAAATTGGTTGAAGGTGGAGATCAATTTTATCTCTATTAAGATGACTTCTGAAATTCAATGTATAAGTGCCTGATGGGAAGAGCATTCCAAGGCTTTGCAGGTAACTAAGTTAAAGCAAACAGACTGGAAGGGGTTACTTTCCTTGTTCTGGAGACTATCACTGTTGGGAGATGATAAAAAGGAGAATTTTTCAGGGCAGCCAGGTTACCAAGCTCATTTGCCTGCCATGAGAATTTTGTATGTGAGTGCCCCAAATGGGATTTAGCTAAAGGATGTTAGGGAAACAGAATTCATAAAAAGGAATTGGGCAGAACTGGATTGAATAGCAAAAGAAAGAGGCTTAAAACCTTTTTATCTCCTCTTTTATTTCTCATTATGGCTTTTTGAAAAATCTGTGTCAGATTATATTTGAATAATTTTAGTAGGCATTAATCATAAAATGATCCAAAAGAGAAGTTCTGTAGTGGTATAATTATTTTCACCATTTCTTACTTTTAACCCTTTTTAAAAAAATGATTAATTCATTTTAAATAGAATCCACTTGGTTATTTTTAAGTCATAAGACTTTTAAAATATATGTTCTGCCTGCTTGGAAGAATAATCCTTTAATAACATATGATTTAAGTTCTTTGACTATTCTTAATTAATGTGTATGTGTATCCTATCTTGTTTGAAAAACACAAACAACATTATTGAGCAGGTATTCTGCATGGGTAGTCTATAAGGTGTTGTGGTGGAGAGGGAAGAGAATTGAACAGGGGACACAAAGGAAATAACACTTTTCTCATTCTTAAGTACCTTTTAACCTGATGGGAAATATAGCTACATAAAGAATATAAAAGGCAAATTGACAAAGGCAAAATAAAATACAGGCTAAAGAGTGCTGACTGTGTAAAACTCTGTGTGTATGTGTGTGTGTTTACATATTTATATGGAGATGCAGCACTAAAAAAACTGCCTAGGTCATGATCCTCAGAAGCAGATCCTGAGAAAAGGATATGCATGCAAGTGATTTATTACTGACATGCTCCCATGGCAGGGTGTTGGACAGAGCGGAGGGTGGGGCAGGGAAGGCACCAATAATGGGAGTGGGAGAAGTAAAAAAGCAGAAGAGAAAAAGCCAAGTAAGGGTGCCATTTTAGGCTAAATCTCATAGCAAGTAGCTTCAACCTATTTCTATGAGGGAACTCTGGAGTGTAAACTGAGTTTTCATACTTCCACCTCCACAGTCATTGCAACACAGTTCCAGCATCCTGAGTGGTGTCTACCTCCTGAAGAAGAGCTGCAGGTGTTGGCTAGGATGTTGAAAGCATACCAAAGTTGAGGCAGGAATACACAAAAGCCCATAAAAATAGATCCTTGTGCCCTCTACAGCAAGTGTGGGATATTTTGCCTAATTGCAAGCTATACATCATCTCCTATTGTAAGACATTATGATATGATGATACTGTTTCTACTTAATCCTGCTAAGCTGTGATACATTCATATTGTTATGCCTTCCTGTAGGCACTTAAAACATTTAATGCTTTAGAGTAGACATTTAAAATGATTTACTATTGAATGAATAAGTGAATGAATTAATTAATGCACAAAAGAACAGATAAAAGTCCAATTATAATAATGTGAAAATTTCTTTGGAAGCCATATATGAGAAATAGGAGAGTCTATAGTTCAGGGTTTTAAAGAATGCACTATTTAACAATCTTCCTTTAAACTGTAAATGCATAATAAAAATACATCTCATAACCCTATCATTTTCAAAACCAGATGCTTTCTGGTGGTTTTTTATTCTGCCCAAATAGAACCTCTGCCATGCACTTGGCAAGTCTCCATAAAGGGAGATGGTTCTTTCTTTCAATTATTGATCCATCATATTCATATTTATGAAGAACCTAGGAGATCTAGGGGTTCAAGGATATCTGGTACCTCTTCTAAAGGAGCACACAGAGAGGAGGAACAGCTGCCTAACAGCAGATAAATTATAATCACAGAAGTCCACACACAAGAGGGGCTCCTCATCTGAGGGTGCTTAGGGTGAGGCTACAGAGTGAGTCAGTATTTGAATGCTAACTTTGTATTTGCCAGGTGAGGAAGGCAGAAATAGTAGTAATATCTAGCTAACATTTACTGAGGGCTTCCTCCATGCAATGTGAATCATGGGTGTGTGAAAGACTTTGGGGTCCAGCAAGAATGTGACTAAAGTAGGTAGAATCTGATTGTAAAGAGTCTTGTGTGATGAGGTTCATAAATGGCATCAGAGTATTTAATATCATTACATGCTTTCTTGGGGTGATAAGGAACACCTAACAAGGAATAGAAACATCCTTTACATTGGCAGGCCATTACAAGCACTCATCTACCCATGGACACAAAAGACTATTTACACACTTGACCATTAAATTAGAAAATGTTGAACACAAATGCTACCTCAAACATAGCCAAACAACTGAAACATGGGCCACACTCATGACCTTGGTCTTACTAACCTCAATGACTCATTTGAGGACTCTAGAGGAGTGATTCCCAACATTTAACATGCATGTGAATAACTTATGGATCTTGTGAAAATGCAGATTCTGATTTAGTAGGTTTGGGGTGGAGTCTAAGATTCTGTAATTCTGATAAGGTCTCAGGTTATGCTGATCCTTCTGTTCACGGGCCATACTGTGAGCAATAAAGCTAGTACACTGATTCTCAGCACTGGCTTCACATTGGAATCACCTGGGAAGATTTACACACTACTGGTGCCTGTATTTCACCAATATAAATTCTGGTTTATGTATCAGGGCATGACCTGAGCATCAGAATTGTTTAAAATCCCCAACGTGATTTCAATAAGCAGCAAAGATTTAGAACCACCATAGTTATAAATCCACAGGTGAATGACTAACAGGTATTTCTGACATGTGGACAAAGCATAGTTCAGAGGAGGAAAAAATTGTTGAAGAGGTGATTTTAGAAAAGGAAAGGACTATCACTTTGAATTGGAATGGAACATTTAACATATTTAAACAAAAATGACCAAGACATGCAAATGAAATTTCATATCGGAATAATCAGTCATTCAGGCTTTCTATTAGTAACTCAGCAGTTAGGGTTGAAAGTATGTCCTTTAAGCTCTTACGTACATTACCATACTGAATTCTTAGTAAAAAACATCTTTCCATTTAGAAAAGCAGTATGTGCTCATGGTAGAAAATGTGAAAACTATAACCCGTAACCCAACATCTAGAGATATGTATCATTTTCATGTTTCCTTTCATAATTTTTAAGTATATTTTATTGATTGTGCTATTACAGTTGTCCCATGTTTTCTCCCCTATATTCCCCTCCACCTTGCATCCCCCTCCCCCCAGCATCCTCCCCCTTAGTTCATGTCCATGGGTCATATATATCAGTTCTTTGGCTTCTCCATTTCCTATACTATTCTTAACCTCCCCCTGTCTATTTTGTACCTAACATTTATGCTTCTTATTCCCTGTACCTTTTCTCCCATTCTCCCCCCCCCCCCGCTGATAACACTCCATGTGATCTCCATTTCTGTGATTCTGTTCCTGTTCTATTTGTTTGCTTAGTTTGTTTTTGTTTTTTAGGTTCAGTTGTTGATAGTTGTGAATTTGTTGTCATTTTACTGTTCATATGTCTGATCATCTTCTTTTTCTCAGATAAATCCTTTTAACATTTCATATAATAAGGGCTTGGTGATGATGAACTCCTTTAACTTTACCTTAACTGGCAAGCACTTTATCTGCTTTTCCATTCTAAATGATAGCTTTGCTGCATAGAGTAATCTTGGGTGTAGGTCCTTGACTTTCATGATTTTGAATACTTCTTGCCTGCAAGGTTTCTTTTGAGAAATCAGCTCATAGTCTTATGGGAACTCCTTTGTACATAACTGTCTCCTTTTCTCTTGCTGCCTTTAAGATTCTCTCCTTATCATTAATCTTGGGTAAAGTAATTATGATGTGCCTTGGTATGTGCTTCCTTGGGTCCAACTTCTTTGGGACTCTCTGGGCTTCCTGGACTTCCTGGAAGTCTATCTCCTTTGCCAGATTGGGGAAGTTCTCCTTCATTATTTTTTCAAATAAGTTTTCAATTTCTTGCTCTTCCTCTTTTCCTTCTGGCACCCCTATGATTCAGATGTTGGAACTTTTAAAGTTGTCCCGGAGGTTCCTAAGCCTCTCCTCATTTTTTTGAATTCTTGTTTCTTCATTCTGTTCTGGTTGAATGTTTATTTCTTCCTTCTGCTCCAAATCGCTGATTTGAGTTCTGGTTTCCTTCCCTTTATTGTTGGTTCCCTGTATATTTTTCTTTATTTCACTTTGCATAGCCTTCACTTTTTCCTCCATTTTGCGACCATATTCAATCATTGCTGTGAGCATCCTGAATACCAGTACTTTGAACTCTGCATCTGATAAGTTGGCTCTCTCTTTATTGCTTAGTTCTTTTTTTTTTTTTTGAGTTTTGATCTGTTCTTTCATTTGGGCCATATTTCTTTGTCTCAGCACACATTTTTTATGCATTTACACAGGACGTGCTGATTTTTAAAAACCTGTGAAAATGCTGTAATTTTTATTAAAGTTTCCTTAAAAGTATAATTTTGTTAATCCTTACCCAAATATATGTTTATTGATTTCAGAATGAGAGGAAGGGTGGGGGACAGAGAGAGAGAGAGACAGAGAGACAGAGAGACAGAGAGAGATGAGAGAAACATGAATTGGTTGCCTCACATGCACTCCTGACCTAGGATGGCATCTGCAACCTAGGTAGGCATGTGCTCTGATGGGGAATTGAAACTACAACTTTTTGGTGTATGGGACGATGCTCCAACCAACTGAGCTACCACACCAGAGCCTTAAAAGTATAACTTTTAATGGCTACATTCTTCTATTGTTTTTTATCTTGTATTCCATTAATTTTTGTAAGTCAATATGGGACATGAAATCCTTTCTCCTTCTTTGGCAGAGTGGTTCATGATAGTATATGTCATAGCAGAACTTAAATAATTCAGTTAAGTAATTTTTACTACACTGCCATACTCTCTCATTTCTAAAAGAAAAGACCTATTGTGAAGTCTCAATATGAAAATTATGTAACTCTATAAATAACAGCACAACTAAGCTATGAGACAGGAATGCCTTTATTATTGTAAGTGGGTTGAGTTTTACTTGCCCTTTGGACAAGTGGGGCTTAGGTTAAAAATACACAGAGATTCTTATCTTGCTTGGCTATTCATACATCTAATTGCTAATTTGAATATTGGGACTGCTGCCAAAGGGATATATAGGAATTGCTCAAGACCTGATAGATACTTAAAATAGTGCAAGGCAAACAATGAAAATATCCTTTGGCTGAGAAGGTGCAATCAACTTTGCTCTAAGTTGGCTGAAGAAAGAAGCATCATCTTTCTCATTGCTAACCCATAATCAAACAGTAACTCTTATTATTTAGTTTGATAGAGTTCTAGTGACGGCTTTTTAAAATTTACTCAGGCTAGCAGTTGGTGGTTTTCTAATCTCATTAAAACTCCCTAAATACTTTATGTACATAAAGTAATCAGTAGTGAGACTTTGAAAATGGTGTTTTAATCATTCCCTTATGAATATTTTTAGTTGGGTGATTTTAAGACAATATTTTTATTGGACATTATGTATTCTTCCACTCTACGGGTTACCACAACCCTCAATTTGGTATTTATTATTTTCATTCATATTTTATATGCTATATATGTCATATATAACATTTGTATGTATAGATAGTGTGTCAATAAGCTCTATACAAATGATATCATATTGTACATAACCTCTGTAACTTACTTTTCTAATCAACATAGGTTTTTGAGATCTATGTGTATTGCTACATGTAGCTCCAGTTTTTGCATGTAGTTTTGCATGCCATGGCCATGTAATATTTCACTGTATGACCATGCTATGCCACAATATACTTACCCATTTTGCATTGATGAACATTAAAGCTGTTTTACTCTTTTTCTTACTAAAGTAATGCTGTAAACATCCACTTGTTTCTCTGTTTGAGAGTTCCTTAGGGAGTATATCTAGGATCAGAACTGCTAGGTCATAAAATGGGCATATCATACATTTTACTAGTTAGTGCCTAATTTTAAGCCAAAATGGTTGAGGCAATTTTCAAACCCTACCAGCAATAATTGAGAGGTTGCTTGCTTTAACTCCGCATTGACCCAAACTTTTATTTTTGTCAAGCTAATGTGTGTAAAATGGTATCTCATGGTTGCTTTAATATTCATCTCCCATATTACAGCATCATTACTATCTTTGTTGGTAAATGGGTTTTCCTAGTTCATGAAGTGCATTTTCATATCTGTTGCCTATTTTTTATTGGGTTTTTTATTTTCTTATATTGATTTATAGTAGTTTTTAATATATTCTGATAATTCTGTCAGTTATATGTGTTATAAAAATATCACAGTCTATGTATTGTCTTGTCAATGTTTTCTGGTATCTTTGATGCATAGATGTTTTCAATTTTAATTTAGTTAATCTTTAAATTTATCACTCTTTCTCTATTGTGGCTGATACTTTTAAAGTCTTGTTTAAGAACCCCTTTCCTACCTCAAATCATAAAGAAAATTATTTTTAATGATTCTCTTCTAGTGTCCTTCTAAATTAAACATTACTTCTAAACATTATTTTTCATATTTAAATATCACTGTCTACTGAAATTGTTTTTGGTGTATGATGTGAGGTATGGATTCAATTGTTTTCTCTGTTGCTAACTAACTGCCCTACACTATTTATCAAAACATTTATCCTTTTCCTACTGAACTGAAGCAGCACTTCTATCATATATAAAGTTTCTATATACACGTAGGTCTGTTTCTGAACTTTCTCCTCAGTTTGTCTTTTTATCTTTAAACCAATACCACTGTTTATTATATACTATAATTTTCTAATAAATCTTGATATCTAGTAAAACAAAGCCTTTTCTCTAGTTCATTTCTTCAAAGTCATCCTGGCTATTCTTGGTCCATTTGTTTATCCATATTAATTTTGCTTTTATTTATTTTTAATTTTTTTAATATATATATATTTTTTAATTTATTTACTTTTTAAATACATTTGTCTCTGCCTCCCCCCCACCTCTTTCCCTTGCCGCCTCCCACCTTCCCTCCCTCAGCTCTTCCCCTTTGGTTTTGTCCATGAGTCCTTGCTATATGTTCCTTGACTTTCCCCTTCCCTTCCCTTTCCCTGCCCCCCCCTTCCCTCTTGTCTCTGTTGATTTCTTTTCCTTTCAGTGTTGCTGGTCATATTTTCCTTGCATCTTTGCATTGTTGGTTAGGTTCCGCTTATAGGTGAGATCATATGGTATTTGTCTTTTGCCCCCTGGCTTATTTCACTTAGCATGATGCTCTCCAGTTCCATCCATGCTGTCGCAAAGTTTAGTACTTCTTTTTTTCTTTCTGCTGCGTAGTATTCCATTGTGTATATGTACCATAATTTTTTGATCCAATCATCTACTAATGGGCATTTAGGTTGCTTCCAACACTTGGCTATTGTAAATTGTGCTGCTATGAACATTGGGGTGCATAGGTTCTTTTGTATTGGCGTTTTGGTGTTCTCAGGGTATAGTTCCAGCAGGGGAATCGCTGGATCAAAAGGCAGTTCCATATTCAGCTTTCTGAGGAAATTCCATACCGCTTTCCATAGTGGCTGCACCAGTCTGCATTCCCACCAACAGTGTACTAGGGTTCCCTTTTCTCCACAGCCTTGCCAGCACCTGTTGTTTGTGGATCTGTTTATGATGGCCATTCTGACCGGTGTGAGGTGGTACCTCATGGTGGTTTTGATCTGCATTTCTCTGATGGCTAGTGATGCTGAGCATCCTTTCAAATGCCTCTGGGCCCTCTGTATCTCCTCCTTAGAAAAGCATCTACCCAAGTCCTTTGCCCATTTTTTGACTGGATCGTTTGTCTTCTTGGAGTAGAGTCGAGTGAGTTCTTTATATATCTTGGAGATAAAACCTCTATCTGATGTATCATTAGCAAATATATTTTCCCATAGGGTTGGCTCCCTTTTCATTTTGCTGATGTTTTCTTTCGCCGTGCAGAAGCTTCTTATTTTTATGAGGTCCCACTTGTTTATTCTTTCCTTTATGTCCCTTGCTTTAGGAGACATATCAGTGAAAAAATTGCTGCGTGGGATATCTGAGAGTTTCCTGCCAATGTTCTCCTCTAGGACTTTGATGGTGTTGCAACTTATATTTAAGTCTTTTATCCATCTTGAGTTTATTTTTGTGTATGGTGTCAGCTGATGATCCAATTTCAATTTTTTGCATGTAGCCGTCCAGCTCTCCCAACACCATTTGTTGAAGAGGCTGTTATTGCTACATTTTATGCTTCTGCCCGCTTTGTCGAATATTAGATGTCCATAGAGACCTGGGCTTATTTCTGGGCTTTCTATTCTGTTCCACTGGTCTATGGGTCTGTTCTTGTGCCAGTACCAGATTGTTTTGAGTATGGTGGCTTTGTAGTAGAGTTTGATGTCCGGTATTGTAATCCCTCCTACTTTGTGTTTATCCATATTAATTTTAAAATCAGCTGATAAAGTTTCATGAAAGTTAAGTTAAAAATTTTATTGGAATTGCATTGAAATTACTGATTAAAATATGAAGTAAATACCTTTAGAATATTGAGTGTTCCTACTCATTGACATGATTGACCTCGACATTTACTTAAACTTTCATTGTCTATTGTCTTTCAATAATTTTTCAAATTTTTGGCATCCAAGTTTTGCATGACTTTTATTAGATTTATCCCTTACAAGGAACTTTATATTTCTATTGGCAATATTGATAGTCCTTTTTGGAAATTACTTTTTCTAACTCTTTATTGCTAACCCTGCAATAAGTATTAGAATATTTATTTATTCTAATAATATATCAGACTAGTAACATTTTTTTAAATTTCTTTTTTTTTCAATTTTCACATATATTTGTCTCCATTTACCTGCCACCACTTTCCCCTGCCCCACCCACCCCCACCTCCTCCCCTCAATCCTTCTCCATCTTGGCTTCATCCATGTCTTCTTCACACTTGTTCCTTGATCCGAACCTTCCCCTTCCCCTCCCTGCTACCCTCCTCCCTCCCTCCCTCCCTCCCGTCCCCATTGGTGTCTTCTTCCTTTCAATGTTGCTGGTCATATTTTCCTTGGCTGCTTGCTTTGCTGATTAGGTTCCAGTTATAAAGCATGAATAAATTTTAATAGTTTTCCTGAATATAAACATAATACCTGGTCATCCTTTAAAAAAAATTGAAAGTACTCAAAGAAAATCCCTGCAAATATTTTGCTTTATTTACTTTATTTCATTTTGGTTGTCTTCTTACCTTTCTCCCTTAAAAACCTTTATTATATAAAATGTCCAACATATATAAAATTAAACAGAAGAGTATAATGAACCTCCATGTTTTATATTCCAATTTCCACAGCTGCCAAGTAGTGGTTGATCTTTATGTTATTACCCCCTTTCTACTCCTTTGTCTCCCTCCCAGACTATTTTGAAACAAATCTCAAACATTATATAATTATATCTGTAAATATATCAGAATATATATTTAAAACAGTGGTTGTCAATTTGTGGTCCCCATATCGCCAGCTTCAGCATCACCTGAGAATTAGTTAGAAATGCAAATTCTCAGGCTTTCCTAAAGATCTACTAAATTAGAAGCTCTGGGCATCAGGACTCAGCAATCTGTTTTTTACTTAGCTTCCTATTTATGCTGATGTACATTCAGGTTTGATAACCCTTCTACTAAAACATAAGAACACTTAGGAAAAAATAACCTTAATATTGTTGATATGCTTAAATAACAATTCCTTTATATCATCAGTCGGTGTTCAAATTTCTATAGAGGTTTGGTTTGCTTGATTTGAATTGTTGGCAAGAATACTTTATGGTATTCTTCCATCATGAGGCTCATAGTGCCTTATTTTCTTGCTTTTGGGGCAGTTAGTAGACATTGATGATCTCTTGCAAGATTTGTTATACTGTTAGAGTCACAAAGTGGTAATGTTCTAATTATCATTCATTCTTCTTATTGCTGGAAAACTTTTAATAACAGAAAATTTCCTTCAACACCTATTTGCTTATTTTGACATACAATGTGTATAGGAAAGACAAGATGAATTCTTAGTTCTTCCCCTTTATTTTCCAGCTTTCAAAAGATTAAGTTATTTTCCCAGCATAAATAGAACCATATTTGATGTGCTTTGATTATTATTCTTATTGATGTCCTCTTTCTTTCTTATAATTGAGCTTTTATGTATATTGAAGCTATATTTGCACAGAGTATAAAAGTCAAATCATTTCCCCACTAGCAACAATTTTCAATTATTTTAGCTAATTAGTTTGATATCTTTAAATAACTTGCTTATTACTTCCTTTGTTTTTGGTTTTCAGAATTATCTATTGATTCCCATCCTCATATAGTTACAGCAAAATTATGGTGAGTTCAATATTAGTGTTTTCATTGACTATGTAAATACTATTCACAACTGAGCCTCATACAATAGTATGGTTATTTTTCCATTTTGCACAACTTTTTATTTTACCTGTAGTTAATGATTGTCATTATTTACTTGCTTAATTTTTTACATTCTTATTACCAACTCAATCCCCAACTCTCTATTGGTTGTCTGAATCTCCTTTTAACACCTTTGATACATCATGTGTTCTCTCGGTTTCAACATCGTAAGTGACCTCTCTAAAGTCTTCTGAGCACTTCCAATTTGGACTTCTGGGTCCCTTCTTCTGGTGCATGGCTGCCATCCTATGATCTTCCCTCAACCTTCAGACTGTGAATCTATGTGGCTTCTTTAGCTGCATCTCGTGTTCTTTGGATTCCTAATCTCCCTTTTCCTTGATTTAGTCCCTTATTTTGATGGAGCTCATCTTCTAGTAGGTTCCTGGAAAAGGACTTAAATGAAGTAAATTTGGGGGGACTTTGCTCATATGAAAATATTTTCATTATACTCTGCCACTTTATTGATAATTAAATAGAATTATAGATTGGGAATCATTCTCCCTTGGAATCTTGAAGGTATTTCCCCACTGCCTTTTAGCTACTGGGCTGTTGTTGAGAGAACTGAAGTCATTCTAATTTCTGGCCTTTTGAATATGAACAATTTTTCTGTCTTTGGAAGGAAGTAGGATCATGTCTTTGTTTTTAGGGTTCTGAAAATTAGTGATGATAGCTTTGGTGTAGCTACTTTTATAAGTGTTGCTGGGCACTTGATAGTTTTAACCCCAAAACTCACATCCTTCAGTAATGGGATGTTTTATTACTAGTTCTTGAATAATCTCTTCCTCTCTGTTTTCTTTGTCCTTTTTTTCTGAATTCTTATGAACTAGATGTTGGATGATATGGACTGGTCCTTTAATTTTGTACCATATTATCACTTAATCTTCTTGCTCTACTTTCTGGAAGATTTCTTCAAATTTATATTCCAAACTTTGTTTTCGCTATCCTAATTGTCATCTCTAAGATACTTTGTTTGGTCCTCTGGATGTTCCTTTTACTAGCCCCCTCTTCTTCTTCTTTTTTTTTTTTTTCAGCCTTTAAATTATTTTTTTCTCTCTTTTTTAAATTTATTTATTTATTTATATTTTTTCAAATACATTTGTCTCTGCCTCCCCCCCACCACTTTCCCTTGCCCCCTCCCTCAGCTCTTCCCCTTTGGTTTTGTCCATGAGTCCTTGCTACATGTTCCTTGACTTTCCCCTTCCCTTTCTTTTCCCCGTCCCCCCCCTCCTTCCCTCTTGTCTCTGCTGGTTTCTTTTTTCTTTCAGTGTTGCTGGTCTTATTTTCCTTGCATCTTTGTATTGTTGCTTAGGTTCCACTTATAGGTGAGATCATATGGTATTTGTCTTTCGCCCCCTGGCTTATTTCGCTTAGCATAATGCTCTCCAGTTCCATCCATGCTGTCGTGAAGTTTAGTAGTTCTTTTTTTCATTCTGCTGCGTAGTATTCCATTGTGTGTGTGTACCATTACTTTTTGATCCAATCATCTTCGGATGGGCATTTCGGTTGCTTCCAACACTTGGCTATTGTCAATTGTGCTGCTATGAACATTGGGGTGCATAGGTTCTTTTGTATTGGCGTTTTGGTGTTCTCAGGGTATAGTCCCAGCAGGGGAATCGCTGGATCAAAAGGCAGTTCCATTTTCAGCTTTTTGAGGCAATTCCACACTGCTTTCCACAGTGGCTGCACCAGTCTGCATTCCCACCAACAGTGGACTAGGGTTCCCTTTTCTCCACAGCCTCGCCAGCACCTGTTGTTTGTGGATCTGTTTATGACGGCCATTCTGACCGGTGTGAGGTGGTACCTCATGGTGGTTTTGATCTGCATTTCTCTGATGTACTAGCCCCCTCTTCTTATTTTATAAGTGCAATATTCTCTTTTCTGAGGATATTAATGCAGTTCTCTTCTTTAAAGTTTTCTTCTTGCAAATTCAATTCCTCCTTGCCACACTTCTTTTTCTGTTTGTATGTTTATTTTGTGTTGTTTGGCCTCTGTTTTTCATGTTAGAGGCTTTCTTTAGACTATTGATCTTTGGTATGTCTGTTCATACTTAAGAATTGAATACTAAAAAGCTGAGTAAAAGCTCTATGGGACTAGATGGGTTTTGTTGAGTGTGGGTGACATGGTAATGTGGCGACATGGCCAGCACATTCCCTTGGGGAATATATGACATCTACATCCACAAAGAAGGATATAATCTGCTTGGAAGGCACAAAGTCTGGCTGCCATTGTTATAGGGTCTGAGTGGAAGAAGAGGGCTGGGAGAAGTGGCATATCAAATTCAGTATATAAATGTTAGCTTAATCACTTTTTTCATTCAGTATTGCAGGTCAGAAGTCCCCTGTTTTATCCTGTCGAAAGATCAATCCTGAGTTGCTGCCAGAGTGTGGGCAGGATGGTCAAATGCTACACATAGTGAAGTAGGGGATCTGGACTCTAAATGTTTCATAAAAAGTTTTTCACGCAATCCTCCTACTTTCAGTCTCATCCTCATCCCAACATTTGGGATTAGCTATTAGCACCAATTCCTAAGCTTTTCAAGGTGCTGCTGGCTACATTAATTGATTCTCAGCTTTTCCTGCTGCCTGTTTAAGATTTCATATTTCTCAGGTTTTCTAGGTCATTGACTGCTTTCCCATTTCCAAATTTTGCTGCTGCTGTCTTATCTCCTATTGTACTTATCCTTTCAGGTTTCTATCTTTAACACCTTCCCTGTTGTTTCAGTGGAGCTTTGGGAAGGAGCAAAAGGAAGGTCATACATTTCCAGATTTACACTTCCTTCAAAAATAAGAACTCTTTGTTCTAGTTTAGAAAAGGAAGTTCAGTCATTGGTCCTTGGGAAATAAAATCATATCCCCATTTTACAGATAGAACATTTGGGGGACAGAAAAGCCAAGTCATTTTTCCAATATGACAGAGTTGGGGGTGGGACAGTGGCTCAGTGCATGTTGAAGGAGAAAACAATGTTGTGACACTATGCAGTTATCACATTCCTGACATAAGTTACTCTATCCTGCCTGTTCCTTGCTTTGCAGTTGACCTCTACCAATGTCACAGCCAAGCAATAAAAGCCAGCTTAGTTGCTGAATACAAAATGACCAGGCTAAAGATTCATACATTACTCTCTTCTGCAAAAAAGAAAAGGAAGTAATGTGACCTAGTATTTTTCATGATAATGACTGTAATTAACTAACCAAGCTGAACGAGGCTCAGAATTCATCTGAGAAAAGATTACCATTGCCAGCTTTCCAAAACTGGAGGCATGACAAATATGTGAGTTGGATCTTTTAGGGACATGAAAAAAGCTGAGGCCATCTAAAATTTAATTTAGCACCTGAAAGTAGGTCTCACAATGAAAATGATGCTTTACCCTTTAGAAGCAGAGTTTTCTGGATTCTTACGCCTCCTGAAGCAATTTACTGTGGGATTTCTCTTAGGTCAGCAGGATAGTTACTCCAGGTTTAAGCCAAGAACACTTCACAATCAATTTTTGTTCAGATTCATTACTCTTACAGCTAGCTGTTGGGCTTATATTGCATTACTAGGAGTTAGACTAATATTGCCATCAGATAATGGCATAATTTGTTGATGAAACTATTCATTTTTTCTCATTTATTTACTTGGAATATAAACTGCATCTCCCCTACTGAAATGTGTCAGATGTGCTGATGTGCTATATACCTCAGTCATGTTCCCTTGACTCTATGCTGAAATGAACCTATACAAAAAACTTGGGGTTACTCTGTCAGAATGCCTCTGAATTAATTATATTTCCTGTTAGTACAATTCTATTCCAAAATGCATTAAATTGCATTTCCAGACATTTATATTGTAACTGGTCATTACTGCCGGTTTGTGGCTTTACTTTCAGGAAGAAGACTGCTATATTTAAATGAATCAATAAAGAATGAATACAATTGAAAAAGAGTTTATGACTTAGTGTCATTGAAGTGAAGATATGGAAAGAGACGTCCTATAGAGTGTGAGAACAAGAATCCATCCTGGAGAGTATCTAGACCAGTTCTTGCATTTTATAGAGACCTGAGTCCAGGAGTGATTTAGAGACTTTATCCCACAATACTTAGTTATTTGTTGCTGGAGCTAGCAGTAATGAGTTCTATTCTCTCCACTTTACTCTGGCATAAGTATATTTTTAAAAAAATCTTTCTCTTTGTTATTTACTTTTAATAAAAAAGTGATATTTTTAATCTTCATTGAGAAATAATTTAAAATTTACAGAAGAATTGCCTATATAGTACAAATAACTCCCTACCTTTACCTTATATCTACATATATCAATTGCTAACATTTCCCACATGTGCATTATATGTGTATACAAACACATACACATACATGCAGAATTATTTCAGATTGAACAGGCAGATGGATCCAGCTAACTTCACCATATATATTCTAAGAACAAGGAAATTCTCCTACAAAACCACAGTACAAGAATCAAATTCAGGAAATTTAACATTGATTTACAATGCTATTTATTATATAAGATATGGTCCATATTCAATTTTCACTAGTGATCTCCACATTGCCTTTCTGGCAATTCTGTTTTTCCCCTACATCCAATCCAGGTTTATGCATTGCATTTAGTTGTCATGTCTCTCTAGCCTCCTTTATTATGGACTATTCATTAGCCTTTTCTTGTCTTCCATGATACCATGACACAGGCATTCTTAAGGGATACAGTCTAGCCATTTTGTAGGAGTTTCTCAGTTTGGGTTCATATGATGTATCCTCATGGTTCGATTTGGCTTATGTACTCTCCTGGCAGAAATGCTACAGAAATGGCTTTGTTTCTTTCTTAGAGCACCACATCAGGAGGCACATGATGTTGGTTTATTCATTATTGGTAATAACATCTTTGACATTTGGTTAAGTGGGGTCTTCAAGGTTACTTAGAAGGATATGTTCAGCACAGCATAAGAAGCAGGAAAGTCTGTATGGCAGGAGTTACTTAAGGTCTTTCTGTGAACTGCACCAGGTAAAAACTTGACATGAGCCAGGGTAAAGTATGGTTCCTTGCAGTGCCAGCCAATGTAATTCAGCTTGTATAGTGTCTCCAGGCACCTTGCTCTTGCCAAGCCCTATAGTCTGCAGTGCTTACAAGCAACCATTGATGGGGCCTGCTGAGTTGCTTTCCTAGGAAGGCAGCACTGTGTAGATATCCCTTTAGAGGAAGAGAACTAACAAAGGAACTCACAAAGCATTATCTCAAGATCTGAAAACACAAGAGCTGGATGAAACTATGCTCTGCGTAACCTGAGCCCTTTACTTGCGTAACCTGAGCCCTTTACTGATTGGTTGCAGAGATGTTTGCTTAACAAACCTGATTTTATCTGTTTGGGCTTACTTATGGAATAGACAATGATAATGGCCCAAGGAATGCATCTGCCAAGGCTCTGAGTGAAGTTGTAGGGACTGCCTTTCCCCACTCAAGTCCCTTGTTCTCTCCTCTGCTAAGGAAATTTAGCTGAATAGAATGTATCTTGAAAAACATGGTTGTGGTTGTTTCTCAGAGGAGCATTCTCACTCTGATGAAGATCCTACTTGCTACCCACTGCCATCCTCTGCATTTCCTTCTACTAAGCTGGCATAATGTTTTAAAAAATGATTTGACAGAAATATTCATTCTTGATCTGTCATCACTGGGCTGCCTAAGAAAGATGAAGTTGTATGGGAACATGGGCATTCAAACAGGATACTCTAGCCTCTTTAGGACTTGATCAGAAACTAACAAGTTAGAATAAAATAAAACAAAATTAACCAAATAGTTCTCTATAAACATGTTTTCAGGCCTACCTTCCAAACTTCAAAATGATTTAATAATGAATTGTTGTCGGGAACAGAGCTATTTCTCATTAATAATAGAGAATTGCTGTTGGGGACAGAGTTATTAATGTTAAGAAAGATTGTCATTAACAGTGAACCTGCTAGCTGCCTCAGTTTCTCCATTGCAAATAAAAATAAAGATTGTCACTAATGATGAACATGCTAGCTGCCTCAGTTTTTCCATTACAAATGAAAATAATATGATATAAGAGACATGTCAAGAGCAAGCTTAAATTCATTTTGCCTTCTGGTTGAGTCAAGTTTATTTAGCTTTTCTGTTTTGATTAGCCTGAGTCATATTTTATGGTTTGTCACCAAGAACTCTGACAGGTACGGAGATTATAGAAATTGTTAGGCCAGAAGTCTAGGGTGACTCCGAAATTTATTACTTGTGAGACTATGGGAAAGTATGGCAAACCTAGGAAGAGTTTGGGGACTGGACAATGAGTTCATTTGGGGGTTTATTGAGTCTGTTTTCTGGAAACATCCAGAAGGAGATGTGTCACAGATGGCTTTGCAAGTCTCATACTCAAGGGAAGCTTCTGAGTGGGGAGAGAAAGGAGATAGAGGGAGACGGAGAGAGAGACACTAAGATCAGCTATGGATGTAGTTGAACTCTAGGGGGAGTATATATAGAACAAGAATTAAAGAGACCAACAGCAGGATCCAGGAGGGTGGTTATGTCTGTATATTTCTCCATAGATAAATCTTAGGTATCTCTTTATTCATAGATAAATCTTGCCTTTGAAGAACAGTCAACACTGTTAAGTGCTACAGAGTGATCAAGCAGGGCAAATGCTGAAAAGTGATCAATGATTACCTTTGAGGGAAGAGTTTTTGTAGAGTTTCTTAAAATAATAATAAAAAAAAAACTATCCCTCCTCCTACATAAGGTTAATCCATCACCTCTCCCTTCCTCTGGGTCTTCTTTCATTAACTATATCCCATACACTCCTGAATCTGTAACCTTTCCCTCTCTGTTGGTCCCTCTGCAACAAATACACATAGCTGAAACACCCTTTCCTCTATTCTCCACTTATAGAATTCCAATTTATCTTTCAGCTCATTGGTATCTCCACCGTGGATGTTTCTTAAGTGTCAGGTAAAATTTAGACCCCTTTGCTCTCCTGGACCCACATATCACTTTGTGTTTACTTCACTTTTAGGTCTTACCTGAACAGATTGAAGGCATCTATGTGTTTGTCTTTTCCACTATACTTGTGAGCAGAAGCTGTGCCCCAGTCACCTTATATTCCTAGTGCCAAGCATAGTGCAAGACACTTCATAGGACTCAATATAATCTTTTGGAAAAAAATAGCTATTTGGCTAAAAAATTAAAAATCTGCGTGAAAGCTCCTGTCCTAGAATGTTTCATTTAAGTTTATTTCTTGATTTCTAGTTCTAAAATATATTTTAAACTGGAGCTTTACTTCTCCATAAACTTTATAAAAGAATTAAACTTTGGAAGAAAAAAAATCATGCACAGAGTATTATCCTACAGAAAAAAAGAGAACAAATCTCATTGCATGTGGCATACTTAATATCATGTAATAAATTGTTAGCCAAAAGCATTACAAAAAATAAATGTTGAAATATAGATAAAAAAGAAGGAGTATATTCCTTTCACGCAAGGCAGTAGCTTTGCATATTAATGAAATTCAAATGCTTCACAGTAAGAAAAATGATTGGGATAGATTGCAATAACTTAAAAATAAATTCCCTTTAAACAGCCTCTTTGATGAATATGTGATTATGGAGATTAGTCAAAAAGGCTAGTCAGGCATTGTTCCACTCTGATGCTCCCAGAAGCACGGTGACTGATGGCCTTCAATTAACAAAGGAACACTGAGGGACAGGGAAAACTGAAGACACAAAGAAAGTCTACAGGTTGACTTTCTAAAATACACAAAGACACCAGTCCGGAAGGTAACAATTACAATTCTAGTAAGTGGGAGAATTAGGGGTGTGTATAAAATACTTTAAATATCCAAACTATTCTAGAGTATTTATTAAAAGTGAGAGAAAATAAAAGGAAACAGAAAAAGACAAATAGATGCATAAAGACAGGTGAAAAGTTTAAAATATTTGATGGCTTTTAATGAATTCAGAGACCTGTGGCAAATTACTATAAAATTTGGCTTGGCAAAGATTTTCTGTGAATGTTTTAGGCTGAGTGGGCCATATGGTCTTTCTTACAACTAGTAACTCTGCTTTTATAATACAAATGCAACTGCAGACAATAGGTAATTTAATGGGTGCAGCTGTGTTCCAATAAAACTGTTTGTAAAAGCACAGAGGACAGATTTGGCTTACAGACTGCAGTTTGCCAACCCATACTTTGAAACAAACTAGTTTGTGATAAAACATCAGATTGGCTGAAAGCTAGTATGTGAGTGACAATGTATGTGTGTATGATAAATAACTGTTGATTCAATAATTGTTGTTGAAGTTACAGTATGTTTTTGTTGCTCTAGGTCCCGTACTTACATAAATGTATGGCTAAGTGAATTAAATAGAGGCATCAGTGTTATTTCCAGTGACCCAGGTGATTGAAGGTGAAGCCATGTTTCACAACCAGAATACTAAAGAGTGCTTCTCAGTTCACCATATTCACGTGGGGTCTTCTAACACATAGACACTGATTTGGTAGGTCTGGGATAAGGCTTGAGATTTTGTATTTCTAACAAATTCTCAGAAAACACTGACATACTGCTCCATAGACCACATTTTGGGTAGCAAGGCACTTCACTTGCATGGTTTTTCAATGCCTAGGATATTGAGGTCTTGCCCCAGAGGTTAATAGAGTTGGCCTGGGATGTGGCCTATGAATTGAGACTTCTAAAAGCTTTCTAGGTTGTGCTAATGGGCAGCAAACCGTGAGAACATCTGTGGCAAAATACATCGTGATTTATCAATTTTTATGTTATCAGTAGCCCTTTTGCCCATTCTTCACTTCCAGTCTACCCATTCCTCTCCTTTTCAGGTGCAAACATCCAGATGATGGAAGGGTCAGGATTAGCATTTCATCATTTCACTCCTTCCAGCCTCTGAACGGTGGAATGTCGTTCAGGATGGAAGGAGGAGGCTCAGGCACCTGGGTGGGGGAAGAATAAGCACAAAGTGTCCCAGGGGGGTGATTTAAAGGGAAGGCAGGTAGAGACGAATGGGGGGTTACACAGACAGTTGTCACAGGAAAACTCACCTCTAGACTTGGGCCTGAGTTTGGGGCAGCAGAAAGAGCCATGTACCCTCCTGAGTCCTGGCAGCACCTGACAACTAGGAAGGATTTTTCCTTCCCCAGATGCAGGGGGACAGTTAGTTGAAATGCAAGGGAGACCTCCAGTGGCAAAGCATAGACATGAAGTCTCCCCAAAGCACGAACACCACAGAGGAACTGGGAAGCGGGCGAGACGACGATGGTGACAATGGATGGGGCTGATGATAAAGGAGGCTTACAAATACTACATCTGCTACATGTGCTAGGCACTACGGAAAGCATTTTAAAAACATTACCTCATTTGATCTCTCAGCAACCAAATTTTATGTTGATAGTTAACAGTTTAGAAAGTGGCCAGACTGGGATTTGAACCCAGGCAATAGAAGTTAAGGAAGGCTGTTACTGTATAGCTAAGCTTGTGTATATGTTAATAGTGTTCAAAGCTATCGGCAAATTTTAAAAAGACTCCAGCTAGCCATGTGATATTGATGAGGTATGCAAACCTGCAGTTTTTAACTTTTATCTTTGTAACCACAACAGGCACAGAGGAAAGGTGTGTTATGATTTCGCAGGCAGGGACCGCCTTAGGGTTTACATGGGTAGAGATTTCATGTGGTCCAAAACACTGGGTTGAGAGAGAGGCTGAGTCTTTAAAGGGAAATATAAGAAACAAACACCTATAATTTTCTTATGAAATCTTTTTTATTAACAGGACAGTAATTTGTTTCTACCCATAGCCATGAAGACAAGGTAACAGGCTAACTCCTCTCCACATCACGCAAGGAGAAAGCAGAGGCCACACGGAGGTTAGGAACAGGCTGATTCCGAGATAGACTGTGAGGAGACACAGGTGGCCACGGTCTGGAAGGAGGTCATGGCCCAGGTGGGGCCAGTAGCCACCTGGCTGTTCCAACACTTCAACTCATCCCCTAATGTTAGCCGTCCTGTGCTTGGGACTGGCTGGGCCATACTCTCTCTACACTATGCAGTGAGCTTATCCAGTCCCATGACCTCAAGGCATCTATGGCTGATGTCTCCCACGTGTGTATTGCCAACCCTGACATCCTCCTGAGCTCCAGCTTCAATTACTTGCATGACATCTCTCCTGGGACGTCTAACGGACATCTCAGATTTAACATGACGTGCCTTCCCCCACCCCTCGTGTCTCCCTGGAAATGTCCCCCGATTAATAAATAGCCACACCTTCAACCTGGGTGTTCAAGGTCAAACACGAAAGTAGATTATTTTTGTTATTTCATAACTCATTACTCACCTCTGGTCCATGAGGAAACCTCGTTGATTGGTCCACATCCACTAGAGCCTGTCTGTCTCCGCATTTCTTCAGCCTCCACTTCGGCCCAACCCCAGTTGTCTGTCACCTGGGCCAGCTGCAGTACGTCCTAACTGGTCTCCCAGCTTCACCTCTCTCCTGTCCTGCACATGCTTCAGAGCAGCCAGTCACTGGCCTAACATGCAGTGGGGTTTATTCGATTAAATATTTAATATCAGAAACTGACCCCCAGCCACCATTGTGTATTTTTCAGGCCTCTTACAGAGGTGTTTTTGGGGTACCATGTTGCTTTAAGCGAGAGAAATCACACCTGGAGGTACTGGAAGGGCAGTATGCATGCCCAGCGCTGGTGACTACAGGAAGTCACCCCATGTCTCTGGGAAAGCCAGAGCGATACTCAGGGGCATTATCACCGCAGCCCAGGGTGAGCTTGTCCAAGGTTCCCAACCAGCTACCTAGAATTAACCAGTAACATTTCAGGTACAGTGAAGACCCCTTTTCTTTTCATCTCTGCCTCATCCCAACCCCTTCATTTCTTCCCCAGAGGCAACGGCAATCCTGATGTTCAGGCTATGTTTCTATACATACCGTCTTTTCCTCTTTTTTCTCCATTTATTTATTTATTTATTATGTTCTTCATTGTTGACTTTTATACTTTTGCCATGCACATGCACTCTCGTTCACCAGGGCCCCACATCACCCCACCCGCATATACCACATTCTTTGTAAGAGGAAGATTAATCCTCCGTTCTCCAGGGTCCCAGGGAATATCCCCTCCCTCCATCCAGGGTCCCACGGAATACATCCTCCGTCCATCCACGGCCCCTGGGAATACCCTCTCCCCCCATCCCGGGTCCCACGGAACACGCGCTCCCTCCATCTTTGGAGTTTCCGAGCTGTACTTGATTGGGGCATGGGTGAGTGGAGAGACTCCTGCTTACCTGTCTTAAATCTTAAAAGGCGTGGATTTTGCGCGTGCGCGCGCAGGCGCACACGCACACGCACGCGTACGCACGCACCCGCACCCACACTCACACCCCACACCCACACCCACCCCCCCCCATTGAAAACACCTTTATTTATTTAGGAACCAATAACTTTACTGGAAGAAGTGGTGAAACTGGAACATAAAAACTGAAGCGACCGTTTTGCAAGGGCCATAGAGAAACGGGCATGTTCCACACGGTGCCCCGGGGAAGTGACCCCGCGGCTATCGCGGGAGGCAGTCCAAGGCTCAGTTCTTGCTGCCGCCCAGGGTGAGCCTGTCGAAGAGGTACTCGGCCAGGCCGGATTTCGGGGCTCCCACCTTGCGCAGCTTGGTGACGTGGTCCCCCAACTCTTTGACGCACATCGCCTGTTGGTGCAGGTAGTGAGTCTCCAGGACACCGCACAGTTGGGTGTCCCCCTTCTGGGTGGCCAGCTGGTGCAGATCGAGCAGCCTCTGGTTCACCACCACGGACAGGTGCAAGGCGCACTCCAGGGCCTTCAGGCCGCTCTCCCAGTTGTTGCGGTCAGGCCTGCTGATGTTGCGCAGGTGGATTTGGCCCCCGCGCTGGTTCTGCAGCTGCATCAGCCTCTCCGCGTGCTCCTTCTCCTTGCTCGACTGCTGCAGGAAGAACTCGACCAAGTGCCTGAGGCCTGCGCCGTCCAAGTAAGACGCCATGGACGCGCACACGTAGGAGGCGTAGAGGTGCAGGGTGATCTGGTAGTTGACGGCGGCCTCGCAGTCAGGGTGGTAGTTGTCAGGCACGGCGGAGGTCCCGGACGGGGTCTCCATGTCTCTATGCGTAGGCTCAGGCACGGGGCAGCGAGGCCAAGGCGGCGAGGCAGCGGGGGCTGCGGGGCGGCAGCGGCGGGGACGGCAGCGGCAGGGGCGAGGGTGGAGGCTGCAGGCTCTCGGGGTGCCCTGGCACTGGGCGACCCGGGCGGCCGGAGTTTGAATCTAGGGCGCAGGCAGTGGGACTTCGAAATGTTCCCTCCTGGAACCGGGGAGGAGGACACCTGCAGGACTGGCGGACACCTGCAGGACTGGCTGTGCGCGGCACCGGAAATGGGGTCTGTTGCTAGGTGGGGGCAGGGATGGAGGCAGTTTCCTGGGGGGAGGGGCGGCAGCGCGGTGTTCGAGGTTCTGTCAGAGCCTGACGAGGCCCAGTGACTTAGTGCTGAGCGCCTAAGTTTTTAATTTGGCAATATTTCTATTTTCAAGAACTTTCTAGTTTTCTAGTGACTTCCTTTAATAGCACCGTGTTCTCATTTTATAAATACAGTTTCTTATTATTTTGAGAATATTGATTTGGATTTTTTGGTATATATTTCTCATCTGTTTGCTCATCAGGATGTTATCTTTGAGTTTCCTGTAATACTGAATACTCTGTGCCTTTGTATTTAGGAATAAGGTACACATTTGATTAGCTTAGGTGATTAGTTTGCATCTGATCTGCAGTTGTAATGTCCAGTTCAGTAACAGACTTCTGTCTGGTAGAGCACAGCCTGTTGATTAGGGAGTAGTATTCTATCTTTGAGACCCATGTCATAGAGTTTGCAAATAAGTTAGGGACTATCCCAAATTCCAAAAACTAGGTATTTTTCTAACATTGAAAGTCTTCTCTGTATCTCTCTTGGAGGAAGATGTATCCATTTGTTTTGTTTCCCTTTTGTTTTGTTGTGTTTCTGATATAGATTCCTTTCTTGAATCTTTGAATGACATAAGGGCAATAATCCACCATTACCTGTACCGCCAGTGTGCACTGGAGCTCGGTAAGAACAAAAAATAAAAATTTAATGTGTTAAGCCAGTAAGACTCACATGTTACAGCAGTTAGCCTATCCTGACTAATTACCTAGTGAAAGGAACTTCTGGACCAGCACAGATTAACAATCTCCCCAACCCCCTTTTATTTCCTCTTGGTAGCACTGCAGGTACAAAAGAAGAGAAGTATAGTTAACCAAATAATTATGCCGCATTTCTCTTACTCCCTTTTATTCCCTCAAGGACATATGAGGAGCGAGGGATGTTTTTCCATTCCCCTCACTTCTGGAAAACAAAATGAGGCTGGTCCTGAGGTGCGTGACCTTAAACTAACAACAGAAGGCACAAGGGGCAGCGACTGTGACTGGCCGTCCCCTGAGCCAGTCCGCGGTGGTGGGGAGATGTGGGTCGTGAAAGAACAGGGGGCGCCCATTAGAAACACATAATTGGTGGATGTGTTGGTGTATGTGTTGGTGTGGGGTGGTTCCCCAGAAAAGGAGGATGCTGTTCCAGAGCTGGTACTGGGGCTAAGGAGGTGGCACAGGGCACAGCACCATTTAGTCTTCCCTATTGGACTGTAAGGTCCATACAGCTAGAGTGATCCCATGTCTGTGTCTGTCTGCCCCATCATACAGCATGCCGGACGCTTAGCACATAATTAAGTCTCTGAGCAGCTCTTCACCTTTGGGAGAGAGGAGAGGCAGAGAGGAGCAACGCAAGCGGGCTCCAGAAGCAGAGGGCAGCCTGTGGGAGACATCTGCGGGGAACGGAAAACGGCTCCAGCTCCCACGGAGAGAGGCCAAATGCCGTCAGGCAGAGTCCTCTGGCAAAGCTCTGGCGGAAGCCCAGGGCTCAGGAGCCTGGCCACAGCGAGCAGCCAGTAACTAAGGTGACCAGGGTGCCAGTCCCAGTTCTGTCACCGCATAATAATTGAGCGATTTAACGAGTCCTTACCAGGCTTGGTGATTTCCTGTACTGTCGCTCATCCTCCCAATTCTGTGAGATAGCTGTTGTTTTTATCACCTCGCCTACGAGGAAACTGAAGTCCAGAATATAAGTTACTTGCCCAAGGTGATAGGGCAAGTGGGTTAAAGTCAGGGCTGACTCCCAGCTATACCCCTAGTGACATCAGTCCCCGCTTTGATGAAATGGGGTACAAACAGGACACTGGGTGGCGTGACTCCTTGGGGCCTCTCCCAGCTTTAAGTAACGTGAGAGCCAGAGGTGTGGCCACAGCAGCAGATCGCTGTTAGGGCTCTGCAGCAGCCACACAGTAACCTGCCCCCCGCCCCCCGCCACTGCTCTGCCTTCCAGGCGCTGTGCTCACCTTCAAGGCCCAGTTCCTCCTACTCAAGGACACACCACAGTCTGTCCTTGCTCAGTCTCTACTCGGAAATGAGTTTAAATACATTTTAAAAATCCTAAAGGGCCAGAGTTTGGAATGGAACAAAACTTCTCCTCCGTGGACTGACAAGCCTCTGAGCATGGCAGGATGAGGGAGCGTAGGTGCTGTGTCACTGGCCTGATGGGCTGGCTAACAGCTCCTCCCCCCAGCCAGTTGAGTTGTGTTTGGTTTACATTTGTTTACATTTTCCTGGTCTTATGTATAGGTGACATTTCCATATATGGACGTTATCTTCCATACTTCATGGGAGACCTGCATATCTCATTGTCAGGGTAGAGAAGAGATTCGTGTTGCCTTTCCTTGTAGTACTAAAACTGGTTTTGTAAAATGTTACTTAATCTCCTTTTCCAAGCTTGTTGCTCCTTGTTCAATTCAGCTAATAACCATTGCTAGCTATTTCAGTATGCTATTTACAACAAGAGTATAATTTTGTGAGGTCTCAACAATATTTTCTTCCTCTCAACTGTGTCGTGCACACAGAATAGGTCCCACATAATTGCTTAGTGGATTCACTAAACTGATACCTAAAATGTGGCCCACAATTGCTCACTGCCATTTCTGAGTCTAGGGGTAGAGGATGAGGGTGTGTTGTTAAACAATTATCATGGTCTGCCTTCAGCATTTACTAGCCACCAATAGACTCAAACTCAGTTCTTACAGAAATGAGCTCAAAGAACAGTAGGGATCATCATTAGTCCTTAGTGCTCTTCTGACAGTTATTTTATGATTCAGCACATACAGTTCAAAATCCAATACCTCAGCTGCACTTTTAATTCTAGAAGAAGTTCAAATGATTCTTCTGTCACATGTGGCCAGAGACAGTGACTCTCTTGTGGAGACTTCTGGTCTATTAGTGACCTCAGAGACCACTTCTGCTTATCACATGACCAGTGTCACCCAAGGAGGAGGGTGGGAGAACTGCCACAGGAGGCAAATGCACAACAGAAGTCCTGATGGTGGGGGCTGCTCTACATAAGGGAACCACATCTTATTTACATCCTAGGATCATTTGCAAAAGTGATTGAGGGAACTGGGTTATCCTCTAAATAAATAAGTTTGTACAATATATCTTTTAAATAAGAAAAATATTTCCACTCCCCTGTAACATTTGTTTATTGAGTAATATAGCACAATTGTCCTAATCTTTCGGATGTAGACCTTGGTATAGAGAGTGAATAGCAGGGCAGAGGGCAGTTTCAAAGTTATTGCAAGTGGCCCTCAAATTCATATATTCACTAAGCTTTGTCAGAGGGATGAAAAATGGCTCACAATTTGCATGAGTATATACATGCTCATGTGATTATGAAAATACAAATTTATTTAAAAGTTGTTGCAGGCAGCTGCCCATATTCTATAGGCCTACCCTGAGATCACCTGAAGATAGTCCCAGTGCTCTGTGCCTGAGAGTTTCCTCTGTCTCCAGGAGTGAGCTCAGGTCACATAACATCAGACGTGCTGGGCAGTTAATGTCCACAGGAACAACCCTTAAACAAGGAGGAACAGTCATTGGTACATAAATACTCCAGGTTCTTTGTCATGGAAGGGACAATTCTGAGATGTGTACTTTATAGGCTCTCTCAGACTACCCAGTGGGATTGAGCCCTAGTTGACTACAACAACAGCCTGCTCATTACTTTATTCTATATTAGATTCTTTCCCTTCCCTGCCTCACTTCCTCATTTCTCTATTGTGTTTCTTGTAGTCACTTCCTAAACAAACCACTTGCAATCAAATTCTTGTTTCAGGGGTCTGTTTGGGGGAACCCTAGGACAAAACCTTACTTATTACTAGTAAATTTTCAATTTAAGGGTCTTAATAATTAGATATTAAAGTATTATTCTTTATTATGCTGTGTTGAGGAATATGAATCTTACTTTAGCTTTCAAAAAGGTCCTTACACATAGTAAAATTGGAAACACGGTTTCAAAGAAAAGTAAGTATTTGGTCCTCATGATTGTCCTTGTACCAAAAACTTTTTTGGACATGCACTTTAATAATACCTGGATGTCTCTGCTTTTGAGTGTTAGGCAATTAACTTTCCTTTTAGAAACAGACATATAACTATTTATACCATAAATGTCATTGAGGCAAGATCACCATTATATCAACAACACCCAGAGCAGGGCATGGAACACGGTGACAGGTCAGTATTAGATATTTGCAGTATTTAATATTTACAATCACCAAGATTTGGAAACAGCCCAAAGACCAATCAATGGATGAATGGATAAAAAAGCTAGGGTATCTTTGAACGGAGCACTACACAGCAGTAAAAGAGAAGGAAATTTTACCTTTTGCAACAGCATGGATGGAACTGGAGACTATTATGCTAAGTGAAATAACCAGACAGAGAAAGACAAGTACCATATGATCTCACTTATAACTGGAATTTAAGGAAGAAAATAAACTAATGTGCAAAATAAAATCAAAGGTGTAGAAATAAGGAACAGACTGACAGCTGTAAGAGGGGAGGAAGGAGGTGGGGACTACTTGAAAGAAGGTGAAGGGATTAGACAAAGAACTTATATGCATGACCCATGGACACAAATTATGGGAGCGGGTTTGAGGAGAGGGGGGCAAAGGGGAAAAATTGGGGCAACTGTAATAGTATAAACAATAAAAATTTATTTAAAAAAATTTTAAAATGAATGAACTAACAAATAAACACACCAACCAAATAATGAATGAAACTACATTCTGTGGAGTTGCTATCTATCTGAGCAAGGCAATATCTGTCTCAAAATATAATCTTCCAAATGTCATGGCATCCAGCAGAAATCCACATGAATTTTTTTCCATAAAAATTTCCTTGTTCAGTTTTGGTCACAGACTTCAGATAGGATATTAGCAGAGCTGGAAACATCTCCAATAACCGCAGTTTGTATAATTGAGGGGCTCCAAAACTTTACAGAGGGAGGTTTTCTGACCTCAGCCTTCAAAGACAGGCACTAACTAGAGTGTAGGATGGAAACTTATAAAATCTGAATGTATATAGAGAAAATTAACTTAGATTTGTTTTTTTTTAATTCTAAAATGAAGAAGGACCCATGGACAAAGCCAGAGTGGGATAGGACTAAGGGTGGGAGGTAGGAGTGGGTCGGTCAAGGGAAAGTAGTAGTAGGAAAATGGAGACAACTGTACTTGAACAATAAAAAAAAACACAAAATGAAGAGTCACCCTTTGGAGCTTGAAAAAGATGGTTTAGTTCAAATTAAAAGCAGTAATGCATACTTAACACAGTAGACAGTAAATGTGAAAAACGTTTCCCCGGGAAGGTGCATAACCTCTAAATTTTCATGAGTTTAATAAAGTAAGATGAACTCATTGGAAATGGAAGACTACTAAGACAAGTAAGGGAAGTTTCAGGCATGATCTTAGCTTTTAAGGTCAGTAAAGAGAGAAAAGCACCAAATAGGGCAAAGCATCATTTTGTTGCCATTGGTGTTGTCTGGATAGTATGTGGTATCTTATACATTACATTGCAGTGTTCTGATGAAAGTGATTATCAATATATACCTTCTGCAAACATAATAAAAGGCTATGAACAGTGTGTAAAGAATGAGATAATTGAAAGCATGTGTGAAAGTAGCTGTAAGTCTGGGAGCCCATGTGCTGGAAGTTTGTCACATTATTACAGGTTCTGGCACAAATAACGCCCTTTTTATTACAAAATCTTTTATTACACAATCATAAACATGTAATTCTGTAACATAACAGTATCAGACTCAAGCACACCATATGACATTTTAGGTGAAATGTTCAAATTGCTGTCCATCTCGTGTGAGACATTCACGTACCCTACCAACCACACTAAAGCGGGTGTTGCTTCTGCCAGATTCTGTACCAAACACCTGGTATTAATGGCCCCCACTTTCTTCAATCATCACCATCAAACTGTGCCATAGAATTAAAAGTTCTGGTCTGGGTTTGCACAGGAAAATGTTACATAGCCACATCTCTAGGTGGGGCTGGGAGTGGGAGGGAGGAGATGGTGGTGGTGGGATTGAGGGTCCTGAGGGACATTGTCTCTGGGGAGAGAAGAGATCTTTACATGGGAAGAGCTGTTTAGGGTTTGAAGTGGTGACTCACATTTTATCAGCTGGATTCCTTAATTATGTTCACAGTTTAGAAACAAAACACATTTTTTTGATTCTTCCATGTTAGGAAAGAAATTTTAAGTCATAGTTCACTGTTTCCAAATTCAGTACTAACCCTTTTAGTCAACACTTCCAAATAAAATTGTTGCTTTATAAAACTGGGAAATGGTTTAAGTGGCCATGAACACATATTAGATTAGTTGTTTGAGGTAATAGCTTGCGAAGCTACATTTTGTAAGTGGGATGTCAAATCATTGTCTCTCATAAGCTTTTGAAGTCTTAATGGGAATTGTTTGAATAAATTTTGGAAGTCAAATTTAAATCATTTTTCATATTGTCAATCAACAATTCAAAAGAAGCATAACCTGTTTGTTATGCAGAAAAACAAAACTACACACTCTCCTACTTTCTTCAATTCTCTATGGTAGCAGTATTGTATACAATGAAATATTTATGCATTGTTGTCTGTCAGGAGTGGCAAATATTTTCTCAAGGTTAAGTTATTCAACAATGGTGATACATAAATATTTTAAAAGGTTACCAGAAAAAGTTCTAGAATATACTATAAAAACAGTATCAATACTAGAAATTCATTTCTTACTGGATACATGAGTGTGAGGGAGAACTAAGTAGATTTTATTCTCAAGTTATTTTTGTTATTATAAACAAGTTTTAATGACCTTAAAATGGTACAATATAATAAACTTAACAATAAACATAAATATTTAAAGTTAATAGTTTTTGCAATACATTGTGAAAAATCTATACCTGTGTAAAATAATGTTTTGTTTTACCTAATGTGCTTTGAGGGGTATGAATTATCTCTTGGTTATGATCAATTTAAAATGTATACAAAAGTAGACAGGATATTATAATAAACCCCATGCCCTCATCTCTAACCTTCAACCATTATTAACTAATGGAAATATTTCTTTGTTTCCCCTTAATATTTTGAAGAAACTGTAAGACATCATTTTATCCATAAATATGTCAGTATGTATTTCTAAAATTGAGAATTCTTTGTTAAATAAAATACACTTAAATGTGCTTTTATTTTTTTATTGTTTTTTATATTAAATATTATTAACATACACTTTTATATTAGTTTCAGGTACACAAAAGTTATTCAACCTTTGCATTCTAATTGATCACCATGATAAGTCTAGTAACCATTGTCACTGTACAAATTTATTGTGGTAATATTGACTACGTTCTATATGCTCTACTTTACATCCCCATGACTAATTTATTTTATAACTAGAAATTTGTACCTCTTATTCCCGTTCACTTTTTTTACCCATCTCACCAACCCCTCCTCTCTGGTAATCAGTTTGTTCTCTATGAGTCTGTTTTTGTTTCATGTGTTCATTTGTTTTGTTTATTAGAATCCACATACAAGTGAAATCATATGGTATTTGTCCTTCTCTGATGTATTCACTTAGAAAATACCTGCTAGGTCTATCCATGTTGTCGCAAATGGCAAGATTTCATTCTTTTTTACGTATATACCACATCTTTATCCATTCATCTATTGATGGACACCTACGTTGCTTTTGTATCTTGGCTATTGTAAATAATGCCACAATGAATATAGGGATGCATGTGTCTTTTTATATTAGTGCTTTCATGTTCTTTGGATAGATACCAAGAAGTGGAATTACTGCTGGTTTAGTGGTGATAAACTCTTCTGGTTTTTTGCTTGTCTAGGAAACTCTTTATTTTACCTTCAGTTTCTGAGTGATAACCTTTCCAGGTAGCGTATTCTTGGTTGTAGGTTTTCCCTTTTATGACTTGGGATACATCATGCCACTCCCTTCTGGCCTGCAAAATTTCTGTTGACAAATCAACTGATAGTCTTTTGGGGGTTTCCTTGTAGATAACTAGTTGTTTCTCTCTTGCTGCTTTTTAAGATTCTCTGTTTTCAACATTTAACATTTTAATTATCATGTGTCTTGATGTGGGCCTCTTTGGTTGCATCTAGCTTGGGACTCTCTGTGCTTCCTGGATTTGGATGTCTGTTTTCTTGCCAAGTTAGGGAAGTTTTCAGCTGTTATTTCTTAGAATAGATTTTCTGCCCCCCCCCCCATATATTCTCTTTCTGGGACCCCTATACTGTGAATGTTATTATGCTTGATGTTGTCCCAGAAGTCCTTTATACTCTCCATTTTTTAATTCTTTTTTTCTTTTTGCTGTCCCAGTAGGATGATTTCCACTAATGTGTCTTTCATATCACTGATCCATTCTTCTGCATCATCTTATCTACTTTGATTCCTCCTGTTGTATTTTTCATTCCAGTCAATTTATTCTTCAGTCCTGATTAGTTCCTTTTTAACACTTTCTATGTCTTTGTTAAAGTTCTCAATGTGTTCATCCATATTTCTCCTAAGTTTGGTTAGCAGTCTTATGACCATTACTTTGAACTCTTTATATGGTAGACTGCTTATCTTCATTTTATGTAGTTTGTTTTCAGGGATTTTGTCTGGTTCTTTCATTTGAAACATACTCCTCTATCTTCTAATTTTTGCTTCTGTCTTTGTGTTTGTTTCTATGTTTTAGATAGATCAGCTATACCTTTCATGTGTAAAATTAGTCCATGTGTTTCAGTATGGAAAGAGTAGCCTTATGTAGAAAGTATCCCATGGGGCCCAGGGGCACAATCTACCATGGTCACCAGAACCAGATGCTAGAGGCGTGTCCCCCATGTGGACTGCATGGGCTCTTTTGTTGTGATTGAGCTGTGATCCTTGTGGGTGCACTCTTAGGTAAGGCTGGCCCTGGCCTAGATGGCTGTGAGACCTGGGTGTGATTGCTATAGGTGCACTGGTATGTGGGGAAGAACCCCATCATGGCTTGCTCTGGAGTGTGGCCCCAGTGCCTGTGGTTTGCTGGTGTGCAGGGCAGGCCTCTGGTATGGGTGGCTGCAAGGCATGGCCTCTACTGTTGTAGGTGCATTGGTGTATGGCTACTAGCTTCCCAGAACAAGATGCTGATTTAGGGGTCTCTGGTGCCACCCTGGGCCACCTACTGGGTACTGGGTGGCAGGATGCCATTTCAGAGGGGCTCTGTTGCTGCATGGGGCCACCAGCTTGATGCTGGGAGATGGGGAACCACTCTGAAGGGGCTCCAGTGCCTTTCGAGGCAACCTTCCAGGTGCTAGGGAGCAGGTTGTCACTTTGGAAGAGGTCCTCAGGGGAACACCAGGCTGAGGTGAAGGGTTAGCAGGTTATTGAAGAGTGTCAGAACTGGCACCTGTCTGTGCTGAGGCTAGATGGATGGACAGAAAGTAAACAAAACAAAGGAAAATATGGTGCCAGCCAGGGCTTACATCCCTGGAGAACAGATCTCTGCTTCTCCAGCACACACCCTAAAATTAGTCCATGTGTCTCGGTTCCATATGACCCAGGCACTTCACAAAACTGCTGCTTCTGTGTTGGGACTCAGCGTGATTGCATTTGTGCATGGGCCCTTCCAGGGAGGAATCTCAGTTTCCTATAGCCATTCAGCTCTCCCTGGACATAAGCCTTGATGGTTTTGAAAACCAGATGTTATAGTCCTGCTCCAAGTACAGGTTCCTCAGGATGGGGAGTCTAATGTGAGTCTCAGACCCCTTACTCTTCAGAGGGGACCTCCATGGTTGTGATATCCTTCCATGTTGTAGTGTGCATGGTGTGGAGTGCTAGGGATGTGGGTCCTGACTAGACCTCACCCCTACCCCTTTTTCCTTTATATCCTCAGTTATAAAGAATTAGTTCTGCTCATCTTCATGTTGTTCTCAGAGGCAGTTGCTCCACATGTATTTGTAGTTTTGGTGAATCTGGGAGGAAGTAAGCTCAGGATCTCCACACTCCACCATGTTGATCCTGCTCCCCTTAAATATGCATTTTAAAGTTTTGTGTTTATAACTGGCCAGGCAAAACAATGACTTTCGAAGACAAAAACTTGACTATCAGAAAGAGTGCATCAGGAAGTGTCTTGCTTTGGATGAGTGACTGTTACTGAGACCAGTTCATGTAAGTTGGCAGGTACTTGAGATATAGATGTAAAGAACAGTGCACTGCAGTCGACAAAAGGTTACAAGCTATGCTTTCCTTTTCTGATTGAAGTAATAAAACTCCAGTATTACAGGCCAGCAAATATGAAGTTACTGAAGTGTGTCCTCAAGTATATTTTATATTTGCTGTAGTAAGAACAACTCCAAAACTTGTAGGTCCTCTTTGTAAATATTAGGAAGGCACCTTGAGTTTGTTTTTGTTTGCTTTATTACTTTGTGGGGTTTTTTTTTTTGTATTACACATATGAGTCTAAATCAGACACTTTTTGGCCTTTCCTGTCTCACTTATTTCACTTAGCATGATACTCTCAAGATCCATCCATGTTGTCACACTCATAGATACAGACAATAGAATGAGGGTTACCAGAAGGGAAGGGGGTAGGGAGAGGGATAATTATGTAAAAAGGGTCAAATATATGGTAACAGAAGGAAACTAGATTTTGAATGGTGAACATGCAATGGAGTACACAGATATTGAATTATAATGTTATATACCTGGAATTTATGTAATGACATTAAACAATGCTACCTCAATAAATAATTTTTTAAGTGAAAAAAAGATGACATCTTGGAATACTGGTTCAATGATAAATATATCCCAGGAATACTGGTTCTTAAGAGTTTCATGCTTCTGGCCCAGGCACTTAAGACCTATATAAGAGTGATTTTTAACAGTTATGGGTTTATCAAAAAAGTACTAAGAAGAACTCAGCTCTTTATTTTTCTTACGATGGTCATACCTTAGTTAAGTATGATGCCTGGCAATGCTATTTCATACTTATCTTTAGGTATTTGGCATGATCTTGAATGTCTCCCATCTTGAACAATTTGGTTTTCAAACAATTGTTTTCAACCAAGTTGTTCCTAGAAAAAATGTATCAGTTATTGAACAAAACTTTGGTTCTTGACCCAATGACCCTTTCATGCGGATACCTGTAGATCAGTCACACATCTCTCAGGCAACAAAGGAGACTCGGTTTTCAAACAAATTGCTTCTCCAACTGCCTTTTGGAATGAATTAAGCTCAATGCCGCATCAGTGACCATTTTATGGAAAGCCTGGCATGTGTTCTCAATCTACATCAAAGGAAAGTCTGCTTGTATTCATATAAAATACCACTTTTAATCTGTTAGTAGGATATCTTCACTTCCTAATCAGTTCATTAACCACTTCCTAAGAGTAGAACTTAGAACCTAAGAAGTATAGGCCTCGATGAGTCTTCAGAGGCTAGCTCATTACAGTCAATATTGCTAATTGTCCCCTATCTTTGTATCTCCTCTCTCTGGTAAAAATTCTAATATATAGCTGGGCACATGGCCGCCAAACACAGACTTGTATCCCATGTATTCCTAATAGTCAGTTGGGCCAGGTAAATAAGTCCTGAACAATGGGGTATGAGCAGACGTAATCAGTTTCCTCCCCTTCATACCATGGGTTGCATGTGGAGGGGGTGGTGGTGGTGGGCCATGTTGGACCATGTAGGTGAAGACAATATCCCATAAAATGAATAGCGATATGGGAGGAGTCTGGGGACCCTGTAACCCCAAGGTTACCATACTACCCTGGGATGCTTATGCTCAGACTTCTACATGAGAAAGAGATAACGTATGTCCTAGCTATTATAGCAGTCCGATGCTCTCTGTTTACACGTGACAAAACAAAGACTCAAAGAAATAAACTTGCCTCAGATCGCTCAGCCAGAGTGTGGCAGTGCTTACAGTCTAATTCAGGCCTTTGAGCTAAATGCTTACTTCTCATCTTCTATTGTCTCTGTGAAAATGAGACCACTTAAACACAAGAATTACATGTAAAAAAAAAGTCACTTTGAAATTGTAACTACTGCTTTTATTTATTGTTAATAATGCTCTTTCACTAAGAATGGAACTCTGAAACAAATTAGAAGATGCTCTTCCTCAAACACAATAAAATATTAGACATTCAGCCCTTGAGATTCAGTGTCATGTGTAAATTTCATTTTATAGTTAGCCTTCTCAAGTTGATAGCATTGCATTTAAGTTTTCTTGATCATAAAAATAGAACTAATGGATGATAGAGTATGCCTGTGGGATTTCTAAACATATCGAGTGACGTAGCTTACTCTAAATAACCTGAGGGAAATAATCAGGATGAAATGATTTCTGTCAATTTTGGGTGTGGGTTGGATAAGTCATCTAATCTTCTCTCCAAAAGATGGCATTGCCACAAGAGTAAATTATGGTAGTTAAGTGTTCCATCTGTTGTGTTTTTTTTAATGTAAATGAACATATATATGTATTAGTTTCTGAACAATAAGCCTTAGTCATGCTAGTTGATGCTGAAATTTGGAAGTAACTTAATGCTTTAGAAAAGTTACTAGATTTTTCTCTTGTTCCAGAGCCACATTTCTACTTACCATTATCCCACACCTAAGTGTAGGACTTATCATAACATTATTATAAAAATACTAAAGTTTTAGTCGAAATATAACAAACATCATTAAAAGTACATGCATCAGTCAGCTTGAGGGATTTTCACTAAGTCAACCAACATACTTGTAAAACTAGCACCCAGACCAAGTAACAGAACATAATCAACATCCCAGGAGGCCCTGGTGCCCATTTAGTCTTTGTTACCTACAAAGGGTAAGTAGTTCCCTGATCTCTAACGCTAGAGATTACTCTGCCAATATTTGAACCTTATAACATGAAATCACACAGTATGTACCCTTTTGGGTCTGGCTTCTTTTGCTCAACTTTATGTGAGTGAGATTCATCCAAACTGATGGGTTTAGATGTAGTTTTTCTTTCTTGTTAATATACAATATCCCATTATGTGAACATGCGTATGTATGGATGTATACATGTATGTATGCATGTATCCACTGTTGATAAACATTCCACTGTTTTTGCTGATATAGGAAGAGTTTCCAGCCTAACATGACTTTTTATTTAATGAAAACTTATATGTTCTCTAATAATCAGACCATCTTGAATTCTATACTCTGCCTTTGTGAACAATGTTGATAAAAATATAGTTATACTAAAAAGTACTTTAAAAAAAAAGCTGGCAAACAACTTGTCTATGATGATAAAAGAAGACAAATCTCAAATTTTGCTTTTATCTTGGTAATTCTACATTTTAGCCAACCTTTATCAGAGCTTGTGCTTCTGGGAGCCTTTAGCTTATCACTGTAGTCTTTTTTGCCCTCTTTTTTTGGTTATGCTCTCTGAGGAAAAAAATGGCAAAATTTCTAGCAAGTTCTGGGCAAGATAGGAGGCATTGTAGGAGTCTGCCTATTCATAATCTCTCTTGGTTAATAGTGTCTTGTGCAACATAACTGACATTGGCCAGGCCCTTCCTAGAATCTTTCTCTCAGAGTAAAGCAGTGAAATGTTGACAAATAAGGTAAATTTCTGAAAGATTGATACAGTCACAAGGTATCTCAGGAAATACAATTATATGTATACTCATTTGTAATAAGCCAATTTTACTATGTAGACAATGAATATGTGTGATGTAAATGAACATCTTAATCATAATAAAAAAAACTAGTGAGTGTGTAAAATAGAGTTTAAAATTTACAATGAGTTTGAAAGTAATGGCAGGGGCCTGAAATTATATTTTGGTGGCTGTGTGTGTGTGTGTGTGTGTGTGTGTGTGTGTGTGTGTGTGTGTATACATTGATGGAAAGGCTCATAGGATATCTTTATGTAAATGTTTCAGAAGACTGTTTATCTCCTAATAAAATGTCTAAAACCCTGGAAAATTTACACTTTAGTTCTTGGCTTCACATGCCAGCTTTGGAATCGAAAAGTAGATTCAAGTGTTGCAGGCATTCCAAATTCTACTATATTAGGGAGATTGGTTGGCCAATGGACAACCCTGCAAAAATCTAACCAATTTATTACATTTAACTGAAGTTTATTTGGTTTGAACAAAAAAATCTACTGTAGCAAGGCTTTCTTTAAAAGCAATAATGGCAAAATTTACAAATCACTTTTTAACAAAGTAAGATTCTAAGGAGATAGTGACAACCTTAGAAAAGTTTCATGGCAGAATCTAGAATAATTCCAATACATTCAGTGGGGGACATTGAAATTCTGAGAAGTAAAAAAAACCCCCATAGTCTTTGTGTAGAGAATTTGGAGTGTGGTGCACCCACCAGGAGAACGGAAGCAAAAAAGGTGATCATAATGCTCTCTGTCTGGCCTAACAAGCATTCCGGAAAACAACCCAACTTTTCATTGTACCCAGCTCTGGAGCTGTGACATCAAGAAGGACAAAAATATTTTGACGAATGTTACAGCCAGACCTCAAAGGAATACCTGTAGTTTTCTGTCCATAAAACTGCAAGAGGCTGAACATAATGTGATTTCTTTGGTTACAGAAGATGCACAGGCTGCCTCATGCACTGAAAGAATTGAATCAAAACTCACAGTGTAAAGTGGGACTCTGACCTGGCAGAATACAGAGAAACAAGTGAGAGTCCCAGGAGCATCCCACTCCCCATAACGAATGCATTGTCAAATCGCAAAAATATTACTCTCTGTGAAAATGGTACTTTTTGCCAGACAGCTGCTGTGTTGTGTGCTATGTATAGTACTTCAAAATATTCCTAGTCCAGCTTATGTTTCTTATAACTATTGATTTTGTTAGTTTAAATTTAAATATAAACAACGCACCTCTAAAGTTGGAACTCACTCAAAATTCTGAGCCCTGAATTTTGCAGACAAGAATTTAAAACTAATTCTGATTATATAAATTTAAGGGTAACCTGCCAATTTCTCTACCATTTGTCTGACACAATTTTTATTTTAGTAAAATCAGACAGCAGGGCTGCATACCAAAATTAGGTGGCTTGAAGTTTTCCACAAAGAACATTTTTTATTCCAATTGTTCATTGCTCCTACAAAATTTTATAGGCTTTTTACAAACAGCTGCTGGTGAATATAAACAATATTCCTGTTAGATGGTGAGTGTTGTTAAATGGAATAAAACCAAAATGGCATCGAGATAAAAAGATAGTGCCTGAGAAACAGATGGAGAATAATAAAGTCACAGAGGATATTAGTGGTCTTCTAGTCTCATGCCCTCCATTTACAAATGAGAAAGTCCTGTCCCAGAGTGACTAGCTAGTTTACAGGGTCTGAGTTACAGCATGTGACTATGACTTGAACTCCAGAGTATGAATCACCGGTAATGGCAGCCAGTCTATAAGATGGCCTCCAATGATCCTCACACTCGGCACTGAATCTGAGCTGGCTCTGTGTGACCAACGGAATGTGGTGAAAGTGGTATTCTGGGACTTAATACCTGTAGGCTAGATCTAAAGAAGCCTTGCATCTTCCACCTGGGCCTCTTGGAACTCTTACTTTTGGGAAACCCTTCTCTCAGGACCCTGTTGCTATGCCATAGGAAGCTCAAGCTACATGGAGGACTTGTAGATGCTCTAGTCAACAGGTGTAGTTACCTCCCCTGTCAAATGCCAAACACTAACTGGCACCTTTGTGAATGCACCACTTTGGACAGTCCTTCAAATAGAGCCTTCTGAAAACCCTACCCTTAGCCAGCACCTGACTCCAATCACATGGTAGGCTCCAAGTGAGACACCTTCGGCAAAGCAGAGTGAACACAGAGGACCCTGAGGGACTATAATAAATTGTTGTTTTCATCCATTAAGTTTTAGGATGATTTGTTATGTAGCCATGAATAGATAATTGAAACAGAAATAGAACTAAGAAGGGGCCCAGAATCTCACTCATTCACTCATGCTTGGAATGAATAAGTTTCAGATGCATTATTTCATCAAGGAAATTGTCTTCCTCCCTCTTTTTAACCAAAGCAGATCTGACTCAGACATGCAAATACAATGATTAGTCTTCTTTTTTAAACTATTCTAACTTCTCTAACCCTGTACTTCCCTAAAAATCATGGCAATAACCTCAATGGCATTTATGTGTTAGTCATTAATGCTAAGTGTGTTTACACTCATTTGATCTTCACAAAACCATTATGAGGTCTGTTCTGTTATTATCCCCATTTATGTATGAAGAAACTGAAGCACAAATTAGTTTAAAAAACTTGCTGCACATTATTAAGCTTCTAAGTATGGAGTCAGGTTCCAAATCTCCAGTAGTCCAAGTTGAGTCTATACCTTTTACTAATAATATACGGACCTATCTTAATAGTGGCCACATGTTTAAGTAGAACTTGTATAATTCCCTGCTGACAGACAGTAAGCTCCCTCCCACAGGGGATGGGCTGTATTTATATTATTCAACATGAAGTCCTCAACAACTACTCTGTTCCTAGTACATAGCAGGCTTCCTCTAAATATTTTAGACACCAAATGAATTACCAGAATCACTTGAACATATTTTAGCAAGTAAAATTTGGAAAGATCAAAATTCAAAATGCAGAATGTCTAACAATAATCATAGGTAACCTCTTCTCACTCTTGCCATGGGTCTTGATGCCAAAGCTGCTCTGCTGTAGAAAGTTCTGTGCATCTTTAATATTTATTTTTTCCTCACTTGAGTTTTCCTAGATGTATGACATAAAATACAAAAATAAATGAATTAAACCGAATCTGGGGTAGAGAAGGTGAAATCTTCACATCTTAAAAAGAACTGTATTTCCCACATTTAACTGCTTTGGTGTGAGACAGTCACACTAACCACCAGCAGAGGTCATCATAGTACAGGACTTGGAAACAAGGCAGACCTAGGAAGAGAACTTCAAAGGCTGCTGCTGAGGATTCACTTTCGTATATCCAGTTTGGAAGGCAGCGTGGCAATATCTACATACCCATATGACCTAGCAATTCCATTCTTGGATATACGTCTAAGAGAAATGCACACATATTTTCATCCAAAGTTATGGATATAGCAAAAAATAAACCAATAAGAAAGAGAAAACTGGCAAGTCATGTCTACCATGGTTCTGGTACACAACTATTTTCTTGTAATGTGCATTATATCTTAAACTGTATTCAGAGCATACCATATATCTTAGTATTTTAAGTGAATCCTTATTTCTTTTAATTTAAATGTGGATACATTGCCAAAACTGGCAGCATAAGACTATACATAAAGATATTCATAAGTACTGCACCTAGTATTAATTTTTTCTAGTGTAAAGCTGCAAACAAACAAACCAACAAAAATATATACAAGAACAGCATCACTATAGAAAATATCCCCGGACTAGGGACTACCCAAATGCCCTTGAAGAGTAGAATGGATAAATAAATTGTTATACATTCACACAATGCAGCATGATGTGGCAATGAGAATAAATAACCTACAACTATTTATGACAATATGTGAAAACATTTGAAAAACATAATACTTAATAAATAAAGCCAGTCACTGTATTGTTCCATTTACATAAAACAGAAGAACAAGATATTGAAAATTTCAGGGAGGGATAGTGACAGGTAAAGAGGCATGAGAGGGGCTCAGGGATGCTGGTAATCAGGACCAGCTACATAATTTACAGAGCCCAGTGCAAAAGGAAAATATAGGTCTCCTTGTTAAAAAGTTAGTAAGAATTTCAGGATAGCTACAGGAGAGCATTGAACTAAATGCAAGACCTCCTAAATGACTGGCCCTGTGCAACTATATAGGTCAACACCAATGAAACCAGTCTAAATGTTTTAAATCTAATGTCATAATGTTTTTAATCTTGATCTGGGTACTGGTCGTGTGGATATTTTAAATTTATGAACATTCAATGAGCTCTATAAGTATGTGCTTTTCTCTATGTATGTTCTACCTCAGTAAGTAGGTTGAAATATACAAAATAACCAAACAACATCTTGGATGGAGGTCCCCCCAAATCACACTCACAAACACACTCTGCATGGATTATCAGAGGCTCTGGTCAGCCTTACACCCTTCTTTAACATTTAGGTAGCTTTTGCCAGCAGAAGGAAAAATTCACCTTTCCCTCAAGTCAAACTCTTCCATCAAGCAGATGATCACACGTTTCTATGAGATTATTTCAAATATCCAAGAATTTTTTCCCCTTTTTATGTTTGTCTTTATTTTTTTAATTTATTTTTTCAAATACATTTGTCTCTGCCTACCCCCCACCACTTTCCCTTGTCCCCTCCCTCCTTCCCTCCCTCAGCTCTTCCCCTTTGGTTTTGTCCATGAGTCCTTGCTATATGTTCCTTGACTTTCCCCTTCCCTTTCTTTTCCCCGTCCCCCCCCCCTCCTTCCCTCTTGTCTCTGTTGGTTCCTTTTCCTTTCAGTGTTGCTGGTCTTATTTTCCTTGCATCTTTGTATTGTTGGTAAGGTTCCACTTATAGGTGAGATCATATGGTATTTGTCTTTCGCCCCCTGGCTTATTTCGCTTAGCATAATGCTCTCCAGTTCCATCCATGCTGTTGCGAAGTTTAGTAGTTCTTTTTTTCTTTCTGCTGCGTAGTATTCCATTGTGTATATGTACCATTACATTTTAATCCAATCATCTACTGATGGGCATTGCGGTTGCTTCCAACACTTGGCTATTGTAAATTGTGCTGCTATGAACACTGGGGTGCATAGGTTCTTTTGTATTGGCGTTTTGGTGTTCTCAGGGTATAGTCCCAGCAGGGGAATCACTGGATCAAAAGGCAGTTCCATGTTCAGCTTTCTGAGGAAATTCCACACTGCTTTCCATAGTGGCTGCACCAGTCTGCATTCCCACCAACAGTGGACTAGGGTTCCCTTTTCTCCACAGCCTCGCCAGCACCTGTTGTTTGTGGATCTGTTTATGATGGCCATTCTGACCGGTGTGAGGTGGTACCTCATGGTAGTTTTGATCTGCATTTCTCTGATGGCTAGTGATGCTGAGCATCCTTTCAAATGCCTCTGGGCCCTCTGTATCTCATCCTTGGAAAAGCGTCTGCCCAGGTCCTTTGCCCATTTTTTGATTGGGTCGTTTGTATTCTTGGAGTGGAGTCGAGTGAGTTCTTTAAATATCTTGGAGATCAAACCTCTATCTGATGTATCATTAGCGAATATATTTTTCCCATACGGTTCGCTCCCTTTTCATTTTGCTGATGTTTTCTTTAGTCGTGCAGAAGCTTCTTATTTTGATGAGGTCCCACTTGTTTATTCTTTCCTTTATGTCCCTTGCTTTGGGAGACATATCAGTAAAAAAATTGCTGTGTGGGATATCTGAGAGTTTCCTGCCAATGTTCTCCTCTAGGACTTTTATGGTGTCGCGACTTATATTTAGGTCTTTTATCCACCTTGAGTTTATTTTTGTGTATGGTGTCACCTGATGATCCAATTTCAATTTTTTGCATGTAGCCATCCAGCTCTCCCAACACCGTTTGTTGAAGAGGCTATTATTGCTCCATGTTATGCTTCTGCCCCCTTTGTCAAATATTAGATGCCCATAGAGACCTGGGCTTATTTCTGGGCTTTCTATTCTGTTCCACTGGTCTATGGGTCTGTTCTTGTGCCAGTACCAGATTGTTTTGAGTATAGTGGCTTTGTAGTAGAGTTTGATGTCTGGTATTGTGATCCCTCCGACTTTGTGTTTCTTTCTCAGAATTGCTGCGGCTATTAGGGGTCATTTATGGTTCCATATAAATTTTTGAAATGTCTGTTCTATTTCTGTGAAATATGTCATTGGTATCTTAATAGAGATCGCGTTGAATCTATAAATTGCTTTGGGTAGTATGGACTTTTTGATGATATTAATTCTTCCAATCCATGAGCATGGTATATGCTTCCATTTATTTGTGTCTTCCTTCATTTCTTTCTTCAATGTTGTATAGTTTTCTGCGTACAGGTCTTTAACGTCTTTGGTTACATTTATGCCTAGGTACTTTATTTTTCTTCTTGCTATATCGAATGGTATTTTTTTTCTGATTTCTTCTTCTTCTATTGCATTGCTGGTGTACAAAAATGCCTTAGATTTCTGAATGTTGACTTTGTATCCTGCTGTTTTGCCAAATTCACTTATTAGGTTGAGGAGTTTTTGGTAGAGTCTACAGGGTTCTCTGTGTACACTATCATGTCATCTGCAAACAATGATAGCTTTACTTCCTCCTTTCCTATTTGGATGCCTTTTATCTCTTTCTCTTGTCTGACTGCTGTGGCTAGGACTTCCAATATGATGTTGAAAAGAAGTGGTGAGCAGACATCCTTGTCGTGTTCCTGATGTTAGTGGGAAAGCTTTCAGTTTTTGCCCGTTGAGTATGATATTAGCTGTAGGTTTTTCATATATGGCCTTTATTACGTTGAGGAATGCCCCATTTATTCCCATTTTGCTGAGTGTTTTGATCATAAATGGGTGCTGTACCTTATCAAATGCTTTTTCTGCATCTATCAAGATGATCATGTGGTTTTTATCTTTTCTTTTATTTATGTGATGTATCACATTTACTGATTGGCGTATATTGAACCATCCCTGCATCCCTGGGATGAATCCCGCTTGATCGTGGTGGATAATCTTTTTAATGTATTGCTGGATGCGGTTTGCCAATATTTTGTTCAGGATTTTAGCATCTATGTTCATCAGCGAAATTGGCCTGTAGTTTTCTTTCTTTGTAGGGTCTTTATCTGGTTTTGGGATCAGGGTGATGCTGGCCTCATAGAAGGAGTCTGGGAGTCTTCCCTCCTCTTGGATTTTTTGGAATAGTCTGAGAAGGACAGGGGTTAGCTCTTCCTTAAATGTTTTGTAAAATTCTCCTGGGAAACCGTCCAGCCCTGGGCTTTTGTTTGCCAGGAGTTTCTTCATTACAGCTCCAATTTCCCCAGCTGTTATCGGTCTGTTCAAGCTTTCTGTTTCTTCCTCCTTCAGTGTTGGAAGATTATACTTTTCTAAAAATTTGTCCATTTCATCAAGATTTTCAAATTTCTTGGCATATAGTTGTCCATAGTAGTTTCTGATGATCATTTGTATTTCTGTGGTATCAGTTGTTATTTCTCCCTTTCATTTCTGATATTATTAATTTGGGTCCTCTCCCTTTTTTTCTTGATGAGTCTGCTTAAAGGCTTGTCAATTTTATTTATCTTTTCAAAGAACCAGCTTCTGGATTGGTTGATCCTCTGAATTGTTCTTTTCGTCTCTGTGTCATTCAGTTCTGCTCTAATCTTGACTATTTCCTTTCTTCAACTTGCTCTGGGATTTATTTGTTGTTATTTCTCCAGTTCTTGAAGTTGTAGTGTTAGGTCTTTTCTTTGAAATGTTTCTATCTTTTTTAGGTAAGCCAGTATTGCTATGAACTTCCCTCTCAGGACCGCCTTTGCTGTGTCCCATAGGTTTTCGACTGTTGTCTGTTCATTTTCATTTGTTTTCAGGAATTTTTTGATTTCTTCTATTATCTCATTATTGACCCATTCATTGTTTAATAGTCTACTGTTCAGTCTCCATGAGTTGGAAAGTTTTTGAAGTTTCTCTTTGAGGTTGATTTCCAGTTTGAATCCCTTGTGGTCCAAGAAAAAGTTTGGTATTATTTCAATTTTCCTGAATTTGCTGAGGCTTGCTTTGTTTCTTATCATGTGGTCTATCTTTGAAGAACTGCCATGAGCATTTGAAAAGAATGTGTATTTTTCTTCTTTGGGATGTAAGGTTCTATATATGTCAGTTAAGTCTCTTTGATTCAGTGTTTCATTCAGCACCACAATATGTTTATTAATGTTTTGTTTGGAAGATCTGTCCATTTTTGACAGTGGGGTGTTGAAATCCCCTACTATCAGTGTGTTGCTGTCTATATCTTTTTTGAAATCATCCAACAATTTCCTTATAAACTTGGGGGCTCCTGTATTGGTAGCATATAAGTTTACAATGTTTATGTCTTCCTGATAGATTCTTCCTTTAAGTATTATAAAGTGCCCCTCTGGGTCTCTTTTATGGCCTTTGTTTTGAAATCTACTTTGTCTGATACAAGTATTTCAAACCCGGCCTTTTTCTCATGCTCATTTGCTTGGAATATTTTTTTTCCATCCCTTAACTTTCAATCTGTGTAGGTCTCTTGCTCTGAGGTGGGTCTCTTGTAGACAGTATATGTGTGGGTCATGCTTTCTTATCCATTCAGCTACCCTGTGTCTTTTGATTGGGGCATTTAGTCCATTCACATTGAGAGATATGACTGATAGAAACTTACTCATCTTTTCTCTTTGTACCTGTGTTCCTCTCTCTCTTATTCTTTTCCCTCATTTTCTTAAACCAATCCCCTTAGCATACCTTGGAGTGCTGGTTTGGTAGAGATGTATTCTTTTAGGCTTCTCTTGTCTGGGAAACTCCGTATTTCCCCTTCTATTTTAATGGAGAGCCTTGCTGGGTAGAGCAGCCTTGGCTGTAGGCCCTTGCTTTTCATGACTTGGAATATTTGTTGCCATTCCCTTCTGGCTTGTAGTGTTTCTGTTGAGAAGTCAGCTGCTAGGCGTATCGGGGCCCCCTTTGTATGTTACTTTCTCCTTCTCCCTTGCTGCCTTGAGGATTCTCTCTTTGTCTTTGACATTTGCCATTTTAATGATGATGTGTCTTGGAGTGGACCTCTTTGAGTCCCTCTTGAGTGGGGTCCTCTGTGTCTCCTGGATCCATCAGAGCCTTTCTCTCCTCAAATTGGGAAAATTTTCCATCATTACTTTTTTGAGGATGTTCTCTATCCCTTGCTCCTCTTCTTCTCCTTCTGGTATCCCTATTATACGGATATTATTGCGTTTCAGGTTGTCCTGCAGTTCCCTAAATGACTCCTCATTCTTTTTGAGTCTTTTTTCCATTTCTTGTTCATTCTGGAAGCTTTTTTCTACCTTATCCTCCATCTCACTGATTCGATCCTCGGCTTCATCCAGCCTGCTTTGGATTCCTTCTACTGTGTTCTTCAATTCAGAAATGGTCTTCTTCATATCCTCTTGTGTCTTCTTGATAGTTTCTATGTCCTTTTCTAGGTTGATATAGTTTGTTGTAAGATCCTGATAGTTTCTCTGCAGTTTCTCATAGTTATTTTTGAGCTGGCTGAGCTCATTGAGCTTCCTTAGAACCATTGTTTTGAATTCAGTATCTGATAGTTCCCTTGCCTCTATTTCATTTAGCTCTCTTTGTGGGGAGGCCCCTTTTCCACTCATTTGGGGGGAACTTCTTTTTCTTCCCATTTTTGTGAGAGTCTGTTAAGTAATTTACTTATTTTTTTATTTATTTTTGCTTCTGCTTCAATTGGGCTGTCTAGATTTCCTGACTTTGTGGATTAAACTTCTATGGTTGTAGGGGGGTCTTTTTATTTATTTATTTATTTATTTATTTATTTATTTATTTATTTATTTTTCCCTTTACTTTTCTTTCTGGGCCTGCCTCTGATGATGTCAGTTGTTGACCCTATATGACCTTGGGTTGTTTGTTTGAGCCTTCCAGGAGTCTACTCTCTGTGTCTGACTCCTGCTTGGGGAAGCTATGTGACCCCTTCGGTCAGGGCTGGACTATTTTTTGGGATCGCTCTGCACTCTCACGCTGGCTCCTTGATCGCACTCCCAGGCCGTGAGGATACCCCGCCCGCCTGGGCTCTCACGTGCTTGCCCCAGCCCAGGGGGCTTTTTCACGACCTCACAAACTCATCTGGCCCCTCTAGCCGGCAAGCTCCCTGGCACTGGTCTGTTTAGGGTCTTCTATTGTGTGCTTTCCCCACTTTTGGCTCTTTGGGTACATTGCTTGCCCTCGCCAAATGGGGACTACGGAAATGGGAGGAAGTCAGCTCCAGGACTCTCCAGTTAATCCTGTCTATGGTCTCTCCTCCAGGGACTCTGGGCAGCTCTGTGACCCCTTCGGCCGGGGATCTACTAATTTTGTGAGCCACTCCACAATCGTGGGCTGGGCTGGTCAATTTACGCCTGCCCTTGCCGCTCTGTGTGCTCCCTCACAGGCCATATTGGTGCCAATCTGTGGGAGGCCTTGCCGGCCAGTGCAAGTGTTCACCAGCCCACGCGGGTCACACACACGCTAGCCAACCCTCGCCAGTCACTCGGCGCAAGTGTGAGCGCTTGCTCTGGGTGTTTTGGGGGTGTCTCTGTGTGCTTTTCGGCTTTTGGCTCATTGGGGGTGTGGCCTCTTCCTGCACAATGGAGACTACGGCAAGGAGAAGGAGTCGGGACTCCCCAGTTCATCCTCCCGTTCTTTTACCAACGCCTCCATTTCTAGTCTCTCCTCAGGGATCTCTGGGCAGTTCCGTGACCCCTTCAGCCAAGGATCCACCCCCTGTGCAGACTGTGTTTCAATCTGGGGCAGTCTGGTTCCTGCACGCCCTGCTTCTGCCTCTTTGGGGGCGCGCCTTTCCAGCCCACAATGGGAGACTACCGAACGGGGCGGGAGTCGGGACTCCCCGGTTCCTCCTCCCGTTCTTTCCCCAACGCCTCCGTCTCCAGTCTCTTCTCAAGGCTCTCCCAGCCAGTCTACACTCAACCCTCCAACTCACATGCACAAGCTGCGTGCAGAGCGCACAAAAGGCAGGTTAACTGATTCCCTTATGCCTGAGCGAGATGGTAGCTGCAGAGTGGGAGGTGCATTATCACTGGGGCTCCACCAGCTGCCGTGTCAGTTCTCTTCACAAAGTTTTCCTCACTAGTCTTTTCCCAGGCACCAGCCCACCCTGCTGCCATCTCTACCCAGAGATCAAGGACGGTGGCTGCCACTGCAATTTTTGCGTTGGCCCTTTAAATGTCTCTTTGCATCCCCAACCACCTGTCTCTGGCAGAGAGCGCCCCTAAGCTTTTCGAGGTTGCGTTTTGTCTGTATTTTCTTGGTTTTAGCTGCTGTAGTTTAGGGGTCCCTGTTTATGATTCAGACCCCGTTCTTCTCGGGGGGAGCTATCTGGCTGTTTCAATGTCCCTCTGGTGCTAGTGCCCGTGGGCACCCAGCCCACCCTCTTGAGCCTCCACGGCACTTCTCACCCGTTGGGATGTGTGAGAGTCGAATCCACTGTCTGCGGCTCCAAGGCTCCTCTCCCACTATTGTTCCATTGTTTTCCAGGTGATTACTCCACTATTTAGTCACAATTCCAGTTTGGTCTTGGGAGGAGGTCAGCATGAATCCCATTCACTCCTCCGCCATTTTCCCCTCCCAAATATCCAAGAATTTGAGGAAGGTAGGAATTAGTGAAACCTTTAGCCACTTCGTCATGGTTGCACACTCCCAAGGACTACACACTTTGGCAAGATCCAAAAAACTGCAGAACAAAACAGCATCAGCCTTCCCTCTAAAGAATTTCTTTTAGCTTTTCCTTGTTTGCTTTGTTTCATCCAAGGCAGTAAGTAGGCATTAATGTATTTACATATATATTGCTATTTTTACATTTCCCTCACTTTTCAACTTTGGGGAAAATATACACTTTTGTTTCAGAATAGTTTACTTCCTAACTGGCTGTCAATGATTGTCAGTGACAGTTGTTCAGTAAGTGAAAACAGGTGAGATGGACCAAACAGGCGTCTATTTATCAGAGATATCAGTATTTTCAGCTGGAATTATCATTCTTTAGTGATGCTAGTCACATGCCACTATTGAGAATTAAAGGAAAGCTCTAGAGGAGCTATCTGCCCACGTGGCCACTTGATATTTTTTGAAAACTATTCCTATACATTGGTAATTTCCCACCTCTTCAGGACAGAAACTAGAACTTACATTCCCAGCTTCCCTTGCAGCTAGAGTGTCCAGTGATTAGGTCTTATCAATCAGATGTGGCCAAGAAAAGCTGATTAGAAAGAGAGTGCCATACGGAAGAAGGAGGGGTGCAGAATGGCTTTGACAGTGGAACCTACCACTGTAGTGGCAGAGGTCTATGTGAGTGTTGCCTATCCATAGATGAGCTGCTAGATGTGTAGCCTTCAAGCCTTATTCTCTAGCCATCTCAAGGAATCTATTAGCCACCTCTTCTCCTTTAATGAATCCCTTTTCCTTAAACAATCTAGGGTAGATTCTGTTGTTTGTAGCCAAGAACCCTGATTAATGTAACCTCATTCTCATTCCCTGGCCCTTCCCTACAGTTTAGATATACTAAAATTCCTCAGACATTGTTGTCTTTTACCATGAAATCTTTGCCCATTTATTCCCAAGTAGGTGAGACCACCTCTTAAAAGAGCCCCAAGGTGACAGAGGCTCTCTCCAGTTGTTTGTGGCTCTCTTTAGAATATGAGGCACCTATTGTCTCTTGGTTTCTAGCTTAGGATTCTTACTTGCCAATTCTCAGATGTTTATAATTGATATTCTTTTATATTTGCATGTAATATTCTCATAGCTGTTACCACATTGTCCTTGGCTATTTTCTTGGTTGTTGCCCTCCTTGGTGAATACTCCAAGGACAGGGACTAAACTTGTTCAACTTTGATCACCTGGGACCCAGGAAAAGGCCCAGCTCATAGTACAAGCTCAATAGACATTTATTGACAGAATGCCTCTGAGGGCAAACATAAATCTATCCAAGTAATTTCACTCACTTTAATTTACTAAAACATCTATGCCAGTTGAAGTTAAAGAGGGCATCATTATTGTTGACACCACTACAACTGTTTATTAACCTGGGGTAATTATGCTGTGGCCTTACCCTGAGGGTACTTCTCTCATGCTACTTGTTGGGGACTTCAGTTGATTAGAGCAGTTCTTCCTCTTCCCTACTCTATAGGACTTTACTGATATGAGGCACATAAGCATTATATGGCCAATATCAATCCCATTTACAAAGGAGGAAGAGAAGTCCTGTTCTCTCTTCCCTCCCATCTCTCGTCATATTCTCATTTTTTAAGTCATTTCAATTTCATGATTAATTGGTATATGAAATTGGAATCAATTTGATCACCTTCATACACTCACTCTAGGTTTATGAGCCAGTAAACCACATTGGTAGACTATGAAAAGGTGCCACACAGGAGTTTTCTAATTTTAGTTGAATTGTAAACTTCAATTTATAGGCCCACTATTACTCTCCCACTATGCCCAAGTCAACTTATCCCAATATAAGTAGAGCCATAAGGAAGGCATGATCATATACATGCTTACTTAATGAACACTTTGAAAACCAACATCCTCTGGTAGTAGATCAAAGCAAAAGAGAACTTTGCAGAGTGGTAATTAATCTGTGTGATCTGTGTTGCTGCAGATCCCCATGCAAAGGGTCTGTCTAACTTTAGAGATGGTAGAAACTGGGGAAAGAAATCTACAAAGCACACACAAAAATAGCAATAGAAAATCACGCATTTGGAAAAACCTTTCATGAACACTGAGGCCTGAGCTTTATTCTTTCTCTGACTCCCAGAAAATTTATAATCCATACTACTTGTTTATAATAGTCTATAGTACACCATCTCTTCTCTTGTTATCTTAAATTGCTTTTCAACTCTAGATTTGATATTTATTTGATATTTAAGGCCTTATGCCCCAACTAGAGTAAAAATTCTTTGGAAGTACAATACGTGAATAACAATACCAAACATTTATTTGGATGTCTCTTATATACACCAGGCAACATTCTCGGTGTTTTTCTTATGTCATTACCATAGCAAACAAAAAATTTGGTGCTACTTATATTTTATATTTTAACTTAAATGAGGGTCAGTAATTCATTCAAGGTCACACAGAGGACTAGAAGTCAAACCAAGGACAGTTTGATCATAATGCCTCTGCCCTTATCTACTAAAATATATCTTCCTCCTTCCTTCTCTCTACCTCCTCTGGCATAGTGGGGACTCCCACATAACAGATCCCCAATAAATATTGATTTTAGGAGGCACAGAAATACTTATTAACTAAATTCCAATTGTCCCCCAATACCTTCATAAATTTAAATTGTGTTCTATTGTGTTTGAACACCAATATTTAATCTTTAGTTTTCTCTTAACCTGATTTAATATGAATGCTGTCTGCACTACTAATTTTCTTCAGGGAAATTAATTGCCCATTTCTAAGACTGGCCCTTCAGTTCCTGGTGAATTCTGAAGCACAACAATTTCTTAGATTTGATTGGATATGATTGGACTCTAGGACGACCAAGAGTTCCTCTCTTTCTCTTCCCATGAGCAACACAATGTAAATATATCAAGAACAGACCCTCACCTTTTCATACCTTCCTTATCTTTTCAACCTCTTCTTGTGTTAATTTCCTGTCCATATATAGTAAGCTGTATAAATGGTCACACCCTTCCATTCTCTGCATCTATATCCCTATAATGTGACATTGTAAAAGATGTGATATCTATTTCTCCACACCTATTGAATCTTATTTGGGCAAATGACTTGCTTTGTCCAATGAGGTATTAGGAAATATGGTAAAAGCTGAGGCATGAAAAGTGCTGGAGCATTAAGCTTGCCTTCTTGCAGCTCCTGGAACCCTGCTGCTTGTGAACAATCCTGGGAGAGCCTGCTGGAACATATAAGAGAACATGTGAAGAACTGAGGTGCCCCAGCAAGCTGAGAGCCAGCTAGATCCAGCCTGTCCTGCAGCTGGCCACAGATACCTGAGAGAGCCCCAAGGCAAGACCAGGTGAGCCTGCTCAAGGCCAGAATTTCTGTGCAGCTAAGTCCAGCCCATAATGCTGGCCCACAGAATTGTAACTTAACATGGATTGTCTAAGGTTTGGGGTAGTTTATTAGACATAGCAAAAGGTGATGCACCTACCTTTCTTACCCTTAGTTTAAATATCACCTCCTTAGAGAGGTAGACCCCTTGTTGTTTCTTATCAGAGTATATTACTCATTTTGTTATCTTGTTTACTTCATTATTTGTCTCTCAAGCCAGACTGCAAGCTCAATGAGAGGAAAAGACCACGTCTGTTATGCTCACCACTGAATTCCTAGTACTGTGTACATAGTAGGTGTTCAATATGTCTTTGTTGAATAAAAATACTTGCTTTGGAGAACATTAGATTCCTGGCTGGTGACAGTGCCTGGCCTGAGGTGTGAGGATTGAACGAAGAGGTCTCCTCAGACACTGTCACAGACACTTCTCCAGATATATACCTTGTCTTCCCAGTCTCCTTGGCCCACAGTTCACTATAACAATCTTCCCAGGAGTTTTCAAGAGTGAAGCATCGGCTGGCAGTGTTGCATAGTAGAGGGGATGATTTTTTTACACACAAACCCTTTTTAAAATGGATCTCCCATAGAAGCACTGGTGACAAGAATGGTTTTAAGATTTGGTATTAACTAATGTGCCTTCAATTTCATCATTTTGAAATTCATCCTGAATGTTCATTTTTGCTAAAATAGAAAGTGAGTACTTCAAAGCACTGTTTATGACTCAGTGGCCCACAAAATCCCAGACAAACAGCCCCAGAGGGAAGTGACACTGCATGAAGAATCTAATGAAGCAGAAAGTCAGAATCAATTTTCTGCATCTACTAAAGCAGGAATATTTTTGACCAGACAGGGTTAGCTGGGATTACAAGAGTAAAAGAAAATATCACATTATTTGAGTTTTGATCTGATCTAAATGTTTCCAAAAGAAAATAAATTTTATGCTAAAATGTCATTTCCTTAGATAGCACTGTGAGTCAGCGTCTGATACGGATGAATGTAATCCTGTCTAAGCCAGAACTGTCTATCCAATGTCCCAGCCACTACCCATGTATGACTACTGAGCACCTGAAATGGTCCTACTTTGAATTGAGTAATGCTAAAAAAACAAAACAAAATAGAAAAAACACGTTATTTTGAGAACTTAGTACAAAAACATAAAATATCTTATTTTTTATATTGTTAAATATGTAGATAGAGAGCAGGCTGACAGCTCTGGGGGGGTAGGGTTCGGGGTGGTGGAAGGATTGATCAAAAAAGAAAAAGGACTCACAGACATGAACAACAGTGTGGTGATTGGTGGGGGACAGGGAGTGGGTGGAGGTGAAGTGAGTATAAGTGGGGATAAATGGTAATGGAAAAAAATACAATAAAAATAAATTTTTAAATTTTTTAAATAAAAAATTCTGAAGTCAGGCCACACCCCAGACAAATTAAACAGTAATGTCTGGTGTGAGACCTAGGCTTCTGGGTTTTTTAAAGCTCCTCAGGTGATTGCAATGTACCTGGACTCTCCAGCATTTCAGAAAGCTCACTTTTTAAGCAAAGGCAGGTGTCATGGCCTAATAATACATGAATCATTTCATCAGATGTGTTTGTCTAGGTAGCAGAGTCATGGTTTCCTCCACTGTGTTCAGATGTCTGAATAAAATGTAGCTCCTTTATATTCGAGGATGGATTTGAACTTCCTCGTAAGTCCTTGTCCCCATTTGGCACCAAAAAACAAAAAAACAAAAAAAGCTTTGCTAAGCCTGGTGTCTCCATCCCAGCTAAGTTGCATAGTTTGGAATAACTGGACATCTTAGACTAAAAATCCTCTGTCTGTCAGAATGCCTCCTCACCGTATTCCTTTACTAAGATAGGGGCACCTAGGTGTGTGGCAGAGGACTGTGTACGACCTTGTGGCAGAGGGTCATCTAGACATTCAGGCCTGAGGCTTGTCCTGGGGCCAGGTCAGACCAGTGTTCATGCACAGCTGGGTCCTACCATTCTTCTGGAGCCTGCTGCCAAGATCTGCAGCTGCTGGGGCCTGTCGTCTGCTTGCTTCCCTGGCCTTTCTTGATGGCTGTGAGTTGCTGCAGACCCCAGAGCCCACACTGTCGCCTCCTGGAAATGGGCACAGGGAACGCTTTCAGCCTCAGCCACACATCCCACCTCCCCTGGGCAAACCTGGGCTTCTGGATCCCTTCCCTCTCTCTGTCTGCCTGTCTTCCTTCTTGGTAATATGTCATTATGTGGGGGTCCTGGACAACTGTCCCTCAGAGAGTCACCAATGGGAGGAGGAGCAAAAGCCCATAAACCTTTGGTGTTCTCTCTACTGATTCAATACACCCCTTCCCTGGCTTAGGTCAGGAAACAGGGGCTCCCTCTTCCTGCAATCCCTAGGGCCTACTTCTTCTCCCTCAAAGCCCACCTTTTTCTGGGGCAACAAGGCCCTTGTTCCAGATGCTCCAGGTGAAAGAGCGTGCTGTCTGCTCTGCATGAGCAATGTGGCCTCAACTCTCAGGATTCGTTTTTAATGTGCTAAGTTTGAGCCCAAGGAACTTAAGTGGTTCTCACAGCAAAGCATGGCTTTCAAGATAATGGCTTCAACTCAAAAAACCTTCTTTTTGTTAATCTCAAATGAAAACACTACCTTCTCTCTGATTCTATCCCAAACCATAGCCCTTCATTCCCCCATCCCAGGCAGATGCTGCCTCAGGGTGAGCAGAGACAGGGTCAGGCACATGGAAATGTAAGAGTTCACTAATATGCATTTCCAAGATATGGCTACTAGTTTTATTGCAATTATATAGGACAGTTTACTGAGTGCCAGGCCCTGTTCTATGTGTTTGACATGAATTAAGTCATCTTAATCCTGATCACAAGCTAATGAGGAAACAGGCACAGAGAGGTTAAGTTACTTGCCCAAAGTCCCACAGCTGGCAAAGTCAACGAGGGATTTGAATATAGACCAGCTCCAGAGGCTATTCTCTAAACAACTGAGCTCTACTTCTCTCACCTCACATAGTCCTTTTCCCTCTGCATGCTCCCCACTGCTCTTCTTGGGAGTCACAAAGATAAATTGCTGCAAGAAAGCATTCTTTTGACATGGGAGAAATGCTTTTTGTAAGGAGTTGGAGTACAGTATTTAAAAAGTAAGTAAATGTGCAGGAAGATGACTTTAGTTGAGTTTCTTACTGATCATTAAAGCTCCCCTCCCAACAGTATTTAATCTCTCACTGTGGAGTCCAAGGTCTTTGTTTCAGGCTCATTTGAATTCCGGACACTTCCATTAACCTAGTGTGGCTTTATTACACTCCCACCCCCACTCCTTAGCCTTGCTCATAGATGCCTCCTAATTCCTCCTGTTCATCACCGTTACACGGCCCTGCACAATTGACATCATCTTTTGATGCAGTTATATGTTGATTCCTGGCTGTGTTCTCATGTGTGTTTTGTTTCCCCAACCTGACTGTGAACTCTTTGAGGGTTGGGGCTCTACCCCATATTAGACTCGCAGCCCTCATGGTGCCTAACACAGAAGGGAGTGCCGAGTCGTGGCTCAGTAAATATTTGTGGAGTGATTCACTTGGGGAAAGATACGGTATCCCCATGCCTTCATTATTAATTCAGCTCCTTGCTCTACTTACTTGCTCTGCAAATCTCTGAAACTTGCATTCAATCTCTGGCTTCCTTTGTATTTCAAATACATATACTGGGCTCTGGCTAACCTGCCAGGGTGGAACTTATAGCACTGCCAGTTCCTTGCCGAGTGCCTTCGGGCTACATGCAGTCACCCCTCTGTGCCTCAATCTCCACACGTGCACTGGGGGGACATAACTGTACTATCTCATAAGGTCAGTGTGAGGAGTAAATGGCATAGTACATATTCAACAGTTAGACTAGTGCCGGGCATGTTGAAAACATTCAGTAAATGCCATCTATAAAGAAAGGATGCGTGTTCCTCATTTACCTTTCAATATCACTTCTAATACCCTCTGGTTTCTATACTCAGCTTACATTTACATGCACATGCCAATGCACATTTTAAATATTTAAAATTTCTACATCATCCAACTGAGTCCTATGAAGAATGAGAAGACCATGTCACTGTTGTTTCCATAATACCTTATATGGTATATTGATTGCATTAATGGTACCAAGTAGTGGTTTCTTAGTAGTTCAGTCAGTCTGTTATAAGAAAATATCAAAGGCTGGGTGGCTTTGAAACAACAAATTTATTTCTTACAGTTCTGGGAGATGGGAAGCCTAAGATCAAGGTATTAGCAGATTCAGTGTCTGGTGACAGCCTGTGTCCTGCTTCATAGATGGACTTCTCTTTACTGTGTCTTCACTAGGGAGGGGTAAAATGGAGCTCTCTGGCATCTCTAATCCCACTCTGCCCTCATGATCTAATCACCTCCCACAGGCCCCACCTCCAAATGCCATCACATTGGGAATCAGGTTTCAGCATATGAATTTTGGATGGATTCAGGCATTCTATAGCAAATGCTTTCTCTAAATGCACACCTTTGGCCTACTTTGTAGACCCTTGTCAGTCTAGCTTTGGATCTGGCCAGGTGACTTGCTAAGAGTGATATTATGATGCAAACAGAGGCCTGAAAAGCCTCTGCATATTTTTACTTGCCCTTTTGGAGGATTGGTTTTTGCTCACTTTTGCACCTTTGCCTCATCATGAAGGAATGTCCAGGTTAACTTGCTGGAAGAATAAGAGAAACTCATGGAAAAGAGATGAGGCCATCCTACATCAGCCAAGAGCTGACTCTCAGACATGTGAAAGAGTGCAATCAAGGCCAACAGAATGGCCTCCCCAACTCAGAATGACTGCAGATACATAAGTGAGCCTCGTCAAACCATAGGCTTAGGGGGCATAATAAAGGGTTATTACTTCAAGCCATTGTGTTCTAAAGTAGTTATGGAGCATTTTTGTAGCAAAAGACAATAAATATATGTAGCCTTTAACTTCCTTACTGCTACTCTTTTCTGAAAAGCATCTTTAAAATGAGTTCTATCAACCAAAATCAATAGTGACAGCTTCTCTTGCTTGTTTTTTCATGGCATTCTTTACTTCACTTATCCTAGTCCACTTTTCTCTTGGTCATCTCCCAGAACTTTTCAGTTGGTGGTCCTTGAAACTCTGACTGTAATTTCCTTCTTTCCTACTTTTTGATTTCTTACCTATCTCCTTTTCTCTTTTCAAATTATTTTTACAAATATCTTTTGGCAGTTTTAATTTTCATCTTATATCCCGTTCTTTATCGTACTCATATCTACTCAGTGGTATGCTGGAGTCACCTTGTACTGGCCTGCAAAAGCTAACTGTCCATTTTCAGGAATTTTGTGAGCCAATTATTAAACACAAATGTCTTTGAAGTCAGCCATGGTGGAAATATTTACAACACAGGAATTGTCAAACCACAAATCAGAGTTCCTTCCCCACCTACAGAGATTTGGTTGTTAAATATTCATTAGTACACCATACTTTATTGCTGAAACTCATTCTCCTAACAATCTCTGTCAGAGGGGCAGACGCACTACCTAGAGGATTGGAGTACTGAGGGGGGCACATAAAGGTGGTAGAATCCCAACCTTTAATTTCCTATGCATCTGTCCCATAACTGCAGGAATTTCTACAGGACTATTTCTGTAGCCTGTCTTTTCACTGAAGAAAGCACATGTAGTTGAATGTGACCAAAAGTTTAGTGAAACTTTTTCTTCATCGATACTATAATGAAAATCAGTTAATCCTTAGTTGTCCAGCCTTCAAAGACCTTTTTATTTAATAATTTTACCATTGCATCAGAAGATGAAAAATGAAATAATTATTATCTTTGATCCCTGGCAACTGGAGAAGGAAACAAAATGAGATGCTCTCAGGACTTTGTATCTGGAGGTAGTGATGAGAAGAATTGGGACAATTTAGAATTTATTCTACTGCCACTGTTGGTGGCAGACAGCCCTTACCCAGTTGTTTTTCTTTGGCATCACAGCTCTCTGACACCCCAGCTTCCCTCTGTTCTTCCCTGTTTTCCACTCCTGGTTCTCCAGCCTTCCTGTCAATTCTTCAAGGCGTTGTATACCTTCCCAATTTTGTTTTGATGGTGTTAAAGTCAGTTTCTGTTGTTTGCAATTAAGTGCCCGGACTGAAACAAGTCATGTGCTGAGAAAATCACAAGAGTGCTGCTAGTGGGTACCAGGGTCATTGAGTCACTGTTGGTGCCACTAGCTGGATGTTGGTGCCTGGTTTATATTGTCATGTTCCCACTAAAGGAATTTCCTAAATTGAAAAGAACATGCCTGAATTTCACCTTCAATAATGCTTCTTCTATAACCTTCGAGCTCTTTATTTAAAGAACTAATATAACAATAAAGTATATGTGGTGTGAAAACAGCATATATAATTTAGAGGAAGGGATATAGTCACTAACACTCAGAGAAATGAGGTAGATATTTTTCTCATTAATTTTTAATTATTCTCAATCACAGCTTGATCTAATGTCTTCCTCCCACTCTCTTTGCATAAGTTGAGTGAAATTAACTCAATGTTTCTTGGCTGCTCCTTCTCTGGGTGACTGGCTTTGGCTCCTGAACTCTTAAGCAACTGTGCATCAAAAGCACTAGCACCATTTCATTTTTGATCTAGTAAGAGGGAGATCCCATAATGACTATACTTTCTTAGCATCTAGATTAATATTAGAAGAATGGCCCCATCAGCCTGCCTTGTGATGTTTAGCAAAAAGTGAGATTGTGGGTATCTGTCTTATTTTTGTCCTTCCTTGTGTCAAAGCATAAGCAAATGGAAATGCAGGTAGTGGTTGGGCCTTCCTGTTTTCTTATCAAAAAAGTATTTTACTCCACCAAAAGAGTTTTGAACATTATTACACTTTGTTCGAGAATGCTTGATTGAAATTGCTTACTCCTGATAGTTGGTGTGCATAAAATATTTGTCTACCTCAGATTCAGCTGCTTTTCCTATTTGTAGTACTGCAACAGGTTTATGTCCAATGGGCTCAGGCATTCCAATACATTCTATTTTAGTCTGCCTAAAAAAAAAAGACATATATGTTTATAATTGTATAAACTGCATTACAAGTTTACTCCTGACAGGAGAGAGTTTGTATTCTGACACCTTGTTTCTCTTCCACTATCACATTCTTCCAGTTCAGGCATCATGGGACATGTTATTATTCTGCTATGACCATTATTCTGCAACTCTATATTCCAGGAACATTCATTCTGTAGGCAACAGAGATATTCCTAGAAGCCATTCCTAGACACTAAAACAAGTCATGATATCCTAATTATACACAGAAATTACTGTCAACCACATAAAAATACTTCACTGACTAAATCCACATTCCTATACTAAGTACATCCCTAGGACCTCTCCAAGGCCTTCGGATGTATGGAGGGTTCCTGTTATTAACAGGGGCCCTCAGGTTTAAAAGCTTCATTTGCTTCACAGTAAGTCCACCTCTTAGTTTGATGTAAGATTATATATTTTTTTCTCCAAATGGCTAGTCATATGTTTCAAAACTGTTTATTGAGTGATTTACCCTTACTTAATTTACAATGTCAGTGTTATCATATACTCAATTCCTATAAATAATAGAGCCCTTTCTGGACTCAAGTCTTCCACCAGTATATTTGTCTCTGTGCCTCTATTACATTGTTTTACTTCCAATGACTTTGTGACGTATTTCGATGTCTGGTAGAGCAAAAGCTGCCACTACACTATTTAATATAGATGCTTAAAATTAGTTTACCAAGTTCTCTGAAAATTCCACCTGGGATTTTGATTGGAATTGTATTGAACTGAATCAAGTCATTACTTAAGGTTTTCTTAAACTCCCTAGAATTAATTGCAGTTTATAGGCTTCCCTCTCAACAAGACTAAAAACTTAGCAAGCCTTTAATTTTATCCACTCTCTTCCCCATGCAACTTCAGCTATTGTGTCAGTATCTTCTGGAAATTCAGATCTAGATTGCTATCCAACATCATTTCTTAAGTCAACAGTTATTTATCCTGAAACGAATTTTAGTCATCTTTTTGATTCACCATTGCTTCTTGTATCTCAATTCCACTTAGATTTATTTTTCTCCTGATTAATATGTCAGGTAGTGTTTAATGAAGGATGTTAATGCTTGAGATATTGTGAATCATTTCTGCCTGATATTACCTTTACTTTGCCCTCACACTGGAGTGATAGCTGAATAGTCAATTGGAAATCTGAGGGCAAAGTTACTTTCTGTCAATACTCAGAAGGTACTTGCCATGTCTCTTTTACCTGATGATGCTGGTAAAAATTCTGGCATCACATTCTTAATCATTTATAGGTATTGCTTTTTTTCTGTGAAAGTTTTGAGTTATTTTTTAGAACCCTGGTTATCTGAAATATGTATTACACTCTGTGAGTGAAACACTTTTTAAAAAGTATCGTGCGTAGTACTCAACAGTTCTTTTCCATTTGTGGACTGCATTGGACAGTGGGTACCTTCATGGCATCCTCAGCCATCTCCTTCTTTCTGCCTGTTGGAGTAATCGGCATTGAGGATGCTCTACAAGAGGATTTCAACAATCAGCTGCTGGGATACAACCCAGAAAAGCCTCACTCCATGCCTTTCACTGCTGCTTCCCACCTCTACTTCCTGACTTGGGTGAAATGGTTACATTACAGAGTGTAGTATCTAGTTTCCTCAGGAGGTGATAAGGGACTAAATGATGCTTCTCTGAAATGTGGGAGAAGCTTCCAGGGGGTGACCTTGACCAATGAGAAATGGGAGGCAGGAGGGAGCCTGGAGGATAAATACCACTGCCACCTTCTTTCACACTGTCAACTGGTCTGAAGCACACTTTTGTCTTCCAATGGACAAGTCCATTGTGCCTGCTCAGCTTTTGTGGTTCATTACGAAGTAGCGGCCAGCACAATAACAAGATCCCATTTACCTCTTTCCCTGGTAATGTTCTGTTTTTTCCCACCCTCTTTGCTCTGTGTTCACACCTTCTGACTAAATCAGCACTTTAACAACATTCAAATTGATCCTCAGACACTGTTTTATAAGGATGGAAGCTAAGATTCATGAATTGATCAGTTTTGAGAATTTTCCCATCTATTATATTCTTTATTATATAGTATTTCTATTTTCTCATATATTTTCTACATGTTAGTTCTTTGAGAACTGTGTCTCCTATATATTATTTTTTAGTTTTTAATTTTATTTTTTCAATTATAGTTTATGTTCCATATTATTTTGTATTAGTTTCAGGTGTACAGCATAGTAGTTAGGCAATCGTGTAACTTTACAAAATGTTCCCCTAATACTTCTCGTCTATTTTTTTTCAAAACTTATTAGCAGGTTGCAATTTCTGTAGTCTGTAGGTCCTAGTTCATTATATTTTGGGAGGGGTACTTCGCTTAATTTTACACCTTACTAATTTTCTCTTTAGCAATGCTCATTCAGTTATTCAGTACATTCATTGAATTTTTTAAAACGATTTTTTTTTTAGAGAAAGAGAGGGAGAAAAACATCCATATGTGGTTGCCTCTCACACGCCCCAGCCGGGGACCTGGCCCTTAACTCAGGCATGTGCCCTGACTGGGAATCGATCCCGTGACTCCTTGGTTTGCAAGCTGGTGCTCAATCCACTGAGCCACACCAGCCAGGACATGAATATTTTATTTCAACAATCAACAATCAATGTTTTAACTTTCCTGATTTCTAGTTTATTATTTTGTGGGAATATTAAATATACTGGGGATATTAAATATACTTATTTTAAAGTTCTATTCTTACTCTACTAATGTATTATCTTTGGTTATAAGTGGGGGTTTTGGCATGCTAGGAAATCAAAAGTCTGTTGACTAACACCCTATTTTCTTTGCAAAAATAGTTAAAGAAAACAGACTTATTCTGAAGGTTTAAAAAAGAGCTTAGACTAAAATAGAATTATAAACCAATTTTTTACTCTACCTGTAGTAACTCAAATAATCCACAATTAACTCAGTTAATTCACACCCAGTAATGAAGATATTAATTACCATCTCCACTTGCAGGTGAGGAAATGGGGGCCCAGAGAGCTTACCTAATAATAAACCCAAGGCCATTTAACATGTAAATATGGGAGCTTGGATTTAACCCAAGAGGCCTGGCATGAGAGCAAATCAAAAAGCAATCTACCTTGATGTATAAGACATTTTGAACCTGCCTGGCTACTTTCCTAGAAAATTCAATTTTCTCATCATGTTAAAGGTGTAGTCAAAAGTGAGCTGAGCTCATTTTACAGATTAAATATTTTCAATTAAAGTAACAATGATCTGAATAATAAGATAATGACAGATTTATTTCTTTGGGAAATAGACTTCTTTTTCTCCCTGATGTCAGTAGGTCAAATGAAAATTCACTTAAATCCAGGCTACTATTATAATTATCATTCAAACAAATAAACCCAGTTTATGCCATTTAAGCCACTTAAGTAAGCCATTTAAGTAGTCCTTTATCTTACTGAAAAAGCAGCCAAAAGAGCATTGATTCCAAGACTTGGTAGACCAGTGCTTTAGGGGATGAAAATTGGTGGTTGACAATTATGCTCACACTGGCAGAAATTTCTATCTGCCTAATCAGGTATTTCTATAAGAATTAAATCACATTTGTGCAAGAATCTTAAGCATAATGTAATGTAAAAGATTTGTTTAATGAAGAAAGAAGCATAAACAGGACTCAGTCATTTTCTATCAGACTAAATTTACGCAAGTGATAAACATAATCTGAAGCTGTCAGAGAGGCCTGACAACCATTTTAGAGAGGAGTCCTGAGGGGTATATGTTTTACACAGTAGGTGGGTTTTAGACCAAAATTCAGTATGTACAAGAATTTATCAAAAATATTCATTGCCCTCTTATAAAATGTTGGACTTTCTGTTTCATATTTTCTCGACACAATTTGTGAATTGAATTTGAGTGCTTCAAGGCCTGAAGGAGCATTCATAATTCAGAGTAGATCTGAGTATGTTTTGCAGTCTCTGATTAACTAGCTCAGAAGCTACCTTGTAAAATCTGGAAGTGGGTGACGTTCCCAGTTGTGTTGCTGAGGAGGGCCCTGGAGCATTTATATCCAGCGCTCACATGGCTTCTCCCTTTCCTTGAACAAGTATGAGAGGAAAGGGAAGGAAAAGCTATCAGATGAGGGATAAAAACCACAATCTTAACTCCAAAAGCTGCCTTGTTCAGAGCGTACCTGCAGGTTGGGGCACTCAACAGAGATGTAGTTGTATATCTGGAAGTTGTTCACAATTGATAAGATTCCTTATCATCCACTTGGATATGCCAGGGAAAATGCCTGGACTAACATATAAGTCACTTAACATCTTGAATTTCTTCATCTATAAATTTCACTAATATTGTCATCCCAATAAATTTAATAAAAATAAAAAAGAAAAAATCTTCATCTATAAAATAGTAATAAGAAACTCAAACTTCTGGAGAAGATAAAGAGAACACATGCAAATTGGAAAGTGCTATATGAGGAGTAAGGTATTACATTGAAAACTGTCACTAAGGGGTGGACACTTTGCTGAGCATCAATATTTATACTGTGTATTACCAGTGCCAATTTAATTTGCTTTACTACCAGTTGAAGTTGATATAGCCAGGGGAAGAAGAGAACAAAGTTTGGTTACATATTGTTACCTCAGATACTATTTTTTTTTGCAAGGTGGCACAAAGCTTATATAAAATAAAACCTCTTTAATTTAGATGCAATTTTTTTGAAAACTGTTAAGATTTGTATTCAGGACACTTGACTGAAACCAACCAAGGGGGAAGGAATTGGTGCTGTCATGGCACAAGTAGCAACAGGAAGAATCTCAAGTCCCAGAGTATCCCTAGTGATCAGTATGCAAAATCAACTGTTAAAAATTCATTATTTCATGTTGCTAAGGAGAAAAAAAATACAGGTCCTGTGTATTATGCTATATTTTAGATAAGATGCTATATATCTATGTATACTTTTATATACACTAAACAGGTGCTTGTCAGGATATGCAGAAACCTTTTAAGAAAATTACCTTTTGGAAAGTGGAGAAAATTGGGAAACTGGGGAACAATGTTAGAAAAAAGGCTTTGTCATAAATTGTTATATATGTTTTGATTTCTGAACTTTGTGGATGTTATTAGTAATTTCAAAACTTAAAACAATGAATTCATTCTTTCAAAAGCCAGACTATGAATTAAAGATAGAGAGAGAAGCCTGAAGGTGAAATGGGGGTAAGATTTAGGGACCTGTGGACTTAATGAATATCAAAGGGGATATAGGTCATGTGGGGCTGAATGCAACACAGAGAGCTTACACTCTGGGTCTGAACATGTGGAAGGAACATGCAAACACCACTTACAAACCTAACTGACAATTATTTATAAAACTTAAATGAAGGGACCCATTTCACAGGTCTGTTGTTTGCATCTAATTGCCCATGTGATATGGATCACATAGTCCCCCAAAATGAGATGACAGAAGAGTAGAAACCATGCAAAGACATCACCTCCTCTGGAACCAGATGGTTCTGACTCCATCACTTACTAGCTGTGTGGTTCTGGACAGTGGCACTACTCTGAAACCATTTTCTTAGAGGTAAAATAGGGGAGATCTGTATTTCACAGGATAGTAGTTAGAGTGACACACAGAAAATGTCTGGAAAGCACCAAAAACCGTACCGCACATAATAGCATGCACTTGGCAAATACTGGGTATTTAAAAACTGAGGGAAAAGATAAATGTAACATTTTTAATTAAAAAAATTTCAATTACAGTTTACACTCAACTTAGTTTTATATTAGTTGGAGGTATACAGCGTAGTGGTTAAAGTCATATACTTTACAAAGTGTTCCCCCTGACATTTCCAATATGATGTTGAAAAATGCCTTCTCTTTATATTCTTTTTATATCGGTTAGAGATAAGAATCATAACTAACAGAATGTCCACAAAGGTGCTTAAGCAACAAGGTTAACTGTATTTGTCAAGAAGCTGGAGGTGGGGTGGGGAAGAAACAGCATAGTTCATGCCTCTGGTTCAATTACAACAGGACTCTACACTGGGTTGTGCAATTCTCTTCACCCTGTCCTCATGGTTACAGAGTGGCTGCCCTTGTATCTGGCATCACACCCTCATAACAAAATCATAAACAGAATGACAAGAATAGGGACAAAATGATTACTTTTCACAAAGCTCATCACTTTCTCAAGCAGGTAAAATTTTATCAAGAAATCCAGGCTATTTTTATTTATAATTTAAGTCAAAACCCAGTCATGTAATCAACACTATTAGCAGGAGAGACTACCAAAATAAGCATGTTGAATAGAAAAAAAAGCTTTCATTATTGATTCAGACTAATTATGATTTGTGCCAAGGAACTGGACACATTGTCACTCTGAAAAATTTAGTGTTCTCTTTTTTTACAATATATATTTTATTGATTACGCTATTACAGTTGTCCATTTTTTCTCCCCTTTATTCTCCACCCTGTACCACCCCTCCCCCCAGCATCCTCCCCTTTAGTTCATGTCCATGGGTCATACATATAAGTTCTTTGGCTTCTCCATTTCCTACACTATTCTTAACCTCCCCCTGCCTATTTTGTACCTACCATTATGCTTCTTATTCCCTGTACATTCTCCCCCATTCTCCCTCCTCCCCTTCCCCGCTGATAACCCTCCATGTGATTTCCATTTCTGTGATTATGTTCCTGTTCTACTTGTTTACTTAGTTTTTGTTTTTTAGGTTCAGTTGTTGATAGTTGTGAGTTTGTTCTCATTTTACTGTTCATAGTTTTGATCTTTTTCTCAGATAAGTCCCTTGAACATTTTATATACTAAGGGCTTAGTGATGATGAACTCCTTTAACTTTACCCTAACTGGCAAGCACTTTATCTGCCCTTCCATTCTAAAAGATAGCTTTGCTGGATAGAGTCATCACGGATGTAGGTCTTTGTCTTTCATGACTTTGATATTTCTTGCCAGCCTCTTCTTGCCTGCAAGGTTTCTTTTGAGAAAACAGCTGACAATCTTATGTAACTCCTTTGTAGGTAACTGTCTCCCTTTCTTTTGCTGTTTTTAAGATTCTCTCCTTATCTCTAATCTTGGGTAAAGTAATTATGATGTGCCCTGGTGTGTGCTTCCTTGGGTCCAACTTCTTTGGGATTCTCTGAGCTTCCTGGATCTCCTGGCAGTCTATTTCCTTGGCCAAATTGGGGAAGTTCTCCTTCATTATTTTTTCAAATAAGTTTTCAGTTTCTTGCTCTTCCTCTTTTCCTTCTGGCACCCCCATGATTCAGATGTTGGAACATTTAAAGTTGTCTCGGAGGTTCCTAAGCCTCTCCTCTTTTTGAATTCTTGTTTCTTCATTCTGTTCTTGTTGAATGTTTATCTTTTCCTTCTGCTCCAAATTGTTGATTTGAGTCCTGGTTTCCTTCCCTTTACTGTTGGTTCCCTGTATATTTTTATTTCACTGCATAGCCTTCACTTTTTTCTCCATTTTGTGACCCTACTCAACCATTTCTGTGAGCATCCTGAATATCAGTGCTTTGAACTCTGCATCTGATAGGTTGGCTATCTCTTTATTGCTTAGTTCTTTTTCTTGAGTTTTGATCTGTTCTTTCATTTGGGCCATATTTCTTTGTGTCAGTGCACCTGTTATGTTGGAAGGGGCGGAGCCTTAGGTATTCACCAGGGCGGGGCAACCCAGGTCACTGCATTGTGACACTGTGTGTGGGGAGGGGTCTGAGAGGGAACAGTTCCACTTTTGGGCTCTCGACCAGCTTTCAGTCACTTCCCCCATTATCCACAAGCAAATTGGGCCCTTCTAGTGTTGATTCCTGGGTGGGTGGGTTTGTGTACGTTCTAGGACACCATGGGTCTCTCCAAGGGACTCTCCTGAGAGGCTGGGAGTTTCTCCTGCTGCCGCAACTCCCACAGGTTTTTACCTCTAGAGGTTTTGAGGCTTTCTTTTCCCATACTGGAATCCTGGGTTGCGTGGTCTGTCTTGCTCCCCCACTGTTCCTACTGGTTTATCCCAATGCAAATGTGGGATCACCAGGTCCGCCAGTGCCGCCTGGCCTGCCCAGTCTGGCAGACACTGCTTTGCTGCGTCCTCTCCGCACTGGCTGCCCCTCTCTGCCCCTCCTACCAGTCTGGGTGAACGTTTCTTCTTTAGTTCCTTGGTTGTTGGACTTCAATACAGTTCAATTTTCTGGCAGTTCTGGTTATTTTTTGTTTTTAAATTTGTTGCCCTTTGGTTGTGCGAGGAGGCAAAGGGTATCTACCTATGCCTCTATTTTGGCTGGAAGCCCAAATTTAGTGTTCTCTTGGTAACTAACAGGGAGTAAAATGACAATTGGATTAGTACTTGGTAGTCAGCCATACTGTTTTGGCTGAGATAATGAATTAAGTCACTAGTATCTTAGCCTAAATTAATTAAACAACTAGCTTTCTTTTCTGCCAAAGGATTGTGGTAGTAGGGAAATTGGTGGTAAAACTGCAATGAGCTTATTGAATATATTAAGACAATTGGAATGTTAAAAATATTTGACAGTTTAGTTAAATTTAAGGGCCCGTTACTATAGACAAGGATCAGCAAACATCTCAGGAAGACACAAAATAGTAAATATTTTAGGTTTTGTGGGACATATGAACACTGTCTCACCTATACTAGCTGTCATTGTAGTGCACACCCAGCAATAGCATATGTATAAATAAGTAGTCATGATTCAGTTCCAATAAAACTTTGGATGTTTGCCAGTTCAATAATTGCTGTTGAAGATACAGTGCATTTTTATGATGTTTGCTTCAGTACTTACATGGGTGTGTGGCTGAATGAGTTTTTAAGTAGAGACATCAGTGTTATTTTCCAGTGCACTAGTTGATCCAAGGTGCATACATGTTTGACATCAGAATGCTAAATAAACAGTGCTTCTCAAAATCCAGTGTGTATATTCATCACCGAGCATCTTCTAAATTATAGACTCAGATTCCATAGGTCTGGGGTAGGGTTTAAGACTAGTGCTTTCCTAACAAGCTCTCAGGTGAGGCTAATGCTGCTGGTTCGCAGAACACAATTTGACAGGTTGGTTTTAATTGCTAGTGGTGTCTACGTCCTTCCCCAGAGATTAATGAATTTGGTCTTAGATGTATCCAAAGTATTGAAAGTTTTAAAAGCTCTGCAAGTAGTTCTAGTGTACAATAAGCTTCGAATTCAATGCAAAGTACATGGTGATTTATCAATTTGAATTATTATTTTATAAGGAGCCTTAATATTTCCTCCTCACATTCCTCTGCACCCTGACTCATTCCTTTCTTTTTCTCAGGTGCAAACATCCAGATGATGGAGGGGTCAGGATTAGCATTTCATCGTTTCACTCCTTCCAGCCTCTGAACGGTGGAATGTCGTTCAGGATGGAAGGAGGAGGCTCAGGCACCTGGGTGGGGGAAGAATAAGCACAAAGTGTCCCAGGGGGTGATTTAAAGGGAAGGCAGGTAGAGACGAATGGGGGGTTACACAGACAGTTGTCACAGGAAAACTCACCTCTAGACTTGGGCCTGAGTTTGGGGCAGCAGAAAGAGCCATGTACCCTCCTGAGTCCTGGCAGCACCTGACAACTAGGAAGGATTTTTCCTTCCCCAGATGCAGGGGGACAGTTAGTTGAAATGCAAGGGAGACCTCCAGTGGCAAAGCATAGACATGAAGTCTCCCCAAAGCACGAACACCACAGAGGAACTGGGAAGCGGGCGAGACGACGATGGTGACAATGGATGGGGCTGATGATAAAGGAGGCTTACAAATACTACATCTGCTACATGTGCTAGGCACTACGGAAAGCATTTTAAAAACATTACCTCATTTGATCTCTCAGCAACCAAATTTTATGTTGATAGTTAACAGTTTAGAAAGTGGCCAGACTGGGATTTGAACCCAGGCAATAGAAGTTAAGGAAGGCTGTTACTGTATAGCTAAGCTTGTGTATATGTTAATAGTGTTCAAAGCTATCGGCAAATTTTAAAAAGACTCCAGCTAGCCATGTGATATTGATGAGGTATGCAAACCTGCAGTTTTTAACTTTTATCTTTGTAACCACAACAGGCACAGAGGAAAGGTGTGTTATGATTTCGCAGGCAGGGACCGCCTTAGAGTTTACATGGGTAGAGATTTCATGTGGTCCAAAACACTGGGTTGAGAGAGAGGCTGAGTCTTTAAAGGGAAATATAAGAAACAAACACCTATAATTTTCTTATGAAATCTTTTTTATTAACAGGACAGTAATTTGTTTCTACCCATAGCCATGAAGACAAGGTAACAGGCTAACTCCTCTCCACATCACGCAAGGAGAAAGCAGAGGCCACACGGAGGTTAGGAACAGGCTGATTCCGAGATAGACTGTGAGGAGACACAGGTGGCCACGGTCTGGAAGGAGGTCATGGCCCAGGTGGGGCCAGTAGCCACCTGGCTGTTCCAACACTTCAACTCATCCCCTAATGTTAGCCGTCCTGTGCTTGGGACTGGCTGGGCCATACTCTCTCTACACTATGCAGTGAGCTTATCCAGTCCCATGACCTCAAGGCATCTATGGCTGATGTCTCCCACGTGTGTATTGCCAACCCTGACATCCTCCTGAGCTCCAGCTTCAATTACTTGCATGACATCTCTCCTGGGACGTCTAACGGACATCTCAGATTTAACATGACGTGCCTTCCCCCACCCCTCGTGTCTCCCTGGAAATGTCCCCCGATTAATAAATAGCCACACCTTCAACCTGGGTGTTCAAGGTCAAACACGAAAGTAGATTATTTTTGTTATTTCATAACTTATTACTCACCTCTGGTCCATGAGGAAACCTCGTTGATTGGTCCACATCCACTAGAGCCTGTCTGTCTCCGCATTTCTTCAGCCTCCACTTCGGCCCAACCCCAGTTGTCTGTCACCTGGGCCAGCTGCAGTACGTCCTAACTGGTCTCCCAGCTTCACCTCTCTCCTGTCCTGCACACGCTTCAGAGCAGCCAGTCACTGGCCTAACATGCAGTGGCGTTTATTCGATTAAATATTTAATATCAGAAACTGACCCCCAGCCACCATTGTGTATTTTTCAGGCCTCTTACAGAGGTGTTTTTGGGGTACCATGTTGCTTTAAGCGAGAGAAATCACACCTGGAGGTACTGGAAGGGCAGTATGCATGCCCAGCGCTGGTGACTACAGGAAGTCACCCCATGTCTCTGGGAAAGCCAGAGCGATACTCAGGGGCATTATCACCGCAGCCCAGGGTGAGCTTGTCCAAGGTTCCCAACCAGCTACCTAGAATTAACCAGTAACATTTCAGGTACAGTGAAGACCCCTTTTCTTTTCATCTCTGCCTCATCCCAACCCCTTCATTTCTTCCCCAGAGGCAACGGCAATCCTGATGTTCAGGCTATGTTTCTATACATACCGTCTTTTCCTCTTTTTTCTCCATTTATTTATTTATTTATTATGTTCTTCATTGTTGACTTTTATACTTTTGCCATGCACATGCACTCTCGTTCACCAGGGCCCCACATCACCCCACCCGCATATACCACATTCTTTGTAAGAGGAAGATTAATCCTCCGTTCTCCAGGGTCCCAGGGAATATCCCCTCCCTCCATCCAGGGTCCCACGGAATACATCCTCCGTCCATCCACGGCCCCTGGGAATACCCTCTCCCCCCATCCCGGGTCCCACGGAACACGCGCTCCCTCCATCTTTGGAGTTTCCGAGCTGTACTTGATTGGGGCATGGGTGAGTGGAGAGACTCCTGCTTACCTGTCTTAAATCTTAAAAGGCGTGGATTTTGCGCGTGCGCGTGCGCGCGCAGGCGCACACGCACACGCACGCGTACGCACGCACCCGCACCCACACTCACCCCCCACACCCACACCCACCCACCCCCATTGAAAACACCTTTATTTATTTAGGAACCAATAACTTTACTGGAAGAAGTGGTGAAACTGGAACATAAAAACTGAAGCGACTGTTTTGCAAGGGCCATAGAGAAACGGGCATGTTCCACACGGTGCCCCGGGGAAGTGACCCCGCGGCTATCGCGGAGGCAGTCCAAGGCTCAGTTCTTGCTGCCGCCCAGGGTGAGCCTGTCGAAGAGGTACTCGGCCAGGCCGGATTTCGGGGCTCCCACCTTGCGCAGCTTGGTGACGTGGTCCCCCAACTCTTTGACGCACATCGCCTGTTGGTGCAGGTAGTGAGTCTCCAGGACACCGCACAGTTGGGTGTCCCCCTTCTGGGTGGCCAGCTGGTGCAGATCGAGCAGCCTCTGGTTCACCACCACGGACAGGTGCAAGGCGCACTCCAGGGCCTTCAGGCCGCTCTCCCAGTTGTTGCGGTCAGGCCTGCTGATGTTGCGCAGGTGGATTTGGCCCCCGCGCTGGTTCTGCAGCTGCATCAGCCTCTCCGCGTGCTCCTTCTCCTTGCTCGACTGCTGCAGGAAGAACTCGACCAAGTGCCTGAGGCCCGCGCCGTCCAAGTAAGACGCCATGGACGCGCACACGTAGGAGGCGTAGAGGTGCAGGGTGATCTGGTAGTTGACGGCGGCCTCGCAGTCAGGGTGGTAGTTGTCAGGCACGGCGGAGGTCCCGGACGGGGTCTCCATGTCTCTATGCGTAGGCTCAGGCGCGGGGCAGCGAGGCCAAGGCGGCGAGGCAGCGGGGGCTGCGGGGCGGCAGCGGCGGGGACGGCAGCGGCAGGGGCGAGGGTGGAGGCTGCAGGCTCTCGGGGTGTCCTGGCACTGGGCGACCCGGGCGGCCGGAGTTTGAATCTGGGGCGCAGGCAGTGGGACTTCGAAATGTTCCCTCCTGGAACCGGGGAGGAGGACACCTGCAGGACTGGCGGACACCTGCAGGACTGGCTGTGCGCAGCACCGGAAATGGGGTCTGTTGCTAGGTGGGGGCAGGGATGGAGGCAGTTTCCTGGGGGGAGGGGCGGCAGCGCGGTGTTCGAGGTTCTGTCAGAGCCTGACGAGGCCCAGTGACTTAGTGCTGAGCGCCTAAGTTTTTAATTTGGCAATATTTCTATTTTCAAGAACTTTCTAGTTTTCTAGTGACTTCCTTTAATAGCACCGTGTTCTCATTTTATAAATACAGTTTCTTATTATTTTGAGAATATTGATTTGGATTTTTTGGTATATATATCTCATCTGTTTGCTCATCAGGATGTTCTCTTTGAGTTTCCTGTAATACTGAATACTCTGTGCCTTTGTATTTAGGAATAAGGTACACATTTGATTAGCTTAGGTGATTAGTTTGCATCTGATCTGCAGTTGTAATGTCCAGTTCACTAACAGACTTCTGTCTGGTAGAGCACAGCCTGTTGATTAGGGAGTAGTATTCTATCTTTGAGACCCATGTCATAGAGTTTGCAAATAAGTTAGGGACTATCCCAAATTCCAAAAACTAGGTATTTTTCTAACATTGAAAGTCTTCTCTGTATCTCTCTTGGAGGAAGATGTATCCATTTGTTTTGTTTCCCTTTTGTTTTGTTGTGTTTCTGATATAGATTCCTTTCTTGAATCTTTGAATGACATAAGGGCAATAATCCACCATTACCTGTACCGCCAGTGTGCACTGGAGCTCGGTAAGAACAAAAAATAAAAATTTAATGTGTTAAGCCAGTAAGACTCACATGTTACAGCAGTTAGCCTATCCTGACTAATTACCTAGTGAAAGGAACTTCTGGACCAGCACAGATTAACAATCTCCCCAACCCCCTTTTATTTCCTCTTGGTAGCACTGCAGGTACAAAAGAAGAGAAGTATAGTTAGCCAAATAATTATGCCGCATTTCTTTTACTCCCTTTTATTCCCTCAAGGACATATGAGGAGCGAGGGATGTTTTTCCATTCCCCTCACTTCTGGAAAACAAAATGAGGCTGGCCCTGAGGTGCGTGACCTTAAACTAACAACAGAAGGCAGAAGGGGCAGCGACTGTGACTGGCCGTCCCCTGAGCCAGTCCGCGGTGGTGGGGAGATGTGGGTCGTGAAAGAACAGGGGGCGCCCATTAGAAACACATAATTGGTGGATGTGTTGGTGTATGTGTTGGTGTGGGGTGGTTCCCCAGAAAAGGAGGATGCTGTTCCAGAGCTGGTACTGGGGCTAAGGAGGTGGCACAGGGCACAGCACCATTTAGTCTTCCCTATTGGACTGTAAGGTCCATACAGCTAGAGTGATCCCATGTCTGTGTCTGTCTGCCCCATCATACAGCATGCCGGACGCTTAGCACATAATTAAGTCTCTGAGCAGCTCTTCACCTTTGGGAGAGAGGAGAGGCAGAGAGGAGCAACGCAAGCGGGCTCCAGAAGCAGAGGGCAGCCTGTGGGAGACATCTGCGGGGAACGGAAAACGGCTCCAGCTCCCACGGAGAGAGGCCAAATGCCGTCAGGCAGAGTCCTCTGGCAAAGCTCTGGCGGAAGCCCAGGGCTCAGGAGCCTGGCCACAGCGAGCAGCCAGTAACTAAGGTGACCAGGGTGCCAGTCCCAGTTCTGTCACCGCATAATAATTGAGCGATTTAACGAGTCCTTACCAGGCTGGGTGATTTCCTGTACTGTCGCTCATCCTCCCAATTCTGTGAGATAGCTGTTGTTTTTATCACCTCGCCTACGAGGAAACTGAAGTCCAGAATATAAGTTACTTGCCCAAGGTGATAGGGCAAGTGGGTTAAAGTCAGGGCTGACTCCCAGCTATAGCCCTAGTGACATCAGTCCCCGCTTTGATGAAATGGGGTACAAACAGGACACTGGGTGGCGTGACTCCTGGGGGCCTCTCCCAGCTTTAAGTAACGTGAGAGCCAGAGGTGTGGCCACAGCAGCAGATCGCTGTTAGGGCTCTGCAGCAGCCACACAGTAACCTGCCCCCCGCCCCCCGCCACTGCTCTGCTTTCCAGGCGCTGTGCTCACCTTCAAGGCCCAGTTCCTCCTACTCAAGGACACACCACAGTCTGTCCTTGCTCAGTCTCTACTCGGAAATGAGTTTAAATACATTTTAAAAATCCTAAAGGGCCAGAGTTTGGAATGGAACAAAACTTCTCCTCCGTGGACTGACAAGCCTCTGAGCATGGCAGGATGAGGGAGCGTAGGTGCTGTGTCACTGGCCTGATGGGCTGGCTAACAGCCCCTCCCCCCAGCCAGTTGAGTTGTGTTTGGTTTACATTTTCCTGGTCTTATATATAGGTGACATTTCCTAATAAGGTTGTGGTCTCTCTTTTTTTTAATCAATGGGGGTAATGAATAGACGAGGTATTTGGATTGCCTTTCTTCATAGGATTAAAATAAGTTTTCCAGAAAGTTATTTAGCACCCCTGTGTCTCTCACAAAGTATTGTTTCTTGGTCAGTTCTCCAGATACCACTGATATTTGTTTATGCTTATTTCCAACCTAACTGTATTCTGTGAGATCTTGTAAAGATTATCTACGCATTCCATGTCTCAACACAGAAGTCTTAAATAAGTTCTTATTGATTATATAGACCTCTTTGTCTTAAGTAAACCAACACATCTCAAATGTGGACCCTAATTCTTCAGAGCAGATTTTTGAATCTGGAGTGAGGAGCAGGGTGGTATGTCAGATAATTTTCAGGGTTCATGGTCTGCATTTACTGGCCAGCAATAAACTCACACCCATTTTTTGTACTAATACACAAAGAAATACTGATCATCACCGGTCCTTAATGCTCTCCTGACAGTTATTTTCTGATTGAGCACATGTGGTTTAAAAATCCAGTACCTCAGTTGTACTTTTAATTCTAGAAGGAGTTCAAACAATTCCTCTGTCACATGTGGCCAGAGAGAGTGACTCTCTTGTGGAGACCCCTAGTCTAGCAGTGGCCTCGGAGACCACTTCTGCTTATCACATGGCCAGTGTCACCCAAGGAAGAGGGTGGGAGAACTGCCACAGGAGGAAGATGTAAAGCAGAAGTCCTGGTGGTGGGGGCCGCTCTACTGTTTTCTGTGCGTCTTGGCCTATAGATAGTGATGCTATTGCCTAGAAATGCCTGGGACACTCACCAGGGCTATTCCTACTTGTGGCAGGCCCCCACAGACACTTCCCCTTTCAGAGCCATTGTTGTGTCTGGACTGTTCCTTGTGGTTCTCGTTATGATGGCAAGACGGACCTCAGCAACAACCATCAGGGAATTTTGAGAAAAAACAGAAGTGTATTGCTTTCAGTTCCTGGAGGGTATGTGGCATGCCTAAGAATACATAGTGATTTTGTGGGTGGGAGAGGAGAGAGAAAACAAGCAAGAGTGTGTGCACATGTGCCTGGGGTTCTGCCCTTTTTGGGGTCTAGGGTGGGGTTCCTAGGATTTTATGGATTTACTCTTTATTGGTGAATTTAAGACATAGAAGTGGGAATCAAAATCCAGGGAGGAAAAAACAAGTGGTCAAATGGTCAGTTATATAGTTTAATCAGAGATCTTTAAAACAAAGGAAACTTCAGGCATGGGGAAACCTGGCTCTTGATCTAATCTTGTAGCTAGTAGTTATGTTTATTCAAGATAGCTCTCTTTGAAGTAAATTCCTTGGCAATCAAAACCTTAATGTCATTCACTTGTATTACAGTAAAAAAAAACAACACACAACAGCCCATCAGGTGCTTACACTACAGTCCACCCTGTGATGCTAATGGAGAGAACATTAACAGCCTACATTATTTGTAGGCAGGGGAGCTATGTAGTTCCAGGTGCACATTTTGGCTTGCTCCAATGGGGAAATATGACACAACGCTGCCCTGTAGTTGGCAGGGGACAGACTCACAGTCAGATAGGCCTCTTGATATAGGGTAACAGTCAGCCAGCAAGCAGCTGGCAAATTCTGCAATGTAATATTCCATCAGGGTAGTATATTTAGTCCATTGTTGCCAGAAAGTATTAGTTCCCATTGTGGCATTCTGCCAAGTTTACTGTAAAGCAGGGAGTGAGGCTATATGAGCGAATGCTGAGGTTTATGACATGGTGATGTGTTCCTGAGGTATCATCTCTGGTGTAGGAGGTGTAAGCATCCTCCAGTGGCAAACTGTTACACTGAGAAAATGTCTGAGATGGTGTCTTCTCCAGCCATACATCCATCTGACTCAGGGATTAGGTCCTCTGGAGTGGTAGACACCCAGGGGGCAGGTTACCCTCCTATGTCACTACTCAGTTTGGGAATTGGTCACTGGCTGGGGGAAGGCTAGCCTGACATAACTTGGAGGCTTCCCTGAGGACTGAGCTGTATATCTGAAGACTGCTGGTAGTGAAATTATTGATTGCTCTCTGGGGTCATTACGGGGCATATTTAGCAACAGAACAGGCTGCTTCCCTTTTGTTCTCCAAGGAGCTCACTCAAGTACTTAAAGATTCTGGATTCATTTGTATCCCAGGGTAAGAGAGCACTTATGGATGCTATTTAGGCATTCCTGGGACTGACTGGTGAGGACAATGGACAGATCATGGAAGGACAGTCCTTTTAACATATGGGTTTTATGTATGAGCAATCATAAGTCCAGTTGGCTTGTAATATTTCATGTACAGAAATTGGGAGGCAAGTGTGTCACTCAGATATCCCTTCCAGAGTGCCCATTGAGTATAAAGGGATTTGATACCTTTGCCACCCAGACTTGGTGGCATTCTGACCTAAGCCATTCTTGCAGGGCTCTCCAACATTCCCCACTTTTCCACCCTGTGGTGCAGATGCAGGCTGGAGCAGTATTGTCCCAGAATTGTATCTGTGTGATGCTTAGATCCAAAGGGTCTACCAGTAATCCTATCACCCAGGCCTTTTAAAGCAGTAAGAACAACCATAGCCCTATAGAACATCGACATTTGAAGGAGCTCAGGTTCCTTCTGGCTGAGCTATTTGTATATTGATTAATGGCTAAATGGAGTTTCTCTCCTCAAGAAAGTAACGGGTTACCTCCTCTAGCCTAGGGTAAAGCCATGAATTGTAGTTTCTGTCCATACTTTCATCTCCAAATATGTTTTGTGTCTACTGAGCAGAGTTGTTTCCCTCTTTCAGACACCCAAACTGTGCCACTGGCCAGTCCTGGAGAGATGATTTCTACTCCCTGTATATTAAGAGGGGAACTTAGTTTTATTAGCCAGCCTTTGTAGCCACTGTTCTCAGGGAGAGCAGCCAGCATGAAGGTGGCTCCCTTTGGAGAGTCCTCACCATTGTCAGGGTTTCCAAAGAAATGATCTTGCACTCACTTGATGAGCTTTTGGCCTGAGGGTCATTCAGTGATGAGGAGAGCATTTTGGACTGTCTACCCTCGATCAGGTCACCAGTCTGAAGCAGGTGGTGAGATGGTCGAAAAATCATGGAGTCAGAGGACAAAATAAAAAGGAAATGGTCTTGGAGGGTTAAAGCTTGAGGGTTGCCAGTGATGACCAAAAGTGGAATTTTGTATAATAATTGGTATGTGGGGTGTGAAAGGCCACAGGAGAGTGAGAATTAAGCAAGATGAGGGCCTGGAACAAAGTTATATCTATTTGGGGGATCACTCGTCTAAAAATAAATAGTGTCTCTTTAAGAAGGCCATTATGATGCTCAGTGAGGCCAGCCACCTAGGGACAGTAGCCTAGCTGGAAGGTCCAAAGAATACAGTAGTCCCCCTTATCTGCAGTTTTGCTTTCTGGGATTTCAGTTACCTATGGTCAACTGAGGTTTGAAAATATTAAATGGAAAGTTACAGAAATAAACACCTAATAACTTATAAATTGCATGCCATTCTGAGTAGTGTGTTGAAATCTTGCACTGTCCAGCTCTGTCTCCCTTGGACGTGAATCACCCATTTGTTGTATGTATCCACACTATATACCCTCCCCGCCTGTTGGTCACTTAGGAGCCCTTTTGGTTATTAGATCTTATCATATTGACTATTGTGATATCATAGGGCTTGTGTTCAAGTAAGCCTTATTTTACTTAATGCTGCTACATTCACATGACTTTTCTTACAGTATATGTTCTAATTGTTCTATTTTATGATTAGCTATTTTTGTTAGTTTCTTAGTATGCTTAATTTATAAATTAAACTTAATCATAGGTATGTATGTATAGGAGAAAACATAGTATATATATGGTTTCTGTGGTTTCAGGCATCCATGAAAATCTTGGAATGTATCCCCCTGCAGATATGGGAGACTAGTGTATTATGTTGGAGCACCCACTGTTGAGTCTCCTGAGAGGTAAAATAGGGACCCTGGTCAGAGTTAGGAATGGCTAGTGATCTCAAGGGAACCAGAATACATTTACTGAGGAAAGAGATTACCTGCTTTCAGCAAGAATTCTGGCTGGGCGTCACCAGGAGGAGTCCTGGTAAATTCTATAATTGTGATGGCAGTCTGGAAGCCCCAGCAGAAGGGAGCAGTGAGCCGATAAAATCAATCTGCCAGTGAGAGTATGGTAGGTCTCTCAGGGAATGTCCCCTCTCTTGAGCCCATTATTAACGCACAAGTTCCCTAATGACCTGAGGTTGTGGGGGCCCCTTTTGTGGGCTAGTAGAAAGGATTGGTTCCCTGGAGGGTCTGTACTGGGCAGAGTGTGGAGGGCTTAGTGAGGGAGTCTATGATATAGTTGAAAATGGCTTTTTTTCCTTAATTCCATCACTTTTTCAACCAGCCCCCAGCTCCCCTCCCCTCTGACAGCTGTCACTCTGTTCCATGTTGCTATGAGTCTGTTTTGGTTTTGTTTGTTAAATTATTTTGTTCATTATATTCCACAGATGAGTGAAATCATATGGTATTTGTCTTTTTCTGTCTGTCTTATTTCACTTAGCATAATATTCTCCAGGTCTATCCATGCTGTCCCAAAAGATAAAATTTCCTTTTCTTTTTCTTTAAGGTTGAGTAATATTCCATTGTGTAAATGTACATACACATACATGAACCTGATTTGTCACAGTTGACTATTTAATGTGCATTTTAGGAAAATACATGTAGAGTTATGTATTCCACCCCTACTCCCCAAGAAAAGAAAATGGCTTCTGGTGTAGAATAGTTAGTGTGAGTGGAAACGTAATGATGATAGAAATTGGGGACTCTGCTAATTCTTTCCATATCTGGGTGTCCCAGATGTGCTTGCCTTGTATGAATAAATTGACCCTTTTGAACGGACCAAACCACAAGGCCATTAGCAATAGCCTAGGAATCTGTGAAAATGTGGATCTGTGATAAGCCCCATCTCATGGCCTCTTCAAGGGCCAGAACAGAAACAGCTGCAAGTTCTGCCATCTGGCCTGAGCTGAGAGTGCTGCCCTTGACTAGAGACACACCGAGGCTGGGTGGAATGCTATGACTTTCCAGTGAGCAGCACTGTGTCCAGTGGTGGCACTGCCATTGCTGAAGAACACCAACTCCCTGTCCATCTCAGACAGTTGGTCCCAAGAGATTCTTTATGTAACCAGAGGAGAAGAAAACAGGAGCACCACTCAATTCCACAAGGTTCTTGGGCCAGGGACTGAGTATGGAAAGGCCTTTGATGTCAGGTTTGGCTTTCTCTTGAAGGTACCATTTCAGTTTTATCAAGGAGGCATCAGTGGCCATGCCAAGCTTCCTTGGGGAGGTATATTTAGCCCAGGGCACTATAGGAACTTGTGTGCAGAGTAGTACTGGATGGGTGCTGGTTAAGGCCTCAGTTTCTAAAGAGCTGAATGGGATGACAAAAGTTTGTGCTCAAGGGGAAGATACTGGGCTTTCTCTGGGGGTAGGTACTTAGTCCAAAACCCCTTAGGAAGTCAGATAGTTATGTTTGATTCAAAGACTCCAGGAGGCATAGTCATGTGTGGCCAAGGACTAGACTCAGAATGTGGAGTGTGGGGGACCGAAGGTAAGGCTTGTTGGACTGCCTGCTGGGCAGCTTCCCAAGCATGGCAGACTTGGTATGACTGCACGTATATGGTAAAGAATTCGTGAGAAATTAATGATGTGTTGCCTTGAGAACATAAAAGACTTAGTATGTATTTTGTCTGTCAGCATAGTGAGTGGTTTAATGGTGAGTAATTGATATTTGACTATTGGGGGTATTTCTCGGCCTTCAGAAGACCAGATGATGCCCAGAAACTTGACAGATGAGGCGGGGTCTTGGATCTTATGAAGGGCAATTGCCCAGCTGAATTGGTGTAAGTAGTCTTTCAGGGTATGCAAACCTGCCTGTTTCCTCAGAGGGACCATTTAGTATGTCAATATAATGCCAGAAAATAGCACGTTTCCAATTGTAAGCTATTTAAATCCTGGTGGCAGAGGTTATCTGCAACTGAAGGGCTGTTTAAATATCCCATTGGGAGCCCCATGCATGTGGACTGAGCCCCTTCCAAAGGGAAAGCAAATTGGGCCTGGGATTCCTCCACGATGGAAACAGCACAGAATATAACAAAATAGGCCAATGACTATGAAGGATACTACTTGGGCCCATTGTATCTCCTCAGTCAGTTCTAATATTGAGAATTGGAGCCTATTTGGGGGAATCTAAGCATTGAGGTTTCAATAGTCAATGGTGAAGCACCATTCATTGGTGGTTGGCTCACATACTGGTCAACTTGGGGTATTGAAAGGGGAGGTTGTGGACTTAATGACTCCAGTTTCAAGCATATCTTCAATGACAGGGTCTAGACCTTTAGTGCCCTGTTTATGTCAATATTAGGGAATGTTTATTATCTCAACCAGGGAAGGAGGAGTCGTGAGCATCCGCAGGTTGAGTCCCACCAGGAAGGCCAAGAATTTGGGCCTGTTCCATGTGGCATGTCATTGTGTCATTTCATCCACTCCTATAATAGGGAAAGAAAGAGCCAGAGATGCCACAACTAGAGAAAGATGTTTGAGGTGCAAGGTCCCAAGAGTTATATCTGAACGGGTTCGTATACCTTTGATTGCTTTACCAGCAATGACCTTCAGGTAGAACGGCTCCCCTTTGAAGGATTTAGAAGGATTGCCTGGAATGACAATGATTTGGACCTGATGTGTAATGGAGTCAGAAAAGACTGTGCATTTGTATTGTCCCACTGGACCACCAGAGTGGTATAGGCAGGGAAACCATCAGTTTTCTAAGGTAGGGGCTTAGGTGGCTGCTAATCCAGGAAGTTAGGGAAGGGGTCCGAGGGAATAGTGGGGACTGGCTTGGGCAGGAGGGGTTACAGGGTGGCTAGTGGGAAAGACGATGGACTGCAGAAGGGGGCTGTAGCTGGGAGAATGCTAGCTACAGGGCCTGGAGTTTAGAGAGTGGCTTTCCAGAAATTAAGTGGCCAAGAACCCTCAGATTCCATAACTTCCAGTAGAGTTTGTCTGTGTATTCCCATAAGGGGCAAAATTAGATCGGGGGTTAATTGTGGAGTGACTGGGAAACTGTTTCTGTTGAAAAAAATTTATTTAAGGAAGACCCTTCCGAGGCAGCAGGAGTGGAGAAGCATGAGTCTAAAGTAACTGGGTGTCTGGGTGGGAATCTCCTCCATGTCAAGCAACCCTGTGATTTCCTTCTGATGTCTTTTGGATGCTTTTGGCAGTCCCAATAAAATGTAGCAGTGATGCCCTGAAATCAAGAGCAATGCCGTATAAAAAGAATTCTCTGGACTCAGGGTCAAATGGGGCCTATTCAGGGTTGGAAATGAAAAGGAGTCGCTTGGGTCACTGTGGTCATGGGAATGGCAGGCCTATTGGACCATGCCAATTTTGCACAGCAGGAGATGGGCCTCATATTCATGTTATCCAGTCACCATGAGCCTTAGCAGGGATCAGTGTGATGGAAGGATGAGCATGGCATTAGACAATAAATATCCACATGAGAAAGAGGAAGGCCCTGATATGAGTATTGGTGATTCGAGGAGCCTTAGCCATCCCTTCTCCCTCTTCTTCCCTAGAGACCTCAGTAACCCTGCCAGCTTTTTCCTTGGTGGCAGGGATGCCTTGTGAGGTACATTTTGGGTCCTGCCCCATTCAAAGGGAAGCTGAGGGGACTCAGGATCTGTGGTATCTCAGAGCAAATGAGCACATAGCTCTGATGGATCTTTAGGAAGGTTATGCATTTTAGTGTCTTTAGATACCAGCCAACTGAAACATTTGTCAGCAGTGAGTAACAATTCAGAGCCTGTTCTAAAAAACCCACAATAGCCAATTAGCTCCACTTTCTCCTTCCTGTTCAATCATTAAGAAAGGTTTGAATTTCAGTTAAGGTATAGTTTCTGATCTGTTTCTATTTTTTCATTTTTCTCCCACTACCTTAATCTTTTATGTGTTGTTACGGGAAAATTTTGTGGATGACATCACTGTGAACCCTCTTCTGAGGTGGTTGCTTTCCTTTCCAGGCTGCCCCAATCAATCTCTCTGGGATGGGGATCTGCCTCCACTGATGTGACTGATACACACAAGGTCTTTGGGGAAAGCCTCCATACCTCCGGCATGTAATACTGGAGTCTTGGCTGGAATATGTACATGCTGTGGTCCTGGGAAATGCCCAGGAAGCTTCCGTGAGCCATTGCACTTACCAAGGCACTGGTATACCTCCTCCGGATTCTCAGGAGGCACTGGTACCAGGTGTTCAGGACTTTAATAATATTTGTCCATTAGTATTTTTAGCAACATTTCCATCAGAGATTGGACCCATGGTATCCCATTGGGTCAGTGGATGAATAATTATAGCAGTGAGTAAGTTGGTGACACAGAGACCATAAGCCTCTGCTGGATTTCCCTTTCATGGTACCATTGCTTTTCTGTTGCAAGCTTATTTCCTCATCTGGGTTAGGATACATAGTCCAGGCATGACCCACTGACTCAGTGTTTACAGGCAAAGGTCTCTTGTCCTCTTTACCTATGGAGATATCCTTACATTCTGCCTTTAACCCAGAGTCTCTCTTGAGTGGTGATGATAGCCTTGAGATCCAGTCCACTGTCCTTAGCTCTCCTTGGCCTTGAGGTGGCGAGGACTGCCACATGTATTAAGAGTCAAATAAAGTCTTTATAGTCAGTGGTCTAATCATTTTGTTAGACCATATGGCCTTGATCATGCTGTTCTGGGGAGATCATTGAATTATTATGGCAGCAGTGATGTTTTGGGTGGGGTCCTTCAGGCAAAACACAACAGAAACAATATGTGAAAACACATAGTAGCATGACGGACCTCCGGCAAATGGTGTTCCCTTCCCAGATGGGGTTACCCATTTCTGGTTAGTAAGCCAGTGACAGCTAAAAGCCATCCCCCTTGGTTAATTGGAAGGGCAATCATGCGATCCTGCCAGTGTGCCAGGCTCAGCCTACTGATAGGGATGCTATTAGATATAAATGCCTGGAGGCACTCATTGGGCCTGAAGCAAGCCCTCACAGACATTTCCCGTTTCAGAGCCAAGGTGACTGGATCAGCCCTTGTGGTTCTTACAATTATAAGATGCACCTCAGCAACAACCATCAGGGACCTTGGGGGAAAGAAACAAGGTTTATTACTCACAAATCCTGAAAGATATATAGTATGCTGGGGCCACACACACAGGCAGAGGGAGATGGAGAGCGGGGGAGAGAGAGGACTGGGTTTCTGCCTTATTTTGGGGGGTCTAAGGTGGGGTGCCTAGGGTTTTGCAAATTAAATTTTTTTCCATTACAGTTGACATTCAGTATTTTACATTAGTTTCAGGTGTACAGCATCATAATCAGACATTTATATAATTTACAAAGTGATCCCCCCACCTGGCACCATACATAGTTATTACAATATTGACTGTAATTCACTCTTTATTGGTGAATTTAAAGGATAATTGTGGGAATTAAAGCTCAGGAAGGGAAAAACAAGTGGTCAAACAGTCAGTTATCTAAGTCAACTGGACATCTCTAAAACAAAGGAAACTCCAGGGGTGGGCAGCCAGGTGCTGTATCTAGCCAGGCAGCTGGCAATGTGTCCATTTCAGGTAAATGTTAGACACTTGCATTACTATAAAAAAACCAACTGTCAGATACTTATACTACATCTACATAAAAATGCCACCTCTTATTCTATATCCTCTAAGGCAGAGGTTGTCACAAAAATGATTGAGGAAACAAAGGGTGTCCTTCAAACGCATAACTGCGCTATGTGATTTTTTTTTCAGTTTTAGTGAGATAAAATTGACATACAGCAGTGTATAAGTTTAAGGTGCACAGCACCATTATTTGACTTACATATATTGTGAAATGATCCCAATAAGCTTAATTAAAATTCATCCTCTCTTATAGATACAAAAAAAAAATATTTTTTCCTTGTAATGAGAAATCGTAGGATTTATTCTCTTAGCAACTTTCATATATACCATACAACAGTGTTAACTATAGCCATCATTTGTACATTACATCCCTACTACTTATTTATCTTATACCTGGAAGTTTGTACCTTTTAACAACCTCCATCCAATTCCTCTTCCCCTACAAACCACCTTTTGTCACTGTAAAAAAGTTTGTTTTTTTTAGATTCCCACATATAAGATCATATGGTATGTGTCTATCTTTGTCTGACTTATTTCAGTTAGCATTGTTTTGAAGGTCCATCCATGTTGTCACAAATGACAGAATTTTCTCCTTTTTATGACTGAATAATATTCCATTGTATACATATATTACCACTTCCTTATCCATTCATCTGTTGATGGAAACTTAGGTTGTTTCCATGCCTTGGCTATTATAAATAATGCTGCTATGAACTTAGTGGAGCAGATATCTCTTTGACATATTATTTTCATTTCTTTCTGATGTGTTCCCAGAAATAGAATTGCTGGGTCATATGGTAGTACTATTTTTAATTTTTTGAGGAACTTCCATATTATTTTCCATACTGGCTATACCAATTTACAATTCTATCAACAGTACATGACAGTCCCCTTTTCTCTACATCCTCAGTATTTGGTATCTTGTCACTTTGATGATACCCATTCTAACAGGGGTGAGGTGGTATCTCATGGTGGTTTTCATTTACATTTCCCTAATGATTAGTGATGTTGAGCATCTTTTCATGTACTTTTTGGCCATTTATATAATTTTTTTGAAAATATTTATTCAGGTCCTTTGTTAATTTTATGAGGTCTGTCCAGAAGGTATCCAGCCACATAACATGAAAAAAAAAAGATACTTATTGAAGAAGATACAAGATACAAGAAATATTGTACACAGGACAATGATGCCTCAGTCCCCTTCAGGGTAGGCATCTTGGGACCTCACACAGTTCTCCCAATCGCCATCGGCTTCCCCATTGTATTTTACTGAATCACATCAGTGGTCTGAGATCTCTTCCCTTTCAAAGGTTATTTTCATTTTGGGAAAAGCCAAAAGTCACAGGGCACCAAATCTGGGCTGTAGGGAGGCTGAGTCACCTGGGTGATTTGATGTTTTGCCAAAAAACTCTGCATGAGACATGATGCATGAGCAGGTATTTAGTCGTGATGAAGCTGCCAATCACCAGTTGCTTATAGCTGTGGCCTTCTGAATCATCCGAATAGTTTTCCCAGAGGAATGTTCAAGCTTAAATAAAGATTTTATTTATTTATTTTTAGACTGAGGGGAAGGGAGGGAGAAAGAGAGGGAGAGAAGCACCAATGTGTGGCTGCTTCTCACACGCCCCCTACTGGGGACCTGGCCCACAACCCAGGCATGTGCCCTGATTGGGAACTGAACTAGCAACCCTTTGTTTCGCAGGCCGGAGCTCAATCCCCTGAGCCACACCAGCCAGGGCCATTTCCTAAACTATTCTTAACCGCCCCCTGTCTATATTGTGCCTACCAATTAGACTTCTTATTCTCTGTACCTTTTCCCCCCATTCTCTCCCTCCCCCTCCCCACTGACAGCCATCCCTGTGCTCTCCATTTCTGTGATTCTATTTCTGTTCTATTTGTTTGCTTAGTTTTTGTTTTTTAGGTTCAGTTGTTGATAGTTGTGAGTTTGTTGTCATTTTGCTGTTCATAGTTTTTGATCTTTTTTTTGTCTTAGATAAGTTCCTTTAACATTTCATATAATAAGGGCTTGCAGATGATGAACTCCTTTAACTTGACTTTATCTGGGAAGCACTTTATCTGCCTCTCCATTCTAAATGATAACTTTGCTGGATAGAGTAATCTTGGGTGTAGGTCTTTGTTTTTCATGACTTTGAATACTTCTTTCCAGCCCCTTGTTTCCTATAAGGTTTCTTTTGAGAAATCAGCTGACAATCTTATGGGAACTCCTTTGTAGGTAACTCTCTCCTTCCCTCTTGCTGCTTTTAAGATTCTCTTCTAATCTTTAATCTTGAGTAAAGTAATTATGATGTGTGTTGGTGTGTTTCTTCTTGGATCCAACTTCTTTGGGACTCTCAGAACATCCTGGACTTGCATGTCTAGTCCCTTCGCCAGATTGTGGAATTTTTCCTTCATTATTTGTTCAAATAAGCTTTCAATTTCTTGCTCTTCCTCTTCTCCTTCTGGCACCCCTGTGATTTGGATGTTGGAATGTTTAAAGTTGTCCGAGAGGTTCCTAAGCCTCTCCTTATTTTTTTGAATTCTTGTTTCTTCATTCCGTTCTGGTTGGATGTCTGTTTCTTCCTTTTGTTCCAAATCACTTATTTGAATCCTGGTTTCCTTCCCTTCACTGTTGGTTCCCTGTATATTTTTCTTTATTTCACTTTGTATAGCCTTCATTTCCTCCTTCATTTTGTAACCGAACCCAGTAATTTCTGTAAGCGTCCTGATTACCAGTGTTTTGAACTCTGCATCTGATAGGTTGTCTATCTCCTCATCGCTTAGTTCTTTTTCTGGAGTTTTGATCTGTCCTTTCATTTGTGCCATATTTGTTTGTCTCGACATGCCTGTTACATTGTAAGGGGCAGAGCCTTATGTATTTGCTAGGACAGGGCAACCCACTTCACTCTGTTGTGACGCTGTATGTGGGGGAGGGGTCAGAGAGGGAACAATGCCGATTGTTTGGCTCTCGCCCCACTTTCCATCACTTCTCTCACTTCCCACAAGGGGATTGTGCCCTTTCAGGTGCTGATTCCCGGGTGGGTGAGTTTGTGTATGTTCTAGGATCCTGTGGGCCCCTCCAACGGGCTCTCCTCTGAAACTGGGAGTTTCTCCCATTGCCGCAACCCCCACAAATTTTTACAGCCAGAGGTTTTGAGGCTTTATTTCCCCATACTGGAACCCTGGGTTGAGTGGGTTGTCTTGCTCCCCAGTCGTTCCTCCTAGCTTATCAGCATTTGAACGTGGGAAATCCTGTTTACCAGCCACTGCCTCATCTTCTCTGGGTCGTCAGCTGCTGCGTTGCCATGCATCCTCTGTGCCCCGGCTTCCCTTCTCCACCCCTCCTAGCAGTCTGGATGAATGTTTCCTCTTTAATTCCTTGCTTGTTGGACTTCCACGCAGTTTGATTTTCTTGTAGTTCTGGTTGTTTTTTGTTTTTAAATTGGTTGTTATCCTTCTTTTGGTTGTGCAAGGAAGCAAGTGTTTCTACCTATGCCTTGATCTTGGCCTTCTAGAACCTCCTGATGCCTTTTATTATTATTTTTTGTCTGATTACACTACTAGGACTTCCGGAACTATGTTGAATAGAAGTGGTGAGAGTGGACACCCTGGTCTTATTCCCGAGCTTAGAGGAAAGATTTCGACCTTTCACCATTGAATATGGTATTAGCTGTGGGCTTGTCATATATGACCTTTGTTATATTGAAGTAAATGCTTTCTGTACCTAATTTGTCAAGAGTTTTTATCATGAACATTTTGATTTTGTCAAATGCATCTATCGACATGATTTTCTTTCATTCTGTTAATATGATGTATTATATTGAGTAGTTTGTATATGTTGAACCGTTCTTGCATACCAGGGATGAATTAATCCCACTTGATCATGGTGAATGACCTTTTTGATTTACTGCTGAATACTGTTCACCAGTATTTTATTGAGAATGTAACATTTATCATTGATATTGGTCTCTAATTTTCTTTTCTGACAGTGACCTCCTGGTTTTGGTGTCAGGGTAATGCTAGCCTTGTTAAAAATGAGTTTGGGAGTGTTCAATGCTCTTCAGTTTTTTAGAAAAGTTTGGAAAATAATGATGATAATTTTTCCTTAAATATTTGATAAAATTCAACCTTGAAGCCATATGGTCCTGGGCTTTTCTTCTTTGGGATATGTTTGATTACTGATTCAATATCCTTGCTAGTAAATGCTCTATTCAGATTTGCTTTTCCTCCTGATTCAGTCATGGTAGGTTGTATGCTTTCAAGAATGTTTCCATTTCTTCTAGGGTGTCCAGCTTGTTGGTATAAAGTTATTCATAGTAGCCTCTTGTGATCTCTTATATTATATATAAATGAAAATGTCTCCGTTTTCCTTTATAATATTGTTGATTTAGGTCCTCTCTCTTTTTTCCTTGACAGTCTAGCTAAAGTTTTGTCAATTTTGTTTGTTTTTTCAAAGAAACAACTCTTAGTTTGGTTAATCTTTTATATGTTTTCTTGTTACTTAATTTCATTTACTTCTGCTATAATCTTTATTATTTCCTTCCACTTACTAACTTTAGGCTCAGTTTTTCTTCTTTTCCCAATTCTTTAATGTAGAGCAGGTTATTTATTTGAGATCTTTCTTGTTTCTTAATGTAGGTGTTTTTTGCTGAGCTTCCCTCTTAGAACTGTTTATTTTTGTTGCAATCCCTAAGTTTTGGTAAGGTGTGTTTCTACTTTCATTTGTTTCAAAATACTTTGCTCCCCTTTAATTTCTTTTTTAATCCATTGGTTGTTCAGGAGTGTGTTTATTTCCATGTATTCAAATTTTCAGTTTTCCTCCTGTTATTAATTTCTAGTTTTATACCATTGTGGTCAGAGAAGGTACTTGGTATAATTTCAGTCTTCTAAATTTGCTAAGATTTGTTTTGTGGCCAACCATATGGTGTATCCTACAAAATGTTTTATGCACACTTGATAAGAATGTTCATTCTGCTGTTGTTGCATAGAATGTTCTCTATATGTGTTAGCTTCATTTGGTTTATAGGGCCCTTCAAACCTTTTGTTTCCTTATTAATTTTGTCTGGGTAATCTATCACTGTTGCGAGTTAGGTATTAAACTTCCCAGCTCTTATTGAATTGCTATTTATTTTTCTTTTTAGGTCTATTAGATTTGCTTTAAATAGTTAGGTGCTCCAATGTTCAGTACCTAAATATTTCCAGTTATATCTTCTTGATGGATGCCTTTATCATTATAGAATGACCTTTTTTGTCTGTTTTCACCATTTTTAGTTTAAAGTTTATTTTGTCAGATACATATATAGCTATTTCTTTTTTCTTGTATACCATTTGCTTGAAATACCTTTTTCCATCCCTTCACTCTCAGTCTATGAGCATCTTTACACTAAAGTGAGTCTCTTGTAAGCAGTATATTGTTGATCTTGTTTTTTAATCCACTCAGCCATCCTATGTATTTTGATTGTAGAATTTATTTACATTTAAAGTAATTATTGATAGGTAAGGACTCACTATTACCATTTTCTTAATTGTTTTCTGGCTGTTACATAGATCCATTTTTCCTTTGTTCATAGCCTGTTGCCTTTTTTGTGTGTTTTTACATCTTTTTGTATTAGTGCTATTTGACTTTTTAAAATCATGTTATTTTGTGTAAGTACTGTAAGTTTTCCCCCTTGTGATTACCATGAGGCTTATGTAACATAAGTTAAAATAGAAACACCCTTCCTTGGCTGGTGTGGTTCAGTGGATTGAGTGCTGGTCTGTAAACAGAAAGGTCACTGGTTTGATTCCTGGTCAGGGCACATGCCTGATATTGCAGGCCAGGTCCCCATCTGGGAACATGCGAGAGGCAACCAATTGATGTTTCTCTCACACACTGATGTTTCTCTCCCTCTCTTTCTCCCTCCATTCCCCTCTCTCTAAAAATAAATAAAAATATTTTAGAAAATTATAATACCCTATTTTAATCTAGTAACAACTTACCTTCAACAGAATTCCTAAATTTTATACTTTTAATTGTCTTCCCCCTTACATTTTAGATTTTGATATTACAGTTTATATATTTTTACATTGGCTAACTAGTAACATTATTTTAATTATGGTTATTATTACTACATTTGCTTATTAACTTTTACACTATAGTTGTAAGTGAATTATGCACCACCATTACCATATTATAGGATCTAACTTTGACTATATACAGGGTCCAGCAGAGGTAACACCTGCTTGAATGCAGTTAGTAGGGTAATAATATGGGTGTATGGTACAAGGGGCAGCCCAAGATGTGCTTTAAATGTGGTTCCAAGACCCACTTGAGCAGCAGCTTCACACAGGACAGGTACTTCAGGTGTGGGGAGGAGAGGCACCTGAACCTTTACTGCAGGAAGGGCATCATGTGCAACCTTTGTGGCAAGCGAGGACATGCCTTTGCTCAGTGTCCCAAAGCAGTTCACAATTCCATGGCAGCTCACCTGACTGGCGCTGCCAGGCACTGAATGCCCAGCTGCTTGTCAGGGTGACTGCAGAGCCAGTTTACCCCTCTTAAGTGCCAAAACTTTTTTTCAAACCATTTTTTATCATCTTCAAAGGAAATTCTTTTTAAACCTACAAAAGACATCTCTTTCTGCCTTCTTAAATCGAGTTTACTCCATTTCAGCCTTTTCTGAATTGATGATCAATAATGGCTACCGAGAACTGTAGTGTGCAGATATGTTGCCAGTTCTTTTTTGTTTTTTAATTTTGTTTTCATTTTTGTATTCAGGGATTGTTTTTTGTACTTGCTGCTCTGTATGCCTTGCCTTCTACCCAGATTTTCACCCTTTGGGCTACCTGACTCAATTTTATGCCCGAGCATTAGGTACGAAGCCCATCATGTGGTAGGCACTCCATCAGTGTTTGTTGACTTGAAAACATTGTTGACTGTACCTTTTGTCAGGGCATCTAGCTTTTGCATCTCTTTCCCTCCCTTTTAATTTGCTACTTTTAATCTGTATGGTCTGAGAATTTGTGAAACCAGTATTGTTAGAAGGGTATGTAATCTGAGTAAATGAGCCCTGAATGGTGGCCAAGGGCCTTTCTCTTATGGCATTAAAATGCATGGACTTTGTCACAGCTCTTTTGGTGGCTTAGAAGCCATTTTTCACAGAATCATGGAATCTAGAATTTTCCTATGGGACGGGAAAATTGGTTTATACCAATCCCCTGGTTTTCCAACAGTGAAACAGGCCCCGAGAGGTTAAATGACTGGGTCAAAATCACATATCTGCCTGGTGCCAAACAGCCTGGAGTAGAGTTCCTTGACCCCCAAGCCCGGTGCTCATTCCACTGCCTCTCACACTTCACAACATTTTCCTCAACACTTGAGGTCCCAGAAAGACTGATCTCTGCAGAATTGTGTGTCCAAAGGAATGCTAAGAAATCATCTGGGGAGGAAGCAGAAAAACAAGATTTAGCAGGGGCTTCTGAATACTTGGAATATAGGAAAGCGACAAAAGAATATAATCCAGGGTGCACTCATTGCTCCCTGGGGTGCCACATCTTCATTAAAGTGTGCCTGATCTTTTGGAGCCTTACCCTTTCCCATTCATTGCCACCAGTAGCAAATGGGGATGCTCCTGTGGAAGGAAACATACCAAAGGTTTGTTTACATTTGCACCTTAGCCTCACTAGTTAGAACCCCCAGAGAAGCGGCTAATGGAATTCATCTGCAACCTCCTGATTCCCAGGAGAAAGGCTGTTTTAAACCAGAATTATAAGCAAGTTGTTAACTCCAAAATGTACTTGCGAAACAGGGCAAGAGAGAGGGCTTTGAGTTAACTGTTACCAAGTAAAAGGAGAAAAGCCAATATACTACTTTTAGTTTTTGTCTTCCCTTTGCATTATGTTTTGCAATTTCCTTGTGGCTTAGAATGTAAAATCCATTGTTAAAAGTTTTGTTCTGAATATTTTATCTTTTGTATTGCTAAAAAATTATGGGTTTAATAATTTATAGTTTTAATTTGAACATGTCCCCTAAAATGTCATATGGTGTGCTTGAGTGTGATATTGTTATGTTACAGAATGACATGCTTATGATTTTGTAACAAAAGATTTTGTATTAAAAAGGGGCATTATTTGTCCTGGACCCTGTATTTACTATTACCAATAAGTTTTACACTGCTTTCTTATTTTTTAAATGATATTAGCATCCTTTTACTTCCACTCAAAGAACTCTTTTTGTTTTTAGCATTTCCTATAAGACAGATCTAGTGTTGATGAACTCTCTCAGCTTGTTTGTTCAGGAAAGTTTTTTTTTTTTCCTTCGTTTCTGAAGGACAGCTTTGCTGAGTATGGACTTCTTGTCTGAGTTATATTTTCTTTCAATATTTTGAATATACCATCCCATTCATGCCTGGCCTGAAATGGAGAAATCTTCCCACAGTCTTATGCGGATTACCTTGTGTATAACTTCTCTCTTCTTTGTGCTTTCAAAATTCTTTCATCTTTGTGACATTTGACAATTTAATTATAATGTGTCTCAGTGTAGCCCTATTCAGATTCAACCTATTTGGGATTTTTTAGGACTCATGGATCTGGATAGCTATCTATTTCTCTCCCCTAGTTTGGGGTTTTTACAACCATATTGCTTGAAATATACATTCTGACCCTTTGTGGTTCTTGTCTCCTTCTGGAATTTCTATAGTGAATATATTGTTTCTTATGATTGTGTCCCATATGTCCTGTAGGCTTTATTCACTTTTTCATTCTGACTGGGTAATTTAAAATATCCTGTTTCCTAGATCACTGATTCTTTCTTTGGCATATTGAGTCTCCTTTTGAAACTGTGTATTGAATTATCCAGTTCAGTCACTGTATTTTTCAGCTCTACAATTTCTGTTTTTAAAGATTGTTTCTATTTTCTTTAACTTCTCATTTGTTTATGTATTGTTTTCCTAATTTTGTGGTCTGTGTGTATATTTCACTAATCTTTAAAAGGGTTATTGTGGGCCCTAGCCTGGTAGCTCAGTTGGTTAGCATGTCGTCCTGATACACCAGGGTTGGGGATTTGAACCCTGTGTAGGGCACATACAAGAAACAACCAATGAATACATAAATAAGTAGAACAACAAATTGATATTTCTCTCTTCCCCCTTTCTTCTCTCTATAATCAATAAGAAATAAAAGGATTATTTTGAATTCTTGGTTTGACAGGTCATGGATCTCCATTTCTTTAGGGTCAGTTATCACCGCTTTATTAGTGTCCTTTGGTGGTATCAGTTTCACGATCTTTCATACCTTATGTTAGTGTCTGCACATTTGAATAAGTGGTATCCTCTTCCAGACTTTACAGGGTCACTTTGATAGAGACAGTTCTTTACCAGGCAGCTCAGTTTGGATTTCTAGATGTGTCTCCTGGCAATGTCTTTGGGCAGGTAGGCTTGCTATCAGGGTCTGCTTTGGGGTGAGTCCACTGCCTGAGCTGAGACATTGGGAGGTAGGTGCCGCTGGCTGAGTACAGTTGAATAAGACTGCTGGCATGGTTCCCTGCCTAAGAGAAGGCTGTAGGATGGGTTCTGTAGTTGCCTGAATTCTCTGGTCAGCCCTCCTATACAGTCAGGACTGGGTACCAAACAGTAGGTGGGGTTATTTATTAATATTATAGAATGACAACTCTGGAAATCAGATTCTCCCTTCTCAGGCTTTGTTTTTGCTACTTGTTCTAGTTGTTGTTTGTTGTTTTAGTGACTTTTTAACTAATTTTGTAGCTTGCATTCTTTGTCATGTGTGACTACTGAAGTCTTGTTATTGTAGTGATCAGAGTTCCTAAACTGAAAACCAAGCCCCCTCTGCCCCCAAATGGTATCCTAGCTTTTGCAGATAGTTTCTGTGTGTTGGGGCAAACCTTCAACTTCTAGCCAGACAATATGCAAACTCTACTCTAATGGAGAACCTGAAGGTCAGACAAAGGTGAGAGATGAGTCTTCTTAGATTTTTTTTGATCATGCACCCAGCTCTGGATATGTGCTTGGCCTTCTCAATTCCTAAAACCGTGTGGGAGTTTTTCAAGGTCCTTATTCTCTGTATCTCCCAGCATTTCTTCCTAAGGTTTTCAGTTTGTCTGTTATTTACCTCAATTGTTATTAATGCATTTAAGTATTTTCAAAAACACTCCCCCAGGTAATTGCCTCCAACTTGGAAAAGTTCCAAGTAAGGCAAAATAAAGGAAAGCCCTTTGAGCTGATACTTCAGAAAGCCAAAATACAGGGCCAACCAACCAACCTCAAGTCTTGGAATAAGGTCCATTTTTCTCCTTCTAGTACTAGAAACCAACACCTGGAATGTGGGCTGTTTTCCAAGAGGCTACTGAAAAGGAAATAGGATAAGGCCAGGATAAGTTAAAGGTTTTTTTCTTTTTTTCTTTCTCTTGGCTGGTCACTGTTAATTTCACCTTTCAGAGTTCTGATGAAGTTGATTCTGACCTGTTTGTTTTTTCTTTTTCTTTTTCCCAGTTCATTTGTTGCGTTTGTGGAAGAACACACTTTTGGAATTCCCTATGCTACACTATTTTCATTGACATCACTCTGCTTATTTTTAAATATGGTTTATGAGTACATTAAAACCATTTTCTAAAAATGTAAAAGGGCTGAGTATTGAAAATGTAGTAAGAAGTATAGTGATGATAGAAGTGATGTAAACAAAGAATCAGAACTATTAACATTCCATGGTTCTCTCTTCAAACATAATTTTAATAGAGTATGTTAGTGGCTAGTATAGTGTAGTTGTGAGTTAGGAATAATTGGGCTAAAAAAGAGCATTTTCACCCCAAAGCATTGTCAGTGGAGGAGATTCTGTAGATTATTTTTGTTTGTAGAAAGATGAGGGACTGTGAAGTTGGACATCAATAGATGTCATATTACAGTGGTTTTCCAAATATGTTCATCAAATTTTAACATTTGCCAAGGTGACTTGGACTAATGGGGACTGACTTGAAAGGTCACAGATGGCGAGGTTACAAGCTTCCCATGCCTGTAGTCAACCACAAGTCTCCTCTGTTTAATATGTGTATTAGGGATATATGAAAAAAAAATTGAAAATAGATTTCCATTGCTAAAAACTTATAAAAATCACAACATAGACTGACATACGAGACTGTGATCTGGAGTGGAATTAGGGTTACACTAAATTAGATTAGAGGGTTTTCCCAGACTTAATCGGATTGCAAAATTCCCAGGGACAAGGGCTGTAGGCACCATTACTTTCTAATCCTCTTAGTGTCTCACTCAAGGTAAGTGCTTTGTAAATATCATCTCAGCTATAGAAGAAAATACGGTCAGATAAGTCTGTAGAACCAGATTTTAGTGATTTTTGAAGTGTAAAAAGTGATTAAAGTTACTGTGAACAAAATGTCATCATACCAAAAAAAAGTTTAAGGAAATAGCAGGTGGTAAGAATTATAGCAGAAAGACAAGCATTAAGAAGACCAGCCAGAAAGCTACTGCTATTTTGGTCAATTCACAGTCTTAAAAAAGCCCTCACTTTTAGGTATTTGATATATTTGGGGAAGGGAATTCAAAGGGTTAAATACAATTCTTGCCCTCAAAGAGTTTCAGGTATGTACAAAGGGCTTTCTTAGAGAGGATGAGTAGGTGATTTCAAGGCGGGCCAAGACATGGAAAAACAGTCCTGGACCTCCTATCTTGAATTTTTCTGAAATACCTCGACTTTAAAAAAGGAAAAGAGGCAAGTCCATACAGCCAGAGCCAAGCATAGAATTGTAAAAACTGATTTATTATAATATATGTGACAGTAGTGTTATCTTTAAGGAGGGGGAATGAGGGAGCCTTCTCGGGGTGCTAGAAATGTCTTGATCTAGGTGTTGGGTTTCAGGGATTCATAAATTCATAATTGGGATTAATGTATTCATAAATATGTAATTTCTGTAAGTTTTATAAATTGCTATATATTTTTAAAAGTACCTTGTTAAGATATTTTGACCACTGCTCTGGGGCCTGATGCTTACAAAATGGATACTTAGACTTAAAATTTATACTTAAAATTCCTCCTTGAATATAATCATTTAAATTTTTATACCCTAAAAATCAACTCACATTTACATTTGCTTGGTTAGTGACATATCACATTAGCTTTTAGTTCTTAGGTAACTACACTTAAGAAGCTTCCCTGTGGTTACAAATGTTTCCATCTTATGATTTCCTTTCTCATCTTCTAAATGTCAAGTACAAGCTGTTCTGCTAAGGAGGAAAACAGTTCCTTGATATCTGCAGACAAACTACACTACTGCAGAGTTCAGTCTATCCTTTGGAGCAAGTGTTCCCATTTTGTGTCATGCAAACATCACTCAAAAGCAGTGAAGAAAGTTATTTCTCATTGATAACACCCTGAGGGTTGTCACCAGATAATTTGATTTGTTTACTGAGCAATGGTCCCTACATTCATAAGAAAAAAAGAAACATAACTTTGCCTTGTTAAATAGACCATAATTAATAAGAGCTTATGTAGCATGTTTATTAACTAATCATGATATAATTAAGACATGGTAGAAGAAATCTCTTGGGTTTAAAAATAGCTTTATTTAGCATACCAAAAACATAGAAACATAAGAAAAACCTTACCTAGTATAAACATAAAAATAGTTAAATACCATAATTTAATGTAAACCAGGTGTTTCAAAATGTGAAATATTATAATAAAATACATGCTATTTACACAGAACCAAGTTAAAGCAATCTCCAGTTACTATATCAGATCATCAATCTTGAAGTCATAATTAACAATGAATCAAACATTGTATCAGTATTTGTACTATTCAATAGAAAAAAAGAAATCATGTAGTTTACTTTAAATGGATATAATACATTATGACATTCAAAGCAGGGAGGCAGATAGTGCCAGTTCTAGGATTCCAGACACGACCACGGCATGTGGAGGTTTGGAAGCCATTCCACTGGGAGACCTACCATTAAGCCCATTCTTCATTTAAATGCAAACTGGTTGATTCAATTTAGTTACTGCTTAAGAAAGGTACTAAATATATCTGCAAAAATAAGCCTTTATTAAAAATGACCAAAGGCGAATGTAATATCAATCAGGTAAGAAAGGCAAAAGCATAAAAATATATATTGTTCCAGACAAGCCCCTTTAATTATAACAAATGTTAAGAAATTGTCTATAAAACCAGCTGGGGTAGCAAAGGGTTTTTAAAAATGTAAAACCCAAAGCAAAATCAAATCACCAAACAAAGCTAAGAGAACACTTCTTGAAGAAAGTGGTATTTTGTTTATCCTGTCATCACGATGCCAATGCTGCCAGGAGACCTGGGGCTGATGCCAGTTACCACTATGGAGTAGAGTGCTTTCTTTGACTAACCATCTAAAAAGCTGTGGTCATTGATCAGTTTAAGCATTTGGCTTTTGCCTCAAGGATCAACATTCATTCATATATTGCAATTCAGGTATCTCTAAGAGGCAGCATTAAATCCATTATCAGGAGTTTAAAATGTAAAATAAACTTGCAAGAATATATACTTAGTAATAGAACGTTCTGCTCCTTTGTCTAATCTTGCAATCCTCAAACTTTTGGTCTCCAGACCTCCTTATAGTCTTAAAATTTATTGGGGATCTGGATGCCAAAGAACTTTCGTTTATAGAGTTGACATCTATCTGTATTTGCCACACTAGAAAATGAAACTAAAATTTTTAAAAGTACTTATGCATTTTAATATTAAAAAACCCATTACATGTTAAGGAACATTTTTAAGAAATAGCTATATTTTCGAAAGGAGAAAAAAGGACTGTGGGAAGATGGCATTATTTCACATTTTCAACTATTTTGAGAGAGTCCGTTAGAGTGACAAGACAAATAATGTCTATTATGAAAATAGTTGTGATCTCGCAGATCCCCTGAAATCAGGCTCTGAAGGACTCCCAAGAGTTCATGGGCCACACTTTTGAAAACTGCTGGTTTAATCTTAGGCCTGATATGAATGATCTGAAAAAATCTACACAAAAAGTCTTAATTTTCCTTTTAAAATAAATCAAAATATCCACACATGCACACAGTAGTCACTGTAGCAAACACTTCCACTTTCAGCTTTCACTGGAAGTCAAAGATCACCATGTACTCATGGCCAAATTCAAAACAATATTGTCATTTCTGCTGAGACCAGGGTCAAGATGTATTTTTAGCCCATGAAAGCTACAAAACCTATTAACTAAATACACACATTTTAGTTCCCTTTGTTAACATTTGCTTGATCCTGTTTGTGCTGAGCTGGCTTATGGTCCCTAAGTTGGCACAGTCTTAGTATAGACCAGAGAATGACAGTTTAATAGACCTCACACTGATTAAGAACATGTTAGCAATTTATGGAGCAGCCTGCTCTATTTCTCACTATGTTAAAATTCTGATAAATTTTAGGGAAGAGAGGGAGAAAATTCTCCCTCAAGCACAATAAGAACAATGCTATGATCTTACACTTAGATGACTCGTCACATCTCACAAATGATGTTCACACACACCATCCCATTAGATCCTTTGAAGCCACTGGAGAAGGGCAGAACAAATGATTTTACTGCCGTGTCAGAGTTAAGGAATTTGAGAATCAGAAATGGGTGTTTCCCAAGGTACCATGGCAACTATATTGCAGAAAGGGATTAGAATTCATGTCATTTCAGTCCTAGTTCAGGATTTTCCTCAGCATTCCCTCTTCCTTTGGTTCCAGAGCAAGATTGAGGGAGAGGTTAGTGGGGATGGAGATGCCCGCCACAGTGTATGACACTTCTGAAACCTGCATTCCGTGGCCTCATCCACCATTTTACCCAACACCGAGGAGGCTTGGGAGTGGCAGACACATCTCCCTGACTGACGTAATGAATTTTCCACCAGTGCATACATTATGGAATTTCATACAAAAACAACTGTCTTACTTTTTCTTTCTGAGCCAGTTTATGTTGGCAATTCATTCACAGCCTGTTCGTTCTGCTCCAAGGGAAAAGTAAAAATACTGCAGTTAAAAAATATCTGATGAAAGTACAAGATTAAATAGCAACAATAATGACAGCTCTATGAAGTTATTATAATGAGATTTATTGTGCACCTGGCACAACACACTTAGCAATCTTCTTCCACCAACTGGAGAGCAATATAAAAATCGTAGTTCTTAATTTAATGGGAAATTGCCTCAATCATCTTGAGGCAAAGACTTCAGTCTATACAAAAACATTAAGAAAATAATTTTATTTCATAATTTTATTTTAACTAAATTCTTAGGTGCTTGAAGATTTTGTGGTGGTAGGAGAGGAAGTAGAAAGTAGAGTAAAAGGCAATGAAACAGAAAGAAGAAAATAATTATTGTCACCAAAGAGCAAAGGAGAAATCTTTATCTATTCATTGTCATTAATACCTCTATTTACTTTAGAAATTATTGTGTGGCAGGAAATCCTCTCCACCAAAATGTTAATACAAATAGCATGAGACATTCAAAGATAGTAAGCAAACACTGTTTAATTGGGGGTGGGACAGTCAACAACAAAAACCCCTCCTACAAAACTAGCCAAATGCCATTAATGACCAATAATTTTCTTGCTATACACAATAAACAAGTTACTGTTTACTGTGCCCTTCCTGTCTTTCCGAGATGTTCCAAAAATCAAGACAGACTACGTGCATTTTTTTCCTTTTAAGATAGTTGAAGAAAAAAGTTAACAAAAGCCAGTAAGAATTAGAAAACATACTAAGTTCACCTTATCTTCAAAACTTAACAGCCTATTGCTATCTTTTACACAAATTGGTGCCCCCCTCCAATTTTGGTGAGTAAGGTTCTTTTTACAGATGATTTAGACAAAAGTTAATAGCTTTTTAAGACAGTTGCACATGTGCTGGGCTGAAGTACACACATGTATATATGTATACACACATGACACATAGAACTCATCACATGAAGACCTCCACAGTTTCCCCTCTTCACATATTTCCATTAGCTAAAATGGGCACAAATAATGATTTTATAGTAGGAAATAAAACAAATGAAAATCAAAATCAGAAACTGTGAAGTGGTATGCTGTCAGAGTCCAATAAAATAAGTCAACGCACATTTATGTAGTGGTAAAGTGCTAGAAAGTTCTTTCATTAGTATTCTAAAAACGATTATAGTAAAAAGAGGTTTGCCGTTTCATTTGATGGTGGTGACCACAGGCACCATAGCAATGGCATTGGCTGAGTGGGAGTTGATGATGTCCTCATACTCCGGTGGTGGGTCTAAATGAGGTTCTGTTTCACTCCTCTGAAGGTTCACCTGGCCAGTGGCTTCCTCATAGGTTGGTGGAGGATCACAGTTGGACAGGCGAGTGGAGACAGAATCTGAACGCCCAACTACATATTCCAGAAAGCCTGGAGACATTCCACTGCTATCAAACACTTCATCTGGTGGGGGTGGCGGAGTAATAATATTAAGGTGCTGAGGGAAAGGGATGTGACTTTCGGTCACTGTCTGTCTGCGAGTTTTGTTTCTTAGGAAACATCTCCAGATTAGGAAAATGACAAGGAGAATAATAAAGAGGCCAAAGATTAATGGAAAGGTAAGGTAAAATTGAAACCAGTCACTTCCTCTGTTACTCTCTCCTTGTTGTGCTTTTGTATAGGTGTTCCAAAACTCGTTCTGAAAATAAAAGACAAAATCAATTGAAAATCAGTATGATCAAAACATAAGAAATATCAAATGTCTGGGTTCTATTAACATAATGGACAAAAACCCCAAACCAGATTTATTGGTTTAAATGACCTACAGCCAACATTTTTCGTAACAAGAAATTACAAATAAATCATGGTGTGCACTCTGGATCCTTCCTAAAATAGTCAGCACATGATTCTTTTTCAAGACTTGGACTTATTTATATCTTCAGCTATGGCATTTTATTTTTTCACTTATAGAATTTTTTTAAATCTTTCAATTACAGTTGACATACAGTACTTTATTAGTTTCAGGTGTACAACATAGTGATTAGACATTTATATAACTTACAGTGATCACCCCAATAAGTCTAGAACCCATCTGACACCACACATAGTTATTACAATATTATTGGCTACACTCCGTATGGTATACTTTACATAGCTGTAACTGCTTTGGTAACCGGCAGTTTGTACTTTTTAATCTCTTCACCTTTTTCACCCACCCACCCCCAACCCCCTCCCATCTGTCAATCATCAATTATTTCTCTGTATCCATGGGTTTTTTTATTCATTTATTTTGTTTTATAGATTCCACATATAAGTGAAATCATGTGGTATTTGTCTTTCTCTATCTGACCTATTTCACTTAGCATAATATCCTCTAGGTCCATCCAAGGGAATTGCAAGAACGGCAAGATTTCTTTCTCTTTTTTTTATGGCCAAGTAACAGTCCATTGTATATATATACCAATTCTTCTTCATCCATTCATCCATCGATGGACATTCATGTTGCTTCCATATCTTGGCTATTGTAAACAATGGTGCAATGATCATAGGGGTGCAGAAGCCATTTTAAATTAGTGTTTTGGATTTCTTTGGCTAAATATCCAGAAGTGGATTTGCTAGGCTGTATTATAATTCTATTCTTAAGTTTTTGAGGATTCTCCATACTGTTTTCCACAGTGGCTGTAGTAATTTACATTCCCATCATCAGTGTGTGAGGGTGCCCTTTTCTCCACATCCTCTCCAACACTTGTTTCTTGTCATTTTAATGACAGTCATTCTAACAGGTGTGAGGTAATACCGCATTGTGTTTTCATTGGCATTTCCTAGTAACTGGTGACAGTGGCTCTTTTTACCTGCCTGCTGGCCATATGTATGTCTTCGTTGTAAAAATGTCTATTCAGATCCTTTGCTCATTTTTTAGTCATTTTTTGTTGTTGAAATGGATGAGTTTTTAAAAATGTATTTGGATATTAACTCCTTATTGGACGTATGATTTGCAAATTATCTTTTCTCATTTGCTGTGTTGCCTTTTCATTTTATTGATGGTTTCCTTTGCGGTGCAAAAGCTTTTTAGTTTTATGTAGTTCCATTTATTTTGCTTTTGTTTCCCTTGCTATAAGAGTCAAATCCACAAAAATACTGCTGAGACCAATGTCAGGAAGCTTATTGACTGTGCTTTCTTCTGTGTATTCTTTGGTTTTGTGTCTTCTGTTCAAGTCAACACCATGTATTAAAGAGACTTTTCTTTTCTCCATTGTATGTTCTGGACTCCTTTATTGTAAATTGTCCATAAAAGTGTGGGTTTATTTCTGGGCTGTCAATTCTGTTCCATTGATTGATCATTGTGTCTGTTTTCCTGCCAGTACCACACTATTTTAGTTATTGTAGCTTTGTAGTATAGTCTGAAATCAGGGAGTGTGATACCTTTGGCTTTGTTCTATTTATCGATTGCTTTGGCTATTCAAGGTCTCTTATAGTTCTGTAATATTTTAGGATTTTTTGGTTCTATTTCTGTGAAAAATGCCTTTGGGTTTTGATAGGGACTGCATTGAATTTGTAGATTGTAGGTATTATGGACACTATAATGACGTTAATTTTTCCAATCTATGAGCAATGGTCACTTTTCCATTTCTTTATGTCTTCCTTAATTTTTTTCAACAATCTCTTATAGTTTTCAGTGTACAGGTCTTTTACTTCCTTGGTAAAATTTTCCTAGGTATTTTATTTTTCTGATGCAATTGTAAATGGGTTTGTTTTAATTTGTCTTTCTGATTTTTTCACTTTAGTGTATAGAAACATAACAGATGTTTGTATACTGATTTACCATATCAGTTTATTATTTCTAATAATTTTTTTGTGGAGTCTTTAGGGTTTTCTATAAGTAAAATCATGTCATCTGCGAATAGTGATGGCTTTACTTTTTCTTTTCTAATTTGGATGCTTTTTATTTCTTACCTGACTGCTCTATCTAGGACTTAGAATACTATGTTGAATAATAGCAGTGAGAGTGGATATCTTTGTTTTGTCCCTGATATTTTATAAAATACTTTGTTTTTCACTATTAAGTATGATACTAACTGTGGGTTTGTCAACATAGGGCATTTATTTTGTTTAGGTACTTTCCTCTATTGAGAATTTTTTATCATAAACTGATGCTGCATTGTCCAAATGCTTTTACTGCATCTACTAAGATGACATATATTATTTGTATACTTCACTTTGTTAAAGTGGTGTGTCACATTGATTGATTTGCAGATGTTAAACCAACCTTGAATCCTGGACTAAATTCCACAAGATCATGGTATATAATCCTTCTAATGTATTGTTACATTTGGTTTGCTAATATTTCATTGAGAATTTTTACATATGTGTTCATCAGGGATATTGGCCTGTAATTTTGTGTGTGTGTGTGTGTGTGTGTGTGTGTGTGTGTGTGTGTATTGTCCTTGTCTGGTTTTAATGTTAGAGTAATGTTGTCCTCATAAAATGAATTAGGAAGTATCCCTCCTCTACGGTTTTTTGGAAGAGTTTGAGAAGTATAGATATTAAATTGTCTTTTAATGCCTGGTAGAATTCACAATGAAGCCATGTGATCTTGTATTGTTGTTTTTTCGGAGTTCTTTGATTACTGTTTCAACTTTGGAAAGTTGTAGGATTCTAAAAATGTATCCTTTTCCTTCAGATTTGTAATTTGTTGGTATATATCTGTTTATAATATCTCTTATGATCCTTTGCATTTCTGTGATAGCTACTGTAGCTTCTCTTTTGTTTCTGATTTTAGTTATTTCAGCCTTCTCTGTTTTTTCTTAGTGAGTCTAGTCAGAGGTTTATCAACTTTATCTTTTCAGAATACCAACCCTTAGGTTCACTAATATTTTCTATTGTCTATATGGTGTCTATTTCATTTGTTTCCACTCTGGTTTTTATTATTTCTTTCCTTCTACTGACTTTGAGCTTCATTTGTTTTTTTCTAGTTTCTTGTGATTGTTTGAGATTTTTCTTGTTTTCTTGAAGTAAGCCTGTATCGTCATAAGCTTCCCTCTTAGTACCGCTTTTCCTGCATCTCATATGCTATTTCATAATTTCGTGTTTATTTGTCTCCATGTATTTTTAAATTTTCTTCTTTGATTTTCTTGTTGATCCATTAAGTTGTTCAGTAGCATGTTCTTTAATCTCCATATATTTTCTACTTTTCCAGTTTTCTTCTCATTTCTAGCTTCACACTATTATGGTCAGAAAACAACTTGATATGACTTAATTCTTAAACTTGTTGAGACTTGTTTTGTGTCCTAACATCTGGTCTATCCTTGATAATATTCTGTGTGCACTTGAGAAGAATGTGTATTCTGTTGCTTTTAGAGGGAATGTATATATCTATTGGGTACTAATTGCCACTTAAGGCCATTGTTTCTTTGTTGACTTTCTGTCTATCAGGAGTATCTAACTGTTTGGCATCTCTGCGCCACACTGGAAGAAGAGCTGTCTTAGGCCACACATTAAATACATTACAACATGTAATCACACAAAAAAAAATTCATAATATTTTAAGTAAATTTATCATTTTGTGTTGGGCCACATGTTGGACATCCCTGGAGGTGACCTATCCACTGATGTAAGTGGGGTTTCGAAGTCCCCCTGCTATTATTGTGTTGCTGTGAATTTCTCCCTTTAGGTATGTTAATAGTTGCTTTATGTATTTTGGTGCTCCTATGTTGGGTATCTACATAATGATAAATATTAGGTGTTGTTGGTGGCTTGTCCCCTTTATCATTATATAATGCTCATCTCTGGCTCTTGTTACCGTTTTTGGCTGAAGTCTGTTGACTACTGTTTACTTGGAGTATCACCTTCCATCTCTTTGTTTTGAGCCAGTGATTGACTTTAGAGCCCAGAAGAGTCTGCTGAGGTAGCATATAGTAGGGTCTTATTTTTTAATCCATCTAGCTACTCTGTGACTTTGATTGGTGGGTTCATTCCACTTGCCTTGAGGTAATTATTGATATATGAGGGCTTACTACTGCCATTTTATCTTTTGTTTTATTTGCTCTATATCTCCTTTTTTTCTTGTTTCTGTCTGCCATTTTAGTTTGGTGATTTTCTATGATTTTTTTTCTGATCCCCCCCTTTTTATGTTTTTTTTTTGTTTCTGTTCTAGATCTTTTTTTGTGGTTACCATGTGTTATGTATAAAATGTCCCATAGATAAAAATAGTTCTTTTTATGCTGGTAGTGTCTTATCTTCATTTGCCTATGCAGCTTCTGTCCTTTTCTTCCATCCTTTTTATGTTTTTCTTATCACAAACTGTTATTAGTTCTTTAACAAACTGAAGTAGCTATAGTTATTTTTTAATGTGTTTTTTTCCTTTAACCTTAATGCTAAACTTTAGTGATTAACATCATATTCTGAACTAGCTTTGCAGTTCTCTGATTCTCTCTATTATATTAATCAAAGTTTTATATACTTTTGCTTTTTTCATTTCAGGTGCAAGAAGTAGTTTAACATTTCTTATAAGGCGGGTCTAGTAGTGGTGTACTCCCTCAGTTTTTGTTTGTCATAGAAAGCCTTTATTTCTTCTTCATATCTGAAGGATAACTTTGCTGGATACTCTAAGCTGGTGGGTTTAAACTTTCAATAGTTTGACTATGTCATCCTCTTTTCTCCTGGCCTGTAGAGTTTCTGCTGAGAAATCTGCTGATGACCTAGTGGGGGTACCTTTATAGGTTACTCAGTTTTTTCCCTGGCTCCCTTTCAAATTCTTTATCATTGACTTTTAACAGTTTTAATATAATGTGTTTTGGAAGTCTTTTTGCACTGAGGCAATTAGATGTTCTGCTAGCTATTATTTCTTTAAATAAGCTCTCTGTTCCCTTTCCCCTCCTTCTTCTGGAATACCCATCATTCTTATGTTGCTTTTCCTACTGGAGCTGGATACTCCTCTTGAGAGTTTCTTCATATTTTAAAAATCTTAGTTCTCTCTCCTCTTCCACCTGAAACATTTCTAAATTTCTATCTTTTTGAGTTCCCTTATTCTTTTCTTCCATATGGTAAGCTCTGTTTCTGGTGCCTCCTAATTCATTCTTTATCTCATTTCTTGAGTTCTTCAGCTCCATAATTTCTCTTTGGTTCATTTTCAGAGTTCCATTCTCTTTGGTAAATTAATCCTTGTGTTCATTAATTTTATTCCTGAGCTCATTGAACTGTCTTTCTGAATTTTCTTATAGGGTGTTGAGTTTCTGCATAACTATTTTGAATTATCTATCAGTTAGATTGCAAACTCTCCTGACTTTAAATTTAGTTTCTGGAGAATTGTCAATTTCTTTTGACGGTACCATATTACTGCACTTTCTCATGGTGCTTGATGAATTTTTCCTCTTCCAGCACATCTGAGATAGTGAAGTAGTGAATATCTTTCTGAGTTGACTCTAGCTATATTTGAGAGCTAGCACTTTCCACCCAACACTGCTTTTGCCATTGGCATCACCAGTGCCCTCATTGCTGCTTGTGTCTCCGAGGTTGTTGGTGCTTTGCCACTGCTGGTGTTGCAGGATTGTGGGCGCCACCACTGTTCCTGGCTCCTCAGATTATAACCACAGCTGTTACTAAGGGTACCAGGGTCTTGGCTGTAGCACCTACTGCTGGGACAGTTAAGGTTGCCAGCACTGCCACCATGGGGTGGTACCTGGGTTGTGGGCACTGCTACAATTCCTAGAACATCAGGTCACAGGTGCTGCTGCCACCAAGGGTTCCAGGTTCTTAGATGCAGCCCCTACTGCTAGGAAAGGCTGAGGTTGCAGTTACCACCACTGATAGATGGTGCACACAGATCTTGGGTGCCGCGGTGGTTCCTGGAGCCTCCAGTCTTGGGCTCTGCCACTGCTGTTCTCTGGTTCCATCCCCTCCATGAGGTCCAATCTGTCCACCTTCAGATGTATGATCTCTTGGGCATCCTGGTGTGTTATGCAAAGGATCCTCTGTTAAGCAATGGGTGTCCTACTGGTTGTAATTTAAAGGCAAGAAACCAAGGAAATGACTCACTTCTCCATGGCACTGACATCACGCTGGGGAATAAAATTTTTAATCATATACTTATGGATACCTATTCAATTTTCTTTTATCTGCAGATGGGGATTTCTCCTGTCACTTCCTAATCTCTCAGGTCATTGTCTCCTTTTCCCCCATGTAATCTCATCCATGAAAATTAACAAGTATGTGATGTCAAATAATTATATAATTCTAAAACCTTAGATAAACACATTAGAAAGTGGCTCTTTTATATTATCCACATCATATTGGGATAATTAAGCATCAATAATGCACATGAAAATGATTTTTTTTCATGGCTGGCTGAATACTTTGACTTCTCTAATTTCTTTGACATGCTGGAAATAAAAAAAAAATATACAGACTAAAAGAAAATAACCAGATTTTTCTTTTACATGGTTAAAATGAAAGCCTAGACAAAAAGGAATTATAAAACCAGATTTTTACTTTACCTATAGTAACTCAATCCACACTCAGTAATGAAGGTGTAAGTACTATTTCCACTTGCAGATGAGGAAATGGAGGCCCAGAGAGGTTACCTAATACTATACCCAAGGTCATTTAACACAAAAATGTTGGAGCTGGAATTTGAACCCAAGGGGCCTGGCATCCAAGCCAACCAAAAAGCAATCTACTTTAATGTATAAAGCATTTTGAACCTGTCTGGCTACTTTCCTAGAAAATTCAATCTGCCATGTTAAATTTTAGTCAAAAGTGAGCTGGCTCGGTTTATAAATTAAATATTTTCAATTAAAGTAACATTGATCTGATAGAAAGGTACTTACTGACAGATTTCTTTGGGAACTAGACTTACATTGTTCTTTAGGCCGGAGAATCAGATGAAAATTCACTCGAAATCAAGACTAATATAATTGTCATTCAAAAAAAAACCCAACTCAGCTTATGTCTCTGAAAGCTATTTAAAAAGTTCTTCATCTCACTGAAAGCAGCCAAAAGATACTCAGGAAGAGCAAATGATCCCAAGACTTGGTAAAGCAGTGTTTTAGAGGGAATGAAAACTTGTTTAATGAAGAAAAATCTCATTAAAGGTTCTCAGTAATTTTAGAGCAGGCTAAAATTATACAAATAATAAATGTAATCTGAATGTTCCAAAGAGGCCTGACAACCATTTGAGAGAGAAGAACTGCAAAAGTTAGATGTTTTATCACAATAGGTGGGTTTTAGAACAAAATTCAGTATGCGCAGGATTCTATTAAGCAACATTAGTTGCTTTTATAAAATGTGACTTTCTGTTTTGAATTTTCTCACTGCCATTTATAAGAATATGAGTGCTTCAAGGCCTGAAGGAGCATTCATAATTCAGAGTAGAACTGAGAATGTTCTGCAGTCTCTGATCAACTAGCTCAGAATCTACCCTGTGAAGTCTGGAAGTGGGTAATGTTCCCACCTGTGTTGCTGAAGCGGGCCCTGCAGTGTTTATATCCAGCGCTCACGTGGCTTCTCCCTTTCCTTGAACAAGGATGACAGAAAGGGAAGGAAAGGCTATCAGAGATGAGGGGGAAAATAAACACCACAATCCTAGATCAAAAGGCTGCCTAATTGAAAACAAGTTGGGGCATGCCAGCAAGAGGTTGTCGAAAAATTTTAAGATTCTTTATCAAGATGGATGTTCTGGGGAAAATGTCTAGACTGACATAAGTCACTTAACATGTTTGTGTTAATTCTTTTGTCTACAGATTAGGAATGTGTAGATTTAACTTCTCAGAAAACAGGAAAATAAAACATTTGTAAATTACTATATAAAAAGTAAGGCATTATTTTGAAAACTGCCATTAGGGTATAGACAAGTTGCTAAGAAACAATATTTATGCTGAGTATTGTGCCAATTCAATTTATTTTATGGTAAGTTAAAAACTATATAGCTGGGGGATGAAGAACAGAGTATGGTTTCATGTGTTTTAAAAAATAATTATGAGGACTATTATTTAGCAAAGTGACAACACAGCTTACATAAAGTAAAACCTCTATAATGTAGCTATAATTATTTGGAAAATATTAAGGTTTAGATTCAGCATACTTGAGGGGGGAATTGATAGTGTACTGGTGTAAGACGCAGCAGGAGGAATGTCAAATCCCAAAATATCCCTTATGACCACTATTAAAAATTGATGCTAAAAATTCATTCTTTCAGGGTTCTAGTATAAGACAGCAATATACAATGACCCTGAACTTAACTCCTCCCATGGACATACTGAATCTACAGTTACATATGGAACAAATTCCTGTGGAAGGGAAAAAAACCTAAGAATTACCTGGGCAATTCCTACATATTGGGTGAAAGGGGAAAAAACACATTAAAGGAGAGAAAAGAGGCTGGGACAAGGTCTTGCCATAAATCCAAACCCTGGTGCAGTGATCCCCAGTTGGGAGGGAACTCAAAACCATGAGCTTCTCCCTGAGGAGCAAAGGATTTGAACCTCATATTGGGCACTGCAACTTGTAAGTCCTGCCTCAGGGAGATGAGCCCCTAAAACATCTAGCTTTGAAAGCCAATGGGGCTCATGTCCAGGAGACCCACAAAGCTATAGCAAACTGAGAAGTGGTTCTTAGAGGGTTCATGCAGGCAGACTTGCCTAGCACTAGAAGCCCACTGAAAGGCACCCAGACTTTGTGTGAAAGAGGTTTACTTGCTTACCCTAAAATATCAGCCTGAGGGGCAGACATTTAATTTAACACACATAGAGGGGCTTGCTGAAGTACTCTGGGGTATGGAGTACAGCAGCACCATCTTTGCACTCTCTGCCGTGTTTCAGCTCACTGGTCTCTCCCAGATAGCAGCTTGTATCTTCATCTGGCACCCTGATTTTTGCACCTGTCACCCAGAAGTCACCTGGTTCTGGTGGCACGTAGGGCTTATGCTCATAGGTCCTATGCTCATAGGTCCTATAGGACTGTGACCAATGAGAGAAAATGTTCTTAATCAGCTACCACCCCCAGGGCACAGCCAGACTCTTACAGACTGAGGTGCTAAGTCTTTCTGTGAAAGAGGCCAATTAGCTTATCTTCATAGCTGCAACCTGAGGGGTAGGCTTCTAATTAAGCACACACCTAAAGGCTGACTGTAATAAAGCAGAAGGCAGGAAATTACAAAGAAAGGAGAATTCAGTAAAACAGAAAATAAAAAAAATAGAAAATATAAATAAAACCAAACATATTCTTTAAGATTAAAAATAACAGTAAATCTCTAGACACACCAATCAAGAAATAAAGACAGAAAACATAAATTACCACTATCAATAATGAGAGAGAAGACATTACAACAGATCATGAAAAGGGAACAATAGTGCCATGACTCAATTAGACTAATTATGATTTACCTCTAGCAACTGGGTATATTACAGCTGGGCATATTATTACAAATTGGGGTTCTTTTAGCAAGAAGGGGGTAAAATGGTTTTTAGATCAGTAATAAACAGTGTCTGCCATACTTATCATTAGCAACTTAGAATATGTTAATTTAGGTGATTACTCTTTCTCCCAAAAAATATTGGTGGTAGGGCAATACATAAACACTGCAATGAATACAGGATTTCTAGGATAATGTGAGTAATAGAAGATGTGGTAGAGTGGACAAAGCAGACAGAATGGTGTATGCTGGAACAAAGTATCCTTTTGTGGTAAATTGAGGAATACTAAAATCCCTAGTAGATAATTACTTACCTCTGTTTTGTCTACAGTTTGCCCTAAATTTTAATATTTTAAAATAGAAAACAGCAAAGTGGAATATAACAGTTTTAATGAAAAACTAATACAAATTCTAGAGTTATGGGGAATTATTATTTTTATTAGCTTACCTCATTGTAGTTATTAGTATGCACCTGGATCCTTATAATGTATAAAAATGTATCTCTATAGAATTGAAGTTTCATTAACTTTTCATAGAACTAATTCTTTATCATCTCCTCTATCTCTTCAGGCATTACTCTAGAATTATAAGGAAACCTCATCAGTTTACTTAGCCTAAAGACAGCTCTCTTGAAAAATGATTTCATCATCAAACCAAAAAAGTTCAAAATTGTCTAAAAGTTCAGGTTGTCACTTCTCTGAAAATAACAAGAAATCTCAGCCTACCTCTATATTCCTTCCTCATTGGCCCAATTATATTGCAAGTTCTAGTAAGTTTTCTTCTCTTCAAGACATCCTGCCACATCCATGTTTGTCCTCTACAGGGTATGATGCTCTTGAGTACCAGATTAGGAATCAAAGGCCAGGAGTTCCAATCCCAGCTGGAAATTGGGCACATCATTGGTCCTGTTGGCACTCACAATATTTGTGTAAAGATGGAAAGAAAATCACCTGCTTTGCTTGTTCCACTAGGTGTTGTACGAAAGCATTTTAAAACAGTAAAAATAATACAGCTAAGAGTGGGTGAGTACCAGCACCCGATTTTTTACTTCAATCATAACTGGGCTTGAATAAGTACACTGTGATATGTCTTTATTAATAACCTAGTAAGAACCACCATAAGAGGTCTGGAAATAAATTGTCCTATTGTACAAACTCGAGCATAACCATCACCAGTTAAATTAGGAGGGAACTGCGTTCAATGCTGAGGAAGAGGAGGGAAGACACTGAATTAGGAGACTGGGTCCCATTTTGGACTGCATCCATCAATAACTTGCTATGGGAAAATGTGCAAATCAACAGCTTCTCTGGGGCTGTTATTTGTGGAATGAAGAGCTTGACCTATTTGGTTTTTATGGACCCTGTAAATTAAAAGATGAGTGGAGCCTATTCCATCAGTCTTTCTTCGACAATGAAATGGGAAGAAAAATCAGCTTTTAGTCTATTCATTATGGGCAGTGATTGGTATCAAATATTAGCTTTGGAATGAGACAATATCTTAACATTCAAATAATAATGCTATTTTAAGTTATGGCATTAGAGCGACCCTCTAAAGCATACAAATCAAGAAAAGGCAGAGCCCTCTTTGCTCTGTTGGTTGCTGTATGTGTAGTGGGAGAATAAATCCTGTTTGAGCTCAATGGTACCGGAGACCTAGGGCCAACTATCACAAAGTTCCAATTTCCTTTGCCATTGATTTTATTTTACTTTGGAAGTGGCTAAACTGTATTCTATTTCTATAGTTACTAATACTCCAACTATGAGAACCATCCATGGTCAGAAGCCTTGCCCTGGAGGGACTGTGCCCTAGCACTGGGGGAAAGAACCAGTGACAGCCACCAATATTAAAGGAATCAGCAGCTACCCACTGTAACAGAAATTGATTTAAAGTAGTGGTCCCACCCAGGTGGGAATCTCTAAGGAGTAGGCGGGGGTGGTGACTGGTTGCTGTATTTTATCAAATATACCATGGATTGAATAGCATACTGTTTTTATGTATTTAAAAAAAAAAAAAGAAGATATGTGCTTTCAACCAATCCATAACATGTCAGTGATTGTAAACTGTACCTCAATTTCAGAGAAGTTAAAATGTGAATACATGATTGGAGAATTGATGAAATATGGTTTTGTCATACACTTGCCTGAATATAAAAATAGCTACTTTTTGCCCTGGCCTGTGCAGCTCAGTTGGTTAGAACATCATCCCATAAACCAAAAGGTCACAGGTTTGATTCCCAGTCAGGGCACATGCCTGGACTGCGGGCTTGGTCCCTCATCTGGGCATGTGTGAGAGGCAGCTGATTGATGTTTCTCTCACACATAGATGTTTCTCTCCCCCTCTCTCTCCCTTCCCCTTTCTCTAAAATCAATAAGCATGCTCTCAAGTGAGGATTTTTTTAAAGTAGCTACTTTTTTTACTATTCATAATTATATATATTTTGGTAATTTATTTATGTCCACAGTAGTCTACAGCATTATGTACAATGATAGAAAACATTAATAAAGGAAAAATTGGCATTTTCTGTTGAGTAGTGCGTTATTTAACAACCCTTCAGCCTCATCCTAGAAATGGGTGGTTTCTGACTTTCTTCTTGCTTCTTCTTTTTTTGGAGATGTGGGTTTAGAGTATTAGGCTATGGAATGCAATTCCTTGGGTTAACCAGTAAGAAACCCCTGTTCTCTGAATTCCTAACTAACCCCCTCCTAGCATGCGATGGGAGGCACATGACATATTTAAGATGAAAAAATAGATTCACTTAATCATTTACCAAGCAAAGCTGCTGATAAAGGGTTCTCCTCAAGTCCCAATTTGAATGCGAAGGTTTTATTCTCATCAATCCCACTGACCGACTGCAGCTCACTGTTGGATAATAGGAGCCATTTCTAACAATCACAGTACTGCCCATCAAGTAGTCAAGCATTCTAAAGCAACAGCCCAGTGGCTGACAGGGCCACTAGCATCACAAATGCACATGCTAGGTTGGCTTGTCACACTTTTATAAATTGAAAGTGACCGTTTATCCCTAAGACTCTGAACTACTGAGGGGAGCTCCAAGAAAGCCATTTGTAGGATACTGCCATTTCATTCCCTGAGTGGACTTCCACGTAAGCAGTGGACTGGTTGATGTACCTCACTCCTGCTCCCCTGCCCTATGCCCATATCAAGGGCAGGGTACATTTGAAGGAAAGTGAGATAGAGTGTGGCATCAACAATGGAGCAGATCCTTTCCAAGAATTAAAACGAGTTGTCCGAATTCCCCATAGGTTAGGTGGATACTGTGGAAAAACTTCAGCTGTGTTGCTGCTACTCTGACCCAGAGGTCTATTTGCCAGGCAAAGGGCCTCCGAAACAAGGAAGTGAGGTGTGCGTATCAGGATAGGAGCCAGCTACAAAATAAGGCAAAAGAGGTCTACAGGAATCATAACTCCTATTTCTGGAACTGTGTTATGGGGAGGCCTCTTCTAGGACCCCTTGAACATGGTATACCTCCCACCCAACTTGTAATTAGACCCACCACAAAATTAGTTATAGCCAAGAAGTGGCTATAGCAATACCAGTTAAGTTAGAGACATCTGTCCCCTTTCCCCTTTCTTCCCTCCAGTCCTCAAAATACCAGAGGAGAGAGAAGTGGGAGGGGATAAGGGATAAAGAGAAGATCATGCCTCTGTCCTCACTGCATGATCCTAAGGTCAAGCTTTAGCAGGAGCTGGAGGGGTGGAAGAGGAAAAGGTGAGCATAAAGTGAATCCAAAACTAAAGTTTGGAATGGAAGAGAGTGAATAGGTGTTTTTATGCCCAAAGTGCCTAGATAGGTATGAGATCTGTCTGTCTCTAAGGAATGAAAGTAATTTAAACTGTGGCTACAGTTTTTAGTGGCTACACAAGGCAAGGTCTTTTAGACACGCGACTCATCATTTATGTGACCTTAAACTCTGGTGCAGTATTGCAGTGGAACCCTTGGGATTCTACCAGATCCATTAGAAGAACTCCTCCAGCAAATTAATTCTAACAAGGAGCACTGATGAAATCTGAAATTCTGCATGTGTCTTCAGTTCAATTATGGGTAAACAGCAGCATATTTGGAGGTGAAACAGGGCATCACTGACTAGACATTGCTGTCTACAATATGCAGAGTTAAATTAAAGCTGTGGTGTAGATGACTCTACAAGTGACAGAAAATGGGCCAGTCAGTCCCACAGTGCCCAGCCTCTGAGGGCAGGTCTGAAAAAGGTGAACTGGCACAAGGAGAGGAAACTGGGTGGGCCAAGGTTCACAGACTGCTGGCATGAGCAGGATAGATCCACACTGGAGCCAAGTCCACTGTTTTGGGAATACACAGGCTGAAATCCTCCAAATTAAGTTACTATCATACTGTGAAAAGCAGAACTGAGACTACATAGGATGTATAGTCTACAAAGGGCCTAACTGCTACAGAATGAAGTTCACTAATTTAAAAACAATATCAAAATATAATCAATAAACATTTACTTTAAATAATCACATAATGGACAAAGTGATACCTGCCTATAGAAGTCACGCCTTCTGCATCTCTCCATAACTCAGAATACCAATTGCATGAAGTAACATACTTTGGCCCTGTTTGACTTATTCTCAAGAGACCCCAAAAAGAAATAGTGAGAAAGCCTGTGGGAGCCCCAGGAAACAACCCCCCCATGTGGCTGAAGGGAAGCTTCATGTTTGGCCCCTCCCCCCCCAGAGGATCTGGGATGGGTCTAGGGAAAGGAAGGTGTGGGAAGACTTGAATGGAAATGCATCAAGTATGGCTGGGAGATGGCCACAGCACTGCCCCACATTTGCACGCCCCCCTCAACATGTCTATGCCCCGACTCAGATCCCACCTCCCTTTCTTCCTGGATTCCATTGTCCCTCAAAGGGCAAAGTTCTGAATCAGTGGCTAGAGTACCATCAATGGATCATGAGAAGCTAACTGAAATAAGAATTTCTCTAACAATGCCAAAGAATTTGAGTTTCTGCCTGTAAGAGCAATGAGTAATCTCCAGGAAATTAGTGACCAACTCTTAAATACCTCAGACACTGAGCATCTCTTGTAATCACTGTCTCTACACACAAGTGTTGACATGCTAGTTCCTACCAAGGGCTCTGAACTCAGAGATTTCCAATGTAGCTTTTGTAACATGCCCTTGTATGAAGGGGCACTGTGTATCTCTTTCTTAAATTTCTCTTACAACAATTTCCACACAAAAGCAAATTTAAATGGCATCCCTTTGGAACAAGAGGTATATCTACAAAGGAAATCTCTGGACTAGGTCTAAAATCCTTGGATATTATTAATTCAGTTTCTAAAAGGCAACAACAACTTGGGGGTGGAATAGAGAATGGAGTCCAGGTGATTAAGGTTGGTAACCTCAGTGATAAGTCATATATATCATGTAATGAGTCACTTCTGTGGTATTCCTACTCCAAAACCCCATAACATGATCTCAGGTGGGTCATGAGAAAATTACCAAAGACATCCAAAGGGAATAAGGAAATAAGAGAAAGGCTTGGGGTGATGCACCCAGACAGGAAAGTCAGCTCTAACCCCCAAAATAGCACCCACTGAAAAGCTTTCTGAGTATTTTAACTAAGCAGTTTTAGTTAAACCACTTGCTTTACAATGTAACAAAATGTTATCTGCTGATTACCTACATTAAAATCCCTAAGGTTCACCAGCAAAGCAGGTTCCCTGGCCCCATGGAGATCTGTGGACCCTGAAATGTGCATATTTAAAATAATTTTTTTTATTTTGTAATAATTTTAGATTTATGGCAAAATTGCAAAGATATTACAGAGCATTCCCCTGTATCCCCCACCCAGTTTCTTTTAATGTTAGCATCTTACATTGGGATGGTACATTTGTTATAATTAATGAACCAAAAGTGGTCCATGACTACTAACAACAAATGTCACTAGTTTTCCCACTAATGACCTTTTGTTCCAGAATACAATCCCCATTGCATGTAATCATCATGTCTCTTTAGTCTCCTCTGGTCTATGGCAGTTTCTTAGTCTTTTCTTCTTTTTCATGACTTTGATAGTTTTGAGGAGTCAAATATTTTCTAGAATGTCTCTCAGTTTGGATGTCTTTGGTAATTTTATCATGATTCCCCTGAGATCGTGTTATGGGGTTTTGGGGAAAAAATACCACAGAAGTGAAGTTCCTTCCCATTACATGATATATATAACATATCACTGATGACACCAACCTTAATCACCTGGACAAGGCAGTGTTTGCCAGTTTTCTCCATTGTAAACTTATTTCCTCCCACCTTCCATACTCCATTCTTCAGAAGATCATTAAATCCAAGCCTCACTCATAAGAAGCAGAGAATTAAGCTCTGCCTTCTGGGAAGAGGAATATTTACATACATAATTTGGAATTCTTATTTACTGTAGAATTCTCTCTTCTCTCCTATTCATTCATTCATTCATTTCATTCATTTCATTTGGGATTCTTGTATTTATTCTATGCTTTGGGTTATAATCCAACACTGTAATATAATCCAGTCCTCAAGTTTTTCAAGCTTTGGCCATTGACCATTCTTTGTTTCTTTGAGCACTTCCTTCCTTTCTGGTACTATAATATACTCTATCTCATTTTGTATTCTCCTTGCCCCAGGTCCAGAATCAGCCATTTCCCCAACGACTTTTGGTTTCCTTTATTGGGGAATGGTATTAAAAACCCAGATCTGGGCACTGAATGGGACTATGCAGTTTTGATAAGCAGCCATTTTGGAGAGTCAAGCACAAATAAAGTAGAAATAATTTGTAAAGGAAAATTCTGAAACAATTGTTTTTAAAGATTACTGCTGTTTTCTTCATGTTAGTTTAAGATTAAAAGTTCCCAAATGCGAAAATTCCTCATGGGCCCATAGAGAGGAAGAGAGAAAACAATGGTAAAAATTTTTAAAAAAGTCATTTCAAAATAAGTGGCTCTAATTTAATACCAAAAGATTAAAACAAAATATATGTATTGAAGACTTTCTTTGTTCTAGGCACTATGGTAAGTGCACAGTCCCAAACCAAATGCTGTAGGTATAATCTCTCCCTTTTAAATGGTTTTAATTTTTTAAAATATTTTATAATGGACTTTGACATTTAAAAAATAAAATCAATCTGCATAAAAGGAAGAAAGGAAGGAAGAAAGAAAGAAAGAAAGAAAGAAAGAAAGAAAGAAAGAAAGAGAGAGGGAGGGAGGGAGGGAGGGAGGGAGGGAAGGAGGAAAGAAGGAAGGAAGGGAGGGAGGGAGGGGGAGGGAGGGAGGGAGGGAGGAAGATGGAATTCCTGCCTTTTGCAACAACCTGGATTGAACTAGAGAATATTATGCTAAGTGAAATTAGCCAGTCGGTGAAAGACAAATACCATATGATCTCACCTATAAGTGGAATCTATTCAACAAAATAAACTAAGAAACAAAAGAAACCGCAGGCACGGAGACATGGAGCAGGCTGAAAGTGACCAGAGGGGATAGGGAAGGAGGACAATGGTGGAAAGAAGGGGAAGGGACTAGACAAAGAACATGTATGAATGACCCATGCACATGGACAACAGAGTGGGAATGGACTGTGGGAGCGGGGCTGTGCATGGGATAGGTGGAGGGGGGGAAGGGGGAAAAATTGAGACAACTGTAATAGAATAAACATGATTTAAAAATTAAAAAACTAAAAGAGAAAAAAAAAAAAGACAGAAAGTGAGGCCTAGACAGGTGAAAAATTCCACTAATAATACAGTCAGTAGATGGCAGAGCTGAGACACCAAATGAAGTCCATCTGCTTCTCCAAGCAGAGGATTTTGCCAAGGCATTCTGATAACTATGGCTTATTGTAAGCCTTTGTGTGTATACCTGCTGTCTCTACCAGGTCTCAAATACCATGGGGAAGGGTCAGCTTATTCATCGTTGTATGTCCTGTGTGTGTTACATAGTAGGCACTCAGCAGATGTCTGAAATCTGACCAAATTTTTACAAGGTGAAAATGAGAACTGCAAAGCACATTTTCTTCCACTGTATAACATAATTAGACTTTTGTTCCAAATTAGGTAAAAGTTTACCAAAAAAACCTAACACATTATATTGAAAGCAGACTTCTAAATTCACACAGTCCAGATTTAGGGATGATGGACATACATATGTATGAGTAAATCTGCGTGATAAATTTTAGTAAACCAAAGAATAGTTAATAAGTAGTCTAAGAGTTGAAAGAAAATCCCAAAAGCCAATCATCTTCCTTACTGCCAGGATTAATCAAGCATGAATTTCAAAGGTGAAACTCTGTAGTTCAATGCTTAACAACAGAGCAGATCCTTTTTAACATATAACAAACGCTATTCTGAAGTAGTTGTTCTGAAATAGATCAAGGATCAGAATGCCATTTCTATTACACTTATGAGACTAAAAGCCCTTGGGCATATCTTATTGCCAATGGTATGGATTCAATGGCATAAAGCAAGCTCAGATGTTAGGTTTTAAACCATAAATAATGGGGAAGGAACATAACCACAATAATAAAAAAAAATTAAATTAAGTCCACATCTATCAGCTAATTTGAGAATAAGTTTTAAATCACTTCTAATGAATTAAATGAACTTTGTGATATGCCAATCCATTTGATCATTCCTTCATTGCTTCATCAAATGCTTACTAATTCCTGTTATGTGCCAGCACTGTTTCATATGCTAAAACCATAGTTATGAACAAAACAGATGAGAAATGATGCTGTCATAGCGCCAACAGTTCTAGGGGGAGAGCACCAATGAACAGATACAACAAACAGATGTCAGATGGTGATAAGTGCTGGAAAGAAAAAGAATTCACAGAAAGGGCAAAGGTTGCAACTTAAAGTAGGATAGATGAGAGAGATGGTGGCTTGTAAAGTAGTAACAAGTATGGAGACTGAAAGGTAGACAGATTCTAAATAGATTTTCATGTTAGAACCAACACTTTTGGCAGGTGGGTATGGGAGACAAAAAACGGAAGAGTCGGGGATGACAACAAGGTTTAGGGCTTAGCAAAGAGATGGTTGGACAGTTACCACTTACTGAGTTCAGGCTGTGATAGGAGCAGATTTTGGGGGAAAGGACCCAAATCTGTCTCTGCTCAGTTTGAGAACCATATTCAATTCAAAGAGTACATGCTTAGTAGTCAGTTAGTCATACGGCTCTGCAGTTCATAGTAGCCCTCCAGGATATAAATAAATTTGGGGGTTATTAGCATTTCAAGCACTGTGAGTAAGAAAATGGGGAATGAGTATAGAGAAAGCAGAGTATCAAGAAAGGAGGTGGTTGCTGCAGGGGGGTGTGTGTGGTGGAGAGTCTTTTTCCTACAAGGTGTGAGGGTAATGAAAATGAGGCTACAGAGAGGAAAAGATGATGCTGGACAGTGCAGAGAACTGCTTGAGCAATTGCTGAAGGGGTAGTTTCAAAGCCTGCTGAAATGCAGCACCCAGTCTCTGCAGGCAGGAAAGGATAGAAGCATTGAGATGCATAAAGGCCAGCGACGTAAGCATTGAAAACATTGTTCACCTTGAGAGTCAATGATAAAACTAACTCAAGCAATGAAAGAGGTCACTGAGGTATTTAACACAAAACCAACAGCCTACAAAATACATGTCTGATCATGGATTTGCATATAAAGAACTCTCAAAACTCAGTAATAAAAGAAAACAAACAATCCAATTAGAAAATAATCAAAAGAGTGGTTGCTAGAGGTAGGAGGTGGGGGGTGGGATATATGATTCCATTTATATAATGTTCCAGCAATGACAATTATAGAGGTGAGAGAACACATTAGTGATTATCAGAGGCTAGGGATGATGGGTGGGGGGAGGGGGTGTGGCTATTAAGGAAGAATTTTGTGGTAATGAAAGTATTCTTCACCTCTACTGTTCATGGTGATTATAGGATCTACATGTGTGATAAAATGGCACAGAACTGTACACACAGAGTGTACCAATGTCAGTTTCCTGGTTTTGATATTGTACTATAATTATATAAGACATAACCATTGGGAGGAGACTGGGTGAAGGTTACAAGGGGACTCTGTATTACCTTTGCAAGTTTCTGTGACTATCTCAAAATTGAACGCTTAATAGGGGGCACAAATGGTAATGGGAAAATATAATAAAATTTAAAAATGAAAAAAATGTTTAAAAGCACAATGTATCTTTGAAAGTATAACTTAAGACTATGGGATTTCTTAGAACTCAAGTCAAGCTAAATATATGGTTCTTTAATTTAAAAAAATGTATAGCCTAGTACGTAAGTGTTCATAGCAACTTTATTTGTAATAGCCCTAAATTGGAAACAACTCCAATGTCCATATACATACAATGATACACCACTCAGCGATAAAAATGAATGAACTATTGGAACATGTAATATAGATGCATCTGAACATAGTTATGCTGAGTGAAAGAATTCAGACAAAAGAGAGTACGTAATGTATGACTTCCTTTATAGAAAAGTCTAGAAAATATAATCTATAGTGACAGAAATCAGTCAGTCATTGCCTGAGGGGTACTGTTTGTGGTGAGGTGAGAAGAGGCAATTACATGGAGCAAAAAGGAACTTTAAGGGATGATGAATTTGTTTACTATCTGTGAGGCAGGAGACAGCATAGGAAGAACTCTGAGGCTGGCCAGTGTCTAGCATCATGGTTGTCAGGAAACACGTTTTTGCACTTAGATAGAATGAGTAGCAAATCAAGGCAGGGAGGAAGAGGGAGACATGTCTCACCCACTAACTCAGCAGCCCTGAGCCTGGTCCGATAATATTGCCAGGTGTTCCAGCATCACAAGGAACACTGCTAGCAAGGAAGGAGAGAAGTCCTTGAAATGCTGTGTAGCACTTCCACTGTCTGGAGAAGAAAGCATTGAAACTGTGCTTTCATCCCAAGGCCTTAAATGTGGGAGGTGGCCCACGGTGCCCAAAGCAGCAGCCCATAAATAAATTTGGATAACAGCCCCAACTTTAATTAACTGCCTCCTGTCATGTGTCTGTTTTACAACAGGATGAACAAATGGAGTCTGGAGAAAGATAAGGATTCGGGCTAGCAGACTCCTATACTCAACTTTGGGCAGTCATGTCCCCCTGGGAAAGATGGCACAACATTTATCTGTCAATCAATATGTAAGTTCTTAGTCCCATTATGCCAACTATGTAAGTCCTTAGAACAAAGGACTGGCTCTCAGCTCTCTGGCCAGCCAGGGGCTTGCCACCCCAGCCTTTAGCTGCCCTTGCTTTTAGCCACCCTGCTTTGCCCTGAACCTCTGCCTTTCACCCCACCCCCCTAGCTAGGCCTGTTCTCTTCCATGGGAACGGATCACTAATAAACTCTGATTGTACTCTAATAGATTTGCTGATATGTAATTGTTTACATGCTGATCTGTAATTGTCTATATGCGTCAGTAAGAAGAACAAGTTCTCTCTTGTCAATACCTTGATTGTGGTGATGATTTTATGGGTATATTGAGATATATATCTAGATATATATCTATATATATCTAGATATATATATACATACCTATACCAAATACATATATATCACAAATTACCAAATTGTGTACATGAAATATGTATGGTTAATGGTATGTCAATTATAATTCAGTAAGATTTTAAATAATCATTAGCTTACACAAATAATAACCAGTTAGAATATATCATGGAAAAGAACACCCCATTTACAATAGCTAAGAGCAATACTTAAGAACCAACCTAAGAAATGTACAAAACCTTGAGCTCTTAAATGTAGAGCTCTTTCCTCTTACTCCTGGGTCCTCCTCTATCTATCAAGAGATCAAACCCCCTTTCTTTAAAACTTCTGCAATAAAATTTTACTTCTGTAATAAATTTTGATGTGCCCCTAGCAAATGTGACATCCCTTCTTTAGCACCTAGTGTTATTTACATGGTGCATAGGATTGAATCTTCACATAATGGATACCTCTGGTAATGTAACTTCAAGTGCAGAGCAGTTCTATAGAAATTACACCTTTGGCTTGTGCTTTCCTGTTCCTGCTCTCCTTCAATAGCATGCGGACTATTCTCACAGAGTAGGAAGAGGAGTTCAGGTATGTCTTTGGTAGGAGAAGTAAAATGTTTTAAAGTAGTGTCAGCATCTATTAGCTTACTTCACACTTTCTCTCAAATTAGGCAGAGTAAGGGAAAGTTATCTATATGCTTCTCCTTGCTAAGATGACAAATCTCATACACAAGAGTCCTATGGAAATGGGACCTGCAGACAGAGTATCACACAGGGACGTGAATCTAACTCTGCTAACCACACAGTATTTTTAGTTAGATGTCACTTTCAAGAGTTCTTCACAAGGGAAATTTTTAATTGCTAGCAATGCACACCATTTGGGAATACAGATTTCAAACATACATCAAAAAGGTAGGCAAATCTGGGTCAAAAGGCAGTTCCATTTTTAGCTTTTTGAGGAAATTCCAACCTGTTTTCCACAGTGGCTGCACCAGTCTGCATTCCCACCAACAGTGCGCTAGGGTTCCCTTTTCTCCACAGCCTCACTAGCACTTGTTTGTGGATTTATTGATAGAAGTCATTCTGACAAGTGTGAAGTGATACTTCATTGTGGTTTTAATTTCCATCTCTCTAATGGCTAGTGATGTTGAGCATCTTTACATATGTCTATGGGCCCTCTGTATGTCCTGTTTGGAGAAGTGTCTATTCAGGTCCTTTGCCCATTTTTTCATTGGATTGTTTGTCTTCCTGCCATTGAGTCAGATGAGTTCTTTATATATTTTAGAGATCAAACCCTTGTCCAAAGTATCATTGGCAAATATGTTCTTCCATACAGTTGATTCCATTTTCATTTTGCTGATGTTTTCTTTAGCAGGGCAGAAGCTTTTTAATTTGATGTAGTCCCATTTGTTTTTTTTTTCCTTTATTCTCCTTGCCCTAGGAGATATATTGGCAAATATATTGCTACGTTGGAGATCTGAAATTTTCCTGCCTATGTTTTCCTTTAGGACTTTTATGGTGTCATGACTTATATTTAAGTCTTTCATGTATTTTGAGTTTATTCTGATGTTTGGTTTAAGTTCTGCTGAGAATATACCCTAAGAACCCTGAATTGCCAATTCAAAAGGACTTACGTACCTCTATGTCCACAGCAGTCCTATTTACAATAGCCAAGTGCTGGAAACAGCCTAGGTGCCCATCAGTAAATGAGTGGACCAAAAATTGTGGTACATTTACACAATGGAATACTACGCAGCAGAAAGAAGGAATTCCTACCTTTTGTGACAGCATGGATGGAACTGGAGACTATTACGCTAAGTGAAATAAGCCAGTCGGTGAAAGACAAATACCATATGATCTCTCCTATAAGGGGAATCTAATGAACAAAATAAACTAACGGGCAAAACAGAACCAGAGACATGGAAATGTGGAACAGACTGACAGTGACCAGAGGGGAGAGGAGAGGGGGTAATAGTGGAAAGAAGGGGGACTAGTGAAAGAACAATTCTGAATGACCCATGGACATGGACAACAGTGTAGGACTGACTGTGGCAGGGTGGGTTGGGCAGAGGAGGACAAAGGGGGAAAAATTGGGACAACTATAATAGAATAACAATCAAAACATTTTAAAAACAGTAGGTAAATCTGTGAAAAATTTTAAAAACAGCCAATATACTTACAGTTTTTTCATTATTTTCAAAAGCTTCTCTTGCTTCCTCGAATGTGCAGACTTCTTCTTTGCATTCACGTTCAATGTTGCCCTGTCTTATTTCTTCAAAAAGTCCGTTTGCTCTTGGGTAGCGTTTTAGTACTGAATTGGCTTTTTCTCCAGTGAGGAAAACTAAAAAGAGATACAATAATAAGTATAAAATTGTAATAAAAACATGTGGAAAGTTAATATACAAGGTGAAAACTGCTAGATGCTCTTTAGAAAACAGAGCCAACATCCTAAACCTCTTTCTGTGAGTCAGCAATGAAGTAACATTTCCATTTAGCTCCAAACCACCACATCTGCCATCTTCCTCATCCTGTGAGTATGTCCTTTCAGTAGCAGTTGCCCTGGACCAGGGACAGTGACATAATTCATTATAATAAAATAAGTAAAATAAATATGTTACATTCACAGTTTAGCACATTCCTGCCAACATGGGTGTTTAAATATAGTAACAGTGATACCACCACTCATAACTATTAGTTAGTGGATACCCCCAGGCACTCTGCTGTTGGACAGCAGCAAGCAAATCAAAATCCAGTTTGTACATCATCAGTCTTTGTCCCTAACTACAAACAAATAAAATTCCAATTGACCTAATAATATAAATCCAGAGGACCCTTACTTGTATGAAAAAGAAGAGGTGACAAAACAATATCAAGAAATTAAGATAAATTGGCCATAATTCATTCCAAGGAACACTACTAATAATTTTGTTCTAAATTCAATTAAGTTAAATTGTGACCTTGAATATATTTCAACTCCATTTCACTGTCCTTCAGAAGAAGAAAATTCTGCATGACTTACAGAGGCATTTCATATAAACATTCAAAATGCATTTATGATACCCAATAAAATAAATAAGGCAAGAATTATATGCACAGTTATGGGGAATTATTTTTATTTTACAAACAGATTCAGTTAAAACTATACTTCAATTACATTTTTCTACAAGTGTCATGCTTCTTTGCAGAGATAAATACAATGCTACTAGAAATTAATCTCCACTAATGCAAAGAAGTTAGAAAATCCCCCAATCTGATAGGCTCCTGACATGGGCAAAGGCACATTACAGATACTTCAAGATGTTTTAAAAACAGACTGACAGTTGTGGGAGGGGAAAGAGGGGATGGGGTGAAAGAAGATGAAGGAATTAACCAAACAACATTTATGCATGACCCAGGGACACGGACAACAATATGGGGACTGGCTTAGAGGGTGGGGCTGGGTGGAGGTGGGGAAAGGGAGGAAAAGCAGGAACAACTAATAATATAAACAATATAAAATGTAAAATAAAGAAAATCTATATTTTGCAAAGAACATCTTGAAGTAAATGAAAAACAGTAAATGCTCTTTGAAAAATGGCGACAACAGCAACAAATTTAAGGTTTACCTCATTATAGAGATATGTCTTTCACTTTATACAAAATAGGGATTTATTACTGAGGATTATTTAAAGTATCCAAATTGGTACCAGCTAGATGGCACTTATACTAGGTTAAAAATTATGGCCTTCCATAAGTGTTTCCTTCCTTTTGTACCTCAGAAAGGTAACCATCTATAAAAGTGAATCAGAGTGACAAAATATCACTAGAAGAAATCTTAAAAAATACGCCCTGGCTGGTGTGGTTCAGTGGATTGAGTGCTAGTCTGCAAACCAAAGGGTAGCCGATTCCATTCCCAGTCAGGGCACATGCCTGGGTTGGGGGCCAGGTCCCCAGGGGGGCGCTCAAGAGGCAGCCACACATTGACATTTCTCTCCCTCTCTTTCTTCCTCCCTTCCCCTCTCTCCAAAATTAAATAAAATCTTTTTTAAAAAGTAAAAATTATGATAAGTTCTATGAAGGAAAATAAATGGTGGTATTGAGTTGAAGAATACCAGTAGAATTTTCTAGCAGTCCTTCTCACAGTTTAGCAGCATCAGAATTCCCTAGAGGACTTACTATCACAAAGATTGCTGTGCCCATCTCCCAGAGTTTCTGATTCCATAGGACTGGGTAGGGCCAAGTTACACTTTAGTAAGTTCTCAGGTAATGTTGGTGCTGCTGGTCCTACTACCACAGTTTGAGAACCACCAACTAGGAGCCTGGCTGGGTACCTGGGTAGCTAAACTGGTTTGTGTGTCAGTCCAATAGGCCAAGGTTGCCGGTTCAATCCCTGGTCAGGGCCCATACAAGAATCAACTAATGAATGCATAAATAAGTAGAACAATGAATTGATTTCTTTCTCTGTCTCATCAATTAAAAAAAGAAATGGAGAACCACTACCCAAATGTGAGTTCCTTAGAAAACTAGTTCTGAGGAAAGTGTTTAGAGAATGCTGGGATTAACATATTTAAAAAGGTATTTTACTGTGTGAATTTTGGGGTCCTTAATGTATATTTACTATATATTTGTAAATCTCCAGAAAAGGAACATGACACCTGCCTTTGTCATATTTATTTGACTATAGCGCCCTCTTTTGAGGGACATTCCACGGAATTAACAAATACCTAGCCCTCTAAATTATTTATGCCCTCTAAAATGACAAGTCTGGTCTCTATATATATCAAGGCCAACAAGTACATAAAGACAGTAACTGATTTCTCTTGGTTCTTCTATTTTCCAGGATAAACAGGCCTAGTTCCTTCATCTATTGGTTATATAAAATGTACAGGAGTCTCTGTGTCATCTTTATCTCATAAAATACAGTATTCTACACTGAGTGCAATACTCTAAGTGTAGTCTGACAGGGGCAAAATGGATTGGGCCTGTCTACTTCCTTCGTATAAAACACAATAAATATGTTAATGCAATCTAAGATATCCCTGGCTTTGGGGACAGTTTTCTTGAAGATAAATCAAACAATAATAACGTATTTTGCACTTTTAAGACAAAAAAGTGAAATTATCCTAAGAGAAAATAATTTTCTTATATGCTATCTACATGGAAAAGGGGAATCAAGGAATGTAGCTAACTCTTGTAAGCCACAGAAAGCAGGCTAATTCAGGTTAAGCCACTAAAAAGTAATGCAGCAGGACATAGATCTTCCAATCCCAGCCTAATCAAATCACCAAGACCATTACACAAACACCTTTAGTGTATTTCTTATACCGAGAGGCAAGGTAATATAATAGTGAGAATTCTCCTTAGAATAAGCTGGCAAGTAGATTTTATGTCACTTGCCAAATCTGGTCAATTAGAAGAACAGCCTGGAATAAAAATCTGACTAGGAAGAAAGATACTGTTACAGATTAGTTATGTCTACCATATAATAGGGAACAGGAAGTTGTGGCAGAGTACTTACTAGTCCTCATCGAAGTAATTTTTAAATCTAATGGATGATAACAGAATTAGGGTATTTTTAATGTGGAAACAAAATAAAGGGGAAAGTGGTAGCTTGGACCTACAGAATAAGATTAAATTAGGTTATCTCTTTCTAAAACACTAGGTAATTTCCATGATGCAAGGGCTTGTGTTGGAACTTCTAACATTAAAGCAGTGATATTTGAAACTAAAGTTCAGCACTTCCCTCTGCTTCCTTCTCATCAAATTGTATGAGTTAGCCAACACCAAGCAGCTCTTCGGCCACTACACCCCCACCTGGAACCGTATGTGCCTTCATCAGAGATTACATGATGTGACAAGTAGTATACAGAATGTGCATATACTTTGAGAACACAACACTGGGGAGTTATTCAAAATATGTACTTTTCTCATTAAAGGAAATAAAGACAAACTAAACTGTTTTCTTTAGATAGTTAGGGAAATCCTTATTAAAGAAAATACTTAAAATCTAAGACTGATACACACACATACAGCCACTATATATATATATATATATATATATATATATATATATATATATACACACACACACACTAAAAAATATTACTACTTTTTCATAATTTCAAAATAAATAGCTGTCACCTATGCTTTCTCTTCAAAATAAAATGATAAAAATAGATAAAATAAGATGGTTTCTCAAGGAACCCCCTAAATTACTGCCTTAAATCAAACCACGCAGTTGTATACTATACTTTTTAATGACTTGCAGGATACTAAGAGTCATATTTTAATGACAAAAATCTTTAGCCAAGTGAAATCATGTCCATACATTTGCTGAAAAGCAGAAGATGATAAGGTCTTAAAAATTAACAGCTGACTTGGAAAAATCTCTACTCCAATTGTCTAATCAGTTTTCTCAACTTTGGTCTTATATCAATAAAGGAGTCACTATTTAAAGTTGCACATGTTTACATTTTTAAGTGAAAATTCTTTTTCTTAAGACATATTTTCTGAGCACAGACTATGTACAATGAGATGATGACAAGTCACAAAGATGAATAGCAGATGGCCTCTGCCCTCAAGTTTCTTCAGTGCAAGAGATAGGAACTTAAAAGATGCACAAAGAGCTCTACTGCAAGACTGAACATGGTGGATGCTTTTTGAGGTCAAAGGGCAGGCATATTTCTACTGGATAAGTGTGTTTGGGGTTGGGGGAGGGACCTGTAGAAGGACCCCAAAGAAGTGTATTTGAGCTGGCCATTTAAAGATTGGAAGGAATAGGACGAGGAAAGACATTCTAGAAAAACAAAACAGTAAGAAGGCTTGGAATTGAATAAAGCAAGGGGCATAACTGAGGAACAGTGAGCTGGTCAGTAGGGCCAGAGTACAAGACTCAAAATAGAAAGAGTAGGAAATTAAGCTGGAAACAGGTCAATAGCCAGGTCACGGAGGCACTCAATGTTAGGGTAAGATATTTAAACTATTTGATAGCATTCAAGATTTTAGGCCAATTCCTCAGGGAGAATAACTTAGAAAATTATTTTATATATTGATATATAGTTTTACCTGGCCTTTAGCCTCTTCCCCTCCATCTTCTCCTCATCCTACCCCAAAACAGAGGAGGAAAGACTAGGTAAAAGGCCACTTAGAATAGCTTAGGTTAAGAAATCATGAGATCGTGCATTAGAATGGTGGTAATAGGAATGGAAAGAAAGGGACAAATGTGAAAGATGCAGACACTGGGTGATTTCTTTGGCCACTACAGCCACCATGCAACTTATTTCTCAGTCAGACCAAATTTTACCATTCTCCAAACAGGCTCTTTAATGCCTCCATAATTTTGTACCTAATATTTCCTCTGCCTAGTGAACTCTTATTCCATTCAGATGTAACAGCCTCTAAACACCTTCCCCAGAGTCTAATCCCTGCTTCATTAGAGCTGCTTATACACTCAATGTTTACATATACTTAAATTATAGCAATTAAACTGTATTATGATTTTGGTATGCCTATCTATTTCCCCCTCAAGACTAAGCTTCTTGAGGGCAGGGCTCATGTATTATTAATATTTTGATTCAATCTCTGTCTTTCATAACACCTAGTAAAGAACGTGGTACACAACAGGATTCAAGAAGTATGGCATGAATGAAAAGGCAGAATGGGAGAAACTTGATGATTGAGCGACTGGAAACTGGGAAGCCATGGACAATGCCTCTAATAATGAAACAGGACCACAAGCTTACTATGTGATTGTGAAATAAATACATTGACAGCAGACTTTCTAGTGAGACAGCACTCGAATATCCTATTTTTAGCAAAAAGAAACTACCTTTTGAAATTTGTAGAATACTGTTTTTGGTGCTCCCCTTAGGGAAGGCATTTTTAATTCTGTAAGTACCATTTGATTTCCCCTAATAGCTGTGTAGAGGTAGACTAGCTGAACACTCTTCTGGGAAGAGGGCATAGCCAGATGCTTTTTGGTTTAGCAAGGAACCAGCACCTTGATCCTCAAAGTGTACACCAAGGCCCCTCTCCCGCAGGGAGCTGTAGCAATTTCATAGAGAATGAGCAGGATATTTTACATTTTTGAAGGAAATGCACTGATACTCAATAGCTGTTGGACACCACACAAACTACTAACTTAAGGTAGCTCACAGTGTTAAAGAAAAACAGCAAAATGGAGTTGATACTGTTAAGAGAGCAATCTAAAATGGAGCCAGGAGTCCTCTGGGAAACTTAAGTTAACTCACCCCCTTTTTCAGTGAAACTGAACTTTCAAACTGTACTAAGCCAAACAGCTACATCCTGATACAGTTCCTAGAACTGGCTTTGTCTCACTGAACTCTCTGTTAAAAAATAAATTTTTCATCTAGTAATAGACATAAGGAATTAATCATAGCATAGTGTAAATCTGCTTGCCAGTACCAATCACAGCTCTTTCAAAGCAACTTATGTAATCCTTTTGAAAGCACCCCTTTTTCTGCCTTTATAAACTCATTTTTTTCCTTCTCAGAACACAGTTAGAGTTTCTACCAAAAATTGTGTTTCCTGGATTGCAATTCCTTTAAAAGATCCCCAAGTAAAGCTTTTGTTTGCCTTGCAATTCTTGGTCAAAATTGATTGACAACAGTTTCATCATTAGATAATTCTACATTCATTTCCTTTGTGAAGCTGGACTTTTGGCTGTGATTAAAAAAAGTGCTATGTGAAAAATCACTGTAGAATAGGAAATGAAGGTGGTATCCTTTGTATCCAACATTCTCCACTATCCAAGCAGAGCCCAAGGTTTGAGAACTTGTGCAGTGCCCCTCAGGCACATATATCATATTAGTAAGTAACTGAATGGCCATTTAAGGTTGAAATAAAAATATTGCTTTCTTGCAATTTATGTATCTTATTTTTCAAATGGCTTCTAAACTGTCAGGATATAAATACTTATTAAGTTGTTTGGACCTAACTACTTAATAGAACTATTAAGTATTTCTTTTGGCCTATAACTGCTATGAAAAAAAAAATCACTGTGACAACTAAGAGCACTGTAAACTCAAAAAGTTTGAGAACCTCTGACCTAGGGGTTCTGGAGACAGATGTAGCCTTGCCACTCTCTCCCAAATGCATTTGGCACACCAAGCTTGAACAGACTGCGAAGTCCCTTCTCTGAGAAAGGAGACCAAAATCCCTTCTGAAAGATCAGAGTTACCAAAGCCTGTCAGGTGGGTTATTGCTGTCCTGATTAGAGTTATAAGTATCAGGAAAAGGACACAGAGCAGTTCTCTGCACTATCACGTTACATCACTCAGTTGTTGTTTACCCTCAATTAGCTACTATGGTTCAAGGAGTTTAGGAAAGAGGCAAGGAATATAAAAACGGAGACAGGACCACCAAAAGCTGAAGCATTTGGGAATCAGGACTACTGTATTATGGAGTGAGCACTGATGAGTGAAATGCTAGGCAGAAGGATATCCTTTTCTTTTCCAAGCCCAGCTGGGGCAATACATGCCTCATAACGATTCCCTTAGTGTCTTTGGAACTGTTCTGGCTGCCAGAAAGCCTGGTTTGGGCTCCCTGGTTTTGATGTAAGACTATATACCAGCAACAGTGGCAATACTATCAAGAGCAAGAGAAATTGGGGACTTTCTAGAAATGAACCTAGCATTTCGTTATCTTTTCTGTAATGTAAGAGTCATGGCCTGCTCCTCTAGACTTAATATGCAACCCCAGAGTTCGTGTATTTCTCATAGGAACACTGTTGGTCAGGGAGTTCTTGTATTACCAAGGGCTGTGGTGGTTTAATTTGACTAACAGACATGAGGTCTTTGATATTCCAAGCTTGTTAAGTGCTGCACATCAGTTATACATTTTAAAAGTAAGAAAAAGAGTTGTTAGAGCAAATAGCTATGTGAGGAAAGCAAAAACTCTAAGCTTCCCTTCTTCATCTGTGAAATTGGAGTAATAGCACCAATCTCATAGTTACAAATAAGGTAATGTACATAAAGTACTTTGCTTGGCAAAGAATGGATGCTTAATTGCAAAGAATGGATACTTAATTAATAGACTTGTTGCCACTGTCACAACGATAGTTATTCCATGAAAGAAAAATCAAGAGATTTACCAAGCTGATAATAGTAATGCACTCAGAAAATACAGAATATATGAGAAAGGATAAGGTTAATTTGCACTGAGTCCCTATGCTTAACTCCAAGGATGCCTGGGAGTTTGGTCCTCTCGGTCAAGTTCGAGATGAAATGTGGTAGAGCTTTATAAAGTGCTGTTTAAGTCTGAAACTCCCTTGGAGACACTCTGTACTAGCTTGTCTATACTGTTTACGGAAAATGTATAGATTGTGGTTTGTATCTGATTTAATTGAGTATGCAGCCTACTTTCAGCTACATGATGAGTGGGGTATCAAAGATTCTCAGTAAACCTGTGCCTTGCCTCCCCTGAAACCAAGGTTATCTAGCACATACCTTGGTAGTTCACAATTAGAAGACAAAGCATGTCCCTTGTGATTAGAAATGGCCTTAGGTGCCATCTTTCTCCTGCTGCACTGAACCTTTAGCCATTATTACAGCCTTATGAGAGCCTCATAGGTCTTTTCAATCATCTAACATCATGTAGTGGCTACAATATACTTTGATGATTGATAAATATTTTGGGGATATCATGAGATTTTCAAATTTCAGAAATCTTTCAGAGAGTAAATTAAGACCTATTTCTGGTCCTTATTTATAATGACCTGGTACTGATAATGTACTCCGGGAAGCATCCTTTACCATAACTTACATGCTTACTTTCATTAGATTCAGTTTTGGTCAGATGCATGTTAATAGGCTATTGTCATTAGAATTTTAGCAATAGACTACCAAGGAGCTCTTAAGAAGGACAGGTTAAGAAATGAGATTACATGTATGACATATATGTTTAAAGAAAGCATGAGTAGCTACAACAGAATACACTAAATAGTCATTTTCTATTGGTTTTTAGGTCATTTAATAGGTCAGGTAGCTGTTGACAATATTTTCCACAATCACTGTAGATATTAATGACAGTAATACATCAATATGCAGAAGTCATTTATTTGAGTGACTTCTAAGTTCATGAAACAGTTTCATGAACTTAAAAAAAAAAAGATGACCAAAGGCATGCATTATAACTTACCTTGTGCTTTACCTATAGGGGAGCTCCAGCTCCCTTAGACTAATCAAGGATCAATTTATTCAACCTGCATCCACAAACCTGGCTGAGACTTGGAAGCCTCATTGCACATTAATGCTGAAAAGTAGAAGGGCAGGGATGGGCTGAACTAGATCAACACATTAACAGCAACAAGAAGTGAAAGCTGATTAATCTGAAGGCAAGGGAAGAGAGACAGAGGCCCTTTGAGGGTTATTTAGGGTAGGCACTAACCACCCTTAACAGCTCCTAAAGCTGTAGGCACCAATGATTATGTTCAGAACGGTGAATCCGAGTCACCAAGAAAGGACCATATGAGGTTCAGGATATTGTTTAGGAAGGCAGTGAATTATTCGATCTATTTTAGAACTATTCTGATAAAAATAGTTTTTAAAAAGCTTTTCACATTTATCAAAAAGGTGAGTGTGAACATTCTGCAAAATGTATTTATTCAAATGGAAAGTCTGATCCTAGACATCACTGTATCAATGCCGGTGCGTCAGGCCATCTATAACGAGTCCACATGCTAACCAGCAAGCTGTTTTTTCCCCTCATGAATAAATCTCTTGTTTAGTTGTGTATTTCTCATAAAGACTGCAGAACATGCTAAGCTAGCCACTTCATTGAACCTTCTGTTTGTCACATGAAAACTGCCTTTTGAGACTATCTTGTTGAAGTCTAAAAAAGCCAATATCCATTAACCACTTTTTCCACCCCTGTACTGAGAGAAATGAAAGTGCAGGAAAAGAGAAGAGTGTGGTCCTGAATTTGTACTCAGAGTATGCAGATTCCTGTTCCAGCTCTGGCACTAAACTGGCTGCAGCATTCTGCATTCGTTGCTTAATTTATCAAGGCCTGTGTCCTGATTTGTGAAACTAAGGAGTTGTATATTTCTTAGGTCCTTTCTGTTATAACTGTGAAGAGTTTTATAATTGCAAAGATGTTTTTTCAGTGGGAATAATATATTGTACCAAATTCTTTTGGGATATGAATACAGTATTTTCCAGGCAAGCTACCATCATCCCCCAAACCAACAACAACAACAAAAATAAAGAAAATCAACAATGCACGTTCCCCATCCAACCCTGTGCTCAGATTTATATTTAAAAATCTTATGAAGTGTCACATTCATAATTCCTTGTTTTTTTGCTTCTAAGCCATTTTGATACTACTATTTACCCAGCTGTGCATACAAGCAATGCCATCAGGTTTGTTTTTTTACTGAAATAGGTACAAAATAGGTATTTCTTATCACAGATTGATAGGAATAACTTTCCCTCAAAAAATGAAGCCTCGTATTTTAAAGCAACATTTCACTTACAAAAAGAAAACACGATGTTATTTTGACCATTCTCCTATTACTTAGGAAGATGGAAAAAACAGAATATTTCCCAATTGTATTTCACCACTGTAACCTATTTGTGAAAACTAAAGGTTACTTTTTTTCATAACAGGTAGGTTTATAATTCAGAATTTGTTGTATGGTGGTGCTCATGTACTTTATCAGGTTGTCACAATCTAACAGCTCAGTTAGAATGTCATGTAGTATGTGTTGACAGCAATTAGGGAGCTGAAACCCATTCAAGAACTCAGATATTTAAAAATATTTAAAGTTACAGGATTGAGCTAGTTGAGAAGTCTCAGGGTTTGGAAGAAGAAATAATTGTTATTAATATCTCTAATATCCTGAACCTACTTCTTAAGGACAATGTGGTGGTTATGATCACTACCTAAGACATTTTAAAAAGGATATCTTTGTGCTACCGGAGGTAATGCAATGAAATGCCAGATGGTAACAGGCAGGTTTCCGGGAATAAGTGTGGAGAAAATGCCAGAAATGGATTTCTATACAAGGGAAGACAAAAGAGGTAATGTACAAAGTCAATATTCTTTAAAAACAAAACAAACCTGTCCCCCCAGGGCAAGTCTTACTAACTCAATATGGTTTTTCTTAAAAGCTAAATTTTGGATCATATATTTAGATGTCTCTTATCTAATGATTTTATGCTCTATAAAGAATAATGAGATACAGAGAAATGGTCTAATAGTTTCTCCCACAAAGGAAGAAAAAAGGCCAAATTTTCTTTGACAGAGTTTTACAATTTATAACTCCTTCTTATCAAAACTCTTTCTTCATGAATTGGTAGATGACAACAATCAAGTTGCTAGCAATGGCAACAACTGATTTAAATGTACTCTAACACTTGATTTATGGACTAGGAGCTATGCCTTACCCACAAGGAACCAACAAATATGGAATTAGCAAATGATCTGATTTGCACAAAATTAAGCACATAATCTGGTGGAATCATGAAAAGAGAAATATTCCAAAGATAGGTATTTCTCCCGTTACTATTGCCTGAATGATATCAGCAAGAATATCATTAGTTTTAGTGTTTACAGTTGTTACAACTATAAAACTTTCTCTTTAGCTTATGGATCCTATCTACACTGATTACAATCCTGTCTGGAAATAACTATGACTAATAATCACCATTTAATGGGGGAATAAAAGCAGACAGAGAAGTCGCCAAAATGAAATATAGTTTTAAATACATAATTCTATGTTATAATGAATGCTTTACAGCTTGTCAACATAGACACTATGATATTATCTATGTGATAGTTAACTAGGATCTAGACTCTAGGAGTAGGTAATTATGTTGATAGAACACATACTACATTTAATCAAAAAGCTACACTCCAGAGGTGGCTATTAAGATAGCATTCAAAGATAGCATTCAGCTTTCTCTCCTGCCCACAACAGTAGCAAACATAATGGATATGAGAAATGGGAGTCTCATTGACAAATTGGTGCCTTTTTAAATTAGCACCCAAATTTCAGAAATGACTTTTCACTGCCTGGTGAAATCAATGTTATTTATATGTGGATTTGCTCTTGAAATGATAGCAAAATTCAGACTTTTGCTTGCTCTGTCTGAGGGGGAGTTGCAATATACCAGGAGTACTTCACTTTTCCTTCCCTCATGGTGGCTGCCTTCAGAAAACCTGGGGCTTCACTGAGCACACTGGGAACCACTGATCCATTTCAATCCCTTCGTTTCACTGACAAGAAAACTGAAATCCAGAGGTTATGTTACTAATCCAAGGACACAGCTGCTTGATTATATGGTTTTCCAGAACCATATAATGCTCTTCTTTAGACTCAAATTACTTCTATTAAAAACATTCTAATATGCAAATGCCATATTATGTCTAAAGACTTCCTTTCCTTTATTCTAAATAAGTGGTTCTCAACCTTGGGTGATTTTGCACTCCAGGGAACACTTGGTAGTGTCTAGACACATTTTTGGCTGTCACAACTTGGAGGGGTTGGTGCGACTGGAATCTACTAGGGAAGGGTCAAGGATACTGCTAAACATCTTACAATGTGCAGGACTGCCCCTCTTAACAAAGAATTATCTGGCCCAAAATGTCAACAGTCACTGCTAGGTATATATCCCTAAAATTGAAGAGATATTCAAATAAAAACTTGTACGTCAACGTTCATAGCAGCACTACGCACAATAGCCACAGGGTGGAAATAATCTAAACAAACGTCTATTAACTGATGAATGGATAATCACAATGTTGTATAATCATATAATGGGTTATTTTTCAGCCACAAAAAAGAATAAGGTAGTAACGCAACATGGATAAACCTAAAAAAACATATGTGAAGTGAATACAGACAGACTCCAAAGGTCACATATTGTATTACTGCATTTATATAAAATTCAGAATAGGTAAATGTCTGGAGATATAAGGCAGACTGCAGGTTGTCAGGGCCTGGAGAGAGGGAGGAATAGAGACTGATTGCTTAATGGGTACAGAGTCTCCTCTAGAGGTGATAAAGATGGTTTAGAATTAGATGCTTGCACAACATGGTGAGTGTACTAAATGCCACTGAATTGTATACTTTAACATGGTCAATTGTACGTTATGTGACTTTTGCTTCAATTTAAAAAATGTCAATAGCACTGAGGTTGAGAAACCATTCTAAACATAGGTACACCAAAGGTTGTTTTTGTCTCAAATAGCTAAAAATCAGAGAAGATTGCAATCAAAGACAAAAACCATCAAGTACTACAATGAGGGTTTTTTTTTTTGTTTTTTTAAGACTGACCCTTAAATAAACACCCTTTTTTTTTTCCTGGTGGGAAAGACTTGCTAGGAAAAAATAATGGCTGTTGTCAGCCCCAAGCAGATTTGATATTGCTGTTATAAAATTATGAAGATAAGGATTTATGATAAATTGGTGACATCATCTAAACTGCAGAGGTATGAATATGTTACTGTAATAAAAAAATTCACAGATTTAACACAGTCCAGAAAATGAAATAATTGTCTTTAAATGTGTGCCTGCACTTGAACGATAAACGAGGGAGCTGTCAAACAAAATTAGGCCATACATTATGAGACAGTCACTTTACAAGGCTTGTCAATATGAACATCCCATTCTCCATTTGAAAATATGGAGCTGTATACTCAGAGCTAAAGTTCAGGATTGGTCTCAACCAAATGGTAGCTTGGCAGTGAATCAAAAGAGCTTAGAGATTTACTGTGGTAGCTATAAACCATCTTTCCTTCCATGAAGTCTTGATAAGTGGGGGGACATGTTTGGGTCCCTTGGACTAAAGGAGCCAGGCACATTCAGGGACCCAAAGGAATTAAGCTACTATGTTTATAAAAAACAAAAACAAAAACAAATCAAAGGCTGTGCCTGGCAGCACTGCCAGTGTTACTCTGCAGCATGGCAATATGTTCATGCATACCAGACCATCAGGGGCATGCCACCATATTAAGTATGGGAAATGCGGATGGAAACTGACTTTTTAGATTACCATTTTTATAGACCTAGGATTTTTTTTTCCAGGCTAGGTAAAAGTTATTTCCAAAGGCTAAATGCTGGAAAAGGAAAAACAGAAAAAGTGCTAAGTTATCTTCATATTTTTATTTTAATTATTCTCTACAAATAAAAACTGTTGGCTTGCTATCATTCAGCTATTCCAGATATTATTTTCTATAAAACAAAGTAAAATTAATCATTTCAAAGATTCATGGCTAAATATCATTCCTATTTTATAAGAAAGGAGTAGGAGCATCATGTGGTTAGTTATGATTGTAACAGCAGGATGAATTTCTTCCAGGAGCTATGTTCTTAAGTTAAAGATAGTGAAATTAGCCATCAATAGCTGCATTTTAGGCTAGTCAATACCACAAATTGCTGATATAGAACTTAGAACATTCAATAAGAGAATGATGGCCAGTGAACATGAATGTCACTGTCTATACCTGTTCAACTGTTTAACTGTAAAATAAAACAAAATGCATATATTGCAGTCAAAAAAAAAAAAAAAGAAAAACCATAAAGATAAAAACCTATTGATGAAGAAGGACGACTTTCACCTGCAAAGTGTCTCTGGCCCCTTACTTTAGGGAGCCTTCCACTGTGGGTTGTGTACAGCAAGCTTCTGAGTTGAATTATCTTGTTATTTATTTTGGTGACTGCCAATCAGTGCTACTGCCTTTGCATCTAGGGACGCCCACAGTTCTGAGGATACTGATATTCGAGGTAATCCACTATCTGCTACATAACGTGTTTTAGCTGTTACTATAAACGGTGATGAACACTGAGCCATTTCTCTTTGCCTACCTATCCAGTCCTCCATGCTATGAGAAATATATGAACATCATCATAGATCTTGGAAAATATTTTCTTCCACACCTTTCACAGCAACTTTTTTTTTTTTTACATTGATGTAAGGCAGAAATGTCAATTGGTTGCCTCCTGTATGTGCCCCGACTGGGGATCAAACCCACAACCTTTTTGGGGTAGGGAATGACACTCTAACCAACTGAGCAACCCAGTCAGAGCATAGCTCCTAAGTTTTTAATCTACTTTTATACACTACTGATGAATAGGGTATTCAAAACATGATTTATTGGAAGAAAATAAAAACTAGATTATGACATAAGGAGATCTAGGTTTGCATTTTGGCTCTCCGTTTATAGGCTGTGGGCTTTACACAAGACTTTCTCTCACAACCCTCTGTTTTGTAATAAATAAAATGAAGATAATAATCTCTATTTACATCATAGGGTTGTCTTACAACTCAAATAAAATAATGTAGGAGTCTGTGAGTTATGAAGTGCTCTTCAGATACTTGTTAATATCAATTACATATTCTTAAGAGTCCTAAATACTAGCTCGGAAAATGGGCTATGTAGTAGATGGGATTTCAATGCCACATACAATGGACACTGATGGTGGTCTAATAAGAAATTAAATATACAAGTCTGTTCTCATCCCAATCCCCACCATTTTTAAGACTTTGTTTATAATTTTTATGTAAAATAAATGATTCGTCTAACACATATTTATGATTTTTTCATCAAAGAATACAAAAAAATTCACCTCAATTTTAATTTTCCACCTACACTGTATAGTTTTCCAGCTTTGTTGTTTTTGTGATTCCTTAATGAGGCTAGTGGCATATCTTTGTAACATTTTCTTCTGTTGTCCCTTTCTTTGATACATTGAGCTGTTTGTGAGAAGCTTTATCAAATCCAGTAAAACTTCATTGTACATTTCCAGAAAAGAAAAAAAATGAGCACACAGTAACATTTTTTTCACTAGCAGTGCCAGCAATTAACACGTATAATCAGGCCAACTAAGTAAAGATTGGAGAGTAAAGGATAGAGCACAAACAGCTGACCACTTTACAAGCTTCTGTGTGTTTATAAAAGGAGCACTTTTTGGAGCACTTTCTTTATCTCATCTCCACTTGGAAGCATGCCCATCTTGCAGATTACATTACCAGGCCCTGTCCTTTAGCAAGGACTCTATTAATTGCCTGACCATTTAAATAAACACTTGCTGGGGCAACTTTTAAAGTAAGCATCTAACGATCTCCTTGCTAATGACCTGATGATCATTTTGAAAAGGAAGAGAGGAAACAAGAAGAAATGTGTTGCCCTGTATCACTGTAGCTCTCTTCTCGAAATCTACCTGAAGCCTGAGATTAGGTGAGGACCAAACCACAATGAGTTAGTTACTCTGGAAGCTTCTGTTGACGACTGACTTGGGGTTAGGACATGGCATGGATTAGTCACAAAATTTTGACAAGATTTCTTTATTTATTCATTTTTAAAATTTTCTGAATCATCAGATAGTAATCTCTTTTCTGAAGTCTGGGAAAGAAGCAGAATCCCTGGAATCTGTCAGTCTTCAAGGAAAGTTCTGGCAAAAAAAAAAAAACAAAAACCAAAACCAAAAACAGGCAAAATCTGACTCAACAGGTTCAGGAAGGTATTTTGCATGATTAATTAAGGGCCAACCAGGGCCCATACTAAAATGGGACAAAGTGCCTAGAGCACAAAATACAAAGAGGCATTTTCTATCACTTGCACAACCCTAGTCAGCCCTGCTGATTAAATAACTTCATTTTAACTATTAAAAATCAAAACCAATGAAGATATATGTATTCAATAATGATAGCAATAAGCAGATACCACTGCTCTCTCCCATTATAATTCATAGAGTTCTCAACACACTTTTCATATAGATTATTACATTATGCCAATCTCACTTTCCTAGGGCTAGAAGTACACAATGTATTAATCCCACCTAAGACATGAACAAACACGTTTAGGGGAGCTCTAGGATTTGGTTAAGGTAGTAAAGGTAGTAGAGGTAGACACCTGTGATTCTTTATGTCCAGTACTCTTCACACTACACTACACAACACCAAGTCTCCCTGTGATGTCCTTTATAGCATCTGATTTTATAGTGTGCATTGATTAGGATTATTTATGAAGTCACTAGTGGCTGGTTTAGATTAACTTTACAACAAAATGAGCTTAAATTTGTCTATTAACCACTGACCATAAATAGCCTTATGAGAAAACAAAAATAAACAAAAAGATTCATTTAATGGTTCTTAATGCCAAGCTTTAACATTTTAGGGGAAATCAAAACCATTTATAAATCAGCCTCACAGATAAATTTTTTAATACTGTCATTAGTTGCATGGTAGAATTGTTTCTTTTTGTTGTTGTTGATGTTATTATCAACAAGGCTTAGCAACCATTGGAAGCATGTGGGTAATTTTGCTAAGAGTTGTAAAGAAGCTTGGATTAGGGCGGGCCTATGTAGTATCAAGTCTAAGCTTTCTCCCCTTGTACTGAGAGATGTCCAGAAAAGAGCACAAGGAAAAAAAGACCCTTGCCCACTTGCCAGCAAGCAACATGTGGTCTGTTGGTCTTTCTCTGCACAGCCCTGCTTCAGACAAAAACTTTCTAACACTAACCAGAAATACAATTTAGGTGTCCAAAAAAACAAAAACAAAAAAACAAAACAAAAACGGAGTTGCAAATCTAATTTTCTGGATACAGTTGATTAATATGGAAAGAGTCTAAATTATTTAAAAGTGAAGAGAAACTTACTCCTCCCCATGTTTTCTTGTGGTCCCTGGGAGATTCCTGGACGATGATTCCCTGTTAAAACAGCACATACACACAGTCAGGTTCACAGAGGCTGAGTCACTAAACTACATCAAATAATTTCCATTAAACTTGATGAGGTCAACATTAGCATTTCATTTCAGTACATTCTAATCTTGCCCCTTTACAAAAATGTTTTCTCTATCACAAACAGATATTTAACTTCAAAGGACAGAAACACAGTTTTCTGGATGCACGAGGTTTATACAAACTTACTATGACCTTGTTTATCTAGCATTAGTTTCTGCCCTGGCCAAATAAGACTCATCGAATTGGTCACATGCTTATCCCTTAGGAAAAGGCAGTGATATCAATATAAGTTGGTGGATAAAAATGCCAAAAGGCCCAATTTTAATAACTGGGCTATCATGTTATTAGTTTGCCTATCCCTGGCTTCTCTTCAATGTCATTCTGTGACAAATCCAATACCCTTTATAGTGTAACACCTTCCTGAATGGTGTTAAACAGCAGTGCCTCTAATGAAATTATCCCTGAGGCAAAGCAGCCCACAGAGTTATTACCCATAAACAGTATGAATCAATAACCATGAACTACTGACAACAAAAGCTTTGGAGGAAAAAAAATATGTATTGCAAGAGCAAGCATACACAGAGGAGCAGCAATTCTCTTTTTAAAAGATGAAAATACATACACAGAAGCCATTTCATACCACAATGCTTCATTTTTCTTACAGGTTTCAATCACAGAATGATCACACATTTATTGTTTACCTGCTACATTCCCAATATGGAGCTAAGTACCAGAAAGGCAAAATTATAAGATATAATCTCTCAATCCATTAAGGAATGCATAACCTACTTAAAGCTAAGCACACAGGGGAAAGTGATGTCATCAAAATGGCCATGCAAATCTCCTTCATAGGCCAACTTCAGTCCCTCTCACAGGAAGATCAACTAGCAGCTATCCATAGAAAAGACATCACTGTAAAAATCCCACATTAGAAGGGTAAGAGGACTATATATGCTCTGAGCACACTGCTCCTCCTCCACACTGACACGGTGCCACACCAAGAGGGTACCCCGAACCTGTGGTTTCTGCAGGGTGAAAAGAGAGCCTGAGGTGTACATCCGAGTTCCCCCAGCATGTGAAATGCTTCCCAGGAGGCTCACTCACGTCTTGTCTCATGTGAGTCACTGGAAGAATCTGCCGGGCTTTGATAGATGTGGATGAGGGGGGTGGAGGTTACAGAAAATACTGCTTAAGTCTTGGCAGACAACACTCCTGTTTGCAGCACTCACTGAGCGGAGATCCCAGCCAGATCTCTGTCCATCTGCAGAGCTGAGCCAGTGACCCCTCTGGCTAGGGAGCTCTGTTGGCAGTTCTGCCTGATTCTGATCCCTAGTCAGTGGGCCATATGGTCAGTAAAGCCTGTTCTACCACCCTGCCCAGGAAAGGAAGCAAATTCTCATCCCCACCCAAGTGCTGAGTGTAGCCTCTAGTTCTGCCCACCCAGGAGGCCTGGCCAGAGAACTAAAACAGCCTGTGGAGCTCGATCTTACAGCCCTGCTTGGTCAGGGAGGCAAACTGGCAGCCCTGCCCAACTGTTAAGCATAGCCTCTGGCCCTCCTTAAGTAGGGAGTCTGAATGGTGACTCTGGGCAACAGAGGATCCCAATCTACAACCCTAATATGCAGATGAGGCCAGCCTTTGACCGTGCCCAATTGCTGAACATGACCTGGGGCTTTGCCCAGGCAGGAAGCCCTGCCAGTAACCCTGTCCAATCAGGAACATAACCTACTTCCCCAGCCAACAGAAAAGTGCAGCCAGTGAATTTGCATACCTGCAGAGCACAGACAATGGCTTAGATAATCACAAAGACCAGGATACAGCCCCACTCAACTTCAGGGCACAGCTGTGGCCCTGCCTGACCCCAGAGCACAGCCTGAGGCCACATCAGACTACTAAATCCTGCCTGCAGCCCTACCTACACACAGAGTCCACCCAGTGGCACCATCTGGTTGTAGAGCACAGTCTGAGATCCCACACAGTCCTGGAGGCTGCAGAGCACAGCCCAGAGTCCTACTCAACTGTGGAGTTCAACCAGTGGTACCATCCTGCCAGTGAACGTAGCCTGGGATTTTTCCCAACCAGAGGTGATTGCAGGGCTTAGTTAGTGGCCCACCTGACTTGCAGAGCACAATCAATAGCCCCACCCAAATAGGGATATGGTCTCCCAGTGGCCCTGCTTGAATAGAGCCCACCCAGCTGTGGAGTGCAGCCAGAGGCAACCCCCCCAACTCAGAGCATGAGCAGCGGTCTCACCCTACTACAGACCCCAATAACAAACCCTGCCTCCCAACAGAGGCTACCAAATGAGTACCCCAATACCCCCAAGCTGCAGTACCCGGTGAAGGTATTTCCCTGCAGAAGTGAACAAATTAAGTCTTGATGAGGGAGACAGACAAATGCACAAATACCAATGCAAGTAATCAAGCATCAGGAAGAAACAGATAAACATTATAACACTCAAACAAACAAACAAACTAACTAATAAAGTGCCAGTAACTGACCCTAAAGAAATGGAGAACTATCTGAAAAGGAATTCAAATAATTCTCTTAAAGAACTTCAGTGAGCTATGAAACACACAGACAGACATCTAAGCAAAATTAGGAAAACAATGCATGAACAAAATTAGAAGGTCAACAAAGAAATACAAACCATCAAAAAAACCCTACAAATACCCAGAAACCTTAAAGCTAAAGAATACAATGAAGAATTCAATAGAACAAAACATTTGTGGTTACCTATCAATAATTATTTTAAATGTAAATGGATTAAAGTCTTTTTTTTGTTTTTTTGTTTTTAAATTCTTTATTTATGCTATGACAGTATACAAAACTGCATACACACATATAATTCAACCTAGTAGATAAATATTACACTTTTTAAAATTACAGTAATGTCAAGACAGTTGGAATAAAGACTAATTTCATTCATATGAGCAAATTAGTTACAAAATCATGGATTGGCAAGTTTTTAAAGTTTATGTCAATGCTTCATTTTCATGCATATAGTTTACTTTTTCAAGTGAATTAATAACACAATTTCAAGTGCAAGTGGCAGACGAGGTGGCCGAGTGGATTAAAGTCTTTAATCAAAAGAAACAGAATGGCTGAATAGATTTAAAAAAAAAAAACAACCAATATCCCAGAAATATGCTGCCTACAAGAGATTCACTTGAGATTTAAGGATACATATAGAATGACGTAAAAAGATGGAAACAGACATTCTTAGCAAATAGTAACCAAAAAAAACAAAAAACAAAAAAAAAAACAAACCCAAAAAACAGGGATCACCATACTTATCAGGCAAAATAGATTTTAAGCTAAAAATGGTAACAAGGCACAAAGAAGGTCATTATACAATGAAAATGGGTCAATTCATCAAGAAGATATAACAATTATAAATATTTATGCATACAACTTTGGAGCACACAGCTAAGAGGAGAAAACAGCAATACGATAATAGTTGGGGACTTTAATACCCCACTCTCAACAATGGAGAGATCATCCAAACAGAGAATCAATCAGGAAACAGTGGATTTAAACAACACTACAGATCATACAGACAGAATAGACACACAGAACATTCCATCTGACAGCAGCAGGAAAGCAGAATACTTTTCTCAAGCTCACATGGAAGCTTCTCTAGGATAGATCATCTGGTAAGCCATAAAACTCAAGTACAAGAAGATAGAAATTGTATTGAGTATCTTTTATAAACATGATGATATGAACTAAAAATCAATAATGAGAAGCTGAAAATTCTCAAATACATGAAAATTGAGACATTCCAGACCAACTAATGGACCAAAAAATAAATAAAAATATATCTTGAGACAAACAAAAATGGAAACACAACATAAGAAAACCAAGGGGATTCAGTAAAAGCAGTTCTAACAGAGAATTCTGCAACGATAAAGTTTCAAGAAAAAAGAATGACTTCGAAAAAACAACCTAACTCTACACCTCTAGAACTAGTAAAAGAAGAATAAACGAAGTCCAAAGTTAGCAAGGAAGTAAATACTAACTGTTAGAGCAAAAGTAAATGAAATATAAAATAGAAAAACAATAGGAAGGATTAACAAAACTGAAAGTTGATTCATTGAAAAGATGAACAAAATTGACAAACCTTTAGCTAGACCAAGAAAAAGAGAACCTAAATAAATAAAATCAGAAATGCAAGAGGAGAAAAAGGAGCATGAGACTACTATGAACAATTATACACCAACTAATTGAATAGCCAACCTAGTAGTGGATCAACTCACCGAGGCTAAATAATGAAGAAATGGAAAATCTGAACAGAACAACCACAAGGGAAATAAATCAGTAATCACCCCCACCCCCACCACCAACAAATAAAATCCCAGGACCTGGTAAATTCTACTAAACATTTTTTTAAAAAAACATCCTTCTCAAATTCTTTAAAATTTTTTTTATCCTCACCTGAGGACATTTTTTCATTGATTTAGAGAGAGAGGGAGAGAGGAAGGGAGAGAGAGAAACATTGATGGGAGAGAGAAGCATCAATTGGATGCCTCTCCTACATACCCAGACAGGGAATCATATATGCCCAGACCAAGGATTGAACTTGTAACCTAGGTATGTGCCCTGACCAGGAATTGAATCTGCAACTTCTTGGTTACAGGACGACACTCCTAAAAAATCTGAAGAGGAAGGAACACTTCCAAATTCATTTTATGGGGCCAGCATTACCCTGATACAAATGCCAGAAAGGGACACTACAAGGAAATGACAGGCCAATATTCCTGATGAATACATGTATAAAAATTCATAACAAAAGACTAGCAAAACCAAATTCAACAACACATATGTAACACAATAAAGGTCATATTAGAGGAGCCCACAGCTAATGTCATATGCAACAATGAAAGGTTCAATGCTTTTTTTTTTTTTGTCAGGAACAAGGGTACACATGATCTCCACTCCTACTCAGCATAGTACTGGAAGTTCTAGCCAGAGCAATCAGGGAAGAAGGAAAAATAAAAGGCATCTAACTTGGAAAGGAAGAAATACAATTCCCTATTTGCAGATGACATGATATTGTGTATAGAAAATCCTAAAGACTCCCCCCAAAACTGAAAAAAGCAAGTAAAGTTGCAGGATACAAAAATCAACATACAAACATCAGTTGTGTTTCTATACACTAACAATGAATTATCTGAAAAAATAAACAATCCCATTTATAATAGCATAAAAAAGAATAAAATACTTAGAAGAAATGTAACCAAGGAGGTGAATGATCTCTACAGTGAAAACTATGACACTGATGAAAGAAATCAAAGACAGCACAAATAAATATAAAGCTATCCCATGTGCATGGACGAGAAGAATATTGTTAAAATGTGCATACTACAACATGCACATCTATATATTCAATGCAATAACTACCAATACTCCAATGGTGGTTTTTACAGAAATAGAAAAACAATCCTTAAATGTATATGGAACCACAAATAACTTGAATAACCAAAGTAATCCTGAGGGAAAAGATAAACAAGGCTAGAGACTGACTTCCTGATTTGTACTTGTTAGGATGTCTATTACCAAAATGACAAGGGATAACAAATGCTAGCAAGGATGCAGAGGAAGGAGAACACTTGTACTCTGTTGGTGGGAATGTAATGTGGTATAGACACTATGGAAACATCATGAAAGTTCCTCAAGAAAAACAGAACTACCATATGATCCAGCAATTCCACTTTGAGGTATATGTCTGAAGAAAAAAAAATGTCTGGAAGACATTTCTGTACTACCATGTTCATTGCAGCGTTAGTTAACTATTGTCAAGACACAGAAATACCTAAATACCTACTGACAGATGAGCAGATAAAGAAAATGTGATACACACACAAACACACACAGAGCCACACAATAGACTATTATTCAGTCATAAAAAAGGAAATTCTGCTATTTGTGACACCATGGATGAATTTTGAGGGCATTATGCTAAGTGAAGTCAGACATAAAAAGAAAAATACTGTATGATCTCACTTATATGCAGAATCTAAAAAAACAAACTAATAAACACAGAGACTAGACTGGTGATTGCCAGGGGTGGGGGGAGTGGGTGAAGGTGGTCAAAACGTACAAACTTTCAGTTTTAAGATGAGTAAGTTCTGGTATGCAAGTTACAGCACAGTGACAATAGTTACCAATATTGTATATTTCAAAGATGCTAAGTAAATAAATCTTTAAAAGTTCTCAACATATACACAAAATTATAACTATATTTGGTGATGATCTGTTAACTTTACTGTAGCATTTACTTCACAATATATACCTGTGTCATTACATCGTATACCCTAAACTTGCACAATGTTCTATGTCAATTACATCTTAATAAAGCTGGAAAACAATCAGCATATATGAATAGAGACAATCATGGAATAAATGATACTGAGACCTGCTTACTAGCTGTGTGACAATGGAAAATCATTTTCTGTCTCAAATTCCTTGCAAAAGGAGGGTGATGAACTAGATGAGTGTTTCCCAAATTGATTTCTGCAGGATGTTAAAAGGTTCTGATCAAATAAATGTAAGAAATGCAGTCTTAAAGTTAAACAGGTATCTTTATTATAAGACTTTTCAGAACCCTGGCCAAGTAGATTAGTTGGTTAGAGTGTTGCGCCAATATGTCAAGGTTGTGGGTTCAATCCCCAGTCAGGGCACATTCAAGAATCAACCAACAAATGCACAAATAAGTGGAACAATAAATCAATGTTTCTTTCTCTCTCCCTTTCTCTAAAATCAATTAATTATAAAAAACTTTTCAGAACCTTAAAAATGATAATTAGCAATGTGACAAAAGTATAGTCTCTCAATATATTTGGCTACATAAACCTTTTTGTAAGCAATCAGTATTTCCCAGAAGTTGTATTCCTTGGAGCTCAGTTTGGAAAACTGAACAAAATAACTTGTAAAACCTCTTGAGCTCTGAAATTTCATTATTCTCTGACAATGCATTAAGTGTATGGAACAAAATTAACTTAATATGAATCAAGAAAGTAGTCAAGGGTGTTGGATTGTTAAGAGAATTTTGGAGCCAAAAGAAACTTTAGAAATGATCTAATGATTTCTTATCTCTCCACCTTTTATTGAAAGCAGCAGACCACCCCCAAATCTTATGCCGAACACACACATATGTGCATATAGATATATAGATAAATATCTCCTGCTGTGCCTGTCCAGAAAAAGTCCAGCCATTGTTAATATAACTAGAATGGTTTGCTCCACATTGATGTAACCTGGCAGCCACAGAGAGTAGACTGGAATGCGCAGGCATGAACAATGACAACTTCACTGTACTAGTCAATGGGGGTGGTAGATGCCTTTGAGTGAGCATGTGGACTGTGTACCCATCACATTAAAAAATGACTGAGCACATAGAGCAATGAATCTGCATCAAATATTGCATTAAGCTTGAACATTCCTCCGTGGAAACTATTCAGATGATTCAGAAGGCTGCAGCTATGGGCAACTGGGAATTGGCAGCTTTATCACGACAACATGCCCATTTATGCATCACATCTTCTGCAGTTTCTTTGGAAACACCAAATCACCCAGGTGACTCAGCCCCCCTACAGACCAGATTTGGTGCCCTGCAACTTCTGGGTTTTTCCAAAACTAAAATCACCTTTGAAAGGGAAGAGATTTCAGACCATCAATGAGATTCAGGAAAATACAACAGAGCAGCTGATGGTGACTGGGAGAACTGTGTGACTGAGGTCCCAAGGTGCCTACTTTGAAGGCGACTGAAGCATCATTGTCCTATGTACAGTTTCTTGTATCTTCTTCAGTAAATGTCTTTACTTTTCATATTACATGGCTAGATACTTTCTGGACAGCCTAGTATATACAATGGAATATTACTTGGCCATAAAAAAGAATGAATTCTTACCATTTGTGTCAGCATGGATAAACCTAGAGGGCATTATGCTAAGTGAAGTAGGTCAGAGGAAAACAAATATTAATACTATATGATTTCACTTATGTATGGAATCTTACAAACAATATAAACAAACAAAACAGACTCACAGATACAGAGAATAGACTGATGGATATCAGACGGGAGGGGTGTTGAGGGAATGGGTGAAAAAGATGAAACAATTAAGAAGTACAAATTGGTAGTTATAAAAATAATCATGGGGATGTAAAGTATAGCATAGGGACTATAGTTAATATTGTGGTAACTGTGTATGGTGCCAGGTATGTTCTTGAAACTTGAGGGGACCACTTTATAAAGTATATGATTGTCTAACCACTATACTGTATACCTGAAACTAACACAATATTATATTGAATGTAAACTGTAATTGAATTTCTTATTTTTTAAAAAAAGTGCTGTCATATATTGAATTCCTTAGATGCTTACCTTTTAGAATCTGGAGAGTAAAGTTATGAAAGTTAGGCAAATGAAGAAATACGCCTTGTTTCAGTCTGTTGTCCAGTTATCCTCAGTTTTTGGATAAAGTAATATGTAGCCGAATTAACACAGTTATCTTTTCAATTCAATAAATATGTACTGTGTGTCTACTCAAATACATATTGTGTTTCTACTACATGCCTAGGTGCTGGGGATACAGCAGCAAACAAAAGAGACAAAAATCCCTGCCCTCATTAAAGTTACAATCTAAATGGGAAGAAATAGCCCTGGCTGGGTAGCTTAGTTGATTAGAGCATTATCCCAATAAAGCTAAGATTGTGGATTCAGTCCCTGGTCACAGCACACACAAGAATCAACCAATGAATGCATAAATAAGTGGAACAACAAATTGATGTCTCTTCCCCCTTTTCTCTCTAAAAAAAAAAATTAAAAAAAAAATAAAAATGGGAAGAAATAACCTATGCTTGTTTATTTAAACAAGCAAATTGTCTATCACGTTAAATCATGATAAAAAGAAGTACATGCCAAGGAGAAAAATAATAAGTCAGAAGAGGAGGACAGGAATTATTTACATAGTTATCATCTGTGTAAGACAAGCAGTTTTATAAATACTTGTCTTTTAGTAGTTTATCAATGACACATCTGTTGGTATGTATCAGGGGTCAGCAAACTCTTTCTGTAAAGGGCCAAAGAGTAAATATTTTAAGCTTTGTGAGTCATACGGTCTCTTTCACAACTACATACCTCTGCTGTTGTAGCACAAAAGCAGCCACAGAAATGAATTTGTGAGTGCCTATATTCTATAAAACTTTGTTTACGGATATTGCAATTGAAATTTTATATAATTTTCACGTGTCATGCAATTTTCTTTTAAAAATTTTCAACCATTTAAAAGTGTAAAAACCAATTTCAGTTCATGGGCTATACAAAACAGGCAGCAAGGCATTATTTGCAACCTCTGGGGTACATAATGAAATAGCTTACTGAGTTTTCATAAATGAACAAGTCAAAAGAAATATAAACCTAGATGAAAGAAGGTGAAGAAATTAGCCAAAGAACATGTATGCATAACCCACAGACACAGACAACAGTGTGGTGGCCAGAGGGAGGGGGGCAGTGACTGGGCAGATGTAGACAAAGCAGGGGGAGGAGGGATGGGGAAATCTATAATAGTGTCAACAATAAAGTAAAAAAAAAGAAATACAAGTAAGCATAGGGTATACATTAGTGAAACATAAAGATCCAGCACTTAGAGGCAGACTCTTAAGAGAGCAGGATGACAACTATGGAAGGGGGAAGATGAGGGGATGGAGGGGTGGAGCAAAAAGGAAGACCAGGGACATGGACAACAATGTGGTGACTGCAGGGGGGAGAGGGATATAAGGGGGCTGAATGGTAATGAAAAAAATACAATAAAAAAAATCCAGCACTATCAATAATAACAGAATCTCTAATAATTTGAGATATTTTATATGATAGAGACTTATAATTCAAGTACACAATAAAATATTAAAGAAAATGGTGTAACTATCTAAATAAATCATGCTTAAACTTTAGAAGTACCTCAGTGAATAAGAAATCATTATCACAAAGTGTATTAAATAATATAGATGCCCTATAAAATGACTTGAAGTCAGTTCTATTCCCTAACAGAAATAGTTTGTTTCGTCCATAGTGGTACTTCAATTATCACTTCCATCCCCAAAAAACACAGAGCTATATATCCAGGCTCGACCTTTCCCCTAACTTCCACAGTTCCAAATGCCCCAGCAAAATCTACACCTGGATACTGTGCCAGTACCTGAATCATCAGGGATCTAAAACCATTTTTTTCATCACATAGTGGCTTCTCTTCTAAATTCCATAATTATATTGATATCTTCATTATTTCATTCAACCAAATTGTTATGAGATGGAAGATTTTTTAAATATTTAAAGCTTTTTCCCTCCCAAGGGCTCACTTTTTTACCTTCTTACTTCTTACCTACCTACCACATCTCCCCAAAGTAATTAAACTATTCTGTGCTTATTGCTTCAAATGAAAGATAAGCTTGGACAAAGAGGAAAAAAAAACAGTTCTCTTAACTTTGCCTTCCAAGGTACTTGGGGGGAAACAAGAGGTCTTCTAGCAGAGATGATGTGATTGAAGAAAATAATGAGTCTAGGGTTCCACCTCCAATCTCATCTGCTCATTCCTCCTTCCCAGGCTAGAAAGGCTCCCCTGGTTTAAAGGGAGAAGTCAGTGAAGCCTAGGATAGAAGGTCCAGACTTGAAGGGACCAAATTCATTCAATACAATGGGTCATTTTTGCTGAGGAGCATTGCTTGAATGCCCAGGAATCCCTCAGGAGTGAGCTTAGCATCAACGGACCTTAAGAGCAAGCATATGAACAGAAGCTTTCCTGGTAGTGCATGGTGAAGACTTCTCTTGGACAGTAATCATCCTTTGCTGATGACCTCCCTGCTATTAGGATTCCTATCCATGCCTGATAGGTCCCTATCCAATTTGCTCCATGTAGACAACCCTCTTTGCAACTTCCCTGGACCATAAGCACTGAAGAACAACAGAGCCCTTGACACTCCACGGGGGTGATGATGATGAAGGCAAGCCCTGTACTTGGAATTAGCAAGATGAGGAAATGAGGAAAGGAGAGAGATGCACCAGTCACCACTAGCTTGATTTCTTACACCATAATGAGTTTTGCATGTTTTCTGATCTTCATACAAATGGACTCTGTGTAATATTAGAGCTAGCTTCTGTTGCTCGACTTCATGTTTGTGAACTTCATCTATATTGTTGTATGTGGTTGTAGTACATTCATTCCCACTACTGACTCTCTATTAGACATATTTTCTTATCTATATATTCATTCTACCACTGATGGACATTTGAGTTGTTTCCAGTTTAGGGAAAATAGTAAAACACACACCCATTACCTGTATTTAGCAGCATCCTTAGTAAAACCCACTCACTCTTCCTTTGCTGTATCTGTAATACTGGGATTTCCATATTCACCACTACCAAATCTAATCATATATCTTCAAGTTGATAGTAAGCTTCCAAAGGACAGGAAATATTTCAATTCTTTTGATCTTTCATAGGATATATACTTTGTATGTATTCAAGGAATAGTTATTGTAAATGTATAATCACTACTATCAAAGGAATCACTAATAACTTTCAATGTAGAAATGCAAGTGGAAGTCTGATATCTTGACTTACAAGGTCTCAGGGGTTTTTAAAACATCCTATTTTAAGTATATCTCAGCATATAAAATGTTCCTAAGATATTATCCAAATAATTCAGAGGACAGCATTTAAAACATACCTTTCTTCACCTTTAGCAAGGAGCTCAGAAGGAAATGATACAGAAGTAGGAGTGAAAGGAAGAGGTAAGTGCTGGTAGGATATTTGAAAGCAGAGCCCTATCAATGCATAGCTTTAATATTATCAGGAGAGACTGAGAACCTAGGCTTTTAGCATAAGAGCCCAGGAGAACAACAACAGCAGACAATGACATGGTGCTTTATTATGTATATTATGAATTCCTTTAATCTTTGCAATTTTATGAGTTAGGTATAAGAATATCATTAGTACTAGAGATACATATAGACTTCATTCTTGTTGATTCATAAAGTGAACACGCACATGTAACAAGTACCCAGATCAAGACATTGAACAGAACATTATTAGCACCCCAGAAGCCCCCCTTGTGCCCCCTGTTCAGTCACTACCAACCAACAAGGGAAGCCACTAGCCTGATTTCTTAAAGCATAAATGGGTTTTATGTATTTTTGAACTTTATAAAAATAGAATAATAGTGTATACTCATTTGGATCTAGCTTCTTTTGCTCAACATCATGTTTGTAAGATGCATCCATATTGTTGTATGTAGTTATGGTTCATTCATTCTCACTACTGATTCCATGTTAGGTACACACCCTCATTAATATATTCATTTTACTTCTGATGGACATTTGTGTTGTCTCAAGTTTAGTTTTCTTACAAACAGTGATGTGAACATTCTTGTACAGGTCTTTTTGTGAACCTATATACCTTATTTCTGTTGTGTATGTGCCTCGAAGTAGAATTATTGGGTCATATGCATGCCTATATTCAGCTGTACTCATTATTTGATAAATAGTTTTCCAATTTGGCTGCACCAATATACACTCTGAGCAGTTGTATGGAGGAGTCCCAGTTGCTCAACATTCTTGCAGATCCTTGGTATTGTCTTTTTTATCTTTGCTATTCTGGTAGGTGGTAGTGGTATTGCATTGTACAGTTTCCTGATTTTTCTATCTTAACTGGCCTTTTGGGAATCTTTTGTAAAGTGTCTATTTCAAGTCTTTTGTTCATTGAAGTAAATATTACTTTTAATATATTTAAAATTGAATTTACTTTTTAAAAACTAGTGGATTCTCTGTGGTACTGTGAAAACAGTCATAGCAGAAGAGAGTCATGGAAAAAAAAGATAGAACTAATAGTAGGAATATGGTTAGGTGTCTCTTCTAAATATAGAACTGTTTTGGGACAAGCAACAAGAAAAGCAGTAAGACAGAAAGAACCCTCAATGTAGAAATGAGACATAAAAGGAAAGGCTATTATGAATACGATGTATGTGGGTAGGATTTGCTTCCTTTTGATGAGTGGGAAGTGTACCACATACAGGACATAGCTCAAGAATCATGATAGCCAGTCACTGTCCAGAAAAGTTTTTCTGAAGAAAACAAGGCTCACAGGTGGGCTTTAAGCCTATTATATAGTGTTATATAACTCAGGGCAGTTCAGTGCTTGTAGGAAAAACAGCAAATATTCTGTAAATGAAAATGTGTTATCACCTACAAGTATGTTACCATTACATCACACTTCTCAAGAGAGGAAGCATGATAATTTATACATACCCTAGAATAGCCAATAAATATATACTCACCTTCCTTTAACCTCACAAGCCTATATTATGCTTTACTTTCTTTTTTTTTTATGAGTTACCAGAATGCACCATGACATTAGCTGCTTATTTTTAGTTTACTGATTAAATTTTAATGAGGTTCTTCAGATAGCAGAACAATCTGTTAAAGAAAGTTAATATTGCTGGACAAGATCAATGCATAATGGACACCATGTGTGAGAGAAAAAGAAGAATAAACAATGTGGCTTTGGTTGTATTATCTTAGGCATACCACGGCACATAATTTTAGCCCCAAATGTAACAAACTGGTGCTTTAAATGTGATCATATAAAAAATTCACGTATTATATATTTTTAATTAAATGAGGTCAGATATACTAAATAACTTCAAGAGCTCAACACTTAAAAAATCAATCAGGAAAAAAAGAGGTTCTCAAATTTATAATACTCCTATTGTCCTATTGTGCATATATATCACAAATTGAGAAATCATCGCAAATAGTATATGGAACACAACTGACATAGCTCTCAGGCTTTAGAAGGAAGAGTTCTATGACGTGTAATAATGTTGCATCACTATCTAACAAAGCAGCACTATCACTGAAGTGAACGTGTTTCAAAGATATTACATTAAAGCTACTGGAGAACCAAAATTTAATGGTCTGACACAGATAATTAAAAACACTAGCCTCAATTCTAAAGAAGATATATTTTTCAGGATGACGTTCTTAAATAAACAAGATATATACCTTCTTCAAAAAAACTATTTATGAGTATAGGTCCATTTCCTCTAAGTATCATTCAAGTTTATAAAGGAAATTTGTCTCAATAACAAAATTAAGCTGATAACCCTACAGGACAATAAGACTGCATTCTATAAAAGCATGAGTATAAGTTTACAAGGTAAAATAAAAAGGCCCATGAAGAAATGCTTTTTTCTTTTGCAAACTATTATCTTCTCCTGCAGAAGCAGTCCAGACAAAAATCACTAGAATGGATTCCTAGGAGAAGGTATTACACTGATGTCATTGGGTAACACAGGCCACATAGGTAAAAAAAAAATCTAAAGATGATAGGGAACTCTAGGCTTGAATTGTCTGTCGCTATTGTTTTTCAACTCTACAGATCAATCCAATTGAACTGGAGAACTATGCATTCTCAGACAAAAAGCATATGAGAAATGAAACCAAGGTCCTGGAGAGTCCATGAACTAGAAAATTAGCTTAATTACATCTAACTAGAAATCATCAATTCCCAAAGGGAGATTTAATTTCATAATGTCCTATTTTGTTTAATGCTGGCAGGGATCATGTATCCTCAAACTCATCACTATACTTGACACATACTAGACATTAAAATTTTATTGAATAAAAAATTTGTGAATAAATACTGTGTTTTACAAGTTGAGCTCCTATGATATTCCATTTTGTGTCTGACTTTTTTTCATTCATACACTGTAACAGTCTTCCTATGAAATCAAATACTTCATAAACATGATTCTTAATGGCTGAATTATATTCACGTATCATAATTTAACCATTCTCTAAATGGTCGACCATTCAGAAATAAACTTTTTTTTTACATCCATACAATAAAAAATTATTCATCCATTAAGAATTGATTCTACTTTTTGCTATTATAAATAACATAGCAGTATATATTTTAACATATAGAGTGTTATTCTTATGCCTGATTATTTCATTGGGACAGATAAATAGAAAACCTGGATTTAGACATCTAGAGATAGAGCATTCTTATCCTTTGGGAAAACAACTACACATTACTAGGAAAATTAGAGGGTGTTATCAGCTCTTCACATATGTGTAAATTAATTTAATCAGTTCACTTTCTTAATACCTAGCTAAAATAGACTGCAAAAATTGTTGTTTTCCTAAGTAAAGTTGAGACAGTGAGAGTTGAATTCTATAGGATGGGTGTGGAAAAACTGATCCCAACCAGGGAATGTGCACTGGGCTAGTCCTTCATTCCACTACTTCATCAGTTTTAAGATATTTCTGGGACTCTTCTTCCTTGCTCTCCTATAAAAGGCTTCCTGGTAAAACAAACTGAGGCTCAAAGAAGCTTGAGAGTAAAGAGCCAAGATATAACCTGTGCATACTTTGAGGTATTCATTGTAGTGGTTATTGTAGGCATATGATTACTTATTGCTTTACCTCTCATGCTATCTTATCTAAGAGTTCAATTATTATATACTTCTGGATATCACCTAATGTGGAACCATAATCATCACCAAATCATAATAAGCAAAAAGTAAAATGGATATCAATTCAACACATTAAACTTAACATTTCAGTATAAAATTAATTTTATTTACTAATACCCTACCTAGTTCTGGAAAGAATTAAAGATAATTTATAACAAATCAGATAATAAAATATAAAATTAAATTAAAAAGCATTTTAGGAAAATGTGACAAAGGGAAAAGCGAGAATAGAAAAGTTTCAGGATAATATAACCTGAATAGAGACGACTCAGATTTGTATACAAAAAAACTTGCTGAAAGGTTTTGTTTCTTTGTTAAAGGAACAGATAAACCTGCTAATAGTCAATGCCAAGAGAAAAACACAATTAGTTACATGAGCCATGGTGTCCTTAAGATAAAAAAAAAAAAACAACCCAGTTGCTCAGAAACTTAATTACTTATGATTTTCAGATTAGAAAAATTATCCCTAGTGTCCTCAAAAGAAGAAATGTAATGAACAGTATCTTCAATAATCTACAGAGTAAATACAACACAGCATTTTATAGCACAAAACTTCTTAGAGCTTCTTTGTCTTAAGTAGGCCAATGGCAAGACAGCACAAAAACAATGTACCCTATATTTGTATAATATATTTAGAAATCTACTCACTGAAATGGCTTCCTAAAACTGCCTAGATACAATTGAAAAGACACCAGGCCCAGTGGAATGCCTGTGCCAAAGGAAACTCATTGCACCTGGCTGATCCAGACAAATATCCTGATAGCCACTCTGTAAACAAAACATAAAAGATCTGACTCATTCTGTTGGCCCTTCTCCAAAAAAAGAGCAGCAGCCCTGAAAGAAATGCTGATAAGCAATCCCATGGGCCAAGAGAATTCAGCATATCATTCCATTCTAAATAATTAAGGATAAGGGACTATAGGTCACCTGGGAGTAGCCTTAGGTCCTTAAGGATTACTACTCCCTGGAAGTAAATTCTGGAAAGCTTGCCAAGTTGATTTACCAAATCAGTATAGCCCTGGGATCAATCAACCAAAACAAAAGAGGATGTTTGTTATCATTCTGTGATGGCTAAAAACTAACCTGGAGTCTAGCTGTCTGGGGACAAAGCACTAAAGATTCTGGTACTGAGGGGCAGGGCATGTTTCTCGACTCTTGTCACTTCAGTATTCAATTTTCAGGTGGGTTCAAATTTCTCCATAAATCCTTCATTTCTCCTAGTTACATACCTTCTCATCAAAGTTGAGGTAAGGGAGCAGAGGGTACATAGGGGATCTATCTGAAGATTTTTTTTTTTCCTCAAGCACTACATCAAGAAGAATGTTTGCTCTCACCTATAAGAGGAATATAATGAACAAAATAAACTAACAAACAAAATAGAACCAGAGGCATGGAAACATGGAACCAGAGCGGGGAGGGGATGGTGGAAAGAAGGGGAAAGGACTAGTTAGAGAACATGTATGAATGACCCATGGACATGGGCAATAGTGTGGGAATTGACTGTGGTAGAGGGATAGACGGAGGGCAAATGGGGAAAATGTGGGGCAACTGCAATAGTATAACAATAAAAAAATCTTTAAAAAAACAAAGAATGTTTGCGTTATTTTACTTGATCTTCACATTAGAAACCTGGTGGATCCAGTAAGGTAATATACTTGTCTTACAGATTAAGAAACCAAGGTTTTTATTTGGTTGCTGAGTGGCTATTTTGTAGAAACTGCAGCACATTCTAGGTGAGTCTCACTCTTACGCTATCCCCACTATCACACTGAACCAATAATGGAAAATTTTCAGCTCTTAGCTTAATTTCCTGTCCTACAGTGGATTTTCTAATACTAAAATGGCCATTTTTGCAACTTGCAATTAAAAACAACAAATGCATGCGAACCTGAATCAGAGGTCCTAAAGCAAGGTTGACATTCTAGGCTGTGTTCTGGCCCCTTTTATTTGCTTTTCCACTCCAAAAAGAATCCTATAAATCAAGTGAAGCTCTCTACAAATGCTGTATACTTTCCCACTTCCAAGACTTTGTTCACACATTCACCTTAATTTAAATACCATATTTTGCCATGTATAACACTTGTCCTTATTGTCCCTCAAAAACTGAGGAAAAAGTGCACATTATACACAGCACAATACGGTATTATGTCCCTTACTTTTGACTCCTTTGAATCCTAATGCCATTGTTAATGACCACATAATTTCCCACATCCTTAAGAATACAACTTCATCGGCCCTGGAGGACATACCTTCTCTGTCCTCCAGATGTGTATAACATTCAAATATATAGTATTCATTTGTCAAATATTATTCCCTCTTGTGTACTCACCAATTTTCCAACTGCATGTGTGTTATCGCCCCAAGATCGCAAGCTACTTGAGGGATGAGTCCATCATCACTTGGCCTTTCTGCATTGATGATGGCATCCAGCACCCAGCTGACACAGAGAAAACACTCTGATGGCTAGCCCCAAAACAATTTAAACAAACTAGCTGCCTACCTCACTGTCTTTCTTTCACTATAACCTCAACCAATCTTTTACCATCCCATTTTCCCTTTGCCTTTCTTTTTCTATTTTAACTGTTCATAACACAAAACCAAATTATGTTGTAACAGTGGATCAATTGCAGATTCTTGCATGACACCTATGGAAAATATTTTCTTTTCTTTTTTTTTAAGGATTTTATTTATCTCATTTTTGGACAGAGTGGAAGGGAGGGAGAAAGAGAGGGAGAGAAACATCAATGTGTGGTTGCCTCTCACATGCCCCCCACGGGGGACCTGGCCCGCTAACCCAGGCACGTGCCCTGACTGGGAATGGAACCAGTGACCCTTTGGTTCGCAGGCCAGTGCTCAATCTACTGAGCCACGCCAGCCAGGGCTGGGAAATATTTCCTATTCACTAAATTGATATGTACTTAAGGCATGTATAAATGTTCACTGCTGCTTCATAATCCATTATATAAATATTTACCATTTATTTAACCAGTCCTCTATTGGTGTTCAATTAAGATGTTTCCATTTCTGTATTATAAATAATGCTGATAAATGTAACTACCTAACTTTTTATGCACATCTCATTATTTTATGATATTAAATTCCTAGGGCTGAGAAAGTCTGAAGCAATTTCATTTTCACCACCAATGTACAAAAGTGCTTATTGACAGAGAGGGGTTGCCTCAGGTTGGCTTTAGGGGGATTGACAGTGAAAGAAGGAGAGATGAAGAAAGGGAACCAAATAGGGAGGATCATGTCTTTAAAAAAAGATGTGAGTTAAAAAAAAAAAAGATGTGAAATCATATGGTACACATGGAAGTATTCATTATATTGACCTCTCTACTTTTTTGGTATGCTTCATCTTTTATAAAAATTTAATAACACATTTTTAAACACTGTCTATTCCCCATACTCATCAGTGAGCCCAGCAGTTTGTTTTTCAAATTTGTGAATTCAATATATTAAAAATGGTATTTCATTGCTTTATAGTTCTTTCCTTGATCACACGTCAGGTCCAATAGGTAATACGTAATGTTTATATGAGCTAGTGGTATGTCTTCTTTTATGAACCTATAGCTTTTAGTTAAAATGTTGTGACCTCTGTTCTTTATCTGTGTGTGCACTCTGTTTTTAATTTCAGAAGCATGCATAAAGAACATTTTCTCTCAAAAATAAAACTCCTACCCTAAAGAACTATTCTCTAAGTAAAATCTTTACATATGTAGTCCTTATTTTATCTTTCTGCTTATATATGTGGCCCTCAAAGGGAAAAGTTTCTCCACTACCAAATTGGACATACATTTCCTAGAAGCAATTAAAGAATAGAGAGGCCGTCAGAATAGTTCCTGCCTTTCCTAGTGCAATTAAATGGAAGGCCTGTGGAGTAAAGCTTGGTTCCTGAGGAAAGGAATTCATCTAATACATATGACCATAGTTTTTTTCCTGTTGCTGTGGTAAGGACAAGAGAATTTATGGCTGAAAACAAATGTTCTGTATTTAGATAAAGAGACATTAAAATTCATCACTATCTAGAGAATGCAGTAAGGGACATGTGTAAACTCATAAATCACAGGAAGGAGGACCCTAAGAACACAAGAGATTATAAAAGCGGGGGGATGTGGTCAAGATTAGAGGATCCTAAGGGTTCCCAGCTGCCCTCAGCTTCATTCCATCCAGCTTAAAGAAGAGGATACCCAGGAACTTTTTGTTGATATGGAAATTAAATAAACTCATACTACAAATACAGGAACACATCAAGTACTGCAGTCCTTGACTCTATCAAATGCAATTCACAAAAGGAAGAGAAATTGAATGCTGAAGGATATCTAGAAATCACAGAACCCTAGGCAATAGACAGATGATTTATGGAGTCCACTACTTACAGAGCAACAGTTTCCATACTGCTGGGGCCAAGTTCCCGGAACCATATTCTCTTTACCACTGCATATTTCTATCTCTGACTATATCCTACATCTTAAAAATGGTCAAAGTAAGTTTAATGTAAAACCATGAGCCAGACCACACTTTTAAAATAGATACAAAGAATCTGAAGAAATAGCAAAGAAACAGATTTTGCCCTTGTACTTAAGATGGTAAACCTACTGCTAAAATATGTTCAACACATGACATAATTAACTGTACCTGTATCCTGTATCCAGGATATTTTTGAGAGAGACCCCAATCACGGACATGACACTGTAAACTGCCTACACAGATGCCATCCACAATGGCTTTGCCCCCTGCCTTTCTATAGGAAAAGGGCTGGAAAAGTTCTCAGACTCCCTTGCAACTAAGGGTGGCCATGTGACCCAGTTTTAGCCAATGTGATATAAGAGCAAAGGCTTTGTATCAAGAATATACTTCTGGCAAACCCTTCTGCCATTTCCCCCCTTTATTCCTGCATGGAATACAGATGTGAGGTGTGGAGTTGTACCATCATGAAAATGAAAACCACATGCTAAGCTTGGTAAATTGGAAAAACAGAAAGATATATGTCCTTGAAGGCATACATTGTAAGCTGCCTACCTGCAAACTTATTTTGTGAGATAACTACACCCTTGTCTAAACCTCTATTAATTGCATTTCCTGTTAATTGCAGCCAAACTCACTCCTACTAAGATGCTAGGGTGGACAGACAAATAGAAATTGAGCTCTCCACTGTAGTAGAGACAGAGGCACACTAAAAATGCAATAAGAATGTCATAGATGCAATAAAAGAAGTAAAGGATACATTATAGGAAGAGGGCTTAGGTCAATGGTACCCAGGAAAGATAGGAAGACTTCACAGACAAGGCAACACTTGAGAGTTTAGAAATATAAAGATTGTTTGCCAGGAGCAGAAAGGAAAGACTATCCTGCCTTGCTTTCTCTCCAACACTGCCACCTCTATTCTAGAACAAGTAAAGAAACCTAGGACATGGCAGTACAACATAATTCCCATTCTTTCAACAAACTGTACCAGAACTGGATTACTAAAATGACGTAAAATCTGCCCTCATGTTACTTACAGTCTAATGAACATTTTCAAGGCTGTCTCAATAAAACAAATAGTCACAACTCAGTGGCTGCATAACTATATCTTAAATATAATGCTGTGTTTGGCCTATAAAAAGTCTATTACTCCAAACTGAAACATACTTCTATTCCATATCATCTAGAGATCGCCTCTCTCCTAAAGGGAAGGACATCATGTTGTCATTCGTGATCATTAAAAATCTCAGTGAAATTATGAACTTGGAAAAGATCCCAGGAGATCAAATCAGTCTATTTTGTAACTCACAGCTTCAAAGCCTCCAAAGACAATCAGGAATCAAGTACTTAAGAAAATTACCTCACCATCTATTTGCCTTCTTGGAAGATGCTTCTGAAATTTCTAGCTGCAGCTTTAGCTATCAAGAAAGTCAATCTTAGGGAAGGCCCTTCCCATATACTAATTTAGTTACTATTTGAGGAGAAAATTCTCTTTGGAAAAGCATTTCACCAAATTTCATATATGCTTTATAGCAGTGGTTCCCAACCTTTTTGGCACCAGGGACCAGTTTCATGGAAGACATGGGGGGGCAGCGGAGGACAGGAAGCACAGCTTAGGTGAACTTTGCTTGCTTGCCTGCTATAGATGGGCCGGGGGTTGGGGACCCCTGCTTTATAGGATTTTAATACCTCATGCAGCTTATTCTAAAACAGACTTTCTCCCTGTCCTTTTCATTGCACAGACACTGTGAAACATGAAAAAGTTACCTTGAAAATACAGTTCCTTACCTCCCATTCAATTGACGTATTCATCTACCTCAGAGATGTGAGATTAAGACAAAGGATAGTAATTGATGTGGTCTGGTACAAAACCAACAGGAATGCATCTGGGTGCTCAGAAGACTAAAACAAGAATTTGTTAAACTATAAATGAATATTTCAGAATCATCTGGAAAAAACCTGAATCCTGCTAGCAACATGCATGAATATCCATGAAAACATTCTTTGGCCTTACTTTGCCTTGTTATTCTGGTCTTTGATGGTTTTCACATTTTTGGTGCTCATTCATGCAATTAAGACCTCAAAGCAGCTTCAGGGCACTGGATTTCAATCCAGGTTACCTGAATAAGAAAGAGGCTGCATACAGGGGTATTCATAGTTACAGGTCACTAGAGCCAACAGCAAATAGCTACCACAGCCTGTTAGAAGCCCTGAGCCTTCTCAAGGTTCACCAGTCTGCCCGCAGCACTGAGTAAATGGAGACCTAGGGCAGAGAACTAAAGTGAGTTTCTTAGTTATGATGCTCAATACTTGGATTAATCCCAGGAAATAATTCCATACTATATCTCTTTTACAAGTCAATGCCAGATCTGTAACTTTAGTGACAAACATGGCTGCTTTGATCTCATTCCCATTCAATAGTGAGTAGCACCTATAGTAAAGCCTATGATTTACCATAATAATAATAATCAAGGTCCCATGTAACTGCTTACATGTGAATTTACAAGTAGGTAATAAGCCAAAAGTGCTGCAAGCTGTATTTTGAGGAATTTTATACTTCATTTGTAGACATACTTTCCAGAACACTTTAACCCCGATATTAAAGAAACTTTCATTCTTTGCTACTCTTTAGCCTAAATTCCTTGATGATTTCTATAAACCTCCTAATTACTGTATACATTGTTAAGGTGTTCAAGTTAATAATCCAACTTACTTTGGTTATCATATGAGGTAGAAACTACAAAATAAACTTTATTTAATTACCTAGCTTACTATTCCCTATAGTCTAACAAATGAGTTAGGCAGAAGTAAGAAATAACCATAACAAGACTTCCCCTTAAACCATTCACTTATATAGCACTAAATAACAAAGTATATCACCCTGGCTGGTGTGGCTCAGTGGACTGAGTGCTGGCCTGTGAACCAAAGGGTAGCTGGTTCAATTCCCAGTCAGGGCACATGCCTGGGTTGCTGGCCAGGTCCCCAAAAGGGGGCGTGTGAGAGGCAACCACACATTCATGTTTCTCTCCCTCCCTTTCTCCCTCCGTTCCCCTCTGTCTAAAAATAGATAAAATCTTCAAAACAAGTTTAAAAAAAGTATATCATGAACAAATTAATCTTTCGTTTAAAATGGCTTGAAATGTATTAGCTGTGTATCTACATGACTTCAAGAAGAAAAATATACAAATATTTTTCTTTCATCACCTTATTTCTGAGATAATCAAAATGTCCACTCATCTAATTTATTAATGGTAAGTAATTTATTGTGGTGAACCCATAAGCAATGGATTCAAATATTTACTGAATACCTGTGACAGGCAACGTACTAAGCAAAGTAGAATCTAGCATTTGGCTCAAGTCAGCCATAGATAAGCTTTTTAAAATCCCCAGGCTTTGTGAAAAGTTATTCTGTTGTCAGCACAACTTAGTGATGTGGGATCATATAGGTTTCCCATAGCCCCCAAAAGGTCCTGCTTATAACTAAATGTCTCCCTCTCTTACTCCCTTTTGTTTGGAAAACAAGAGGCTAGGACATCACAAGATTCTACCTTACCGACATTCACTAAAGGAACACATGGTCTTGGTTTCTAAGAGGTTATTCAGTAAAGCAAATTGGGTTTTGTTGTTCTCATGGAAATATTCCTCAAAACTTTCCATTTCTGGGTATGATAAACTCAGAATCTATAGGATTCTCTCCCTCCTCCACAAACATACACATACACACACACACCAACTATAAAACTTGGATAAAATAGAAATGGAAATGAACTTAAGGTACTGGACAGTGAACAAAAGCATACAGACTTTCACAGGGAACTCAAAATTGCTAGAAGAAATAGAGATGGGGAACTTTACAAATTGGTTTTCATCACCATGTCTTTTACCCTTGGGCTAAGTGAAGCACTTGTGGTAAACAGCAACTAGTAGAGGAGGGGGCACACATGAATAACGAAAACCATCATTTTTCTGGCTTAGGACACCAGAAAGATTGAGCTGGTAAAATGTTGAAGGAGAGTGGGGACTCCCAGAAGGAAGAGAACCAGAGAGGGAATCCCCAAACACAGTCTACCCACATCTCTCACTGAACCCTGAACCATGCTGGTATAGAAAAAATGCAAAGCAAAAGAACAAATTCTGAATTAAGACTATATCTGCCACCCAGAAGATGCTGGTGAGTGAAGAAAAGCAGACAGACATTGGCAGAGTATATACTCACTTGGACGATGGGAGATGGTATGCCTTTTAATCTGGGGCTAGGTGTAGTCCAAGTGCTCACAGAAAAATGAACACATGTGAAAAACCCAGCCATTCAGGCCTGGAAAAACAGATATAAAGAATCCAGGAAATCATGAGCATTTAAGAGAAAGAGCCAAAGGGTAGATGCATAAGCCCTGATTACCCACATCTCTGACTAAACTCTGAACAATGCTTGCACAGACTAGATTCTTAGCAGCCCATCCAAAAACAACAGATCTGAACAAAGACAAGAAGCCACTGCACAAGAAAGTCAGCTGTTATAGCTGAGCCATGAAAACTAACTGCTAAAACAAAGGAAGTAATACTTATTGGATAAAAATAACATAGTTCAGAATCTCAAGTTAACATTCATAATATCGAATATATAATTGAACAGTACCCAACATACAAATAATCAAGAAAATATAACACATTATCAGAAGAAAATAAAGTCATTCTAGTTCAACTCCAAGATGAACCAGATATTGGAAGTAATAGATGAGAATGTTTAAGTGGCTATCCTCAATGAAACACAAGACAGAGGCATGTTTTCAATTCATATAAACCTGACTTCGGGTTTCTGGTATGGCATACAAGGACCTTGGAAGTCATCGTTCCCATTCTTACAATAAGAAAAAAAGATGAACAAACTGAAAATTAACAATTCTTCCCAGATCCAGTAGAGGATTGAGCTCACAGGACAAACTACTGCTCCCAAAAGTATAGAGACAACAGGTGGATACAGAAAATCCAGATTACCAAAGCAGAAGCCCAGGAACAGAAAACTCCAGAACCAGTACCAGGGTAGGAAAACCTAAACTGTCGTTGATTCCTGGAGGCTCAGCATGGTCAAGTTTGAGAGTTAAAAACTCCAGGGGCACCCAGTCTTAGGAGGACCTTCACACTTCGTTGAATTTTACCTCTAGGAGCCCTAGCAGGTTCCCACAGTGAAGATCAAAGGAAAATTCCCTCACTTTCAACAGGGGGAGTGAAAAAGTAGCCATTTCGTAATATGCCCAGAACATTCTCTTCTTCACAAGGCCCGTCCTGAAGAGAAATTATTTACCAGAGCCTAAGCAGCCTTGGGGAAGTGAAATTCCCAAAATGGCTTAAAATACCCAAATACCCAGTTTGCTCCAAACCCCTGTAGCATTCAACGCGGGGTAAACACCCAATTCTACCCCTTTTTAGCCTTCCTGCCTCACCTAAGAGGGAAAAACAAAATTAGAAGCAGTTATGACAGTCACAGCCCAGGGGCGCAGGCTCTCTGAGACCCAATCATAGGATTTTAGAACACTTCTCTCCCCACACCTTATCCCCATATCAATAGAACTCCTATATGGTAATAGGGAAATACAACAGAAAAAAAATTGCCCATCTCTGACTTTATTTAAAAACAAATCGCTAGGAGAACCCAAAGACAACAGGAGAGTCAAAAACAAAGACTTGGGAGGAATTTTATCCTGACACCTGCGGCTACGGAAAACAATAAACACATCCTAACCTCTAGCTAAATATAAAACCTCACACTAAAGGCTAATTTTCCCCAATTCCTTTTACCTAGTATATCATGTCCAGCCTTCAACAAAAGATATTAAGGCATAATAATGTGCACCCACAAAATAGTGATGAGACAGAGAAAGCATCAGAACCAGACTCAATTATGGCAGCGATGTTAAGAATGATCAATTCATGAAAACCTCAGCAGAGAAATTAGGACTCTCAGCAGAGAAATAGAAACAATTAAAAAAATGGGATAATTTCTGAAAAAAAAAATGACTAGACTGCCTTAACAGTCAAATGGACATGACAGAGGAATGAGTAAGTGAACTTCCAAAACAAATCAATGGAAAGAGTAAAAGATGAAGAATAGAAAAATTGAAATCAAATGAACAGAAGCTCAGAGACCTGTTAGGTGATATTAAACAGTTATAAATACATGTAATTAGAATACCAGATGAAGAGGAGAGAAAATATTTGAAAAAATAATGGGATGAAAATTTCCAAAAATTGATGAAATTTCACAAATTCAAAATACTAAATGAACACAAAGCAGAATAAACACAGAGAAGCCCAGCCAAAGGACAGAGTAAACCATTGCAAGCCAAAGATAAAGCTCAAACCTTGAAACTAACAAGAGTAAAACGACATATTACAGTCAGGAGAATAATGATCAACTGGTTAACTTCTCATGAGGAACCATGGAGGACAGAAAGACTGGAACAACATCTTTAAAGCCTTGAGGGAAAAAAGGCAATGTTAATCCAGAATTCTCTACCCAGCCAAAATTTCACTGAAAAGTGAAAACAATATAAAAATATTTTCAGATAAAAGAAAACTAAAAGCATTAGTCGCTGACAGATCTGCACTATAAGTGCATTTGTTGGCAGCATATTTGAACTTTAAGAAATACTAGAAGTCATTTAGATGGAAGAGAAATGATACCAGAAATGGTAAATGGCTGAGCAAATACAAAAGAATTTTTTGCTTTGTTCCTCTAAATTCCTTTATAAACCAGTAATTGTTTGAAACTAAAATAATGTTTTGTGCTATATGTACTTATAACAAGTGTAACAAAAAGGATGGACATGTGGGCCTATAAGTTTGTAATATTTTCATGTTTTACTTGAAGTAGTACATTATTAACGAATGTATGAAGTAGTACATTATTAGCTACTTAAGTGGACTGTGATCATTTTTTTCTATATTGTTATCTCTAGTGCAGCCACCATAAAAATAGTAAAAAGAAAGAATAGCTAAAATAATAGAAAAGATAAAATAAAATTATGAAAACATATTCAAATACTGTAAAAACAAGGCAGGAAAGAAGAAGGAAAAACAGAAAAGATGTACAAAAAATAAAAAAGTATTAGGCTTAAGCTCAATCACGACAGTAAACCCATTAATGATTTTTGGACTAAACACGTTAAGCAGCAGAGATTGTCAGAAGGTAAAAATAACACACACATGTACACCTTTTAAAAGATACTCACTTTTAAATAGAAATACACAGACAGGTATTTATAAACAGATGGAAAATATATACCTTAAAAATAGTAAGACAAAGGCTGGTATGGCCATTAATATCATAAAACAAATTTCAAAACCAAATACATAATCAGAGATAAAAACAGGGCTCTTCATAATGATAAAAGGGTCAATTCAACATGAAAGCACTATCCCAAATGTATCCTACAACAGAGGTTCAACATATATGAACCAAGAAGTAACAAAACTGAAGGGAGAAAGAGAGAAGTCCCCCATCACAGCTGGGAACTTGAATGCTCCTGCCGCAGCAATGGACTGAAAACTAGGGGAAACAATCCGCAAAGACATAGAAGATCTGAACAACATTATCAGCTACTTTACCTAATTGATATTTATAGAACAATATGCCCAATAATGGCAGAACACACATTCCTTTCAGGTTTACGTGGTACATTTGGCAGGAGAGACCACATTCTAGGTTATAAAACAAGTCTAATTTTTTTTAAGAAAAACTGTAATCATAGAGTATGTTCTCTGACCACAATAGAAGTAAAATAGAATAGAGTTTTAGGGCACATGGGATCACCCTCAAGTTTGTGATTCACCAGAAGGACTCAGTAGTAGTTATTCTCATAGCTGAGATTCATTTATCACAGCAAAGGGTATAGAGTAAAAGCAGCAGGGAAAAGCTATGCACTGGGTAGAGTTCAGACAGGTCAGACGCAGGCTTCTTATACATGCTTTCTGTCTAGAAGCAAAATACAGCAACGTGTACAAAATATCTCTGCCCAGGTTAGAGCAAAAAGAACATTTGTATTTCCGTGACCATGGCTCCAGGGCTAGTTATGTAGGTATATTGTGCTATGCAACCAGCTACAGTAACTAAAAGCTCAGGACCCTAACAATGAAACCAAGTACACATCATCAATCTGGATGTTTGTACAAGGCAATTCTGATAAACACTTACAGCATGGTCTATTGCTCCTGGTGTACAAAACAAAATCAACCATAACATAAAAACATTCAAAGGCCTACATTCCAAGGGGTTGGCCAAGAGTCAATCATGTTTTTAGGTTCCCTTAGAGAAATGAAGGAGTTTGCAACCAGACCTGCTATGTTAACATTTTTCCCACTAATACCAATATGGAAACCAGGAAAACCATACATATTTGGAAAATAATAAAATTCTAAACAATCACTGAATGAAAAAATAAACTACAAGAGAAATTAGACATCATTTTGAATTAAATGGTAATGAAAATACATTAAGATCTGTGAAATGTAGTTAAAGTAGCACTTAGAGGAAAAATTATACCCTTAAATGTCTAAATTTAAAAAGATCGTAATGTAAACTCAACAAATACTGTAAAAAATTTTTCAAAAATATATAAGTAGAAATTACCTTCCACATTATCTTCTGTTTTTCCCAGATCTAATACCAGAATAGGAATGTTTTATAGATGCCTGTATGGTGAAATATTAGTTTTATTTGGAAACCAAAATACCACAGACTGAAGAGACCGCAGGGTCTATGTGCAGGAGGCAACCACCTCCTGAGCAGGACTATGCCCCATTTAAAGTATACCCTTCTGCGTGGACCCAAAGACTGTGATTATGCCTTACTTCCTACCATACTTAGGGGGGGAGGTGGTTGGGTGGGTGGGTGGGTGTGTGTGTGTGTGTGTACACGTCAGAATTTATGTGGTCTTTCTAGTTGTATAAATAAGATTTTCCAAAGAACAGGGCTTGGTATTCTCCTTGGGCTTGCAATGTGAGAAAAGGATACCTCCAACAGAAAGCACTGACTTCTGTCCACCTCCAAACTGGGGGCCCCATTCTACCCAGAGACAAGTAGAAGGTTCAAAGTGCATTCCCATGATCAATACAGCAGCTGAATGTTTGGCCAGTGAAAGCCCCGCTGTGTCACAGAGCCAAACATTCCCAAAGAAGCAACACAGAGGCTACCAGGACCACAAATATTGCTACTACAGCTTACCTCAGCGTGGTTGGCTTACCACACTTCCACAGTTTTCGGATGGTAAGAAGACAATGAGCTCAAGTGGATTTAGACAAAATAGACAGCAAAAGCAAAATCTGCATTGTTTCAGTGCACCAAGTCCCTAGTCCCACATGATGACATCAAATAGAAGAAACCAGATAACAGATGGTCCAAGGGATGTGGCATGCTTCTGTCGAAGATCCACCTCTAATGTAAACCCAAGCAATTTTATAGACTTACAGATACCTAAAGTTGTACCCCACAGGATACAAGTTGGAAAGTCCTGTACTCAACTGAAACTAGGAGATGGGTGAGAAATGGTTATATGGCAGTTTGCCACAAGGTACATTATGAGAAACTGCCTCATGGCAGCTCCTCACCAGGTTGCTCATCTCCCCTTACTCTAAGACAGGGATCCCCAACCCCAGATACCAGTCTGCAGCCTGATAGGAATGGGGGCAGTGAATGAAGTTCACCTGAGTCCCCCCTCCCCCACCATCCACAGCAGGTGAGGGAGTGAAGCTCACCTGAGCTCCAGGCTCCAAGCTTAGTCCCCTGTGCTCTCCTCCTTCTTCCACAAAACCTGAAACCAGTTCCTGGTGCCAAAAAGGTTGGGGACCGCTGCTCTTAAAGGAATCACACGGCATTTTGCCAAGACTTGAGTCAGACTACGGTCAAGTACTGCCGGGGTGGCCTGAATGAAGATGAGCAAGGTTGCCAGGGTGCTGCCTAGAGAAGCTTTTCTACAATATGCTGAACTCACTTACTTCTCTGTAAACCAGAATTACTGGAATGATATTCAACGCCAAGATTTCTGAAGCTCTTAGTAGGAGGTGACACCGAGTATTTCAGCTGGGCCCTGAATTAATTAAAGGAAAGCGATGATGGAGTAGGTTAAGTGTAAAGTTTATAACAGAATACCCATCCTCGGTCGTCTACCATATAGACTAATGGAATTAACCACTCCAAATACACACAGGCACCCTTGAAGCAGGGGGCTGATTTGTGGGAAGTATGGGTAGTGCACAATGAAGGAAGCACTGTACTAGCTGTATAACTTCCCTAACCACTCACCTTTGGTCTTACAGAAGGGTCTGCTAAAAATCCCTGGAATTAATGCTGCTGCTTCTGGTCAAATAGAGTAAGATCAGGTCAAAGGCTATGGTTCTAAAACAACCAGTGCACTATAATCAGAAACATCTACCCCAGACAGTAGCAGGACCTTAGGTTGTAAACAAACCTATATCAGAGCTCTCTGAGACAGTCTGCCTTAGTCCTGGCTAGCTGCGGGAGCCTACAACAAAATGAGTTTGAACTCTATTTCTTCAAATACTGATAAAGATAGTTAATGATAATACAGCAACTAAGATTTACCTATGAAAAATGGAGACTAGAAGTGCATTAACTTTGGGTCATCTTAATAGAGTCCATCAATACTACATAGAAGTTAAAAAAGACATTTTTGGAATAAAAAGAATGAAATACTAGTTATAAACTTCTCTTTAGTATGATTAAATGTAGGAAAGGAATGCTTAAGATTTCTTTGCCAGAATTACACAGAGACAACATCTGGCTTAAGGCTGTTTGAAGACAATTCACATACTGTTTTAGACCAATAGATCCTGCACAGTGTGTGATGAGGGAAAAAAGAAGAAAAACCACATACCACTGTAGTAATGTAACAGGAAAAAACATAACACTATCAGTTGAATTCCAGTAACTCTAGCACAGAAAGGGGGAACTATGGATAGGCCCAAGAAGTAGGTAAGAGTTAACTGCACAGTACCACTGGGCTGGACCTCTGTGAGGACTGGAAGTAACAGGAAAAAAAAACAACAACTCACCAAACAACTTATGGTCAGTATCATCTAGGAAAGAAACAGGGCATGGCAGGGTCCACAAAAACCTTCAGAGAGTTCTACAGATGTGAAACTGCAGTGAAAATTCAAGATAATATAAATTGTCTTCATTAATTAAGGGCTACAGATAGACACAGCAATAAGCTAACCCTATAATGTAATATAATCTCTCAAAGTAATTTACTAAGTTTAATGATTATTATAGCCAATTAAATGTTATATGAAAATATTTTAATCCCAAGATTTGTGTTTTTGATAAATTTAGAATGAGACTTGTTATAAATGATAATCAGAATATATTCTCTCATACGTGATGCTTGAGAAAAGGAGGTAATGAGAAGGGGAACTCTCTCCCCTGCCATCCCTGTTTGTATCAATAAGAGTAGTAGAAAGTCAGCTGACACAGAAAAGCGCTGAAAGACAAAAACTCCTTTGGACAGAGTGATGCAGACTACTGTAAACCTCTTAATTTAGGGGACTTAAACTCTAGAATGAGGACTGAGCTGTCTGGCAAAGTGGCTACGGGAACCCCATCTGGTCACGTTCATGCTTATACTCAGGCTGCTTTTTACCCCAAGGTCTTCAATCTGAATATAGACCTTCCTTTCCCTTTAACAATATGGGACACAAAGCAGCAGTAGCAGCAGATATATATGTAGTGGGCAGAGAAAGAAGCTCTGTTTAAAACACTTCAGTTTAATATGGACAGTCATTTATAGGACCCTGGATCTTCAAGGAAAAATTATGACTGGATAGAGCTATGGGAGTTGTCAGTGTGCAGAATGAAACTGAAATCATGGAAATGGATGGCATTATCCAGGGAAAGGGCAGAAGTCAAGGAAGGCATTTTAGGGAGTGAATGAGTAGAAGGTCCAGTAAGATGAAGTGGATAAATGAAGCTTCTTTTGTAGAGTTCATGATATGATATCAATTATTCTTTGGGGGGATACAAAGGAAAAAGTATCCATTAAAACCCATCTTTTCATCACCAGATAACTAGATCTATGACTCAAATACTTATGATCATCATCATCATCTGTTTGAACATAAGAGTATAGTAGATAATATAATTCAATGACATTTGAATGCAAAATCTCATCAATTCAACAAATATATTTTTGGGCACTTACCATATGCTTGCAACTGTGTTAAGCACAGAGAGATTACCCTTTCTAACTAGTTTACATGGAATCCTCTCCCTCCCTCCCTCCCTCCCTCCCCTCCTTCCTTCCTTCCACATTCATTAAGTACTTAATGCTTGCTAGACCATATATGATGCTTGAAATGCACACATAGTAAGTATTTAATATACACTTTATCTTCTAAACACAGGGTTTCATTGTGTTTCCTGTGTAAAATGGACAATGGGGAGAGGCAGCCCAAATGTGTAAAATGGAGAATGAGGAGAGGCTTCTTGCAGTGGGGCCTCCTAAACAAAAGTTCGAAGATTTAGTGTCAGAAAGACCTAGATTAGAATTCCAGCTCTACCACATACCCCAAAGTGACCTGGGGCACTTAACCTCTCTGACGTGTCCTCCCTATAAACTGGAGATACATGTCATGTCCATACAGAGTAATAAAAATAATGAAAGGAAAATATCTGGCATAATTTAGAAGGGCCGTTGTCATCATTGTTGTTATTATTACTATTATTAAGGAAGATAATCTATGTGTTGTAGTTTCTTTTTTTTAAGGTTTTATTTATTCATTTTTAGAGATTGGAGAAGGCAGGGAGAAAGAGAGGGAGAGAAACTTTGATGTGCAAGAGAAACACTGATTGACTGCCTCTCGTGCACCCCCAACAAGGGACCTGGCCCACAACCCAGGCGTGTGCCCTGACTAGGAATCAAACAGGGGACATTTCAGTTTGCGGGACGACACCCAACCCACTGAGCGACACCTGTCAGGGCATGTAGAGAGAGGAAAAAGTAATTTGGGCAATCTTCTTAATAAGGAACTCTAACTGTACTCCTGTGAAGGACAGAGCTGCCAAGAGTGCATTTGGATTTCAGAAAAAAAACAAAACTGCATTCTACATAGGATTTTCCACTGTCCCCTTCCTGCTCTTCTGAGGGCCCTGCTATCCTCTTCCTGTTATCAGCCCTGATAAAGAAGACTAAAGTCCACCCACTCTAGTGACAAAGAGTCCAGGAATATTCAGCATCCTGATACCTGGTGCTGGGAACCAGTCAGAGGCCAAGTAAATAAAGATAATATAGATGCTGTGACTCCTGGCTAATGAGGCTGAGAATCTGGCAGAGAGCTAGTCCCAATTAAACCGTTAAGAACTGAAATGCAAATGAGGAACACAAACAGAAAAAGTGGAAGCCAACTCAGAAGGGTTAGGCATATACAACCTTTGAGAAAGTGGTTATGTCTATAGAGGTGGATGGGGCTTTCTAGAAGCACTATGAAGGGTAGTGCCTGCAAACTGAGACGTTTTCAGTATCTGTGGATGAGCAGATTTGGATTAGGGATTGGTAATAAATGAATGACCGGAGAGACCTGTAAAAAGGACATGATTAAAGTGCAAGGAAACAAGTAATAAACCCTGAACTTTGACAAGAGCAGTGGGAATGGACTATTCAAAACTTTGCAAAGGTCAATTCTATAAAATGGGTGAATATTGATAGTTTAGAGAAAGAAATATAAAGTAAATGCTAATAAATGTTAATGTTTACATTTTCATTTAAAAGAAACTTTAAAATTCAAAGAACATAATGATTTTTGCAATATAATTCCTATCATTACAACAAAAACATTTGCATTTTCAGACTTCTTATGAGCCTAAAGAAATAAATAGTTTTACTTCTGTATATAATAATATTTTGGGGATAAATCCTAGGGAAAAATGAGTTAGATACTGAAGTCATGATAAAATTACACAGGAAAGTAAATGTATCTTTGCCAAAATCATTATTCTGGTCCCATGAGTAATGCTAACACAGAGGAAAAAAAAAAACTAGGAGTATATTCCATTAACTTTCTTTTTGCAGTGACAGCAAATTTTAAAACTAGTCATGTGTTTCTAACTTTGCCAGCTTTCTCCCTGAAGCAAACATGTCAGAGAGGATTACTGTGGCAAGTTAGTCATATGGATTTTTTTTTTTTTTTACAAAATTGGAATGCATAACATCAGAAACCAAACCACAAAGAAAAGGCACACTGGAGACAGACTGGGGCAGATACATAGAATGCACAGTGCTTTGAATAACAAGGCTTTGTCACTCCGATGGAGAAGTTTGGTTACCCAGCACTCCAGAAAATAACACATATCCCCTAAATACATAGCTTTAAAAGAAGGCCAAAAAAAAAAAATCATAGAACACGAGGAACTTAGTCCAAGTCAGGAATGTAAAATACAACAGATTTTCCTGAAGAAATACTAGGTTCTAAATTCTGAGGCACTGCAAAATGTACCTAAGAAGATCAAATCCTTATTCAAATTCTGGCCCATTTAATTGCCAAGCCTTTCAAGAAGATAATCAAAAATTCATCAACACCTGAAACCAATACAAAATAAAATTGAAAGTAAACTGTAAAAGTTTGTTGAGAATGTTGTTATTCGAAGAGAGCACTTGGTAAAGTATATAAATGTCTAATCACTTATGTTGTACACTTGAAACTAATATTGTACATCAACTCTAATTGAAAAGTCAATTTAAAAATATAAAAATTCTTCATCAGTATGTAAATTAGCTTGAAAATAAGTATATATTAGTTACTACTACTCAATAATGGAGAAAGTAAAGCAATCATTTAGGATTTTTAAGAGCTCTGATTATCTATCCCTGCCTCATGGCACTTGGATTCTCACATTGTGCTTAATAACATTCTTGAGGAGTATTTATGTTTCTATGTCAAAAAGGGTAAAGCTGGTACACACACCACTTACACAGCAAAGGTGTTCAATAAATGCTTAGTTAAATAAAGCTTGACATGTATTGTATAAAGCCATTTCCTTAGGAGACTGTAAAAGTCAACTTGCAATGACAATATTATTTCTATGGTCCCCAAGGTTTTCAGGATAACCAAATAAATCACTTTGCCATTGTAGGAAAGGTGTTACAATAGCAAAAGGTTGTCTTATAAGCACTGTGAATAGGGAAAAAATCTAAACCAAACACTGCACTTATTTCCTCTCAAAAGCCCTAAAAGAAAGCTTTTTATCTTGTCTGTTACTCCCATACATAGCTAGGTGAGCACACACGTGCACCGATATTTCCTTCTTAATTTTGCCTTACCTACAATTTACCTGTAAAGAACAGAGTTGACTGAACATTTTAAAAATGCAATGCGAGAAATTTTACAGGACTATATTGCTAATATTTTATTTAGATACTATCTTTGGGTTACTATAGTGATGACAATATCCTTTTAAAATATGAAATAACTTGTTCCCTTCTAGCTCCCAATTGTGGAAAATGATACTTGACAGACAAAGGGCTGTTTTCTATATTTTTCCTCTTCCAGGAGAAAACTCATAGAGTAAATCACCTGAAGTATTCAAAGCATACTAAACAGTTGAAAATGGAATGAACATCTTATTACTCCAAGTACTGTCCGTGGAAAGGCAACATCAGTATCATATTAGAGATTGTTAGAAAGGCAGAATCTCAGGCCCTACCTCAGACCTCCTAAATCAGGATCCCCAGGGGATACACATGTATACCAATGTTTGAAACATATCAAACTAATTATTTTATTCCACAAACGTAATGATGAGCAAAGGGAGTACGGCTATATGGATGATCCCATTTATATAAAGTTCAAAACAGGCAAAAATAACATATTTAGGGACAGGTAGGTGATAGTCTCAAGAAAAGCAACGGGGGACTTCAGGTTTCCAGTCTGGCATGCAAGAAGTTTAGAAGCTTCAACTCTCACCTAACAAGTAAACAGCTCTCCAAACTGATAAAAACAACTCATCTTAAATCTGTTAGAGAAATGAAGTCACTAGGCAAACCCTGCCCCCCAAACTGAAGACAAACATGCACATACAGAGAATCACAACTTGACCAAGCAGAACCCCATGAGCAGAAACCTCTGAGAGAACCAGTGCCAAGGCAGGAAAATTTGAACTCTAATTGATTAATTGCTGAGGCACAGTAAAGACAAGTCAGAAAATTTCAACTTTTCAGCTGGACCCAGGCAAGGGAGGCCCACACTTCCGTGAGATTTACCTTCAGGAGGTGGACCTGGTTCTCACGTTAAATATTAAAGAAACCACTCCCCCCACCCCGCCGCCTGCTTCTGGTGGGGAAGAAGGAATGAACCATCTTTAAACACACTAGAACATTCTGTTCTTAACAAGGACTGCTGTCAGGAGAACATATTTTACCAGAGTATAACAAGCTAGGATACTATCATAGCCTTAACTACCCCAGAGAAGTGAAATACACCACTCCAGCCCCCTCTAGCCATCCTGTACCACTCAGTAGGGGTTGGAGCGTGGACTGATAAGCATTGATCAAGTTCACAGTCCAGGGGCACAGGTTCACCAAACATTGAGACCAAATCACAGGACTATAGAATGCTTCCCCTGCCTCCACACCTTACTACAACATTACTGAAGACCTACTTACTACAGTTCCTTTTATGCATATTCACTATTCAACAAAAAATTGCAAGCCATACAAAAAAAGCAAAAAACCAGAATTTGAAGAGACTGAACATACATCAGAACTAGAGTCCTATATGGCAGGAATGTTGAAATTATCAGATCAGGAATGTAAAAATACTAGGATTAGTATGCTATGGGTTTTAATGGAAAAAGTAAGCAACATGCAAGAACAGATGGATAATACAATCAGAGAGATGAAAATTGTAAAAGTGAGTCAAAAAGAAATGCTACCAATCAAAAGTGCTATAACAAATAAATGCCCTTTGGAGGGATCATTAGTAGATTGGACATGGCTGAAGAAAGAATCCCTAAGTCTGAAGATATAATGGTAGAAACTTCCAGAACTGAAAAGGCAAAACAGAGAATCCATGAATTGTGGGAGAACTACAAAAGGTATAATGTATGCATAATGAGAATACCAGAAAGAGGAAATAGGGAAAGGAAAAGAAGCGATATTTGAAGCAATAATAACTGAGAATTTCCCCTAATAAACAGCAGGTAACATACCATAGACCCAGGAAGCTCAGAGAAGAGCAAGCAGAATAAATGCTAAAAAAAGAAAAAAACACCCACATCTAGATATATCATAGATAATCTGCAGAAAAATCAAAAGATAAAAATCTTGAAAGAATATGGGGGTGGGACACCTTTACCAATATGGGAGTAAAGACGAATTCCATCTGACTTCCCTAAAGGGGTCAATTCTCCAAGAAGACATAACAATCCTTAATGCGTATGCACTTAACAACCAAGACTCAAAATATGTATACGAGGTAAAAACTGATATAAGTACAAAGAGTAAAACATGAATCACTTATTACAGCTGTAGACTTTAACACCCCTCTAATAGAAATGGACAGATCCAACAGGCATAAATTCAGTAAGTACATAGTTGAACTCAACAGCATCATCAATCAATTGATTACAATTGATATCTATAGACTACTCTACCCAACAAGAGCAGAATTCATATTTTTCTCTATCTCAATTTAATATGCACAAAGACAGACCACATTCTGGGACATAAAACATACTTTAACAAACAGAAATCATGCAATGTCTGGAGCAGGCAACAATGAAATTAAACTAGCAATCAATAACACAGTAAAATAACTAAAAAATCCCAAAGTGTATGGTGATTAAACAATACACTTGTAAATAACACTTGAGTCAAAGAACTCTTAAGAGAATTTCAAAAATATTTTGAACTAAAGGAAAATACAATATATCAAATACTGAGGGATGCAGTGAAAGCAGTGTTTAGAGGGAAATTTATAGCATTGAATCTAATATGAAAAGAAGGAAAACCTAAAATCAACAATCTAAGCTTTCACCTTAGAAAACTAGAAAAAGAACAAATTTAATTCAAAGTAATCAAAAGGAAAGAGTAAAAATTAATGCAGATATGAAAGAAATTGAAAACACGTAATCAACAAAGAAAACCAACAATACCAAATCCCGATTCTTTGAAAAGATCTATAAAATCAATAACCCTTTAGCCACGCTACGAAAAAAGGAGATAAGACACGAATTAGGTTCTTTCCTCTGTGTCCACTACCTAACCACCATTACTAAAGAAGTGGTTCTTAACCAGGATGCCCATCAAAATGTCCTGGAATTTTTTCACATCTCTGAAACTCTGGCTTAATGGGTTTATATTAGGGGGAGGGACACTAAATATAAGTATATTGGTGAAAACAGCTCCCTAAGAGAGTCTAATGCACACCCCAGATTAAGAATCATTATCTCAAATACCTGTCATGTATTTTTCTGGTCATAATAATGATAATGTCCCACCAAACGGGGTGTATAATTAAATAAACCCTCTGCACCTGACACACAACAAAAACAAACAAAAAGGCTTTGGTCACCAAATCCAACTGTGTTCTTAGACCTATCCTTTCCAAATTTTACATGATATCTGATACAATCAGGTTTAAGCACACTCCTCTCTTAACTTCCATAACTTTCTGGTCTCTCAGTCCCCTCTCCCTTTATTCTTGCCAACTTGTCTTAATGCCACTTGATCAGCGACACTATGTGATCCGAGAGTGAGCAGCTATCATTTGGAAACTTGCTGAAATGAAAATTCTCAGGTCTCATCCCAGACATCAGAAATTCTGGGGAGTGGAGCCCAGAAATCTGCACATTCTTGTGATTATTGTGCAGACTGATGTCTGAAAACCACCGTGTTAAGCCACTTGTTGAAGATATATGGGTGGAATCTACAAATACAGCACTGGAGCTTGAACAGGGTAGGAGATGTTGACATATCGAGATTTTGAAGTTAATTGCTACTGAAATTATTTCTTATAAGAAACACAGCAAATAAAAATAGCTGCCATTTTTAGGTATTATGATAATATACTTAGATATTATGATGAGCTGTTAATATACCTTAACTCAGTTATCAGGTAAATATTATAATTATCATTTCACAGATGAGGAAACTGACACTTAGAGAAAGAAGTTTAATATGTTGCCTCCAAATTCTGTGCCCTTGACCACTACATTATTGTCTCTTGTATAAAATGGGAAAGTCTCTGACAGAACCCTAAGAAGACTCAGTGGAAATAACTGAGGCTGGCTGGTCAAAGACTTAGAGGAAAACCCTGAAATACGGGGAGGAAGTCTAGGTGAGGAAACTTTTAAGAAGTTATAATCACAGTGGTTTGGAATTTGCTTTTTCAGTAAGTGAGTCTAAAGACCACAGAGAATGAGAACTTTAATAAAAAGTAACATGAAGAAAAAGTGCTTTTATATTTAGGTGGAGAAGGGGTAAATTAAGTGAGGGGTAAAAAATATAAGTTATAGCCAGGATACGTTCTCTGCTTTGCAGGCACAGAAACCTGTTCACTTCATGCTTGGGTTGGGGGGAATTGTACCTTTAAATACACTTCAGATCTGAAAGTAAATGTTTATAAAACAGAATTCACAATCAAGGGAAAAGGGTGGAGGGGGAGGAAGTTCAGTTTTTGTTGTATTAAGTTAAACAAAAGCAACATCCATGATCGAGAACACATATATTATTTTTCATAAAGATCCTAGGTTTGAAAATGAAAGCCATGGAACTTTATCAAATATTGCAATATTTGTCCTAGTGTTTTATATTCCCAGTGTCATTCTTAAGGGTTCTAAAGTGAATCTGCCCAAGAACTTGGCAGCACCTACACACACATATCCAATAATTCACTCTTGATTGAAACAGTCAACAGTACCCTAATCAACTTTTCACTTAGCCTGACTTCAGCACCTTCACATCCTTCAAAATCTGGCTTTATTTATAGTATGACTATCACAGGGATTAATTTAGCTCTAAGTTTTGACACTCTACCCCCTTACCCTTTCGTTCAATTACTTCCTCTTAAATACCATTAGTTTCGCATTTCTCCTGAAGGGACACTTAAAGAAGACATAAACAGCCCAATTACAAAACCAACGGCTGCAGCCAAAATCTGAACACACTAATTTCCAATCATATCCCTCTCAAGGCTGTTCCAACCACTGATCAACATGAGCGGATGAGGAAGAAAGAAAAAAAAAACTGAGGCAAGAATGTCGTTCCCTTCCTTCCACTTTCCTCATACCAGCCTCCTTGGTTCCCCGCCCCCCAAGGCCACACCGCAACCTCATACGACCCCCCTCCACCGATCCGCCCCCGCTGTCACTCGCCACAGTTTAGAAAACAGTCATCGCCTTTGTTAAAATGCCCACGAGCACAATGGACCAGAAGAAGATGGGACACATTCCCTGGGGCTGGGTGAAGGAAAGTCACACGAACACCACGCCCTCGTTGGCACTAGCTTGGGGCGACAGCCCATGTCCCCTAAATCCTCTTCCCCGCGACGGGGAACGTTCCTGGCAACTCCGCATTCTGTGACGGCAGCGCGGGGGAAGGGATGGCCCGGGACGCGCCGCTCAGGGGCACCAAGCAGGGGTACTGAACTTGAAGCTGGGACACCCTCCAGTGCACTTGGCAAGCATCGCCATCCTACCAAGCCTGAGTACGGTCTTTCAGCCTCTGGAGTCCTTCAATTTTTCTCCTTACACTTACCCTCACCCACTCCCGCCACCACGCACTCCGCTTCCCCACGCGGCCGGGGCCGCCGGACACTCAGGCAGCGCGGCCAACCCCTCTGCCTCCCGGCTGGCCGATTTCTCCTTACAGGACCCAAAGCTCCCAGGACAGCCACCCGTAAACACCCCAAGCCCTCTGGTTACGCTCGGCCCGAACCTCGTTCCTCAGCTGCGAACCCCGCGCAGCCACCTCACCGCGCGCCCCGCGCCTCTACTCCGAGCTCGGCGTACCACCAGCCGCGTCTGCGCGCTCCCAGTGCCACCGAGCCCAGTCTGAGCCTGGAGCCAGGAGCCGTTGGGTAGGGCGGTGGGAAGGGGCGGGGGCGGGGCCAGGGCGGAGTTAGGAGAGGGGCGGAGCCAGGCTGGGTGGGAAAGGGAGGGGCGGGGCCTCCGCCGCCTTGGTCGGGAAGACTTAGCGTTCAGAACAGTAGGCTAGATAGAGCTTTCTACACTTGGGGTCTATTTACAACAACACTGGAAGAGAAGTCGTCGAGGTCCCTCCGTGCACCTCCACACTCACTGTCGAGAAAGCCCGGCTTGGCCTGGCCAAGCTAGCCCCCGGGACAGCACACCTTTCCCTGGAGCTGCCTTAGATCTTCACTAGCCTTTCCCTCTTTTGCATACCTGTCTCCCCAGACTTTATCTACTACAGGGCATTTCTCCTTGTCGTGCACAGCTTTCAGCCCTCCAAGGGTGAGGGGCATGCAGATTTTTCACCCACAGGCCTCCTGTACAGAGCATCCTAATTAACATGTCTCTTTGCTGTGTTCAAGCCCAGAACATGGTTGGTGACTATGCAACCACAGCCCACAGTTACAACTCAGCCCTTACCCTGAGAACAAACTCTATTGCTGCTGTTTCTGGACTTTGGGTGACAACAATCTGCTTTTTTCTTAAAAAGAGTCTTGAGCAAATATATCCAAATATCTTGGGAAGAAGAACATGGGTTGTCAAATAAGATCCATCTTTGACCCTGCTTTTTAGGTAGCCATCTTAGAATTTGAGCCTTCTAAAAGCCCCTCTGAGAAACAGAATACTCCACCTGTGTTGTTGTGTGGACTTTGCCCTACTGGTTTCAGGTTTTCTGGCATTTGGCATGTTAAGAAGCCTGACTTGATTATTATTCCATCTGCATGCGTGCTTAGTTTTAAGTTCTCTGCTTTTCTGTTTAGAATCTGGTCAGCTGCGAGAATCTCACATGCCTTCAGGTCAGCTATTAAAAGAAATACACCTGAGTGAATCCAAAGTGAATTGGCCTGTGGGCCTAAAGTGATTTATTCCAAATTATTTTTCCCTTCTTTTTACTTTAGTTATGATGGAATTGAGAAAGATTTGGCTTAAAGGAATCACACCAATAGTCCTTCCAAGCAAGTATTTTGACTGAGACAGGAGCATTTTTGGGGGGAGAGCCTGTTAAAGATCTGAATATCTTGACATTCTTTATTAAACCTCTGTGGTCTTTCCATTTGTTTATTTTATGAACCAGACTTTCTTGAACTCATTCCTAATTCTCATTTGTCAAATACACATAGAGGGATTGTAGTGAGGACAGATTACAAGAGGGTATGTGTATTGGTAAATGTAGACACAGACTCTGGAGGATGATGAATAAATCTGTAAGTGCCAGTAAGTAGGGCCTTGTCCTATTGATTTCACTAATAAAATGTTTCACATACAGAAGGTGCTAAAAATATTTATTGGGTCAATAAAGGAAATGTTTGCATTCTTAATACACGTGTATATATGTTTATTACCTTTCATGTGATTACTGAGTTTATTTTTTATGTCTGAGTTTGTCAGGATAAATTGTTTGAAGTGATCAAAAGTAAAATTAAGTGGCTTAAGCAAAAAGAGAAAGTTATTGTGTAACCCAAGTTGCAAAAGGCCAAATCTATGATTAGCCTTAGGAATAAACTGAACCAGTAACGGGAATGCTTCAAATTCCAGGTCAGGCTTTCAACCTGGCCTCTCCCAGCAGGGTCATTCTTTCAGAACCTCTGAAAGTCATGTTCTTTAGGCTTAGAACCATGGCCTCTGACAAATTGTGAGCTCACACCTACCAAATTGTTACCAGACAGAATGTGCCTCTCTACGCTCAGTTCCAATTGTGTACCATCAGATAAAGAGCATGATTAGGTGAAACTGCGTAACAATCATTCCTGGGGAAAAAGTGCATATGTGACATAAAAATGATACCCCCAGTAGAACCATATAGTGGAGAAAAAAATGAAGAGAAAATTTCTAAATGAAAACCAATTTAGGGGGAGATGCTTTTCCAGAAGAAAAGAAAAGTGCTGGACAGAAAAAAAAAATGTTCACATGGAACACCTGTATTTAAGGAATATAGCCTTGGAACTATCTTTTATCTCTCTCTTATTCAAGTATTAACCAGTGTTCTTAATAATATTTCTATTGGTTTTCTGTGGCTGCTGTAAAAAAAATTACCACAAACTTAATGGCTTAATACAACACAAATTTATTTTAGCTCTAGAGACCAGAAGTCTGAAAAGAGTCATACTGGGCTAAAATCAAGGTGTCAGCAGAGTTGAATTCCTCTATGGAGACTTTATGGGAGAATCCTTTTCCTTGACTGCCCCACATTCTAGAGGCTACCTATGTTCCTTGGTTCATTGTCCCCTTCCATCTTCAAAGCCAGTAATTAAATTAACTTAGATACACTGACAATTCTGCCTACCTCTTCCACATTTAAGGACCCTTGGAATCACATCGGGCCCATTCAGATAATCCAAAATAATCTCCCTGTTTTAAGGTCAGCTGATTAGCAACCTTAATTCCACCCGTAACTTTAATTCCCCTTTGCCATGTAACATAAAACTTCCGTAGGTTCTGGGTATTATAATGCACATGGACATAGGGGTGAGGGACACATTATTATCCTGTCACTGTCTTTATTTTCATAAAAACAACAGAGTGTAAGTCATTGTTTCCCAAACTGAAGTGCTTGTAAAAATACTGATGTCTGGATACCACCCCTATATATTATTTAATTGGCCCGGAGTGAATTGGCCCTCTAAACACACACACACACACACACACACACACACACACACACACACTTGATTATACCAGGATGGAGCTTCTCACCCATGCTGGGCCAATCAGAGAATCTCCATGGGGATGTAATAGAATAAGAAGGGAGAATTAGTAAAACTGGGTGTCTGGAACTATAGCATATCAATTTAGGAGCTTATGCCATCAGGAGAAGTAAGAAAAAACAAGCCTGGAGAGGGAAAGATAGAGAAGAGAGGCAGACAGAGGGGAGCTGAGACTAGATCCTCAATGGTTATCTGCCTCCTGGTTAAGTAACATTCTTACCCCAGGCTTCTACGGGGTACCACTGTATTCTTAAAAGGTTTCCTATTTTATTGAAGCTATTTCAAGTTGTTTTCTCTTGCATAAACCCCAAAGTGTTCTAATTAATATATAATGTGAGCTTAATTTTCTCCCAATTATCGTTTTACGAGATGCCTCTTTGGGAAATAGGGCAAGTTTAAGAACCAAATTGTCAGAATTGGTATTCCAAATATGTCTAATTCACTAGCACCCTGTCTCCTGGTTATCCCATATCCTTCCATTCATCTTCCTCTTAATAGTTACTCAAAGGCCCAGAAGGAGCCTCACAAGTCATCTTAGCCTAATCCTCATTCAATAGTCCAGTCTCCCTAGGACACACATGTTGGGAGTAGATCCAGTTCTCTGCTTGACTGATGTCAAGTAAATATTAATGACCTATAAATCAAGTCTCTAGCCCTCACCCTTCTTATTTTCAGATCTATAGTTGCAGATGACTAATGGATCATTTCTCTTCAATTTATAAGAAACAAAACTCAATTTTTCTTCCAAACTCTGCCTTTACCTATTCATTTTCTTTCCTTCTTAATGAAGCCATTATGGACCAGGTGACATGCTAGAAATGGTAAAGTCACTCATGAGCTCTTCCTTTCCATCTTTAATTGCTGATTCATTCTACCTTGTACATGTCTCACATATTAATTCCTCTTTCCAGGCTTACTTCACATTCATCATCAATCACCTGACCTATAACCTGATCTCTCAACTAGTTTCTCTGTCTTTAGTTTCTCCCAAATACAATCCACCCTTCTCAAATCAGCCAGATATCTTTATAAACAGAAATATGAATAAGCCACAGTATTTCTTTAAAACATTTCATGACTCACACCCATTTTAACATAAAATACAAACTCTTAAGCACAAATTTGCTAATTATCTGGCTCTAGTGCATCTTTGCAAACTCATCCCCCTACCCATCATATGCATCCGAATCTACTCTCTGTATTTGCCTTATACTTTCAACCTGCTAGGACTTTCCTATTCTCTCTGTATGGCAGACATGTTTTTAAAGACCCAGCTCAAAAGACACCATTGTGCAAGGTCTTCCCACTGCCACTCCACACAAAGTAGATTAGTTATTGCTACACCCCTTACCACTCCAGTACTTACACCTTTCTCATTCTTTTCCCCCTTTTTATCAAACTTATTGGGATGACAGTGGTTAACAAAATTATACAGGTTTCCGGTGCACAATTCTACAACACATCTTCTGTACACTGTATTTTGTGTTCACTATCCTAAGTCAAGTCTTTGCCCAGCACCATTTATGCCCCCTAATAGCCTCCTTTACCTCCCTCCAGCCCCCTCTGTTGGCAATAACCACGCTGTTGTCCCTGTCCATGAGTTTTTCTCTTTTTTCCTTTTATCCCATATCCTTCTCTCCATCTATGAGTCTGCCACTATTTTGCCTTTTACTTCATTCAGATTCCACATAAGAATGAAATGACATGGTACTTGTCTTTCTCTGACTGGCTTATTTCACTTAGCATAATGTTCTTCAGGTCCATCCATGCAGTTGCAAAGGGTAAGATCTCCTTCTTTTTGACAACTGAGTAGCATTCCATTGTGTAAATGTACCAAGGCATTTTATTTACTCATCTACTGATGGACACTTGGGCTGCTCCCAAATCTTGGCTATTGTCAATAACACTGCAATGAACATAGGGCATCCTCCTGATTCTTAAGCCTTATGCCTTAATGCATTTATGTTCGAATCTTCCTCTATACTGAAATCTCTTTGAGGGGAAGGACAATGTGGCTCTAACATTAATCACAAAGTCTGACACATACTAGATCAAGAAAAAATTATTGTGGAAAAAAGGGAAGAAGGAGATTTCATGCTGTCTTTTGCTCATGGCTTGCCAGATCATTTTTAACCCCTTGTGTTAACAATCATTTCTTTTATTAGTTCTCCAACTTGCAGTCCAATAGTTTATGCCCAATACCTGTTTCAATAATTGGTTCAAACATTCATGCCCAGAAAGAGTTTAGGGGTACCCACCCTGATTGAGGCCATACTCTGATAAGTACTTTCCTATAGGACTTCTCATCACCTTATGTGTTTAATACATACTGATGATATCATTTCAGTTTATCCTGACTTTCTCCTAGTGTTCCATGTGTTTACATTTTTAATTCCTATGTGGCTGGTAAAATGCAAGAAAGAAAGGTTTAACTTTTGTATTTCTTTTGTGGCTTTTAAAAAATCTTGATAAACATATAAGTAGCATAATAGATTATATGATGGGCCATAAAACCAGGGTCAATTAACTTAAAAGAATTGAAATCATATAGAGTCTGTGCTCTGACAAAAATAAAATTAAATTAGAAATAAATATATCTAGAGAAAATAGATATATTTGGAAATTAAATAATATAAAAATAAGCTGTTTTATATGTTAGCACACAATTAGAAAATAAGATTTTAAAACATTTTTATTAACAATCATTTCAGAACACATAAAATGATTAGAAAAAATTTTAAAAAGATGTACAAGACCTCTTTATTATAAACTACAAAACACTGCTCATTAGAAATTCAGGAAGACCTAACTAAACGGAAAGATACTATTTCCATGGATTGGAAGACTCAATAGTGTTATTTCCCCCAATTTTGATTTTAAAGCCAACACACTTCCAATAATAATCCCAGAAGACTTTAAAAATATCAAATGATTGTAAAATACTTATAGAAAAATAAAGGCATATGGAAATACAAAGGAAGAACCTAGATTATCCAAAGCAATTTTAAAAAGGAAAAGCAAACTTAGAGGACTCATGGTAATTGACTTTTAAGATCTATAATGTCATAGTAATCAAGACAGTGTGGCATAAAGATCAATAAAAATATCAATAGAATTGAATAGAGAACCCAGACATGTCCCACAACTTGTACGGTCATTTAATATTTGATAAAATAGCCAAGGTAATCAATTGGGAACAACAAAGGCTTTTCTTTGAATAATGCTGGAAGTACTGGAAATTTATATGCAAAAAAATGAAGCTTGATTCCTACTTCACAGAATAAATAAAAATTAATTTAAAATGGAACATAGATCTAAATGTAAAAGGTAAAACTCTTATCTTTTATTTGAAAACAGAGTATCTTTGTGAATTGTAGATATGCAAGGATTTCTAACAGAACAAAAATAAAAACAATAACTATAAATGAAAACAATGGTAAATTAGACTTCATAAAAACCTTTGTTCACCAAAAGATATTTAGAAAATTCATGAACAACCTTCAGGATGGAAAATTTAAAAAACATATGTGTTTTAAAATATTCGTATTGGTATACATACAGAATTCCGGAGCTCAGTGATAAAAGGAAAAAAGCAATTTAAAAATGAACCAAAAATGTAAGTAGAGTCCTCACAAAGGATGAGATATAAATGTCCCATGAGCACGTGGCAATGTGTCCAACATCATTAGTCATTAGGGAAATGCAAACTAAAAGCACAATTAGCTAAAAAAAGCACATCCACTAGATTGGCCAAAATTGAAAAGACTCACACCACCAAATGTTAGTGAAGGTATAGAGCCAATGGAACATTCATACATTGTTGATGGGAGTGAAACCTAACAATTCCCCTTATCGGAATTTACTCAAGGGAAATATAATAAAATATATACCCCCAAAAAACTAGTACAAGACTAGGACTAGTACAAGAAGGGTCGTAGCAGCCTGAAATTGGGAACACAGGTGTCCATCAGTAAGATAATGGATAACAAACTGAGGTATCTTCATAGAATGAGATATTACTCAGGAATAAAAAGGAATGAACTACTGAAACAAGTAGCAATGTGGATGAATCTGAAAAAAATATGCTGAGTAAAGAAAACCTTATATGGAAAAGTGTTATGATTACATTCATATAAATTCCTAGAGCAGGAAAACATCATCAATGGTGGGGAAAAAAGAGAATGTCATTTTCCTGTGGAGTGTTGGGAGATTGAGAGGTGGTAGGGGGCACAAGATAAGTTTATGAGGTGATATTAACATTCTGAATTCTGGTTGTACAGACTTGTGCATTTGTGGAAACTCCTTGAGTGGTACACTCAAGACATTTGCATTACAGAGAAATTTTACCTCAAGAAAATACAACCCATATTAAATCTAATCAATTCTAGTGTATTTTAGGAGAAATATACTTATGTATACAATGTACTTCCAAACACATTAAAATAATTTGGGCTAATACAATGGTAGAAAAATGGATAGATGGATAGATAAGTATGATAAAACAAGTAAAATTAAATGTTATTTGTAGGGTGTAGGTCGTGAGTGTTCATTGTAAAATTCTTCCCATTTTTCTGTACGGTTGAAAATTTTTACAGTAAAATGTTAGAAAAATATCCAGTAAAGCATGGCATATTTAGGAGATGTTAAATGAACTTTTTTTTTTTGCTATTCATAGTTTTGGCTGCTGAATACCAGAGGTAGTTACATAATAATTATGACTGCCTTTTATGTGGAGATTAACTTATTTTAATCTTTAGATTATCCATGGAACCAATATGCATATTTTAAAAAATATCTTAAGATGAACTTGAAATTCCTGTATATATCTGCAGAATTCAGTCTGTCTGTTCATATACCTCTGTAAAAATATACTTGAGATAATATCCTCTGGTTTACTGTCACGATGAATAGGGTGTGGCTTTGTATTTCCAATGCCCATGACTTGTTGTGATTACAACTTTCATTATATCACAAAGTAACTAAAAAACATTTTCTATCCTCCTCCTGAATTCAGTAAAAACAATATGTAGAGAACATTTCATTTTCAATGAATGTTTTACATAGCTCACTGATGTAAAAGTTATATTTTAAATAATCCTTCATCACATTCAGGAAATATGAGGTGATTCATCAGTTATTACAACTGGGCAGTACAGAGCCTCTTGGAATATACTTGGCAATTGGGATAAAATGCTAATCCTCAAAGAACCTGAAGACTAATAGAGAACGCTGTTTTTATATCTAACACATGCTTGCCACAATACAGATATGATGTCAAAATTATGAATTTTAATTTGATGCAAAATATGAGTGAAATTTTATGATTAGATACCTCAGCAATTTTAGTGCCAACTTCATTGCTATATTGGGGAACACAGGAATGAATATTTACATAACTGTCTCTACAAATAAAGTAAATCAACTTTTCTCTCTATATATATTTAAAATCCTTTATTGTAATTGTAATTTGTTATTTAAAAATCAACAACTCAAGAATCTTATAATATACAGGGTCCAGCAGAAGTAAGGCCTGCTTGAGGGCGGTTGGTAGGGCAATATTATGGTTGTAATAATTTATAGTTTTAATTTGAACATTTCACCTAAAATGTTATATGGTGTGCTTGAGTGGCATATTGTTATGTTACAGAATTACGTGCTTATGATTTTGTAATAAAAAGGGGCATTGTTTGTGCCCTGTATATTCAATAAAAGATATAAAAGCTTTAAATGATAAAAATTTTAAATTATGTAAGGGCATGGAAAATTGGCAAAATGCTTATTCTAATAAAATATATTGGGGGAATGTATATTATCTTAGCTCTCTTTGACAGCCATTCAGGTACATCACTCATATCTTCCTTGAAGAAAGAAAATTGTTGTTCAGCTACAAGGAGTAGAGTAAAGTGGCAGCTTCCAGATATACCACCTTCAGGATACATCTCAACATGAGAAAGGGGAGCAATGCATGTTTCCAGGGCAACCTCCCACCAAGTGATTGAGTACGGTGGGGCACTGGCACCGAACCACTCCTGCCCAATGCTGGACTCCTTTAAGGAACAATCTTTGCTCAGGAGCTCCCCCTTGGGTTGCCTGATACTTTATCAGATCTGCATTTGGGTCTGAGGTTTCCCTGACCTGCTTCTTCCCCACTTTCCTTTCAAAAGTGTCAAGTCAGCATCTCAAGCTCAATGTTCTTTCTGCCCAATCCTGCTTTCTCCCCCATTTACTTTTCACAAATATTACTTCTTCCCCACTTCCCAGAAGCATCTTGTAATCCTGATTGTCTCAGAGTCTGCTTCCTGGAGGACCCACACATGTACTCTCTAAGACCTAACCTCATGGAATTTGGATAATCTCTTTGGTGGCTAAGCGGTTCTCAATTGTTGGGGAAAGATAATCAATATTTATACCATATTTATAATATTAAAATAAAAGATAAAATAATCACCATCCATATAAAATATATGTTTGCATATTCTTTTATTTTCAAGGCTAATTGTTTAATTTATGATTTGACAGAATGAGTATTACACAAAAGGTATTCTAAGACCCTGGATCTTCATATAAAAGAACAAGATCTGTGATGAGACATTTGATTGACTAGGATGTGGTCACCTGGGATTTGCCCTAGGGTACCAACAATTCTTTGGAGGCTGAAAAAAATTGTAAATTAAAAATGTAAACTTTTAAAAATAGTTCCCTTTCAATGAGTTAATGCCACCAGTTCCGACACTCATTCCTCCTACTAGCCTTGCTAACCTTCTTCCTAACAAATGAATAAGTAAGTTACAGTTAATATTTGTTGAGCACTTGTATGCCAGACACAATATTATTCTGTTCTTTACATAGTTATTCCACATAATCATCACTTCTACCCATAAGAGTTTGATTCTGTTTTACAAACAGCAAATCCAAGACTAGGAAAAGTTAAGTACTGTGCCCAAGGTCACAGCTGGTAAGGTTTAGGGCCTAGATTAGAACCTGGTGATTGTCTGGTCCCAGTTCACTCTGTGAGGTAAAGTATTTTCACTTCAATATGCAATGGAGCTGGGAGTGGAATCTAGGTCTTCTGACACCTTACTTCCTTTCCTCTAAACCATGACTATCTCTTTTAATGATAAAAGTTATGATTCTTAATCTAATATTTTTGATTCCTTTAGTCAAACAAACATCCAGCTTTCAAACAGCAAAACAGAGGCGACAGTCCATAGTTCTCTATTTGCTTCCTATTTAGTTTGAATGTTTGTTGACCATTTTGTCTTGAGGTCTAATATAAATTGTTTTACCACAATGTGAGTGGATTCTCCTAAATCTACTATTGTTGGGAGAAGAGGGACCAAGTTCTCTGTAATCTCTGGGAAGAAGCTCAACAGAGCACAACCATAAATATTATGGTGACATTTGCCTCCTTCCATTTAGTCTTCCCTTTCAAAAACAGCTATAGACTTTGGAGTATTTGTCCCCAATCTGATCCAAAAATGGGGAACATTTTTATCCCAAAATAATTACAAATTTATCAGTATAAGACATTTGAGAAAACCTGAGTCCTAATTATTAAAACATTGAGACATTCTGTTAGAAGCAACCTGGGATTCCACTACCCACTTCACTTTAGCCCTTTATTATCTAACCAGCATAGTTATTAAGTTATTATAATCCCAAATAAGAAAAAGGAGCCCTGGCTGGTAGCTCAGTTGGTTAAAGTGTTGTCCCAATGTACCAAGGTTGTGGGTTCAATCTCCAAGTCAGATCAACCAGTGAATGCATAAATAAGTGGAGCAACAAATGGATTTCTCTCTCTCTTTCCGCCTCCCTCTAAAATCAATAAATAAAAAAAGGAAATTCTGCCCTGGCTGGTGTGGCTCAGTGGATTGAGTGCCAGCCTGCTAGCCCAGGGGGTTGCCAGTTTGATTCCCAGTCAGGGCGCACACCTGGCTTGTGGGCCAGGTCCCCAGTAGGAGGTGCTCAAGAGGCAACCACACATTGATGTTTCTCTCCCTCTCTTTCTCCTCTCCCTTCCCCCTCCCTAAAAAAAAAATAAATAAAATCTTTTAAACAACTATTCATGATTATATAAAAAAGGAAATTCTGTTCCTTTTGTCAGAAGGTAGTGATTCATTTCCATCCCCTCTGGTGGATAGGCCCCTCTAGATAACCCAGGGCAATATAATAGACTAGGTCTCAGTATAGTTCTAACATCATCTACTTCAATATGATCTTGTAAGGTAACATAACAACTGAAATGCAACAGCACTGAAAGGTTTGAAAAGCAGAGGTAAAGGGAGTCCCCCTGCACCAGCCACAGAAGACAGTCTCAGATTGAAAGACCTTGGTCAGTATAAGAAGTACAGTACATGGACAGTGAAGGGCAGAGCCAGAGTGATACAGAATGCTGTGGGCCACAGGCAGATTGTTTTATTGTTTTTGACTCTTAATCTTTCAAAAAATGTATGTGAAGAAAGGACTGAGTAAAGTGATAATTATTTGCTGGAACTTGGAATTTCATAAGATTTGGGTCTTATATATGTGTTTTTAAGCTAATAATTCACAGAAAAATCAACCTATAGGAGGTTTATAATTCATAGAAAAATAAACCAATCTAAATCTTTCCAAAGCATTTTCATGAAAACAGTTTTCTTTCTCAATTTATAGTTCATCAGTTTATGACATACTTTGTCAAATGATGGAATTAAACTGTCCACATAGAATTGCAATATGTGATCAAATTATGGCTGTATAATTGAAATAAATTGGCTTGGGAACAAACACAGCTATTCTTAGAGCAGAAAACTTAACTGGTGGGATCAGAAGCAGGCATGAGAAGTATTGCCAAAGCTTATTCAATGTGCTGTGGCATCAGTTAATATGTTTTACAGTTGAAATAGAGATCATCAATTAACCTATAACTCCTTCAGGAGGAGGTCAGTTTAAGAGAGTTTCTGTCGTCTTTAAATTTCATCTGTGTTTTACCACAATCACAAGCGGTATAATTAATCATGCCTCAGCCCTTGGGCTAAGATTGAGTGTAGTATAAGTGGTATAGTGGTATTTCATATCACAATGGTACCTTTAGATTATTCCAGAGGAATGTGTAGTATTTTCCATGTTTATTAAAAGTCTAGCATGTCAGATGTTTGACTTCATATGTATGTAGATATTTATATGAATAGACTTTCTAGTATATGAATATATCAATAGCTTTTAATAGATATAGGGTCTGGCACAAATAATGCCCCTTTTTATTACAAACTTTTTATGACAAAATCATAAGTATGTAATCCTGTAACATAACAATATAACACTCAAGCACACCATAGGACATTTTAGGTGAAATGTTGACATTAAAACCATAAATTATTACATCCACACTCAAGCAGGCCTTACTTCTGCCAGACCCTGTACATAGCCTTTATATGAGAATATGCATATATTAAAACGAATATATATATATCCCTTTAATGACCTTTCAGATCTACTCAAACTGGCTTTCTGTATTAGTTTCCTATCTTACAATAATAAATTAACACAAATTTACTGACCTGAAACAACAAAAAAGATCATGTCATTGGCAAGGTGTTGTTTTTTCTGAAGAGTCCAGTGGAGACTTTGTTTCCTGACTTTTCCAAGTATTGAAGATCATCTGTATTGTTTGGCTAGTGGTACCTTTCATCCCCTTCCTGAAATCACTCCAGTGTCTTGCCTCTCTCCAACCTCTTGCTTCCATTGTTGCATTTCCTCTTCTGTTGCCAAATCTCCCTTTGCCTTCCTCTTATAGGAGCTCTTGTGATTACATTTAAGGCCCACTTAAATAATGCAGGCCAATTTCCCCATCTCAAGTTTCTTAACTTAATCACATCTGCATAGACACTTTTACTGTTAGACAATATATTCACAGGTTCCTGGGATTAGGATATGGATATCTTTCAGGGTCATTATTCAGCCTGCCATGCTTGGCTTAATTAGAGACTAAAGAACTAATTTCCAAAAGTAAACTGAAAAACTAGTTAGGTCAGTGTTTTAAATAGGGATGTCTAAAAATGCCTCAACGATAAGAAATTAAGCAGTAATTTAACTTTTAAAAGCCATTTAAGAACCTTGGTAATGGAGATTTTCAGACTGAATTTGGGAACTTACTGTATGCATGGCTCATTCCTTTAAAAAATAATATGTATTTAAAGCTTTAAAAAAGAAAAACCTTGTGCCCTGGCCAGTGTGGCTCAACTGGTTGGAGCATTGTCCAGTAAACCGAAAGGTCACGGATTCAGTGCTGGATCAGGGCATGTGTCTAGGTTGCAGATTTGGTGCTGGTAGGAGCGCATGCAAGAAACAACTGATTGATGTTTCTCTCTCACATCGATGTTTCTCCTCTCTCTCTCTCCTCTTCCCTTCCCTTCTCTCTAAAATCAATAACCATGTCCTTGGATGAGGGTAAAGAAAAAAGAAAGAAAAGAAAAAAGAAAAAAACACTTGCCTCCCACCTGCCTTCTCTCTTCCCCTCTTTTGCTCTTCTCTTCTTCCCAGTCTTTTCCCTTTCTTCTCTCAGTTATGCTCCTCTGTAAATTATTTAAAGATTCTGTATAAGTTCTTGAGTTTTATGGTAATTTCTTATTCAATTTTGAACTCAATGGTAAATAAAATCCCTGCTTGAATGTGCATTTTTCTCTGTTATCAATCATAAATGGAAGGGCAGTATTTATTTGGAAGAAAGATGCTAGACTTACATATCAAATGTATAATGAAAATAAATATAAACAGAAAAATTTATTTTTCTTGTATCTAGTAAAGGAATTTACCAGATTGTTCTCTCCCAACATGGGCCATAAAATTAAATTAATTAGTTTTACCCCATGCTGTTGATTTCCATCTGGAAGAACACTGAAGCACTTGGGCTACTCTCCCATAGGTCTCGTAGGGATAGTGTTATTAGCCTTTGGGGTGACATCAGATTTTCTGTATTGGGGGTTTATGAGCTATCTCTTGATTTTTTTCTGTCGAGGAACTAGTAGCACAAGGAGTTTCTCTTGATCTAAGAGATTTTTCTTGTGGTTTATCACTTCCTTTCCCTCCCCTTAAAAAAATGTTAGAACTACATACTTTTATAATATTTTTTAGTTCTTTTCATTCATTTAGTTGCTCCATGCTCTTCTAATGTCAGTGTCTCAAATCTTCCATTTCTCCGCTTCTAACCAGCTGTTTATGACTTTGTAGTGGATTCATTGTCTATCTACTTACAAGTATCACTTAGTTTTTAGTGTAAAAGTTTTCTAAATTGTAAACAGTAATGGAATGATGGGACTATGAGTTATTTTTATTCTTTTTCTTTTGAGATTTTGGGTTATTTTTCATATATTTTGTATTGTATAAATTCTAGAAAATACTAATATAATTTATAATGCATTAAATTAATTTATGTTATAATGTATCATGTGTTACATAATCCTAGAAAATACTATATATTACATTAAAATATTGTTTGCTAAAATTATCTATCGTAACAGAAATGATGGCTATTTCAGAAAATATTTTTCGGTAATTTCTGCACAAAATTACTACATTGTACATAGAAGTCTTTGTCTATTCCTGTATCTTTTAGTTTTTCTCCACTTCTCTCCTTCTCTGTATAAATATTTGAAAGGACCTAAAAGAATAAAACCAAGTATGTTAAATATTTACTTAGCAAAACTGAGGAGTTTAAATTTAGATCATTACAGTAATACAAAGAAACCCACCAGATAAACTATGAAAGATCAGCTAAGAAATTTCAAAATTTCTTTAAAAAAAACTAAACCCCAACTATAACAATAAAACAATCCATGCACAGTTAAGTCCCAAGTCCAATGCTGGAAATACTTTTAAAAGGAGAATCAGTAATCATTGAAGAATCTGTTAGACTTTGGGATTCCAGAATGGATTACAGGTAGGCTTCTCCCACAAGTTAGGGCAAAGAACCCCAAGAGTGAAAGGTTGAAGCCCAGCTCACTAGCCTCCTTGGGGATAAAGGGTAATCAGCATGAAAGCAGTCCCAGCTGCACAAACCCTCAATGGCAGGTCCTCATACTCCTACCCTTCATATAGGGTGTATATGATCTTCTTGTGTATAAAAACTATATATATTATATCTCTTATTATACAACAACTACATACTCCTTACTGCCCTTGTAATACAGAGCAGGTTGGTAAGGCCACTGAGAAAAGGAAGCAGAAATAACATCTAAAACACCAGAAACACCCCAAATATAATTCTGTCTATAAATAAATATATTATTCTCCATTGTAAGTAGGTCCTTTTGCTCCCTTTGGATCAAATACATAAATACTTTTCTGTGGTAATCTCGGTTTCATCAATATTCCTGTAATATGCAAGACGCAGTGACTGTGGAAAGAAAGTAGTATTTTTCTCCTGTTAAGAAAGGAAATGTGGAGTAAAAATTATACATATTTTTTCTAATAGCCTTGATTAAAAGCAGGATGTGGCATCCACAATGCTATGTGTTCACCATACCATTTTCTTTTCTTGGAAACACAGGACGACAACATTCCCAAACTCCCTTTCCGATGGATTGGAACCATTTCATTGAATTCTAGCCAATGGGAAGCAGACAGAAGCAGCATTCTATTTCCTGGTCTGGCTATAAAAAGCCAGGGTGCAAGAAACTCTCTATTTCTTTCCCTATAGTAGAGGTTATGTAAGCCACATGTTCACATGGCAACATCACGATATGGTGAGAACCTGGGTCCCTAAGTTACTAAATGGAAGAGAGCCCCTGCCAAAACATGTGACTTTAAGGGAGAAAACCTGTACTGAGGTCCATTACTTTTATCTATAATGACTTAGAATCAAGGCCACTGTCTTTGTATTTACTTCTCACTTTATGTTCTATAACACCACTTATTCTTATTTTACAGTTATTATATTTGAAATCTCATAGAGCTATAAAGTTTTCCTATTAATATAGTAAAGTAGCTCTGTGAGAGTGAACCCTGCTGTAGGAAACAATTGAAAATTGAAAATACCCCAAATAACACAAAACAGTGACTGAGCAGCATAGGAGAATAAACAACAACAACAACAACAACAAAGGTAGATGCTGGAGGGGATTTGAAACTTGGAAGAAGGAACAGGGCACAGTGTCAGTTTTCCATCTTTTAGCCTGCAGACAGAATAAAGATATCTCTGCATGGAGTGGCTAAAACTGATAGAAAATCTGTAGTGTTTCCAGCCTGAAGAACCTGAGAACAGAGTCCAGGGCAACCACAGCCACTGGAAAGTAAGGAGTGACATTGGAAAGGAGACAGAAGAGGAGTGCACTAATTCCTCTTCACAAACTTCATTCAATTCTGTGACTGACCCTTGAACCACACCTGTGCTGAAGTAGGCTTAAATTAACACAGCTAATTCTAAAGGAACTGAAATTTGAGATGTTGTGATCTCAGAAGATTCAGACCATGAGATTTGAAACCAACAAAATGATACACCTGATTTAAAAACATACAAAAAATATATAAAAATCAACTCTTTAGAGGAATCCTATAACAGAATCCAGAGTCTCCATGATATAACACTCACAATATCCAGGGTAAAATCCAAAATTACAGAACAAAACAGGAAAACGTGTCATAATTTTTAAGAGAAAATACAATCAACAGAGATCAACCCTAAGGTGACCCAATTGTCTAAATTATTAGACAAGGATATTAAAGAAGATATTTTTCTGAGATATATATACACACACACACACACACACACACATAGAGGGGGAGAGAGAGGGGAAAAGAGAGAGAGAGAGAATAAAGCAACTATTTTAGTTACGCTCAGGGAAGTAAATAAAAATACCCTCACAATGTATGACATCACAATGAATGACAGAAGTCTCAGTATATAGGGAGAAGAATCTAAGTAAAGAGTAATTGATTCACTTCCCTTCCTTAAAGTAGTTTAAAGTCTTAGTAGAAAGTATTTTTAAGTCCTCTCACCTTCATTGTGAAAAATGTAACAGAAATAAAAATGTTTTTTGTTACAAATGATTTATATATTGTAAGCTGAGAGTATTGGGAAATAATCATTTTTATGACACTATTAAAATTCTTTGATAGACATAATTATTTGTCATATCACTTCTATTTTAATGACAGATAATTTCAACAGGTTTACACATTACAATTAGAATAACTCCATTCCAGTGTTAAAAATCTATTGTCCTCAAACTATTTATCACTCTCACTACTTTTCTTTTTTTCCCCTCAATTTTTTGTGGCATTTTTTCCCATTACATTTAGTCCCCTTATACCCTCCTAAACCCTGCAATCAACCTCCTATCCTCTTGCAGGTTCCTCTTAAAACCCATTTTGCTTAAGGCCAGTCTTTTAACTTTTCTTCCTTTAAAAAGTCATTTAGTTTGTATGAAAAAAACAAAGTTAATTATAAAGCAGTAAGTGAGTAGCAAGGGGACAAAAAAGGAGGCAGATGCTAAAGATGCAAAAATGTCACAGGAATCTTAGAGAAAAGGAAAAGACTTTTGAGCCATACTCTCAATAGATTAAATCTCTTTCTTAAATGATTATTCATTTTCTGGGAACACTCTGTGAAACTCTATAAAATGTGTTAACCACTGTCATAACACTGTACTTTATACATACTGAAAAGTTGCATTGCTTTAAAGGATGAGAAAAAAATTACAGTGGTGCTTAGAAGATGTACACTGCATTATTGTTTTCCGACATTTTGTATTGAGCTACAGAAGTTCTTCATAACATATTTATTATGGAATTGACATTTTAATCCTATATGATGTCAGGCAGTGGCATTTTAATTCTATCTGATGTCAGGCATCTTTTCTTTTAATGTGATAACTCAGTGAACACTCTGCTTTATTCTTTTGCTTTGTTTTCAGTTCCAAAACTTACTATGTGAATATTTTTCCTTCCTTTGTTCACAAATATTCAACAGTCCTCCAAAACCTAAAAAGAAGACTAGACAAAATACATAGTGATGTTGTAGTTAACATCACTATGCTATTGTAATTTTAAAAGAAGACATTCATTAATAACATGATCCCTCTCTATCTCTGACCACTTTCTCCCTTGGTTGTTATTTTTCAAAGTCCACAGGAGATTTTCGTATGGCTTCTTAGATTTTTTTCCCTCACAATTTTCAGAACAAAGAATAATTGTGCCCAAGGCTAAAGGAACAATGACACTTCTGCTTAGTTTTCTGTTGTGTGCATTCACTGCCTTCCTGATTCCCTTCCAGAGTTTTTTACTGTGTAAAATGTTTGTTGCAAGCTGATGTACTAAAGTCACAGCTTGCAAATATATTTGGAGTTTTATTTATCTTGTCAGAACAGGGACGAGACCCCAAGTCTTTCCACCACTTTCTGATGAAACACATTAACTCAGTTCTGCTTTTTAAATTAAAACCTATGGAGATGAAATACCCATGGAAAGTGACTGCGCTCTGAGTCTCCAAGACTACCCCCTCTTTGGGGGGCGCACAACAGGCAACCACACGCTGATGTTTCTCACTCTTTCTCCCTCCCTTCTCCTCTGTCTAAAAATAAATAGATAAAATATATATTTTTTAAAAATAGCCCCTTCTTTTAAACACTGAAAGGATTAGGCAAATACACAAAACTTAGTAAATTAAGATACTGCTTTGATGATGATGATGATGATTCCATAACTACCCATAAGTCAGAGTGGGCTCTAAATGCAAACATTGAATTTTACAGTTGGCATTACCAACGTTAAGTTTAAAAAATCTATAGTCCATACTTACAACCTAGTAAACTTGGTAGACTCTCAAAAATATACTTCCTAATCAAAGTACAATTTAAGGAGTTACTCTGGATTAAAGCAATTTAAATACATACATGCACACATTTAATACAAACAAAAAAACACATCACAGATAAATGTACTTTAGGAGTTATATATCTATGAATTTGGAATGATACAAACTCAAAAAAATTCCACTTATTTCTCTATTATCCTAAAGTGGGAATAAGACTAATCTTTTTATGCATCTCTTACTTAGACAGTTGAAATGTTTGAAAAGCATATCATTCTGCTTGTGGTTATGGTTTTGGAAGAGTATACTAATTATATAAACAATAAAGGCTGAAAAAATTGAATTTATATATTTGCAGTTAGAGCTGAGATTATTCAGTTTGATCTGTCTTTCTGTATGCTTTTAAATAATAAATATTTTAAATTGTTTATTTTGAAGCAAGAATTTATGTTTCTGGTTTTGAGTCTGTGGCTTCAAAGATTTAATGTACCTCATTGAAGTATAGACATCTGACTTGCTTTAGCCAAAGGAATGTGAATAGAAGTGACTCATTTCTGGGCTACAGCTTTAAGAGCACATGATTTGCTTGTCTCCATTTTTGTATGCCATGGTGACTGCAGCAACTCTCCAGAGACTGGCTGCCCCATCAGCCGAAATCAGCCAGGGAAGAGAGCAATGGAGTAGGGGCCCAGTCTCCCCACGACAGACATATTTTGTGAACAAAAAATAAGACCTAACTGCTGCTAGATGTTGCTACAATGCTGGGCTTCTTCCTCTTGCTGTCAGTTGCCTCTTGCACAAACAGACTGGGACTGAATCCATAACCCAGGCATGGGCTCTGACCAGGAATCAAACCCATGACCTTTTGGTTTACAGGACAAAGGTCCAACAAACTGACCCACATTGTCCAGGATAATGCTGGACTTCTTTTTTTTACTATAGAAGACTTTGCTTATCCTGACTGATACAGTCTGTACATTATGTTGGAATGACTTAAAATTTGTTTTTGCTCGTTTCTACATTTTGCATTTCTAAATGCTTAAAGGCTGTATTTCCAAGTCATTAAAGTTACTCTTTGCTGTTCTTTACTTTCTTGGCATTTTGCTAATGAACTCAGAGCCAGTGAGAGAAGATAGAGGACACTGGGCATACAGACGGGTTGTGGCATTTTGGGAAATCTCAATGTTTTTCCCCTTCAATCAATAGGCTCTCTCTTCTTCCCTAGCTATGCTTTCCGGGCATGTCATACATATTGGGTGAGGGATGGACAGTGTCCAAAAAAACCCCCCAAAAACCAAAAAACAAAAACAAACAAAAAAAACACAGGCCCTAAAATGGCATCACTTGTGGTAAAAGCCCATGATACCAAATCTAGATTTAATACCTGATCTAATTGCAGTTTCAACCTCTCTTAATTAAACCAAACCTTAATCCACCAGTCTGGAATTTTCTGGATAAGCACCAGTAAAATAATCTATCACATGGGCCCTCTTCATCCTCCATAGATGGAAGAGGCAATCTGAATGATAAAGCCCTTCCCCCAAAGATGGCCCCAAATAATTCTTTCTTTTGTCAATAGCTCCCTTGCCCCATGCTTCTTTGTATAAAAACATTCCTTTTTGTACAAACCCTCAGAGCACCCTTCTAGATGCTAGATGAAATGTTGCCCAATGCATGAATTGCTTAATAAAACCAATTAAATCTTCAGATTTACTTGGTTGAATTTGGTTTTTAACAAGTGAAAAATGCAGGGCAAGGAAAACAACTATAACAACGATAATAATTTTTATTTGTTGTGTGCCTATCCTATGCAGGACATAATTATAACTGCTTGACATTTATGAACTCGATTAATCTTTAAAATTACCCAATGTAGTAAGAACTATTATATCTACATGTCATAGATGAGGCACTGAGATGCTAAGTGACTTGCCCAAGCTTACAGAGTCTGGAAATGGCAGAGCTGGAGTGCAAGCAGCTGTCAGGAAACATGTTTCAAGAGTTGCTACTTAGGTATATCAAAATTTAAATGTACAAACATCAAGAAAAGTCATTTCTTTTGGTTAGAGCTTCCAGATCAATGAACAAACTAAACAAAGCAGAACAAAAACAAAAGCATATAGTCTCATCAAAAGGGGAGTCTATCATTATTTAGCGAGTAGAGATAAAGAAGACAGATTCAATCCCTTTAAACATGGTTTACTACTCTCTGTTTAGTGACCAGACCAATATATGAATTCAACCATGTCCTTGACCTTTTCCACTCCCTCTGCCTCCCTCATTCACTCACAATAAATTTGTTCACTCTCTGATGTGCTGGGCAGCATGCCAGCCTCACATCCAAATTCAGCTAAAGGGGAAACTCACTGTGCGGAGAGACAGGGCTCACTGTTGCTGTTTAGACCGCTGATTTTATTCATCACTATTTGTTTAGCAGCCAGATTGGTAACATTGCTCTCTATACTCTGGGTCATGAGCAAAACTCTGGCAGATCTGAAGGATTTTGCTTGAATAATTTAGGTATATATTCAACTCAGGTTGAAGATTTGGGTGGAATGCTGAAGTTAACCCTCTTTCCTTAGTGGCTTTCACCAGGAGGAGAGAAAAGATGAAATTGATCAAAATCTCTTGGGGGAAATTTTTCAAAATTTAAATATTTCTGCCTCAGGACACTAAGTATAACCCTATGTTACTGTAGGTTGAAAATATCCCCAGGGATTCTGGGGAATGAAAACTCCTTTTACAGAGGAAATACTCAAATTTGGTGTTAGGAAACTGTGTCTTCTTTATAAGCTCCTAAGAGGAAATAATTCTATATCCACGTCTCCTTGAAAAATAAAGCACACAGCCTTGTGGGAACCAGAGTAGGTAAACCTGCTGATCCAATCGATGCTTTTGACATACAGAACTGTTAGATAATAAATTTGTGTTCTTAAGCTGCTAAGTTTGTGGCAATCTGTTATGTTGGCAATAAAAAAAAAAACTAATACAGGGAGTAACAGAAATCCAAGTGAAATATAGATTTAAAAAGATATTCAAGCACATATTTTGAAATAAAGAGAAAGTCCCATATAAAATGGTATCTAAAATGAAACCACAGTCTTCATTAAGAAAGGTATTTAAAATATAGGTGAAGGGTTCAAAGTGCTTGTTCAAGAGTATAAAGTAGCTACTTTCAACCTTTTTCATCTCATGGCACACATAAACTAATTCCTATAGTTCTGTAGCACACCAAAAAATATATTTTTGCCAACCTGACAAGAAGGTAGGTATAATTTTTATTCATTCACACCGGATGGCTATTATTGTGTTGGTTTTTGTCATTTTTCAATTTGACAATCTAAGGGAAAAGAGGTCAGTGCCACTGACTAAACATTCAAGTATTGCATATTTTAAAAATTCCTGCTGCCACACTGGTTGAAAATCACTGGTATAAACCATTAAGGATCCCTTTTTTCACTGAGTTTTTAACTGAACTTGTGATTACCTGGCTGCTACTCTCTTCAGCCCCAGTTTGTAAAGCTAGATTTCTGTTTGGAATGCTCTTCTGCATTTCTGCTCTGGTCAACTTCTAGTCCTCAAGTCTTCCTGCAGGAATTGTGAGTCCACAGTGCTCTTCACTGGGGACTGGAACTCCTTAGTATCACTGACCGACAGACCATAGTCCCAAGACTGACTTTTCCAAATACCAACTGCTGTTCTCTACCACCATTTTGGAGCCTCAGCTGCTTCGTATTAGTGGGTATTCTCATTTTCCCCAGTACTGACTATTAACCTGACCCACACCCAGAGAAGGTTCCCCTGAGGGAGCAGCTTCTTAATTAAAATATATTTACTGAGCATCTATTCTGTGTACAGTGACCATAAATATAATCATCTAACACTTTGCACAGTGAAGGGAGTGAAGTTAATAATCATGCTAGGATAACAGGCATAACAAGGACTGTCTTGGAAAACCAGTATAGAGGCCCAATATGGTTATATTATAACTGCTATTCTAGGGGCTTGGGTTAGAGCAGTGAAAAACACAGACAAGGCTAAAATCAGTGCCTACTTGGAGCTTACATTTTAGTAGGTAAGACATATTCCAAGGAGGACATACAGGGGAATCAGAGACATATAAAAGGATGCTCATCATCACCAGCCATCAGAGAAATGCATATTAAATTAAAACCACAGTGAAATACCACTTCACACTGGTCAGAATGGCCATCACTAACAAATCAACAAACAACAAGTGCTGGCAAGGTTGTGGAGAAAAGGGAACCCTAGCACACTGTTGGGGGGAATGCAGACTGGTGCAGCCGCTGTGGAAAACAGGTTGGAATTTCCTTAAAAAACTAAGGATGGAACTGCCTTTTGACCCAGCAATTCCACTTCTGGGATTATACCCTAAGAATCCCGGAACACCAATTCAAAAGAACCTATGCACCCCAATGTTCATAGCAGTGCTATTTACAATAGCCAAGTGCTGGAAACAGTCTAAGTGCCCATCAGTAAATGAGTGGGTCAAAAAAACTGTGGTACATTTACACAATGGAATACTACACAGCAGAACAGAAGAAGGAACTCCTACCCTTCACAACAGCATGGATGGAATTGGAGAGCATTATGCTAAGTGAAATAAGCCAGGGGGTGAAAGACAAATACCATATGATCTCAGCTGTAAATGGAACCTAATCAACCAAATAAGCAAGAAAAATATAACCAGCAACATTGAAATTAAAAAAAAAAACCAACCCGACAGTATCGAGAGGGGAAGAGGGAGAGGGGTAAGGGGGAAAAAAGGGGAAGGGTCAACTCAAGGAACATGTATAAAGGAACATGGACAAAACCAAAGTGTGGAAGGATTGAGGGTGGGAGGTGGGGGTGGGTGGGGAAGGGAAAGTGATGTTGGGAAAATGGAGACAACTGTACTTGAACAATAAAACAAATTTTAAAAAAGTAAAAATGGTTTACCACCTTGACAACTGAGCCTCATAGGGAATACCTGCTTTGAAATTTAAAGTTTCCATAGAACAGCTATGCAAAATATGTAAGTGCCCTGGTAAAAACACTAAGCAAGAAGAAAACATTATCCTTGATTCTTTATTTTGTTTCAGCAAAAAGGAGAAACATGGCTTCTCATCTGGCCTCTTGCACAGTGATAGAAATTGCCTGAAGCAGCCTACACCCCAGTGAAAATAACAGGGGACATAGATGTTAACTGTAACCTACTTTGCTGAAGCAGGAATATTTTCCTGAAGTGTGAAGATCTAAGACATAAGCCAAATTCATGTCTCTGAGGATCTTGTTGCCATTCCCTCCTGCACTGTGATGGAAATATAGCCCTTCATGCTACTGTATTATGCAGTTGTAGAAAAATGGTCCTCACTTCTCAGTCAAGAAAAAATAAATTCAGGCAGGAAAGAGGTTAATAAACTCACTTCAAATGTTTGGCTTGTGTCAAAGTTTTCTGACATTCAGAGTATTCTGCTGTACTCATTTTCCTCATTGTTCTAAATAATGACCATGGTAGAATACTCTGGTTTCCTGAACTGAGAGCTATGCCTATGACAAGCTTTATTTCAAAGGCAGCTTCTATCTTTTGTCATGAAGTCATTCAGCTATAAAAATTGTCCTGTCATTTTTACGTAGTAAGAAATTGCAACCACTGGGCAGAAGATATATGGGAAATCACTGTAGCTTTCTATTAATTTTTCTATGAACCTAAAACTCCTCTAAAAGTTAGTTTAAAAAAATCTCTATACAATAAAATTATGAAGAATATGCAATAATTGATTATAACCAAAACTTACATTTTGTTAGGGCTATCAACTGAAGATTTACATTTTCTCCTTATTTTTACATTCCTGGGCCCAAAGTACCATGTTAATATTAAATTTTTACAAGGCATATGTGTGAAATGTTCCTTAAGATCCTAGAAGAAATTGCTTTTATTTTGATTTAGAAGAATGTGTTGTGTGTGTATATGTCTGTGTATATAAATGATCCACAAATTGTTGTTGTTGTTGTTCAGTTACACTTGTCCCAATTTTCCCCAATTGCCCTCCCCTGCCCTACCGACCCCTACATCCCTCCGTCAGTCTACAGCCTGTTTTCCATTACCATAGGTCCTTTGTAAATGCTCCTTGACTAAACCTTTCCCCTTCTTTCCCCTGTAATCCCTCTTCCCCTTCCTCTCTGGTTGCTGTCAGTTTGTTCCTTATTTCCATGTCTCTGGTTCTATTTTGCTTGTTTGTTTGTTTTGTTCATTAAGTTTCACTTACAGGTGAGATCACACAGTATTCACCTTTCACCCCCTGGCTTATTTCACTTAGCATAATGCTCTCCAATTCCATCCATGCTGTTGTGAAGGGTAGGAGTTCCTTCTTCTGTTCTGCTGTGTAGTATTCCATTGTGTAAATGTACCACAGTTTTTTTGACCCACTCATTTACTGATGGGCACTTAGACTGTTTCCAGCACTTGGCTATTGTAAATAGCACTGCTATGAACATTGGGGTGCATAGGTTCTTTTGAATTGGTGTTCCGGGATTCTTAGGGTATAGTCCCATCAGGGGAATCCCTGGATCAAAAGGCAGTTCCATTTTCAGCTTTTTGAGGAAATTCCACACTGCTTTCCATAGTGGCTGCACCAGTCTGCATTCCCCCCAACAGTGTGCTAGGGTTCCCTTTTCTCCACAACCTCGCCAGCACTTGTTGTTTGTTGATTTGTTAGTGATGGCCATTCTGACCGGTGTGAAGTGGTATTTCACTGTGGTTTTAATTTAATATGCATTTCTCTGATGGCTAGTGATGATGAGCATCCTTTTATATGTCTCTGATTCCCCTGTATGTCCTCCTTGGAGAAGTGTCTGTTCAGGTCCTTTGCCCATTTCTTAATTGGATTGTTTGTCTTCCTGGTGTTGAGTCATGTGAGTTCTTCATATATTTTGGAGATCAAACCCTTGTCCGAGGTATCATTGCCAAATATATTTTCCCATACGGTTGGATCCCTTTTCATTTTGCAGATGTTTTCTTTGTTGTGCAGAAACTTTTTAATTTGATGTAGTCCCATTTGTTTATTCTTTCCTTTATATCCCTTGCCCTAGGAGATTTATCGGCGAAGATATTGCTGCATGGGATATTCGACATTTTCCTGCATATGTTTTCCCCAAGGACTTTTGTGGTGTCATGACATCTTTTTTTTTTTTCCCTTTTTTTTAAAATTAATTTATTTACTTTTTAAATACATTTGTCTCTGCCTTCCCCCCACCTCTTTCCCTTGCCCCCTCCCACCTTCCCTCCCTCAGCTCTTCCCCTTTGGTTTTGTCCATGAGTCCTTGCTATATGTTCCTTGACTTTCCCCTTCCCTTCCCTTTCCCTGCCCCCCCCTTCCCTCTTGTCTCTGTTGATTTCTTTTCCTTTCAGTGTTGCTGGTCATATTTTCCTTGCTTCTTTGCATTGTTGGTTAGGTTCCGCTTATAGGTGAGCTCTTTTTAAGTTTTTCTTCTATCTTGAGTTTATTTTTGTGCATGGTGTAAGTTGGTAGCCGAGTTTCACTTTCTTGCATGCACCTGTCCAGATCTCCCAGCACCATTTATTCAAGAGGCTATTTGTACTCCATTTTATGCTTCTGCCTCATTTGTTGAATATTAATTGGCCATAGAGACATGGGTTTATTTCTGCTCCCTATTCTGTCCCATTGATCCATGTGTCTCTTCTTATGCCAATACCAGTGTTTTCTAAATATTTTATTTATTGATTTTAGAGAGAGGGGAAGGGATGAATAGAGTAAGAGAAACATTAATGTGTGGTTGTCTCTCACACGCCCCCTGCTGGGGACCTGGTCCACAACCCAGGCATGTGCCCCGACTCGGAATCAAACCGGTGACCCTTTGGTTTGCAGATCGGCACTCAATCAACTGAGCCACACCAGCCAGAGCTCAGTACCAGACTGTTTTGATTACAGTGGCCCTATAATATAAATTGATATCAGGTATTGTAATCTCTTCTACTTTGTTCTTTTTTCTCAAAATTGCTGAGGCTATTCAGGGTCATTTGTGGTTCCATATAAATTTTTGAAATAATTGTTCTATATCTCTGAAATATGTCATTGGTATTTTGATAGGGTTTGCATTAAATTTATAGATTACTTTGGGTAGTATGGACATTTTAATGATATTAAGTCTTCCAATCCATGAACACGGTATATGCTTCTATTGATTTGTGTCTTCCTTAATTTCTTTCTTCAGTGTAGTGTAGTTTTCTGAGTACAGGTCTTTCTCCTCCTTGGCTAAGTTAATTCTTAGTTACTTTATTTTTCTTGTTGCTATAGCAAATGGGATTTTTTCCCTAGTTTCTGTTTCTGGTATTTTATTGGTGGCGCACAAAAATGCCTTTGATTTATGAATATTGACTTTTTATCCTGCTGTTGTGCCAAATTCACTTATTAGGTCAAGGAGCTTTTTGGTGGAGTCTGTAGGGTTTTCTATGTACAGTACCATATCATCTGTAAATAATGACAGTTTTACTTCCTCCTTTCCAATTTGGATTCCTTGTATTTCTTTTTCTTGTCTGACCACTGTGGCTAGAACTTCCACACTATAGTGAATAGATATAATGAAAGGGCACACCCTTGTCTTATGCCTGATCTTAGGGGGAAAGCTCTTAGATTTTGCCCATTGAGTGTGATTTTGGCTGTAGGTTTCTCGTATATGGCCTTTGTTATTTTGATATATGCTCCCTCTACTCCCACTTTGCTGAGTGTTTTTATTATAAATGGGTACTGTACTTTATCAAATGCTTTTTCAACATCTATTGATATGATCATGTAAGCTTTGTCTTTCCTTTTGTTTATGTGATGTATTACATTTATTGATTTGCAATTATTGTACCATCCTTGCATCCCTGGGATGAATCCCACACCAGAAGGAGTTTCGGAGCCTTCCCTATTCTTGAATTTTTTGGAATATTTTGAGAAGGATAGGAGTTAGCTCTTCCCTAAATGTTTGGTAAAATTTGCCTGTGAAACTGTCCGGTCCAGAGCTTTTGTGTGCGAGGAGTTTTTTTTTATTACTGCTTCAGTTACACTAGTGGTTATCAATCTATTCAGGCTTTCTGCTTCTTCTTGATTCAGTTTTGGAAAGTGATATGTTTATAGAAGTTTATCATTTCATTCAGGATGTCAAATTTTTTGTCATATAGTTGTTCATAGTAACTTCTGACAATCCTTTATATTTCTGTGGTATCAAGTGTAATTTTTCCTCTTTCATTTCTGATATTATTTATTTAGGCCCTCTCTCTCTCTCTTTCTTGATGAGTCTGGTTAAAGGCTTGTCGATTTTGTTTATCTTTTCAAAAAGCCAGCTCCTGGATTTACTGATCCTTTGAATTGTTCTTTTAGTCTCTATGTCATTTGATTCTCTGATCTTGATTATTTCCTTCCTTCTACTCATTCTGGGCTTTGTTTCTTATTGTTTCTCTAGTTCTTGTAGATACAGGGTTAGGTTGTTTATTTGAAAATTTTCTATCTTTTCAAGGTAGGCCTGTATTGCTATGAACTTACCCCTGAGGACTGCCTTCACTGTGTCCCATACGTTTTGGGTTACTGTGTATTCATTTTTATTTGTTTCAAGAAATTTTTTATTTCTTCTTTGATCTCATTATTAACCCATTCATTGTTTAATAGTATGCTATTCAGTCTCTGTGAATTTGATTGTTTTTAAGTTTTTTTTTCCTTGAGGTTGGTTTCTAGGTTCAAGCCATTGTGATCTGAGAAAATGCTTGATATGATTTAAATTTTTCTTATTTATTGAGGTTTGTTTTATGTCCTACCATGTGGTCTATCCTTAAAAATTTCCCATGAGCATTTGAAAAGAATGTACTTTTTGTTTCTTTGGGGTGAAAGCTTCTGTACATATCAACTAAGGCGAATTGATATAGAGTGTTGTTCAGTGCCACAATATCCTTCTTGATTCTTTGTTTGGAAGATTTATCCATTCTTCACAGTGGGGTGTTAAAATATGCTATGATAAATGAGTTGTCTTTCTTTCTTGAAGACCTCCAAGATTTTCCTTATATATTTGGGTGCTCCTATGTTGGGTGCACATATGTTTACAATGGTTGTATCTTATTGCTTCCCTTAATTATTTTTCCCTTAAGTGTCCTTCTGTGTCTCTTATTATGGCCTTTGTTTTGAAATCTATTTTGTCTGATATAAGTATTGTTATCCCAGATTTTTCCATCGTGTTCATTTGCTTGGAATATTTTTCCATCCCTCCACTTTCACTCCATGTAGATCTTTTTTTCTGAGGTGAGTCTCTTGAAGACAGCATATATGCAGCTCATGTTTTCTTATCCACTCAGCAACCCTATGTCTTTTGATTAGAGCATCTAATCCATTTACATTTAAAGTTATTATTGGTAGGCACTTATTGTCATTTTTTTCTGTACCTGTGTTTCTCTCTCTCTCTTGCTCTCTCTCTCTCTCCCTCCTTGTCTCCCTCTCTCTTTCTTCTTTTTATAGCACTCCCTTTAGCATCTTTGGCAGTGATGGCTTGGTGGAGGCATACTCTTTTAGCCTGCTTTTGTCTGGGAAGCTCTTTTTTTCACCATCTACTTTCAATGAGAGCCTTGCTGGATAGAGTAGTCTTGATTGAAGGTCCTTATTTTTCATTATCTGGACAACCTTTTGCCAGATAACCTTTCATGCCAACCTTTTCTGGCTTGTAGTGTTTCTGTTGAGTAATCTACTGCTAGCCTTATTGGAGCTCTCTTGTATGTTACTTGCTGTTTCTCCCTTTGTGCCTTTAAGATTCTCTCTTTGTCTTTTACATTTGGCATTTTATTTTATTTTATTTTATTTTTATCCACTGATAACTTTATTTACAGGGAAACTGTAACTCATTCTGGAGTTTAGATGCAGAGGTATTTCTCATTTACTTATTTCTCAAAACAACAAATAAAAATGCTTACATAGTTGAAGACCTATGTAAATTCTTTGTCTTTTTTTTTAATTTATTTTTTCAAATACATTTGTCTCTGCCTACCCCCCACCACTTTCCCGTGCCCCCTCCCTCCTTCCCTCCCTCAGCTCTTCCCCTTTGGTTTTGTCCATGAGTCCTTGCTATATGTTCCTTGACTTTCCCCTTCCCTTCCTTTTCCCCGCTCCCCCCTCCCTCCTTCCCTCTTGTCTCTGTTGATTTCTTTTCCTTTCAGTGTTGCTGGTCTTATTTTCCTTGCATCTTTGTATTGTTGGTTAGGTTCCACTTATAGGTGAGATCATATGGTATTTGTCTTTCACCCCCTGGCTTATTTCGCTTAGCATAATGCTCTCCAGTTCCATCCATGCTGTCGCGAAGTTTAGTTCTTTTTTTCTTTCTGCTGCGTAGTATACTACATTTGGCATTTTAATTATAATGTGTCTTAGAGTAGCCTTCTTTGGGTTCATCTTGAAGGGGACCTTCTGTGCTTCCTGAACTTGCATGACTTTTCCCCTCACCAAGTTAAGGAAGTGTTCTGTCATTACTTTTTCAAACATGTTTTCTATCCCTTGCTCCTTTTCTTCTCCTTCTGATATTTCTATGACGTGAATGTGTTATGTTTCATGCTGTCCTGAAGTTCCCTTAAACTACCCTTTTTTCTTTTTGAGTCTTTTTTCATTTTGTTGCTCCACCTGGGTATTTCCTTCTACCTTGTCTTCCAGCTCGCTAATACAGTCTTCTGCTTCATCCAGCCTACTTTTAATTCCTTCCAGTGTATTTTTCATTTCAGATATTGTAGCCTTCATTTCTTCCTGGTTCTTGTTCTTAGTTTCTATTTCCTTTTTCATGCTGTTGTAGTTCCCACTAAGTTCCCTGTAGTTGTCACTAAGTTCCTTGAACATCCTTATAATCAGTTTTTTGAATTCTATTTCTGATAGATTGCTTGCCTCAATTTCATTAACTCTTTTTCTGGGGATTCCCCTCTTCCTTTCAACTGGGGGTTCTTTCTTTGTCTCCCCATTTTAGGTGACTCCTTTTGTTTGTTTCTGCATCTCAGGATGCTCTTCTTTGCCTGCTTGTCTTCATGGGGTGGACGTCTATGGTAGGAGTTCTGGGGGACTCAGTGATGCCATCTGTTTGGTCTCCTGATCTGGATGCTCTAGGGTTGCCCCTTATTCAGTTTGTGTGGGCTGTTTTGTTGTACTTGAGCTTTGCTTGTTGGTGTCTCATTCATTGATGGGTTCTCCCCTCCAGCTGGCTGACTGGTAGTCACAATTCCTGTCTTGTCTTATATGCTGTTATACAGGTATTGGTTGAAAAAGCAACATTATCAGAAAAACAAACCCACACCAGCAAAAAACAAACCAAAACTCTAGCACATCAGCAATATCCACAGCAATTGAGCAAAGATTAATAAAATTGGAGAGTTTTAAGAATAATATAAGATAGGAAAAAGGCAGTATGAGATGATTAAAAGAGGGAAAATGATTTTGAGTGGGAAGAGGGAGGAGAAATAATAAGAGAAGGGAATAGAAAGGAGGTGAAGAAAGGAAGAGAATAAAATTAAAAATGTAAGTAAAACAGGGAAGGGTGATGGCAAATACAGAGTAAGAAAAGGGAAGAGTATACTATGAGGTTTGAAGTAAAATTTAAAAATGTATAGAACCAATAGGAACAAAATTGCAGAAAAACTAGAGCAGGGTCAATGACAACAACAGCTGAGTGAATACTAATAAAGCTGGAAAGGGAATAAGAATATTATACAAAAGAGAAAAATGAATGATAGATTTCTACAGTAAAGAAAAATGATTTTGAGAGGATGGGGGAGGAAAACTAATAAAAGTAAGGAATAGAACCCAGGATAAGAAAGGAAAAAAATAAAATAAAATTCCTAACTCAACTGATCAAGGGCAGAGGGAAGGCAAAATGAAGTAAGACAGAGGGAGAGTATGCTATGGGATTTGAAGTACAAATAGTGAACAGATAGGAATACGGTTAGAGAAGAACAGCAATAACCATAATATCCTCACCCAATTAGCCACAATTTATAAAGGTGGAAAGGAAATAAGACTGTTATAAGAGGGGGAAAAAGAATGTTAGCTGACTTAAGGAAGGAAGAATGCTTTTGCAAAGATAGATGGAGGAGAAATAGCAAGACTAAGGAATAGGAACATGGCATAGCATGGGGGAAAATAAAGTTTACAGCAGCAATAAGAAAGGTCAGGAAAAAGGCAAAATGGAGTAAGGCCAGGGAAAGGTGGTATGTGGGATTTGAAATAACAATAATATGAAAAAGTATATAATCTGAATAAAGAGAATAAAAAATAAAAGACCAAGAGTAGTGAGTGAGTTAGAACACAATTGACATTAAAGAAATATTAAAAGTCTATGTGAAAGGAAAAAAGATGAAAACACACATAAGTTCTGAGGAAGAGCAAGGTGAAATTCATCTCAGCTGTTGGTGTTCACCTTCTGACTTCTTTCTGGATCCATCTGTCTTTTTATCACCTCAAGGTACCAGGGTGGGTTGTCCAACTTCTTGCATAACCACCAGTATCTCCTTCACCTGCCTCTAGAGGGAGCTTCTGTTGCAATCGAGAGGTTGGGACCTCGGTGTCTCCTCCGGGAGGCACTGTTCGGTCTTCTGGGAAAATTGTGAGTGTGTTCTCCCTGCCCCTACACCTCCTTAGTCTGTCCCAGTTTGTTTCCAATACTGTATAGTTTCTGATTAAATAGCTGTCCGTTTCACGGGGTGGGGGACAATCTGCGTAAGAGGATCAGCTCTCTCCTGCTTAGTGTAGATGGCAACTCTGTGTGCACGCTGAGGCTGGGCAGAGCCCTGAATCCCCTTCGTTGCACCACTTTCTGAACTCCCTTCTTTGATGGCCTCAGTGAAACAAGGCCCTAGGACCCACTGTACTTTGCCTCCGTGTGAGGAGTTCAAAATGGGCTCTTTTAGGCATTCCTAAAATCTTGCTGTCTTTCTCTTGCAGAAATGCCCCTTGCATGGTTGTTAAGCCTGCCGAGCTGGTTTTGCAGATCTTCCCTTGCTCCTGCAGGAGGTAGGGGGCTGGGCGCAACCTTCCAGTCTGGCTTTAAATAATCACAGGTGCACAGTTCCCAGCCCAGTGCCCTCACAATATGTAGCGGCCCACACTCTCCATTCTGTGCAGCTGCGCTGGGCTGGGGCTGAGGAATCACCTTGCTTTGCACCTTTTTGATCAATCTGCCCTGCTGTGCTGTGTGGGAGCAAGTAATGCCCACAATCCTTTATCCTTGTTGGCAGGGCAACTATGTGTGCGGGATCCCGGCCCAGCGTGCTTCAGCTCCCCTTTTGAAAAAATCTCTCTGGGAGCTTCCACTGCAGTGCTGAGTCACTGTCCGGCTTTCCATACACACCACCTCTCCAAAAAATCAAGAGTCTATCACAGTCATGGATAGCCGCGGTCCCCCTCCCCCTCTTTCACCAGATCCAGGTGCAGATAGTATCTCTCACTCTCCCGCACTCTCCCGGTTGGTGTTTGCCACTGCAGCTATGGGCATGCTGTGGGGGGTGAGGGGTGGGTGGGTGTGTGTGTGTGTGTGTGTGTAGCTCCGTTCTCTCTGATGACTTTGTGTATCTAGGTTGCTCCTGGCCTGGGTCTGGGGGATCCCCTGCCCTGGGAAGGAGGGCGACGCTAAGCTGTTATCTCTGACTAGGCTCTCCTCCGGAGGCAGGTGCTGCAACTGCAGGCACCATGACTGCTGATGCCATGCCAGGGGAGTTTCCCTGTCCACGTATAAAACCTCCTTACTACCCATTTTGAAGTGTCTTCTGTACTCTTTGGCTTCCAAACTTCATATCAGCTTAGATTCTGTTGACTGTTCACTTCATTTTTCGGAAGATCAGCTAAGTGTCTGAGTTGGGTGCAAGAGCAAGTGGACCCAGTTGGTACCTACTTGGCCACCATCTTCCACAGCAATCCACAAATTTTGATATAAGGAGAGCTTCATTTATTTAACAAATTATTTATTGAGTATATTCTAGTGGAGGGGCAGGCAATAAACTCTAAGCACAATAATGTGACTAATTATCAATAAAGCCTGTCATGCATATATTAATCAATTGTTACTAATCCACCTACTTTAGTGTGTGAAAATTCTATAGCACAGAGAAAATTAAAATGCAGTAAGAATTTTTGGGAATGTGTATAGATATGGGCTGTCTATTTAAAAGGAAAGGACAAGACATGGAAGGCCTTATGGGGAAATTGCATTTTGAGAAAACACTTTCAAAGAGGGAGGAAGCAAGTGATGTGGATGTCTGAAGGAAGAGGACTACAGAGAGCAAATCACTGGTGCAGAGACTGGGGAATGTCAGAGTTGTGTGAGGAACAGTGAGACAGACAGTATGCCAAGAGCTCAGGGCAAGTGTGTAGAGAGTGGGGATGAGATATCAGAGCAGAAGCAGATTCAGGTTTTCTGGGTCCCGAATCTTATATAATTTTGGGCTCCTCTTTAAGAGAAATAATTAAAATGTACAAATACAAAATAAGGCACAAAATCAGATTTATGCAGAGTGGCAAAAAACTGTGATAAATGACAAACCTTAAAAAGCCATCAAATACCACAATGACCTTCTTCCTCTCTGCAGCCCCAATGTAATTCTTAGCTCGGAATGTCACGCATACCTCGTTTTCCCTTTCTGTCTCTGAAGCTCTCATGTATGTGGGGTCTCTGACTCTCCTGTGTAGGCAGGGTTCCAAAACATATGTATGCAATTGAATGTAGTCATTTTCTCTTGTTAATCTGTCTCTTGTCTATGATTATTAGATCATCTGAAAAAAACCTTACAACCAGCCTAGAGATATCGATACATGTTAATCCAGCAGTGTGAATATTTGTACTAATGGGGAACACATTTCTGTCCAAGTCAGCTGATTCCATACTTGGGCTGTTCTAACTTCTTTTTCTGTTGCCTCTGCATCTGTCTCCCTAAAGCTGCCCCCATTGTTCTCACTTCTGCCAAATGGAGCAAAAGAGAATAACTATGACTCATTTCAAAGTTCTCAAAACCTCATTTCAAAAACAGTGAGACTGCTCACGTGTCAGTGTTACTCTAGTGGCCCACACTGCTCCCTGCGCCTCCCTTATTTACTTACATCTGTATTAGAACCAGGACTTTAGAAATGCATATATTTCCCAAATGATGTTTGATCATTTCAGAATACCATGGGAGTTCTACATCCTTTGATCTGGACAGGACTCTCCAATTGCTTTAGAATAAGATTCCATTAGTTTTTTCCAATGGCTGAGTTCACATTGCTAATTCATATTGAGCAACAACCCCCACCCTCTCCTCAGGTGATTTTCACTTTAATTGCTGTCAAGCCGAGTCTCCTTCCTCCATTCAGTGCCAGTAATTGATCTTTTGGACTTTAACACAAAGCTCCTGTTTTCCCTTAATAGACTTCACCTTCTTATTTTCACCTCATCATTCTATTCCATAGGGTTCTATAATACTCTTGATTGCATTATCTGACATTTCATGCAACTGTCCTCTGCAGAAAAGTTAACATAGCAGGTTTGAAACAGGCCTTCTTAGAAAGGCCTGCTTGCAAACTTGGCCCTTGGCTAATGTGTGGGAGCTAGGATTTCAGGAGGGATCTGAACACTACCTAATTGATAAGAATGTTTACTGTTGCCCATACTACTGTTTGTTATCCAAACAATATGGTTTATTCTGAGCACCTACCTTCCTTCTGGAAGTCTGGACTTTTGCTGCAGGACAGGCAGAGGGTACCTATGTGACCAGCCTCCAGTAAAACCCCTAAATTGCAGCTCAAAGGGTTACCCTGAGCAGAAACACTACACACATGTTGCTGCATTTTTTAAAATGCTAGCAAGTTTTACTTCATGTTTCTTTCTTTTTTTAAAATTAATCAATTTTTTCAAATACATTTGTCTCCACCCCCTTCCCCCCTTTCTCCCTAAATCCTTCCCCACTTTGGCTTTGTCCATGAGTCCTGGCTATTTGTTCCTCAACTTGCCCCTTCCCTTCCTTTTCCCCCACCCACCCTTCCCTCCTTCCCTCTTGTCTCTATTGGTTTCTTTTTCTTTCAGTGTTGCTGGTCTTACTTACCTTGAATCTTTGTTTTGTTGGTTAGGTTCCACTTATTGATGAGATTATACGGTATTTGTCTTTCACCCCCTGGCTTATTTCGTTTAGCATAATGCTCTCTAGTTCCATCCATGCTGTTGCGAAGTATAGTACTTTTTTTCTTTCTGCTGCGTAGTATTCCATTCTGTAAATGTACCATAATTTTTTGATCCAATCATCTACTGATGGGCATTTAGGCTGCTTTCAACACTTGGCTATTGTAAATTGTGCTGCTATGAACAGATGCTGCATTTTAATAGCTGGGGTGAGAGATGTTCTATGTAACCCCTAGTGGGTGGAAGAGAGCATAAGGATGCTTGCACATGGATCCCTCCAGACCGCACCAATTTCTTTTCCCCTTAGGACCTGGCCCTGTATCTTTACTAGATGGCTGTGATAAATCTTAGCTCCGAGTAGTACTGTATACTGAGTCTCATGAATCTTTTTCCATGAGTCCTTGTAGTGAATCTCTGAATGTGGGTTTTGTACTGAGAACCCTGCTACACCTCTTGACTTTGAACTACCTGCAGACCTAAATTGCCTGATTCCTACTATCCAGCAGGGGTGAGAGCTCAAGGATGACTATGACAGTCCACCCTTTATAAGCATAACTCTATGTCTTCACTCATTTGGGGTGACTAATAATGACACTGAATATTTGATGATGGTGTCTGCCATTCAGTAAAGCAGTGCTTCCCAAACATATTCTGAGACCTTTCATTCCACAAGACTCCCCCTGAATAAAAGGACCCCAATGTCAAGTATTTGGGGGAATTTTCAATATGACAGACTGCCCTGAGTCTTTCTCAGCACCTCATAGCAGGGTTCATAAGTGACGTACTCCCTGAACAAAGATGTAACTTTTCTTTCTGCAACTCTTTCAAATACACAAAATAAATGTAGATAATAGTATAAAAATTACCAATGTAACTCCTACCTATTAGGTAGGAGTATTAGATGGTAGCACTTGCCACACTTGCTCCAGAATAAGCAGCATCTGGCATCAGCAAGCCCTGTACCTCTCGCTAAGTGACCCCAGGCACAGGACTAGCAGCAGCCAGCCTTGGTTCAGAGCTTGGCCTCCCTTGGGCACCTCCAAGCCCAGCACAAGCAGCAGCCATTTGCAGATCACTTTGTAGCTGTGTGACCCCAGACAGAATGCAGGCAGTGGCTGACCATAAATGTGCCAGAAGCAATCAAGGCTCAACTACAACAGGAGAGTGTACACAGTCCATATGGTAGGCGAACACTGAGTACCCACCTTGGGTAATAGGTGAGGCTATGCCATTAGACCTTACCGGATACCCACTTATATTAGGCCACTCTGCTAAGCCAGGGAGACACAAAAGCTCTACCTAATACATAGAAGCAAACACAGGGAGGCCACCAAATGAGGAGACAAAGAAACATGGCCCAAATGAAAGAACAGATCAAAACTCCAGAAAAAGAACTAAGTCAAATGGAGACAAGCAACTGACTAGATGCAAAGTTCAAAACACTGGTTGTAAGAATAATAAGTGAACTTAATGAGAACCTCAACAGCATAAAAAGATCTAGTCAGAAACAAAGGATACACTAACTGAAATAAAAAACAATTTACAGGGAACAAACAGTAGAGTGGATGAAGCCAAGAATCAAGTCAGCAATTTGGAATATAAAGAAGCAATAAAAACAACCAATAAGAACAGCAAGAAGAAAAAAGAACCCCCCCAAAATGAGGAGAGCATAAGGGGCCTCAGGGATGACTTCAAACATACCAACATTTGCATCATGGGGGTGTTGGAAGGAGGAGAGAGAACAAGAAATTGGAAACCTATTTGAAAAAATAATGACAGGAAAGTTCCCTAGCTTGGCAAAGGACATAGACATACAAGCCCAGGAAGTGCAGAGAGTCCCAAAGAAGATGAACCTAAAGAGGCCCACACCAAGTCACATCATAACTAAAATGTCAAAGGTAAAATACACAGAGAATCTTAAAAGCAGCAAGAGAAAAACAGTTACCTACAAGGGAGCTCCCGTAAGACTGTCAGCTGATTTCTCAAAAGAAACTTTTCAGGCTAGAAGGGATTAGCAAGACATATTTAAAGTGATGAAAAGCAAGGACCTACAATGAAGATTACTCTACCCAGCAAAGCTGTCATGTAGAACTGAAGGACAGGTGAAGAGCATCCCAGACAAGAAAAAGCTAAAGAAGTTCATCACCTCCACCTTAAAGAAGGGTCTTGTAGAAAAAGAATAAGAATAAAAGTAAGAAGAAGGAGAAGAAGAAGGAGAAGAAGAAGAAGAAGAAGAAGAAGAAGAAGAAGAAGAAGAAGAAGAAGAAGAAGAAGAAGGAGAAGGAGAAGGAGAAGGAGAAGAAGAAGAAGAAGAAGAAGAAGAAGAAGAAGAAGAAGAAGAAGGAGGAGGAGGAGGAGGAGGAGGAGGAGGAGGAGGAGGAGGAGGAGGAGGAGAAGAAGAAGAAGGAGAAGGAGAAGAAGAAGAACAATAAAATGGCAATAAATACATATTAACAATTTAATCTAAAAAACAAAATAAACAAACAAGCAGAACAGAAATAGAATCATAGATACAGAGAACGTTTTGATGGTTGCCAGATAGGAGGAGGTCAGGGAGATGCATGAAAAAGGTGAAGGGATTAAGAAGTACAAATTGGTAGTTACAGAATAGTCACAGGGATGTAAGTACAGTATAGGGAATAGAGGAGCCAAAGAGCATATATGCATGATCCATGGACATGGACAATGGTGTGGGGATTGCATGAGGGAGTGGTGGGGATGTGTGGAGGGGGACAAAGGGGAAAAATTGGAACAACTATAATAGCACAAACAATAAAATATAATTTTTAAAAAGTATTTCTAATAAATTAAAATTAATCAGTTTTAAAGTAAATAACAAACTATGGTAATTAATTATTACAGAATATGGTGATGTTTGTGAATGTTGTTTCAGTATTTTTTAATATTGTGTCAAAGTGCTTATTAAGAAGGTTTAAATAATTATTTAAGACTCTTCAGCCCTGGCCAGGTGACTCAGTTGGTTGGAGCATCACCCTGTACACCAAAAGGTTGCAGGTTCAGTCCCCAGTTGGGGACCATGTGGGAGGCAACCAATCAATGTTTCTCTCTCACATCGATGTTTCTCTCTCTCTTTCTCTATCTGTCTCTCTCTCCCCCACCCCCTTCCTCTCTCTAAACATATCCTTGGGTGAGGATTTTTAAAAAAGATTCTCCATAAAGGTGTGCAGAGTAAGCTTTCTTTCTAAGCAATTTTATATGACAATCACTTATCATTTTGGGTATCATGGTTTATATTTTTTTGTTTGTAGTACATCTTACAAACTGAACAAGTGAGTGTTCCTCAGGTTCAGCTGACACAAAACCATGGCTACTATCATAGTAGCAATATTGGAAGCATTCTGCATATTTTGAGCAATAAATTAACTGCTAAAGAAAAAGGATATATTAGGGAACAAAAGTAGTCATGGGGAAACTTGTGAAATACCCTCTCTGTTTTCAACAGACCCATATATACAGAGAATAAACTGATGGCTGCCAAATGAAAGAGGGTTGGGGGAGGATGGGAACAAAAAACATCCTCTCATTTCAGCCCTATCCTTTCATGTTTTTCTCATGCAACCCTCTCTTTTATCACCACCCAAGCATCCTTTTTCCTACACAGCCTTCTCCAGCCTCCTTGCTTCCTGTACCTAATCCTGGATTCCCCAGGTATTTGTTCTGTGTCATTGGACAAGTTATTCAGCCTCTCTGAAATATAAGTAAAGCTTTTAACACCACTGTGGCACATGATAATACTTAGCCATTTCTAGAATTATTATTATTTCTATCACTAATGGTAGAATTTCAGGTATTCATCATATACCTGTTTGAGGCTTTCCTATAGCTCTCAAATTAACCATGTGGGCAGATGCCATGTAGGCTGGCCCCTAGTAGAGTTACAAGAATGGGGCAGTGGAAACTATCTGCCCCTTGGGGGTAGGCAATAAGTTCATGAAAAAATAGTTTAGTGACTATAGCCAATTTAAAATATTAATGAAACCAACTAAAGTCTATCTGTATTTTATTATCACAATACAGAGTGAAACAGTGAAAGTAGTAAGCCTTCCCATGGGAGCAGATGCTTCCATTTCCTGGCCTTTGTACAACACTGGGGTTGCCTTTAGGCATAATATTGCCTTTTTTCCAACACAACTTGAATGTATTCTGTGGGAGTCTTATGGTAAATTGAGACCACTTTAAAGTTCAAAAACAAGATCCATATTGATTTGTCAATTTTGGCTAAGCATTAAAGATTTTGATAACTATTAATGGATTACCTTTAAAACAAATAATGCTGAAAATGTTTCTTTGAAAATATCACTTTTCTTTGCAAAGTCCAAGTCTGTGTTCATAAAGTTTTATTGGAACACAGTCACACCCATTTGTTTATATATTGTCTATGGCTACTTTTGCACTACAAAGAGAGAATTTAGTAATTGTGTCAGAGGTTATGTGGCCAGCAAGCCTAAAATATTTACTATATGAACCACTACAGAAAAATTTACTGACCTCCTGATTTAGAGAAAATATATACATGTATTAAATTAATGATGCCATTCTTGAGTTGAAAGAATGCTCATATATGGAATAGAATAAAGTAACATATTTTAAAGTAAAATTAACTATTTGCTTAGAACTTTTTGAACCCTTTTCAAATCTGCCTATTAATTTTAATATTCCTGAGATCAAAAATTCCTGAGGCAAACCATCATGTCTTATAGTCACTGCTGACTGTAGTATCTCTCCATTGGTGATCTGATATGCAGAGATTCCCCATGAATCCAAAAATGTGGAAGTTAAATGTGAGGTAAGGCAGCCTGAGTGTGATAAAGACAGACTAACTTTCTTCCTCATTGAAATGGCTAATTAATTAAATCAGATGTCCACAAAGGTGGTTGGCCAGGAGACATATTTTATATGGCCTGCATAGTATTTTAAAAACACTTTGCATTGAATGCTTTTATATGAGGCCTGCACTTGCTATTTTATCACCATCCTAGTAATTTCTTAGTAAACCCTTGACCCATTTTACACATTGAAATGACCTCCTTGACCTATGTGGGTATTTGAGTTTGTTAGCTTTAAACTAAAAGCAGAACGTTTCCTAATGGAACTACAGTCTACAAATTACTAAAACATTTTCATGAAAAGCATTAATTGTTGTAAATTAGGCTATTATTATAATTTTGTTTGTGAGCCACCAGAAATCCCTATATTTTGCTCTTATTGTCAGCATTAATGTGAGGATTGAGTTAGGGAATAACAATATCTGATCTGCTGCAGAGGATGGGCTTGAGTCTGCAATGAAAGTAGTTTTCACTGGCTTCTTCCCACCCTTTCCCCTTAATCATAGTTCTTCATCATCTGACAACCTTACATTAATTCACCCAAGCAATTCTCATGTCAGATACACTCTAGTTTGTATTTTCTTAAATTTAGATTTCCCAGGTTTCAGATTTGTAGAATATGATTCTCTGATATAAGATTTTCTTTTGAAAGAATAAAAATAAACTTTTAAATCTTTTATACAAGCATTTTATGCATAGCAACCAAACATCAATATGACTTCCTTAAATAAGCTAAGGATGAGATTATTCATTTAAATTGTTGCACTATACTGATGAATGGATAAAGAAGAGTGGTAGAATATATAGACAATGGAATATTACACAACAATAAAAAAGAACCAAATCTTGTCCTTTGCAACAATGTGAAGGTATCTAGGTGGTATTATGCTAAGTGAAATAAGTCAGATAGGGAAAGTCAGATGCCACATGGTTTCACTTATGTGTAGAACCTAAAATAACAGAACAAAGAAAGAACAGACTCATAGAAATGGGGAACAAAGGGATTGTTACCAGAAGAAATTATGGCAATACCTCCCCTCACCACCCCCTACATGCAAATTTGATGGAAAATACAAACACACAAATTCAAGATGTTCAACAAACTCCAGTCACAAGAAAAAAATTAAAACAACACCACGACACATTATAATCAATTTGATTGATAATGATGATAAAGAGAACAGCCAGGGGAAAAATGACATATTAGGTGCAAACAAACAAAAATCAAGGTGAGATTAGACTTCTCATCCAAAACAAAGAAGTGAGAAAACAGTAGAGCCATCTTTTATGAAGTACTGCAAGAAAAATACAAACCTATCATCCCAAACTTCCATACACAGAGAAAACATCTTTAAAAAAATCTTCTAAAAATCAAGGCAAAGCCCGACAGGTGTGGCTGAGTTGGTAGTGGACCAATCCATGAAGTAAAAAGTCGCTGGTTCAATTCCTGGTCAGGGCATATACCTGGGTTGAGGGTTCATTCCCTGGTTGGAGTGCATATGAGAGGCAACTGATTGATGTTTCCCTTGCACATCTATGTTTCTCTCCCTCCCTTCCTGTCTCTTTAAAAATAAATAAATAAAATCTTTTTTAAAACCCAAGGCAAAATAAGGGAAGTTTTAGACATATAAGAGAAGAACAAATTCATCATCAGTGAACATGTAGTATAGTGCAGTACATTTTACTTTTCCTCTAAAGGAAAATACCAGATGGAAATATTGATCAACACAAAGGAGTGAAGAATAATGGAATTGAATTACATGGGTAAATACATAAGATTTTTATAAGTAAAAATCTACTGAAGAATTTTAAGCAGGAGTAATTTAAAAAATAGTATAAAGGTTATAAAATATATAAAAACTAATGAGGGTCAACATGTTATAGGCTGAATGTTTGTGTTGCCACCAAATTCATATTTGAAACGTAATTTCCAGTGTGACAGTATCTGAAGATAAGGATGCTAGGGGAATGATTAGTTCATCAGGGTGGATCTTAATGAATGGAATTAGTGACCTATAAATGAGGTCCTAGAGAGATCCTTCACCCCTTCTGCCATGGAAGACCCATCAAAAGGATGGCTGTCTGCCCTGGCTGGTGTGGCTCAGTGGATTGAGTGCCAGCCTGCAAACCAAAGGGTCGCCAGTTTGATTCCCATTCAGGGCACATGCCTGGGTTGCAGGCTGTGTCCCCAGTCGGGGGTGTGAGAGGCAACCACACACTGATGTTTCTCTCCCTCTTTTCTTCCCTTCCCCTCTAAAAATAAGTAAGTAAGTAAGTAAATAAATAAATAAATAAAAGGATGGCTGTCTATGGACCAGACACCAAATCTGCCTGTACCTTGAACATGGACTTCTCAGCCTTAAGAACTGTGAAAAACACATCTCTTTTGTATACGAGTCACTTAGTTGATGGTGTTCTCTTATAGCAACCTGAAAGGACTAAGACAGAAATTGGTACTAAGAAATGGGGTGTTGCTGTAACAAATACCTAAAAATAAGGAAGTAGCTTTGGAATCGGATGATGAGTAGAGGCTAGAAGACTTTTGAGGTGCATGCTGGAAAAAGCCTATGTTAATGTGAACAGATCATTAAAGGCAACATAAAAACAGTTCAAAGTAGGGAGGAAAAATCAGTCAAGTAGAAAACAGCAAAAATAGTGGGGAAAGTCAATGGAACAAAAAATCCCCCTTACCTTAAAGAGAGCAATAAAATGTATTTTTCTCTAGCCAGTTTGATTAGGGGAAAAAGAAAACAAGAAAAAAGATACAAATTATAAAAATCAACAACAGAAGAGGTGACTATATTCCACTGATATTTAAAGGCTAGCAAGAAAATAGTATGGGCACTTTACAGCGATAATTTAGACAACATAGATAAAACATATTACTTGAAACATACAATTAACCAAACTGATTCAAGAAAAATTAGGTAATCTGAATATCCCTATATCTACTAAAGAGGTTGAATTTGAAGTTAAAAATCCTTCCCACGAAGAAAATCTCAGGCCTAGATGGCTTCACTGGTGACTTCTACAAAATATGTAAGGAATAATACCAATCCTAAACAAACAGTTCCAGAAAAATGAAGAGGGTGAGATGCTTCCCAAATCATTCTATGAAGCCAGTATTACCCTGAAAAAAAGCTAAAGAAAGGAATTCAAGGGAAGGAGACACCAGATATACCCCATAAACATATATGAAAACATATTTTGTAATATTTTGGCAAGCCTAATCTAACAGTATATATATAAGATAATACCACATGATCAAGTGGGATTTGTCTCTGTAATTTGAGGTATTGTTACCACTTGGAAATCAGTCATTGTAATTTATTGTTTTAACAAGCTAAAAAGTAAAAGCCATATGAGCATCTTAATGGATGCAGAAAAAACATTTGACACAATCCAAGTACCTGACACAAAGTATTTTTCACAAAGCCTTAGAATATTAGAAGTAAGAGGGAACTTAAACTGAAAAAGGGTATGTGCAGTCAGTTTCTGTTTTTCTTTCAATGTTGCTGGTTATATTTTCCTTACTTGTTTGTTTTGTCGATTAGGTTCCACTTATAGGTGAGATCATAGGGTATTTGTCTTTCACCCCCTGGCTCATTTCACTTAGCATAATGGGGGTGGGTGGGGCAGGGGAAAGTGGTGGTGGGAAAATGGAGACAAATGTATTTGAACAATAAAAAGAAAATAAAAGAAAAAAAGAAAAAGAGTTTGTACAAAAAACTGAAAGCTAGCATCATACTCAATGGCTTTTCCTGTAACATAAGTAATGAGAATAAAATGTCCACTCTCATCACTTCTAGTCAACAATTTCAGGCCTATAAGGCCTACACTTCATAATAACAAAGTTATTATGATTTAAAAGGCAGAAGTAAAATGGTCTTTATTAACAGATGTCATGACTATTGATACAGAAAATTTGTCAGACTATAAATGAGGCTACTAGAATTAAAAAGTGAGTTTACAAAGGTTACATGATACAAGATCAATATACAAATCAATTATATTTCTATATATTAACAAAGAACATGGAAATTAAGAATATAATACTACTCACAATAGTATCAAACACATTAAATATTTAGGGAAAAATCTAGAGGTAAAAGTTGTGAAAGTCTTATATATCAACAACTACAACATTTTGCCAAGATAAATGAAAGAACACATACCTAAATGGAGAAATAAACATTTCCCATGGGTCAGAAAGCTCAGTATTGTTAAGATGTCAATTACCTCAAAACTGCTTTATATCAATAGATTCCACAGAAACCTAATCAAATCCTAAAAGCCTTTTGTTTTTAGTAGACACTGATGAACTGATTCTAAAATTCCTATGGAAATTCAAAGGACCTACAAGAATCAAAACAACTTTGTAAAAGAAGAAAGGATATGGAGGACTAATAGAGTCTAATTTCAGGCTTATTGTAAATTGTAATTAACATAGCATGGAATTGTTATAACACAGAGAAATCAATGGAACAGAAAAGAATGTTCAGAAATGAACCCCCAGAAATATAGACACCTTACACCTACAAAGTAACAAAGGTACTGAATTCAGTGGAGAAATCTCTTTTCCAAATGAAAATCTGGAACTATTGGATATCCACAGGCAAAAGATAAAAATAAAAACCTTGTCTTGTATCTTACCTCATCTAAAAAATTAAATTTAAATAGATGACAGATCTAACTGTAAAACCTAAGATTATAAAGCTTTTAGCAGAATGGAAAAAATAAAAATAAAACCTTTATGACCTTTGGCTAGGCAAAGTTTCCTTAGCTACAACACAGAAAACAACCCATCAAAGAACAAATTGATAAATTGGACTTCATCAAACATAAAAACTTAGCTCTTTGAAAGACTGTTAAGATGTTAAAAGGCAAGCCATAGATGGAGAGAAAATTGTACAAATCATATACTTCCATCCAGAATACACAAAGAACCCTCAAGCCTCAATGAGAGCCCTGACTGACTTGGCTTAGTTGGTTGAGCATCAGCTCACAAAGCAAAAGGTTCGATTCTTGGTCAGGGTACGTGCCTGGGTGCAGGCCTGTTTGGGGCACATGTGAGAGGCAACTGATCAGTGTTTCACTCTCACATCATTTCTCTCCCTCTCTTTCTCCTTCCTTTTCCCCATCTCTAAATTTTTTTAAAGACTCAATGAGATAAAAAGTGATACAATTTTAAATTGTACAAAAAATTTGAACACTTCACCGAAGGAGAGATATAAATGGCAAATAAGCATGTAAATAGATGCTCAACACTAGTATGAGGAAAATGCAAATTAAATCCACAATGAGCTACAACTACACATCTATTTGAATAGCCCAAATTAAAATGACTAACCAACCATACCATGTGTTGGGGGGTATGTGCCGGAAGTGCAATTCTCATGCACTACTGGAAAGAATATTAAATACTACAACCGCTTTGAAAAAGGTTGGTAGTTTCTTAAAATTTAAACCAACACCTATCAACTTTAGGTGGTGAACACCCAGTACAATGTACATATGATGTATTACAGAATTGCACACTTGAAACCTACATAATTTTATTAACCAATGTCACCCCAATAAATTCAATAAAAATTTAAACAAAACAAAGTTACTTCCAAAAGTCCACAGTGAACAAAACATCGGTTTCAAATAAAGACAGATCAGTAGCATTATGGGTCTATCCTTTGTCCTCAGGCATTAAGATGGCTCAGCATGGCAGTTTTTCTGATTCTTTTAAATTGCTGTTCAATTACAGTTGTCCCATTTTCCCCCATTGCTCGCCCCTGCCCATCCCCCACGCCCCGTCAGCCCCCTCCCTGTTGTCCATGACCATGGGCCCTTTATACATGTTCCTTGACTAGACTCTTCCCCTGCTTTCCCCGTTATCCTCCTCCCTCCTCCCTTCCCCTCTGGTCCCTGTCAGTTTGTTTCTTATTTCCATGTCTCTGGTTCTATTTTGTTCATTTGTTTGTTTTGTCTGCTAGGTTCCACTTATAGGTGAGATTATCTTTAAAACATAAGTGATCTTGATTGCTGAGGGTTTTTTTTCCTTTGGAGCCACCTTAAATTTTATACCCAAGGGGAATGCCTCACTCACCTCACCCATATTTGGGCCAATATTAAAACTGGATAGCTGTGAGCACATATATTAAAGAAAAACCCCAGGTATCATAGGCTCCCACCATTCAATTCCTAGCTAAAATTCACCCAAGAGAAATGAAAGTGTGTGTACACAGACATGAATACGTGAAGTGTTTGTGGCAGCTTGATTTGCAACAGGTTCCAACGGGGAACAACCCAAAAGTTCACCCAAAGGTGGGTGGATAAGCCTACCGTGGGGTGTCCGTTCACTGCAACAGTTCTCTACCACGACAGAGCCTGCAGTGCGTCTTCCCGGCCCATCTTGGGAGGACGCCGCGGGGCGCAGCGAGCCCGCCCTGGCCCAGCGCCCGGAAAGAGTCCGGCAGCGGCGCGTACCGGTCTCCTAGCAACCGGCGCGGGACACAAAGCCCGGACGTCGCCGGTCGCCTTGGGGCCAGCGGCACCATGGCGGACAAGAAGAGGCCGCCCCTGCCTCGGCTGAACAGGGACCGGCTGTTCGGGCCGGAGCCCCTGGAACCGGTGCCCCAGGGCCCGCACTGTAAGCGCTGGTACAGGGACAAGGAGCCGGCACCCCCCAGCTATTTGGCGAAGCACAGGCACAGGCTCCTGAAGTGCCCCACCGCCCTGGACAGCCGGCGCTGGGTATTCGTGAGAGACGGGGCGGGCGATTTCAGCGCGGGCCGCCCGAGCGCGGATACTGCGACCGTTCGGGGCCGTCGGGAGGGCTTTCTCCCCACGATTGCTCATCGAGTTCCCCGGCCTCCCCCGAGAAATACTCAAGGAAAGCTGCCCAAGGGGGCGGAACTGCTCTCCAGGCTCTCGGCAGCCCAGCGAGCACGGAAAGCTTACGTAGAGCAGATCGAAGCCAGCCTGAGCCAACATCCGTTGGCTCCCTACCCGGAGCTGAAGGACAGTCTGCCTGCAGACCTCCTAGCCAAGCTGCTGGAGCTGCTCGACCCTGAAGGGGAGCTGGAGGCCGCCTGGGCTGAACGTGAGGGCACGAGGCTCAGAAAGAAGTCCCCCAGAAAGCTTGGTCGACAATGTCCTAGAAAGCTTGATGGAGAATGTCCTGACGAAGTCACTCTGGGACCTCCTGAGCAAGACAACCAGGAACCTCCTGGCCAAGTCAACCCGGAACCTCCTGAGCAAGACAACCAGGAATCTCCTAGCCAAGTCACCTCGGGACCTCCGGAGCAAGACAACCCGAGAGCTCCCAGGGAGTCATTCTTGTCATATTTAAACAGGTTAATTTGCGAGGAAAGGAAAAAAAAAAGATGTCAAGCAGAAAGGGTTTCCCCAAAGGTCCTGTGATGTACAAAAATGAACGGAGAGAAGTTAATGAATTCTGCTGATGGACTAATACTTTTGGAGATATGGGCATTATTGAAGAGTTCATCATGAAACTGTTTGAAATTGACTACAAGTGAACACCCACCCATAGTACAGGCAAAATAAAGAAAGTAACTGAGATCCCTTTGGAGCTAAACTACACCAAACAGCTAGATGACATTGAGACAAGACAGTTCTCCCTAGGGGAATGGAACTGGGAGAGGAAACTCAGGAAACCACCTGATCCGAATAAACCCAAGCAGGTGAAGATAAGGTATGGAGCATGGTATCTGAACCCCAAAACCTGGAAAAAGCTAGTAAATGATGAACCTTTGATTGACCCCAAGGTCTTACAAGAAGAGGAATATTGGCGCTATGGAAGACATCTTGAACTGGACATTATTGATGATCTTTATGGACCAATCACCTTTAAAGACTTCATTATAAGCAAGGGCTACGAGATGCCAGGTGTGCTTCAGAAGTTGTTCTTCAGGAAGAAATGGACTTATGATTCTGTTAAGACTCCTATACACTGAGTAATCAAACTCCTCTCAAAAATACCTGATGATCCATGGGGAGATTATTAGACCATTTTCTATTCACTACTTACTTCACTGTTTTCTCTCTGTCATTTTAGCATCAGTCAGAATTCTTGAATGTCTCACAGTGTATGTACAACTTTGATTTCACAGCATCTGTAAATTTAACCCCTAATGCTAATAAAAATTTCTAAATGAACTTCTGCTTGGGTTCATCAATATTTTATGTATTTTACCAACTATGAAATCAATATTCACATATAGTCTTCTCACATTTTTATAATATTGTAAATATTACACTCTTATACCAATTATTTGTAAAAAAAAAAAAAAAACCATACAAACAAGCAAAATATAACCAGAGACATGGAAATAAAGAACAAACTGAAAGTAACCAGAGGGGAGAGGGGAGGGGGATAATGAAGGGAAAAAGGGGGAAGGGTCATCAAGGAACATGTATAGAGGACCCATATACAGAGCCAAAAGGGGGAAGGATTGAGGGTGGGAGGTGAGGGTGGGTGGGGCAGGTGAAAGTGGTAGCAGGAAAATGGAGAAAACTGTACTTAACAAAAAAATGCAAAATAAAATAAAAATGAAACCTCCTCTGCAACCAGTGCTGGACATTAAATAAATAAAAATAAAACCATAAATATAAGATTTACTTAAAAAGGTCTTGTTATGTCAGCTACAACATGGGATGAATCTCAAAGTAATTGTACAGAATAAAAAAAATTTAGTCTCACTCAATAATGAAATTGTTATCTCCTTGGTTAGGATTGCACCAAGGCCTGAAACCAAATTGAAAACTATTTATCAAAATTATAGGAGATATTTTAGTTCTTTTGTGTTATCATACCTACCAATTAAATATGTTTAAAAATTTTCACTTATTCATAAAAATTCATTTTGAAAGTGTGTTTCCATATCAAGTAATATGGGTCCAGAACAGCATGGAGCTTCAAGTCCCAAAAGTCTAGTATACAAAATAGATGTGTGAGTAAAACTACCCAGCAACCTCAAATAACCTCACGTACCTCACAAGTGCAATTAATCTTTGCATTTCATGAGTATCAATTTATTTTATTTATTTTTTATTAAGTATGTTTTATTGATTATGCTATTACAGTTGTCCCATTTTTTCTATTTGCCCTGCTCTGTCCAGTACCCGCATTCCCTCCAGCATTCCTCCCACCCCTTAGTTCATATCTATGGGTTGTACATATGAGTTCTTTGGCTTCTCCATTTCCTATACTATTCTTCACCTCCCCCTGTCTATTTTGTACCTACCAATTATGCTTCTTTCATGTGCCTTTCCCCCCATGGTACTGCCTCCCCCTCCCAGCTGATAACACTCTATGTTATCTCCATTCCTGTGATTCTATTCCCGTTCTAGTTGTTTGGTTAGTTTGTTTTTGTTTTTGTTGTTTTTTTAAGGTTCAGTTATTGATAGTTGTAAGTTTGTTGTCATTTTACGGTTCATAGTTTGATCTTCTTCTTTTCTTAGATAAGTCCATTTAACATTTCATATAATAAGGGCTTGGTGATGATGAGCTCTTTTAACTTTACCTTTTCTGGGAAGCACTCTATCTACCCTTCAATTCTCAATGATAGCTTTGCTGGGTAGAGTAATCTTCGATGTAGGTCCTTATTTTTCATCTCTTTGGGTACTTCTTGCCAGTCCCTTCTTACCTGTAAGGTTTCTTTTGAGAAATCAACTAACAGTCTTATGGGAACTCCTTTGTAGGTAACTCTCTGCTTTCCTCCTGCTGCTTTTAAGATTCTCTCTTTATCTTTTACGTTTGGGATTTTAATCATGATGTATCTTGGTGTGGTCCTCTTTGAGTCCAACTTGTTTGGAACTCTTTGAGGTTCCTAGACTTGTATGTCTATTTCCTTCACCAAATTGGGGAAGTTTTCTTCCATTATTTTTTCAAATAAGTTTTCAATTTTTTTACTATTCCTCTTCTCCTTCCGGTACCCACCCCTATGATTCAGATGTTTGTAGGTTTAAAGTTATCCCAGAAGTTCCTAAGCCTCTCCTCATTTTTTTGTCTGTTTTGAATTCTTGTTTCTTTCTTTTTTTAAATCATGTGTATTCTATTACAGTTGTCTCAATTTTCCCCCTTTGCCCTCCTCCACCCACCCCCCTCCCCCCTCCCCCACAGTCAATTCCCACTCTGTTTTCTATTTCCATGGGTCATTCATACATGTTCTTTGTTTAGCTCCTTCTCCTTCTTTCCACCATTGTCCTCTTTCCCCATCCCCTCTGGTCACTTTCAGACTGCTCCATGTTTCCTTGCCTGTAGTTTATTTTGTTTCTTAGTTTATTTTGTTGAATAGATTCCACTTATAGGTGAGGTCATATGGTATTTGTCTTTCACCAACTGGCTTATTTCTCTTAGCATAATATTCTCCAGTTCCATCCATGTTGTTGCAAAAGGTAGGAGATTCTTTCTTTCTTTCTTTCTTTCTTTCTTTCTTTCTTTCTTTCTTTCTTTCTTTCTTTCTTTCTTTCTTTCTTTCTTCCTTCCTTCCTTCCTTCCTTCCTTCCTTCCTTCCTTCCTTCCTTTCTTTCTTTCTTTCTTTCTTTCTTTCTTTCTTTCTTTCTTTCTTTCTTTCTTTCTTTCTTTGTTTTAGATGCAGACTGGTTCTATTTATTTACTTTTTTAAATGTCAAGATCCATTATAAAATATTAAAAAATTTAAATCCATTATAAAGTCTCAGCAATTAAAATAACATGACACCAGCAGCGAAATAATCAAGTAGATCAATGAAATAAAATGAGCATTCTAGAAACAAATGTGTATATATATATATCTGTCTAACAGTGTAACATATGATTAAATTGATATTTCAAATCAATGGGGAAAATAAGGCTTATTCAACAAATAAATTGCATAGACCACAATTACTTGAAATAAAACCAATATAGAGCCCTATTTTACACATTATATAAGAAATATTCAGGTGAGTTAAAAATCAATATGTTAAAATCTAAGGAGTTTTCTGAGAAAATTGAAAATAATATTATTCTGAAATAACATATTCAAACCCAGAAGCTACAAAGTAAAATATTGACAATATGACTATATTAAACATTTAAGACTATATAGTAATATACCTATAAAAAAAGTTAAAGGACAAGTAATAGAATAGGAAAGTATTTGCAGCACATCTGAAACAGAGTTAATAGGGTTTGTTTTTAGGGAAAAAATTCTACAAACCTTTAATCAAAAAATGGCTAAAGAATACCAAAAAGTCGTTTAAAGCTTTTTAAAAATAATAGAAATAGGCAAGAAATCTACAAAAACAGGTTTAGTTTCAACAAATAATAAAGGAACAATTAAAATATAGAATTGTCACAATCAGATTAATAAGTATTAAAAAATATTGGTAATATCAAGTCTTGGTGACCGTGAAAGGAATTGGGTATTCATAGGCTCTTTTTCTTTATCTTCTTAAAGCAGTCCCTTTAGCATATTTTGCAGCGCTGGTTTGATGGAGATGTATTCTTTTACCTTTATTTTATCAGGGAACCTCCTTATTTCACCTTCTATTATAATTGAGAGCCTTGCTGGGTAGAGCAGTCTTGGTTGCAGGCCTTTGCTTTCCAATACTTGGAATATTTCTTGCCATTCTCTTCTGGCTTGTAATGTTTCTGTTGAGAAGTCAGCTGCTCACTTATGGTGTAGACCCTACTCTTCTCAGGAGTATCCAACTGGCTGTTTCACTATCCTTCTGGCGCTGCCAGCCATGGGCATCCCACCCACCTTCTTGAGTGTGTGCCACACTCCTTACTAGTTAGGTTGTGCTAAAGCTAATTCTTCTGTCTGTCCAAGGTTATAAGGCTCCTCTCTCAGTATTGTTCAGTTGCTTGTTCCGGGTGATTTCTCCACAATTTAGTTGTAATTCCAAGTTGGTCCTGGGAAGAGGTCAGTGTGACTTTCACTCACTCCTCCGCCATTTTGGTTCTTCTGAATTCTTGTTTCTTCTGAATTCTTGTTTCTTCTTTCTATTCCAGTTGAAAATTTATTTCTTCTTTTTGTTCCAAATCATTGATTTGAATCCTGGCTTCCTTCTCTTCACTGTTAGTTCCCTGTGTATTTTTCATTATTTCATTTTGTATAGCCTTCACTTCTTACTTTATTTTGTAGCCGTACTGAATCATTTCTTTGAGCATGCAGATCACCAGTGTTTTGAACTCTGCATCTATAGGTTAGCTATCTCCATGTCACTTAGTTCTTTTTCTGGAGTTTTGTTCTGTTCTTTTGTTTGGGCCATGTTTCTTTGTCTCCTCAGTTTGGCTGCCTCCCTGTGTTTCTGTGTATTAGGTAGAGTTGCTTTGACTCCCTGTTGGCAGACCTACTGTGTTGTAAGGGGTGGAGCCTTAGGTATTCCCCAGGGTGGTGCAACTGGCTTTGCCACTTTGTGGCTCTATATGTGGAGGAGTGGTCAGAGAGGGAACAATGCTTCTTGCTTGGCTCTTGCCCTGTTTCCAGTCATTTCCCGTAAGTGACTGGTGCCCTTCTAGCCGCTGCCCTTGCGCTGCTTCTCCGAGGGGGTGGGTTTGCAATGTTCTAGGGCCCTGTGGGCCCTTTAAACAGACTCTCCAGAGTGACTGGCAGTTTATTCTGTCCCCTCAGCACCCACTGGTTTTATAGTTAGAGTTTATGAAACCGTATTTTCCTGGCACTGGAACTCTGGGCTAAGCAGTCTGGCGTGGGGCTGGGAATGCTGGCTCCCGAGTTGTCCCTCCCAGTTTTTATCCACTACACATGAATGTGGTACTGCCCATTCCTCTGGCCACCACCCTCTCACTATGCCACACCAGTCCTCCCCACCCCTCCTACCCATCTATATGAATGTTTCTTCTTTAAATTGTTGGTTGTCAGACTTCCATACAGTTCACTTTTCTGGCAGTTCTAATTGTTTTTTGTTTTTAGGTTGGTTGTTATCGTTCTTATGATTGTGCGAGGAGGTGAAGTGAGTCTATCTATGCCTCCATCTTGGCCATAAGTCTCATGAATATCAACTTAAAATTAACTCATACATTTAAAAGAAGAGATCAAGCATTTTCTTTATATGTCAAAACTAGTAGGTAAAACTGTCTGGGACAGGATAATTTATAGCTACAAAGATTTTTAGCACAGACCTGAAGTGCACTTCTATTTCCAGTAACAAAGGAATGTATCTGTAAATAGAATCTATATATATATATTTCACCCTCATAAGAAGGGAACACGAGCCTTTTCATTGTATCATCCACAAATACTCTTACTGCAATCAACTTCTCCCCTTTCACTCAATTTCCTTTTTTTCATTGAGGTTTCTGAGTGTCTGAATTATTGTTTTGCTTCCTGTGACTACTCGCTTTAAATTTCTTGATAATTTAATTGTTTACAGAAACCATTCAAATCCTGGTATCAGCTATTTGAGCTCATTGCCTCTATTAGCCTTATCCTCAAATCACTGATCTCTGCAGTCAGCTTCTATACTTTGTTATTAGCAATATACACCAACTCAAATCTCAGTTTCAATTATGATGGCTTTTTGACCCCTGCTTTTTACATTGTTTATCACCCCTTTTAGTATTACCAAATCTCTAATTCTTCAATTCCACCATGATTTCCAATCCAATGAGTCTTACCACCCTTTCAGCATTAATCATGCCTTATGTTTTCAGTTCCTTACTTTCCCATCTTAGATTCCATTGTCCACCATCACTTCTTGGAGGATACTTTTAATTCTGGTGCCTTCCTCTCTCACTCTTGTGTTCTTCTGATAAAACCCTGGTTAAATATTTCTCTCTCTCTCTTTTTTTTTTTACCAGTGCCCAAACAGTTAAATATAGCTAGAGAAAACCACATACCACACTGACTGGTTAAATATATTGCACAAATCTTGCCCTGGCCAGTGTGGCTAAGTTTCTTGCAGCATCATCCCATAGACCAGAAGATCATAGGTTTGGTTCCTGGTCAGGGTACATGCCTAGGTTGCAGGTTTTGTCCCTGGTCGATGTGCATCTGAGGTACAACTGATTGGTATTTGTCTCTCACATTGATGTTTCTCACCCTCTCTCTGTCCCTCTCTTCCCCCTCTCTAAAAATCAATAAGCATGTCCCTGGGTGAAGATAAGAATAATACATTAATAAACAATAAATAAATATATGGCATAAACCTTAAATGAGCCTCCATACTATCTGAAAGTTCTACACCATTCCCCTCTTCAATATATTTTCCCACTTTCCAAAATGACCATTTTATTTCTTTCATCAATTATCCTACATGTTGTCTCTGTCCCTCTTTCTCAGAGCATTGTTTCAACTCACTGATAAAATAAAAATAGAAGAGAAGCTCCTTTCTTCCCATCACCAAATCTACCAGGCCAACTATATCTGTACTAATATTTCCTGTTCTTTCTGAAACAAAGGATGAACTCTTTATTCTACCAAAGCAAAACCTTTCATCTATGTATTGGATGTCCACATTTTGCCTCATCAAATTTTTTTTTCTGTATTTGCCTCCTTATTTTTCTTTTTTTGATATAATTACTATCATTAAAAAACAAGTAACAAATAAAAGAAGCTCTTATAACTCACATCATCTGAAATAACCAAACAAAACAAAAATTCTCTTTAGATAACTTTTCTCTCCACCTACCACTCTATGTTTCCTGTTCCATTTTATAGAAAACTTACCAGAAATTTTTTTTATAAGTCCATGTGTTCACTTCATCTCCCATGTTCTCTTGAATTCATACCAATCAGGATTTAGTCCTGTGATCCCAGTGAAACTGTCTTGTCAAGGTCACCTATAAGGCAAAAATAGCAAAAATCCAACTAACATTTTCATCTTATTCAAGACCATTGAACCTCATAAGTAACTCACTCCCTTTTGAAATACTTTCTTAAAAATATATTTTGTGCTTCTAACACCACAGTTCTTGTCACTCTGCTCTTTCTCAGTTCTCTTTTGAAATTCTTCTGTTTCTGACCTCAGGGTTGGATTCACCCAGAAATCAGTCTTGGAACTCACTCCTTAGGAAATTCAATTATCATGATTTTGTTTATTATATGTATATTTTGACCCCCAAATTTGTGTCTTCACTGGTGAACTCTAGACTGCTACAATTGCCCGTATGACACCTCTACTAACGTATGTAATAGGAATTTAAAATAAAGCATGATGGCAAGAACACTCATTATTTTCTACCTCTAAATTTGTTCTTCTTGCCCTGTTCCCCATCTTGGTAAATGCCATCACTAACCACCAGGTTGCTCAGACCAACTTGGACTTCTCTAATTCTATTCTGAACTTAGGTATAACTTCACTATGTATTCCCAAGGTGAGTACTCCTCACCATCTCCACCTTCACTGTTCTTCTCCAAGCCCCCATCATATCTTGACTGACAAGAACAGGAGTCTTCCAAATGTTATTGTTTTCATCCTATAAAATTATTTTTTTTTAATTTTAAAATTATTTTTAATTGAATTTTTGGGGTGATATTGGTTAATAAAATTATATAGATTTCAGCTGTGCAATTCTATAATGCATCATCTGTATATTGTGTGTTCACCACCCCAAGTCCTCTTCCAACACCTTTATTCCCCCCATACCCCCTTCTACCTCCCCCCACCTCTCATAATGAACATACGATTGTCTGTGTGTATAAGGATTTTTTTTCTTAGTCCCTTCCCCTTTTTCACTCAGTCCTACAACTTCCCTCTCCTATGACAGCTGACACTCTGTTCTGTATCTATGAGTGTGTTTCTATTTTGTTAGTTTATTTTGTTCATTAGATTTTAAATACAAGTGAAATCATATGGTACTTGTCTTTATCTAACTGGCTTTTTTCACTTAGCACAATTCTCTCCAGGTTCATTCATCTGTCCCAAAGGGTAAGATTCTCTTCTTTTTTATGGCTAAGTAGTATTCCATTGCTTTTTAAAAAAATTGAATTTATTGGGGTGACATTGGTTCATAAGACCACACAGGTTTCAAGTGTACACCTCAATAAAAGATCTGCATGCTGCATCATGCCCCCATCCCTTAAAGCAAACTCTCTTTCCATCTCCATTTCATCCCCCCTTTGCCCACCTCCACCTATCCCACCCCCCTTTCCCTCTGGCCATCACTACACTGTTGTCTGTGTTTATGTGTTTCATATATATGTGTACTTTTTTTTTGCTTAATCCCTTTACCTTCTTACATCCAGCCCCCCAAAACTCTTCCTCTCTGATAGCTGTCAGTCTCTTCCATGTACCCATGCCTCTGTTTATATTTTGCTCATCAGTCTATTTTGTTTATTAGATTCCACATATAAGTGAGATCATATAGTGTTTGTCTTTCTCTGACTGGCTTATTTCACTTAGCACAATAATCTCCAGTCCACCTATGCTGTTCCAAAGGGTAAGATTTCCTTCTTTTTTATGGCTGAGCAGTATTCTACTATGTAAATGTACAACAGCTTTTTAAACCACTCATCTACTGATGGGCATTTGGATTTTTTCCAGATCTTGGCTATTGTAAATAACACTGTAATGAAGATAGGGGTGTATACATTCTTTCAATGTAGTGTTTGGGGAGTCTTAGGATATATTCCTAGGAGTGGGATCACTGAGTCAAAAGGCAGTTAGTTCCATTTTTAGTTTTTTGAGGAAATTTCATACTGCTTCCCACAATGGATGCACCAGTCTGCATTCCCACCAACAGTGAATGAGGGTTCCTTTTTGTCCACATCCTCACCAGCACTTGTTGTTTGTTGATTTATTGATGATAGCCATCCTGACAGGTGTGAGGTGATAGCTCTTGTGGTTTTAATTTGCATCTCTCTGATGATTAGTGATACTGAGCATTTTTTCATATGTCTATTGGCTATCCATACATCCTCTTTGGAAAAGTGCCTATTCTGGTCCTTTACCCATTTTTCAATTGTTTGGGATTTTTTTGTGTTGAATTTTATAAATATTAATTTATTTTCTGAATGAATATGAATGAATTTTATAGATATGAATTTTGTATATGAACACCTTATCAGACATATCAGCGAATATATTTTCCCATACTCTGGGTTTGGCAATGGAAAAAATACAATTAAATATATTTTTAAAAATAAAATAAGAAAGCAATGAAATGCTTGGGGCTCTGTGTCAAATAGTCCTCAATTGAAAGCCTGGCTCCATGCCCTCCAAGCTGTGTAAATCTGCCTATAGCGAATCAGAAAAAATGGGACTAATGACATGAAATGTTATAAGGATTAAATTAGGTGATGCATTTAAGATGATACTTATTACACTTAGCTCATTGATTGTAGTCAATATATGGTAGCTATTACTTAGGAACAGGACTGACCCTAAGAATTTTATTTACGCATATAAAAGCTCACCTTAATTTTTTTTTATTTTAGATTCTTCTGTTATAATTCTAAAGGCTAATATACTTTTTCCCTTTCTTCTTTGTTCTTTTTATTTTTTTGCTAGTCATTGAATCTCTTTTACATTATTTGTGGTAGAAAGGTTAGAGGGTAATACAGTTCCAAAATATGAAGAGCTTTCAGAATCAAGAAGTCCCAAAGATTAATATGAGAAATGAATTAAATTTCAAAAAGTAGCTTATGAAAAATATAAACTTACATAGCACTCAGACATTTGTAATATTATTGTCCTTAATTGCTATTTAATTTCAAGTGTATCTGTCTTTTCACTCTAAGTGTAAACTTCCTAAAGTTACGACCATTTGATTATGTCTATTTTTATTGAATAGCTTTCTCTATTATTGTTATTATTATGTAAAGAATGATAGGTATTACTTTAATCATTTTATTTTAAATTTTCTTATTTTAGTATAGTAGTCAAGTAGTAGATATTATTTAAATTTATTTAAAGAGTATAGCTCCTACTTTATTGAATACAGATCCACTAAATGCACATATTGTAATGTGAAAAATATGAATATTCACAAAGCTGAATATGTTTTTATTTAAGGAAATAGAGGAAACTATACAAATATACAATGTGTAGTAGATTCAAGTGATTATTTAGAAGTTAGTTATCCCTGGATACTAGAAAGGCTGATTGGTGGGGCAAAAATCAGCAAGATGACAGAAGAGGAGGTTCTTGGCTTTATTTTCTCTCACAGAAAGACCAACTGGCAATTATCCACACATAAGAATGCCTTTGTGAAAATCTCAGAACCTGGGAGTGAGGCTGAGGCACCAAGAGAATTCTCCAGTGGGGAAAAGAGACCCCAATGTGAATATCCAAGTTCCCCAGCATTCAGGAAACTTCCTACAAGTCCCACTCCTATGTTGTCTCATGAAGAACACTGAGAGAATCAGGAAGGCTAAACAACCTGGGATCAGCTAGAAATGAGGAAGGGATGTGGGGGCTCACAGAGCCATGTGGGTCTTGGTGGACAGTGTATCTGATGGCAGTGGTGCCTGATCAGAAGCACATCCAGCAGTTCTCAGCAGTGTGGCCCATCTGTGGAGTGGAGCCAGTGGTTTCCTCTAGCCAGGGCACATGTCAGCAGTTCTGCCAAGATTGGGTGCCCAGCCAACAGCCTGGCCCAGCCATGGAGCTCATCCCATATATAGCCCTACCCAGAGAGGGTGGCAAGCCAGCAGCCTCATCCACCTGCAGAGCATCACCTCTGGGCTGTCCAACCAGGAAGCCCGAACAGTGACCCTACAAAGCCTTGGAATGCAGCCTACAGACCTACCTGGCTACAGAGCCTAGCATACAGCTATACTGAATGGCTGATCACAGCCTGTAGCCTTGGCCAGGCAGTGAGCCCAGTCAGCAAAACCTGTCCAACTCTGGAGCACAGCCAGCAGCCTGCAGGATCTCAAAGCACAGCCTGGTGCCCTGCCTAAATTCAGAGTCAAGCTAGCACCACCACCTCACTGGGGAATACAGCTAGTGACCCTGCTTGACCAGAGGTGATTGCAGAGCCCAGCCAATGGCCCCACCTGACCATGGAGACCAGCTGACAGATCCACCTGACTGTGGAACTCAACCAGTGGCTCCTTCAGACCTCAGAATCTGGAGAGTGACCCAACTCAAATAGAGACTCTGATGGGAGACAGGAAACCCCACCTGCCCACAAAGGCTATCAGTTGACCCATCCAGAACTTCAGGCTGAGACAGTGGTGAGGATCTTTCCTTGCCAAGAGAAATCTATAAAGGCTGGAAAAAGAGAATGCTTGCTCAAATGTGCAGATATCAATGCAAGGATACAGGATCACAAAGAATCAAAAGCATTACACCAATGAAGGAAACTAATAAATGTCCAATAACTGATGCTAAAGAAATGTAGTTATGTCAATGTCTGTCAAAGAATTCAGAATAATATGAAATAGAGCTTCATCAAGAGACATTAAATTGTTAAAAGTCAATGAAAAAGAGATAATTTTGAAAGGACCATATTTTGCTGTGTATAATGCGCACTTTTTGCCCAAATTTTTGAGGAAAAAATAAGGATGCGCATTATACATGGGTAGTACTAATTCCGTATCAATTTTATTTATGCTTTTGTATTAAAAGTGTAACTCTCGAAAGCAATGACAATACTCAAATGCAAAATAATACCCTAGAATATGATAATCAGGTTTGTTTATAAATATAAATAAATAAATAGTTGAATTTTAAAAATTAAAAGGAAAGATTTATTTCCTGAAAATCTGGGCCAAAAACATGAGTATACACAATAGATTATATATGGCAAAACATGGTAGCAAGAGAAAAATGATTTGTCACATAAAAGATTAGTCCCCCCGCCATGAAACTGCCCCCCATAAGAGCAGATTTCTCAGCAGAAACCTTGTAGACCAGGATAGAGTAGAATAATGCATTTAAAACTTTGGGGAAAAAAACTGCCAACCACAAATACTATACCTGGCAAAGTTGTCCTTCAGAAATTAAGGAAAGATAAAGAATATCCCAAACAAACAAAAGCTGAGGGAGTTCATCATCACTAGACCTTCCTTACAAGAAATGATAAGGAGAGTTCTTACAGCCAAAGTGGAAGATTTTCATTAACAATGTAAAAACATATGAATATACAAAACTCATGGGTAAAAATAAATATATAATCAGAGTCATATTTTTAATATTGTAATGGTGGTATGTAAATCACTTTCAACTCTAGTATAAAAGGTAAAAAAATAGGTATTAAAATAACTATAATTATAATAATTTGTTATACACACAATATTAAAAAGATATAAATGGTTTCATCAATAACCAAAAATGTGAAGAGGAAAAATCAAAGTATCGAGTTTTTGTGTGCTATCAAGGTTAAGTTGTTATCAGCTTAAAATAGGATGTTATAATTATAAGATATTTCACATAAGCCTCATGGTAACAAAGGAAAAACCTTCTGAGGATAAACAAAAGATTAAGAAAAAGGAATCAAAGCATACTGTCACAAAAAGTCATCAAATCACAAAGGAAGGCAATAAGAAATAGCAGGTGCTGAGGAGAAAAGAAAACGCTTGTGCACTGTTGGTGGGAATGCAAATTGGAACAGCCACTATGGAAAGCAGTGTGAAGATGCCTCAGAAAATTAAAAATAATCCTACCATATGATTCAACAGTCCCACTTCTGATACACACACACACACATACATACAAACAGATGTACATATACCTATGTATGTAGATATATATCTCTATATAGATGTAAATATATATATTTGAAGTAAACAAAATCATTTTCTCAAAGAGATTACTGCACTCCCATGTTCAGTGCAGCATTATTCACAATAACTATGATGTGGAAACATCCTAAGTGTCTGTCAACACATGAATTGATAAATAAAATGTGGTATATGTATACAATGAAATATTATTCACTCATAAAGAGAGGGAAATCCTGTCATTTATGACAATGTGAATAAATCTTGAGGGGTTATGCTAAGTGAAGTAAGTCAGACAGACTAAGACAAATGCTATACCACCTCACTTACGTTCAGTTCATAGAAAGAGAATAGAAGGTAGTGGTCATTTAGGGGTGGAAGAAATGGGAAGATACTGGTCAAAGGATACAAATTTTCAGTTATAAGATGAATAAGTTTGGGAATCTGATGTATTGTATGGTGAATATGGTTACCAGTATTGTATTATATACTTGAAATTTGTGAAGATAATAGATCTTAAATGTTCTCAACACACACACACAAGTGACTATGTGAGGCAGTGAATGTGTTCACTAACTTTATTGTGGTTATCATTTCACAGTATATGCATATACCAAATCATCATGTTGTACACCTTAAATTTATACATTTTCTTGGCTGTTAATTGCAACTCAATAAGGATTGAAAAATGGATTTTAAAATGTAAAGTTGAAGTTCCTTTTGTAATCATTGATATTATAATATAATCATTTGCATTCCATCTCTGGTCATATTTACACATTTAGATATAAATTGTGAAGTAACTATATAATACAAAATACAAAGTCCAGTTGATAAGGTATAATTAGAATCCCATATAATTGTCAACTATTCACATGAAAAGGGGAGCAGAATGGGTTTTTTTTTAAAGATTTTATTTTATTTATTTTCAGAGAGAAGGGAAAGAAGGGAGAAAGGGAAGTAGAGAAACATCAATGTGTGGTTGCCTCTTGTGAGGCCCCCTACTGGGTATCTGGCCTGCAACCCAGGCATGTGCCCTGACTGGGAATCAAACCAGCAAACCCTTGGTTCACAGGCCAGCACTCAGTCCATGGAGCCACACCAGCCAGGGCTAAATGTTTTTTTAAAAAGAGCCATTTTGCTGTGGCTGGTGTGGCTCAGTGGATTGAGTGCTGGCCTGTGAACCAAGAGGTCGTTGGTTCAATTCCCAGTCAGGGCACATGCCTGGGTTGCGGGCTGGGTCCCTCGTGTGTGGGGGGCACACAAGAGGCAATCACACGTTGATGCTTCTTTACCTCTCTCCTTCTCTCACAAAATAAATTAATTAAATCTCTAAAGAAAAAGTATTTAATTTGCAAGCTGGAACCAACAAGGAACCAAATTTAAATTATGAATTTAGAGACACATAATTAATTCCACTAAAATTTTTCCCCCTGGTGTTTAGGCCATTGCTCTGCTACTTTGCCATCCTTACCCCATCCTGCCAGATGCCTACAGTAGCATTCACTCTGACCTTCTTGTATCAAATTTGTTAATTATATGTGGATCAGCCCACCTTCATGAAGTGTTTATTCAGGAATGAAACCTATCACTGCTGCCTTTGATGTGGGCATTGTATCAGCACAAGGAACTCTTCAACTGCTATGTGCATATGGGGACTGGGTCCTGAAAGCTAATAGAAATGCAACTAGTCTCATCGTGTTAAATGATCCAGCCCTTGATCTCTCTGGCCTAGGATCAATGTTAGGGTTGAAAGAAGTAATTTTTGCATTGTGCCTCTCTGATGCTATAGAACAGGTATGTTTCCACATATATTTAGGTCACAAATGCCCTTAGGAGGAATGTTTTGTGTTCCGAATTTTGGTGGCACTCAATAATTGGTAAGGACTATATAATATATGAAATTCACAACATGTTTTTATTTTTCTCCTTACCATTGCCAAGAAGAATTTGAAAGTGGGAAGATAAGTAGTCACCTTTTAGATTACAAAAGCATGAGATTGCAGTTAAGTTTTTTAACTCCCAAACCCCTGCCCAAGAATATGTGTTGTTACATATTAGCAAGGGATGTATTTCTGATATCATTTATCTTCTGATGTTCAATAAGACACACTTAAATCAGTTCTCATTGAGCTCAAAACTTCAGTTACATAGAAAAGTAGTGTACTTCTCCATGGTTCTTGGGAGCAATTTTCATTTGCAATATTTTCTATGTGGTCTAGTCTAAATATATTTAAGATATGATTGAATGGAGAAGGAGAGGTTTATTGATAGAACAGTGAAATTCCACCCAGTAGTTCCTTAGTTATATACATTGGGTCTAAACATTATAATTAGAGCAATTAATCAAACTTTGCCTGATGTTGCCTTAAGTTTCCTCTCTACACTTTGGAAAGTTAAAGCAGGTATTGTATACTTACACAGTATTTCTCATTATGAAATGGTGAAGAGCGAAGAGGTAAAATTAATTGACAACCAAAACTTTTACAAGTATCCAAACCTCATTTATTTCTTAGAAACCCTGGTGAAATAGGTATTGCTCAATGTCTGAGATGAAGAAACTGAGATTCTTGAAGTAACTTGCCTATATCCACAGGAACATGGCAGTCCAGGAATATGAACTTATTTCTGCCTAGCTCCAAAGGTCATGCTCTTAATACTCTTTTATGCAGACTCTCAGAAATTAAAAATAATTTTCTTTGTTTTTGTTAAACTCATGTTCCTAGTGACAGATTCTCCAAAGGTATTATTATCTCTTATATGATAGTGCATTACAATTGATATAATATACCATCAACTTTAGAGGTTTAGTTGGCTTAAAGTAGAGGCTAAAGTGGACACCCACATCACCAAAGGAAATTTTAACAGAGAGAAAATTTGCCAAAGTCTAGTGGAACCTGTTTCCATTGCCTGAACAAATCTCTACTTAAAAAAAAAAATTAAAATGAAGGTGATGAACTTGGTTAACCATGGCTAATAACAAAATATTATTTTCAGCAGGGTTGTTGCAAATACAAAATGTCTTTTTTTCCCCCAAATTAAAAAGGCTGAGATAGAATACTTTCTGTTCTTTAGCAGGATGCAATTTGATTCAGAAAGTTTTGTGCTGTGCTCTTAGGGGGGAGGGGAGAAAAAAAGCAGTAAAAATAATTAAGAAAAATCACAATTTCCCATTTTGTAAAGTATTAAACTACAAGAGTGGCTATTTCATTATCTTTCAATTTCTTCCATGTGCTATCAATATGTTCCTCATGATGCAAATATTTGTTGAATGAACAATGCTATAAATATTTTTATTACTTAAAGGCATATTTTTATTATGTATACTAAAGATTTCTTTGTTACACTCATAATAGACTGAAAAGAGGACAATACCTTTATCCTCTGTTTAGATGACAAGAGATCAAGAGAGCATGATATGGCTATCACTGGCCATACAATCCAATTCCATTTGGCTTGTGGCTTTCATGTCCTTTCAGAGCTGAATTTAATTTATCTGCCGCACAACTGACAAAGCTGGAGTTGCTGTACCAGGCAAGATAGAAGAATAGGGTATAATTGGTATGAGAAAATGGAAGTATATCTTTATTTCTTTATTAGGAGCTATGGTGCATATGTTCTTACCCTAATTTGGGCCATATTTTGGAGTCCAAGGTTTAAAAGTGAGTATTTCATTGTCCATAGTATTGCTGAATATTAATATTCAGAAAGTTTTGTGCTGTGCCACAAAGAATAGTGTGGAAAAAATACACACAATTAGAAGCCTTTAACTCAGGGCTCACATTTGACATTAGATAACTCAGTGATCTGGAGTTTTCTCAGATATAAAATGGAGATAATAATACTTCTGGTTTCTCTGTATTGTAAATCTCAAGACAATGACAACAAAAAATACTACAAAGATTATTATTGGATTTTTTGAAAACTTTAAGCTACACTAACACGATTATTTTTAAGGCTCTCCTAAATTACCTCCCCTAAAAAGTATGAATTTGAGTTCTGGCTAGTGTGGCTCAGTGGACTGAACACTGGCCTGCAAACCAAAGGGTCGCCAGTTCGATTCCCAGTGTAGGGCACATGCCTGGGTTGCAGGCCAGGTCCCCAGCAGAGGATGCACGAGATGCAACCACACATTGATGATTCTCTCCCCTTCTTTCTCCCTCCCTTCCCCTCTCTAAAAGTAAATAAATAAAATCTTTAAAAAATAAAGTAAAAAGTATGGATTTGAGATCAGGTGTGTGGTTTTTTGTTTTTTGAAGTCTCACTGTGTTAAGAAATCCAAATTGCATTTGTTTCTGTTAATGTCCATATGAAAACTAATACCAATATGCGTAATTGCTGCAGTGGAGAAACTTATATGATTTCTCCAAGGAAAATTTATTTCACTAGAAGTGGCTATCACCAATAAGCAATAGGAGGATTTAGTAGTGACTTTTATTTTGCAAATACATGTTTTACTCTTATGCAAAAGCTAAGACTGAGTGAGGTTTTGTTGAAGGCTATCATACTGGATAAATGCCATCAAAATTTTTTATTTTCCTGGCTTCTTTCCTTTGTGCCTTTGTAGCACTCTTCTTCCTTACCCCTTCTCTCCTGCTCTTTCATAGATATATGCTGAGTATCAATTCTGTGATGTTGGTGGCATTAGGTACTTATATAAAGTAACCTTTAATCCCCACCAAAATTTGAGTTTGCTGACATGGCATTTTACAGATGAGGAGACATGCTCCCTGAAATGCAAGGTCATATAACTAAACTGTGGAAAATAAGATATTTGAGTATGTGTCTTCTGACTGTTAAAGTGTTGCTGTTTCTATGCCACATACTCTTCAATGTACTTTTTAAACTGAAGAAAATCTAGATAACTGATCTTATTTTTGGTTACATAGGAGACTTAAATCTCCTTTCTTATCTGTTCTGGACATCACAGCTCTTCTAATTAAATACTGTGCACTGAGTCATTTCAAACCAGCAGTTGATACTTGAGTTATGTATTTCAAAGATAAATTTATTCATCCATGTAGCCAAATATCTGAGTGCCTATTATGTTCAGAAGAGGAGATTTGTGTTCAGATACAATGAGATAAAATAGATAATTAGCACACTGACTGGCACATATAATATTAACCTTAAATACAAGTAAATGACACATAGCCCTTGTTTTGGATATGATTACGGTAGAAACTATGAGAAAGGCATGTATTATAATACAAGAATCTCTGATAAATCCAATCAGTAAAAAATAAAATGAGCTAGACCTTTTGGAGATAAAGAGACCACTTCTTCTAGAGATACTTCCACACTGATGATAAAAGGAGACAAATGGAGAAACGGTTCTAATAGTTAAAATGTAAGGGGAATACCTTAGAATCTTAATAAATACTATAATTTAAAAGACCTCCTCCTCTATTAAATCATTTAGCAAATGCTAGTGAGCATATACTTTGTGCTCTGAACTTTCTAAGTATTGAGAATTTAGAGACTAATTAAAAATGTCCTTGTTTCCATAGAGCAAGTAAGCCTACAGAATAAGAGAGGAAATAAAGAAATAAAAACTAAATATATCTGTGTGTGTATGTGTATCATATCTCATAGAAATAAATGTTATGATATTAAAAATAAAGCTGGGTAAGTTGGTAATGATGGATGGTGGTAATTTGGGTATGGTAATCTTAGGACTCTCCAAAGAAGTGACATTTGAGAGGTACCTCAATAAAGATAACTATATGAATGTCTAGGAAAAGACCATTGCAGACAGAAGAACAAATCCAAAGGCTCTGAAATGGGATACCTCTCATTCTCAATAAAGACTTAGGTTTTATTCTAAATGTAATGGGGAACCTTCTGAAGATTATAATCAGGGAGAAATGTGACCTGGTTTAATTTTTTTAAATTCACTCTGGATTTCTATATAGAAAATAATCTTGAGAGGGATCCAAGATGGTGGCAGAGTAGGTGGAAGGTACATTCACCACCTGCCAGGACCACACTGGAATTACAACTAAATTATAGAGCAATCATCCTGAATAACCAACTGAAGACTAGCTGAAGAGAAATATTATAGCCAAGGATTTACAGAAGCCACATTGAGACTGGTAGGAGGGCAGAGATGCAAAAAAGGCTGGCCACACTGTGCTCCCATAAGTGGTGGTTGAGGTTCTGGCTGCAGGAAGTTCCCCATGAAAAGCATGGGGTCTCAACCCCATTCGGGGCTCCCCACCCCAGAGCACAAGAGTCAGGGAGAAGCACCCACATATCTGGCTGTGAAAAGCAGTGGGGTTTCTGTTCATCAGGGAGGGATGGAAGTACACTAGAGACACAGGTACCCTCTTAAAGGGCCAATGCATAAAATTTCATTCACAGCCACATTCCCTGGGCTCTGGTTGGGGGTGGAGGGTGGAGCAGACTAGAGTCACATGAGGAGAATCGAGGGTTTGTGGCTCTGGGGAGAGAGCTGATGAAACAACCTCCAGGTTCCCTGTGACAAGTCATTCTCCCATACCACAGATGCCATATTTCTTGGATGGAAAACTGCCCACCATGTGGCATCAGCCTAGGGAAAAGCAATAGCCCCATACTCTGGACTCCTTTTTGCCCTGCTCTGTGGAGCTTATGCCTTGCTCAGGAGTTAGCTGCCTTGGCCAGGTTGTAGAAGTCTGGGCAAACTCAGGGATGTCAGTGACTGAGTTGTATGGCTTTGGGGTAAGGGGCTGTTCCCACCACTTTTCTATGAATCTGACTGGTGCTTCTGCCTTACGGGAGATCCACTAACCCCAGCCCCCTGACTCCCAGCAACCCTGCACTGTTGACTTCCATCTCCCTTCTGGAAGAATATTGGATAGACTGAATTGTGTGGCTCTAAGACAGGGGCCATTTTTCCCTCACACTCCAGACCAGAGCAGAACCCTCCCTTCACACAGCCAAATCTTGGTCTGTTTGGGCCTGATACACTGCTTACTTCACCCTGACAAACTCTCTGAGACCCTACCCCAACAGAAAGGTGTGCAAGCACCCAGTAGATGGCAACCAGATTTTGTATATGCTGGGACTTTTGCTGATTGGCCACAGACCCAGGGCTGGCACCAAGCTTGAAGGTATATCATATCAATCTGGTGAACACCACTTACCCCTACTTGGCAACTCACTGAAAACCTACCTCATGCAACTTGAATACTGCCAGAGGCTCTTTTAGTGACTGAGCCTAAGAAGCAGCTGGCAGGTGGGGGCAAACAGAGGCAAATCTTGGGGTGCCTTGAAACTTTTGCTGTCCTGTCCCTGGGCTCAGTGTTGGTAGAAACCAGCCTTGATGTTCAGCTTGGTCCTTCCCACATGCACCCAGGCCAAGCAGAAGCAGCTGCAAACTCTGGATCACTTTGTAGCTCCAGACAGGTTGCCCAGGGCCAGTCAAGGTAGTTTTTAACATTGGTCTTAACCAGAGTTCCTCCCAGAACAAACACACCCAGGGGCCAGCTTCAGACAACATAAGAGCAGGATCCAATAAGCTTTACGGGTGGCATATCCAAAGGGAGATCTCAGCAGGCACCAGACACTGCCAAGGCAAATTCCATTTTATGTGGTCAGCCTGCACAACAGCTTGCACATTGTGGTTGGAGCTGAGCCTCACAGTAAGGAAACCTGAGGATCGATCCCATCAACAAATGGGCCAATAGCAATCAAGACTCAATTACAACAGGAGGTCCCACATAACCCACACAAGGGACATCCCTTAAGCACCCAACTCAAGTGATCACAGAAACTGCACCACTGGACCCCACAGGACACCTATTATGTAAAGTCACCTCATCAAGAATTGGAGTCATAGCAGATATATCTAACACATATAAACAAACACAAAGAAGCAGGCAAAATAGGGAGACGAAGAAACACGCGCCAAAAGGAAGAACAGGCTAAATGTCTAGAAAAAGAGTTAAATGAAATGGAAGCAAGCAATTTATCAGGTATAGAGTTCAAGGCAATGGTTATAAGAATGATCAACATCATACAAAGGGATATAGAAACCATAATAGAGAACTAGTAGCCCTGGCAGGATGGCTTAGTTGGTAGGAGCGTTGTGGGTGTGATTCCTGATCAGGGTCCCTACCTGAATTGCAGGTTTGTCCCCTGGTAAGGGTGTGTACAAGAAGCAACCAGTCGATGTTTCTCTCTCACATCAATGCTTCTCTCTCTCTCTTTAATCAATAAACATGTCTTCAGGTGAGGATTTAAAAAAAAAAGAACTAGTAAGAAATGAAGAATACAATATCTGAAATGAGGAATACACTGGAAGGAATAAACAGTAGATTGGATGAAAAGGAAAAATATTTTAAAAAATGAGGAGGATATTTTAAGGGACCTTTGGGACAACATGAAGCATAGCAACATCCATGTCATAGAAGTACAAGAAGGAGAAGAGAGAGAGCAAGGGATTAAGAAATTATTTGAAGAAATAATGACCAAAAACTTCCCTAACCTGGGGAAGGAAAAGGACACACAAGTACAGAAAGTACAGTTGCAAACAAGATGAACACACTGTTGTCTACGTCCGTGAGTCCTTTTTCCCTTTTGCTCCACCTCTTAACCAATCCCCATAGCTGTCATCCTGCTCTTTATGAGTTTGTCTCTATTTTGCTTGTTAGTTCAGTTTATTCATTGGCTTCCACATATGAGTAAAATCATATGGTATTGGTCTTTTTCTGACTGGCTTATTTTACTTAGCATAATGTTATCTAGGTCTATCCATGACATTGCAAAGGGTAAAACTTTCTTTTTTTTTATGGCCCAGCAGTATTCCCTTATGTAAATATCCCATATTTGTTTTATCTGCTCATCTACTGGTGGATACTTGGGCTGCTTCCATATCTTGGTGATTATACATAATGCTGCAATGAACATAGGGGTGCTTATGTTCTTTTGAATTAGTGTTTTGGGTTTCTTTGGATATATTCTGAGAAATGGGATCACTGGGTCAAAAGGTAGCTCCATTTTTAATTTTCTGAGGAAACTCCATACTGCTTTCACAGTGGCTGTGCCAATCTGCATTCCTATCAACAGTGCAAAAGGGTTCATCTTTTCCACATCCTCACCAGCACTTGTTTTTTTGTTGATTTATTGATGATAGCCATTCTGACTGGTGTGACGTGATGTCTCAGATTGGGGTGGAGGGGAAATGGGGACTGTAATTGAACAACAATAATTAAAAAATTTGTATTTCTCTGATGATTAGTGACATTGAACATCTTTTCATATGTCTATTGGCCATCTATATGTCCTCTTTGGAGAAGTGTCTATTCAGGCCCTTTGCCTATTTTTAAATTGGATTTCTTGTTGGGGTTTTTTTGGTGTTGAGTTTTATAAGGTTTTTTTTTATAAATTTTGGAAGCTAACCCCTTATCACATGTATTGGTGAATATATTCTCCCATTCTGTGGGTTGTCTTTTTATTTTGATGATGGTTTCCTTTGCTGTGCAAAAACTTTTTAGTTTGATGTAGTCCCATTTATTTATTTTTCTTTTGTTTCCCTTGCCTGAGGAGATAGATAAAATATTGCTATGAGCAATGTCTGATTTTACTGCCGAGGTTTTTTTCTAGGATTTTTGTGCTTTCAAGTCTAACATTTAAGTCTTCAATTCATTTTGAGTTTATTCAATGAGTGTGTGAGGTAAGAAATGGGTCTAGTTTCATTTTTCTGCATGTATCTGTCCAATTTTCCCAACACTATTTATTGAATAGACTATCTTTAGCCCATTGTATGTGCTTGCTTCCTCTATCAAATATTAATTGACTATAAAGGTGTGGGTTTATTTCTGGTCTCTATATTCTGTTTATTGATTTATGTGCCTGTTTTTATGCCAGTACCATGCTGTTTTGATTACTATGGCCTTACAATATAGTTTGATATCAAGTAGCATGATTCCTCCAACTTTGTTCTTCTTTCTCAGGATTGATGTTGCTATGTGGGGCCTTTGTCATTTCATATACATTTGAAATATTTGTTCTAGTTCTGTGAAATACCTCATTGAAATCTTGTTAGGAATTGGTTGAATCTATAGATTGCTTTAGGTAGCATGGGCATTTTAATGATGTTAATTCTTATCCATGAACCCAGTATGTGCTTCCACTTATTTTTATCTTCTTCAATTTCTTTCTTCAGTGCCTTATAATTTTCTGAGTATAGGTCTTTTAAAACCTTGGTTAGATTTATTCTTAGGTATTTTATTTTTTTAAGCAATCGTGAATGGGATTGTTTTCTTAATTTTCCTTTATGATAGCTTATTATTAGTATATAAAAATGCATCTGATTTCTGGATACTAAATTTTGTATCCTGCTACTTTGCTGAATTCATTTATCAGTTTTAGTAGTTTCTTGGTGGAACCTTTCGGTCTCTCTATGTACAGTATCATGTCATTTGCAAATAAAGACAGTCTTACTACTTCCTTTCCAATTCAGACACCTTTTATTTCTTCTTGTCTGCTATGGCTAGGACTTCCAGTACTATGTTGTATAAGAGAGGTGAAAGCACACATCCCTGTCTTGTTTTCAATCTTATGGGGAATGCTTGTTGTTTTTGCCTGTTGGGTATGATGCTGACAGTGGGTTTATCATATATGGCCTTTATTATGTTGAGGTATGTTCCTTCTGTTCCCATTTTGCTGAGAATTTTTATCATAATTGGGTGCTGGATTTTATCAAATGCTTTTTCTGCATCTATTGATATGATCATGTAGTTTTTATCTTTCATTTTGTTTATGTGGTGTATCACATTTATTGATTTGTGAATGTTGCACCAATGCTGCATTCCTGGAATAAACCCCACTTGATCATAGTGTATGATCTTTTTGATGTATTGCTGTATTTGGTTTGCTAATATTTTGTTGAGGATCTTAGCATCTATGTCCTAAGGGGAGTACCCTGTCCCGTGAAGTCCCCTCGGGTCACTGGGCATGGTGAAAATAAGTCATTCCAGACACTCTTGGTCTGCCAGGAAAAGGGGATGGTGATTCCCTCTAGTGGAGAATACCCCAAGTCCTTCTCTTGAAGTGGCTTTTATTGAGAATGTTATGCAGAGGGGTATACAGCATGCATGCAAAGCTCACCAATCAATGTCAAAAGGCTATGTTCACAGAAAACAGATAGAGATCATAGATAACAATTGAAGGAACACAGAGATTTGCCTTAGATCAGGGTATGGTAGACAGGGTGGTGCCTGTTTGGCCCTGAAACCTGGGAAACTGATCACATTCTATGCTTGACTCCAAACATCAGTACTCATTAACTCAAGAACATTCTTAGCAAAGTACATTTCATAGGATTTAATGCATTTCTTTTCTAGGCCTAATCATCCCTGGGAACTGCCTGATCCAGTTTAGGGCTCTACCTGCCTTTAGTATTGTTTCACTGACTGGGTCAGGCAGCTGGGCAGAGCAGCCAAGAGATAAGGAAACTTCTTTCAGATAGAATGAGGACTCTAGCCATGACAATGCCAAGGGATCAGGGTCTTTTGCCCTTTCTCCGTGTCCCCCAAGTCCTTCCCTGATAGCCCCATGCGACTGTGCCTGCCTTAGGTTGCCCCTGCCACTGAGGGGTCTTAGCTGTCATTGGCTAGCCAGCCACCCTCTGGGGCCAAGCAGGATGATGTGAGGGAGGCAGGGGCCGTGCCCCTGCCAGGGGGACAAGTTTTGTCTCCTCAGTGGCCTATCTCCCCATGGCCTCCTTGTTCAGCACTAGCCTTGGGGCCCTCTTGCCTATCGACGAGGCTACAGTCCCTGAAACCAGGCAGGACAGTTCTCAACAATGTTCATCAGGGATATTGGCCTATATTTTTCATTCTTTGTAATGCCTTTATCTGGTTGTAGAATTAGGGTAATGATGACCTCATTAAATAAGCTTGAGAGTCTTCCTTTCTCTTGAATTTTTTGGAATAGTGTGAGAAAGATAGGTGTTAGTTCTTTGAATGTCTGCTAAAATTCACCTGTGAAACCATCAAGTTCAGGACTAAAAAGGGAATAAAAATGCTTATTCATTCTGTACCTACATATCATAAATAATATAGTAGTACACTGAGAACACAGAGCATAAATAATCTCAATTCTCAAGACTGATGGGCTCATTACATAGAACATATCAAAGGAACAAAATTTAAAAACTTAGCTTATTTTCTAGTAGGTAGCAAAAATTTCCCCAATCACTTCATACTATGGATATGAAAAAAAATGCAGAATAATCAGTAACTTCAGTTTTCCACTACTGCTGATTTAATCTTACTTCATGCTTTCTAATACATTTTTAATTTTTTAAGAGTTAAAAATTCACAGAATGCACACACATACAATCAGCTAAGACACATATTCCTACTAATGTCTACTTTATCTGGCTAATGTCCAACATTGGATGAGCAGGCAAAAAATTCAATGACCTTATTTATAAATTATACCACTCCAACATTAATTATAAAATATAGGCTATTTTTTATATTAATAGTCATATCTTTTTAGAACAATTTGCAATCCACATTCTACACTGAGGTCCAAAATCTAGCTAATGATAACATTAGCTATTAAAGCCTAATACGAACATACAAATGTATGCATTCAGTACACACATACAACCATAATTTTCTAAGATGCTACTGACCCTATCACAAAATATAAACTGAATTTGTATTTTATAAAAATAGTTCTAATATTATATTATTACCTGTTTTCTCTTGTTCATTTGACACAATAGCACTCCTTTGCAAGAACATAGTCTGAAGGATGCCCTATTCTACATCATCCAGCAATGAAACAGTTTTATAAAATCACGTGTCCCATACAGACATTTACTCCAATGAACTGGTTTAATTTGGAATGTAATCTAACCAAATATATTTAATAGCATGGCTAGGAAAATCACCACCATGGTTTATGAAACAGTATCTGTGGGAAGAAATGAAGTGGACTCTTGGTTCTGCATAGACTCTTGTTATTCCTATAACCACTTCCCCTCCTACATTTTAACAAATGAATCGACAAAGTACGTTTTTTTTTTCATATTGTAGCTACAATCACTGCAGACAAAATGATTAACTTAAATGCTTACACTGATAGGATCAATATATTTATTAATTAATAATGACCCAGGAATTGATTTTTGTAACTTGAGGAATTCTATACTTTGATTAATTTATATATTATTGTCTTTTTTCCTAAAAATTAGGGATTGATAATGTGGAAAAAAAGAATTAAGGGAAAGGGCCATGTAGGGAAAATTGTATTTCTCTTCAGCATAATTGAGGAATATATTTGATTAAGGACCAAAGTGAAGAATTAAGGGGGGAACAACTGATAATTGATAGAGATCTGGTGCAATAGGAAAGTGATTGTAAATAGATTATTTTGGACAAGAACTGACATTTTCAGTTTTCATTACTGGTTTCAATCCTCACCAGTTAAGATGAGGAATGCTAAACTATGTTGCAATAGCTGCATGTACAAGGAAATAATATTCCCTGCCACCAGAAGCTGCTCTCAGCACAGCTTTCCCCGTCTACTCCAGGCCAAGGGCTTTACACACAAACGGCCAAAGGGAGAATAGAGTATAATCCTTCAGGAATTCTTTTTGCTAGTTCTCTTTGCCTCAATTTCCACTTTCAACAGCCTCTTCCCTTCAAGTGCGCTGCCTCTGGACTAACCAAATCCACCAATTACTCCATAACACATCTTCATTCATGTCCTTAAAGGAATGGTAAGTTTTGTCTTTGCACTCAATCCCTCTTGTTGTTTTTTTGTATGCAATAACACACATATACATACATGCATACATACCTACATGCATACATACATGCACTGTATAAATTCACATCACTGCCAATGGTTTTGAAGAAATCAGCACTTTTCTGGCTGGACAAACTCAAGGGATAACATTACTAATGGAGAATTGAGTCATACAGCTGACAGCATTTGGCAGATTAATGAGTCTTTCCTCTCAAGTGGTTTGTCATGTGAGAAATCAGAACTTGAGAACACCATCCCCATAAGCAAAAGCAAAATGTTAACATTCTATCTAAAGAATATGTCCCAACCCATTGATTGACATTGCAATAAATGAGGTTTAAAATCACTTTGGCAGAAAGCTACTAAATAATCAGATATTTCCTAGGAATTTGAAATTCCCTAAATACGTTTAACTGAACTTAAGTATGCAAAGATTTTTTTTTTTGGAAAATGGCAAAAGCCTTCAATGAAATAAATCAAAAGGACATTGTTTATTTTTCCAGCATAAGCAAACACTGAAGAATGAAAAGCTCAGAGGGAAGTTAACAAATGTGAGTAACATACAGGAAACACTATACAAAACCTACTTTTATAAGTGGTGTTTTTCACTGAAATTTAACATTGGCTAGTTGACATAATTATATTTTTTATGAACGAGAAAATCAGCAAATAAGCAATTGAGAGTGTGAAAGAAAAGTTTAAAGAATAGAAATGAGAGAAAATTACTCATATCAAATCATGAAGAAAAGTGATTACATTAAAAAAACCTTACTCTCTTAACACTCTGGGTCAATATCATAGTAAAGCATAGACTATTTTATAAGGATTATACTTTTTCCCTAACTTGTTTGGGAAAACTTACACTTGATTTTAGTGAAACAGAATATCTATAGCTTCAACAAAGACATTGTGGATCTTTAGGGAAACTAACATACTTGCACCAGATATATTTACCCTAAACATAATTGTTATGGAGGAAAAGGTATGAGAACTTCTGTAGCAACTTCTGGATCTGTGACAATAGAAGGAAAGATTTTAAATAAAATATTATTGAATACTTATGGATATTTCAAAGTAAATATATTAGAACACATTCTTATTATCAACTTATTGGCAATTAATTTTATATTGGAGATTATATATATATATATATATTCTGTTGGTGAACAAAGGGAAGTGAAACAGACTCTTGGGCCCATGAGATTTAAGTCACTGTCAGTTGCAATCATTCAGCACAAAGTTGGACTTACATTAGGTGCTAACTAGTTACTGGTTAGATATATGGTGTGTTTGCATCATTCGAACTCAGCGTTCTCTATCTGTATTTGCTCTTGTGCTTACATCTAAATGAAATACAACAGTGTGGTGATGGCCAGAGGGAAGGGGGTGGGGGCTGGGTGGAGGCTGGCAAAGGGGGAAAGAAGGGAAAACCTGTAATAGTGTCAACAATAAAAATAAAGGTTAAAAAAGAAAAATTATTGGAAGCATTTTCAGGATTATCTTGATCTCTTTATAGCTCAACACAGACACACAGACACAGTGTGCACAACTGCACGTGTTTTGAATCATATTGAGTGTGATTGCGGCTAGACTGACATGTCCAAGTGTAAAAAAGACAATTGTCCCATGTCCACGCATATAGTCACATTGAGTTATTTTATCAGCTTCAAAGACTAAAATTTCCTTTTAAAGAGATGACTGGGAAATGAAAAAAAAATTTTTTTTATTGCTCCATTTTATGCTTCTGCCCCCTTTGTCAAATATTACATGCCCATAGAGGCCTGGGCTTATTTCTGGGCTTTCTATTCTGTTCCACTGGTCTATGGGTCTGTTCTTGTGCCAGTACCAGATTGTTTTGAGTATAGTGGCTTTGTAGTAGAGTTTGATGTCTGGTGTTGTGATCCGTCCTACTTTGTGTTTCTTCCTCAAAATTGCTGCGGCTATTAGGGGTCGTTTATGGTTCCATATAAATTTTTGAAATGTCTGTTCTATTTCTGTGAAATATGTCATTGGTATCTTAATAGGGATTGCATTGAATCTATAAATTGCTTTGGGTAGTATGGACATTTTTTTAAATTTTATTTTAATTTATTTTTTAGAATGAAACCTCAGCACCTTCAGTTATTGAAATCAGTGAGACTTTTAATTGTATTTCATGAAACCAGAATAACTACATCAGAGTAAAGTATTTCTTTACTTTTCACAAGTTAATAAAAAAGGACAACATGGACAGACAATATTTAAATAATGCCTTCTGCTACCTGAAAGCAAATTTGCTTTATGAATCATCCTATGAACTAAGGTGTCTCAATTTTTTCATAAAGAAGAGCGGGGAAACCTGAGATGGTCCACACATATCAGGGTATGAAGGCGTGGCACTCGAAAGAGAACTTGGTCTCAGCATAGAGAGAAGAGACAATAAATCTATTCTCAGTGAGAAGTGATTATATTTAAGAGAAAAAGCATAACCTGAAGTGCAACTGGAATTTCTTCATTTTCATTTTATAGTTTTATTTGCATACATTTCTAAATTGTTAGCTTTACAGCTATAAAGGTATACCTTTCAGCATAGAGATTTTTATACCCAGTTTTATGTTTGTGCATATTAAAGTGAAATTATAAGAATAATTTGCCACCATTGGGTGTCTTTGATTTTTTTTTCCTTCTAAAGGAAACCCAGTTTAAACACATTCAAAACCCACTCCCTCTCACTGTTTTAATTTGGAGAAATAATGGGAAATAATAAAATAAAGCTTTTAATAAGGTCCTCAATGTTTTAATTAATGTTTCTGAGCCCCTACTATGTGAAATTTAGTATCAAAGAAGTTAAACAGTCTTTGTCCTAAAGGAGCTCATGGTCCGGCCAACCTTTCCAAACTACCGAGGGAGGAATCCAGATCAGAGTGTCCCTCGCTGCTGTTCACAAGATGTGTGCTTGCTTGAACGTGTTACCTACTCTCAAATTCACAACTTCTTCATCTCTAAAATATGGCTGGTGATGATAAAAAGTTAACTGAGAGAGTATCTGTAATAATGAGGTAATATAGTGTGAACAGCCCAGAAACAGATAATATTAAGGACTGATAGATAATACTGATTTTGGATTGCTATTGCTTTTTGCTGTTGCTTTATTAAATGAGTTTTCTACCTACGCAAACACACACAGAGTAAGTCACCAACTGCTGCTACTTATGATCGGCTTCCTTATAAACATATCATCAAGCATGTATTAATTTTTAAAGAAAGGATTACAGAGAACATTGAAGAACACTTAGCTGCAAAAAAATGCATATATGAGGAGTTTATAGGACAGGTTTTTATGTTAAGACCTATAAAAATACCTGGCATATAATAGGTGCTCAGTAGAAATATATTGAATGAATGAATGAAAGCTAATCATTGACACTGAGTCAGAACTTATTGTCTAATATCAGTTGTGTAACTATTAGTTCTGTTATATTTTTAAGAATTATGAAGGGAACTGAAACAGTTTTCACAGATTATGGCACTAGCATTTTTATTTGTTGACTTTGCATTTATTATGAATAATACTGTGATGGATAATTTTATATGTCAACTTGACTGGGCCAGGGGATACCCAGATATTTAATCAAACATTATTCTGTGTGTGCTTGTGAGGCTGTTTTTTCCATGAGATTAATATTTAAAACAGTACACTGAGTAAAGCAGATTGTCTTCCCTACTGTGGGTGAGCCTCATCTAATCAGTTGAAGGCCTGAGTAGAACAAAAATGCTGACCCAACTCTCAGTAAGAAGGAACTCCTCCTTCTCAACTGCCTTTGAGTGGGGACACTGTTTTCTTCCCCCTGCATTCAACTTAACTTCTTCAGTCTTGAACCAATTGGCCTTTGGACTGGACTTACTGACATCAGCTCTCCTGGGTCTCAAGTTTGCTAACTGCACATTTGGGGACTTTTCAGCCTTCATAACCACATAAGCCAATTCTTTGTTATACAGATAGATAGACATATAGATAATATTCTATTGGTTCTGTTTCTCTAGAGAATCCTGACTAATACTAATAAAGTATAAACACTGACCACAAACATTTCAAAGAAACCTTATCTTATAGTTTTATATTTATATTTTTTAAATATGATTTTCTCTTACATTTTCTCATTATGTGTTTGTATTTAGTTATATATTCCTCATTAAAGAAAAACTGGAGGGAATACTTTTGTTTATACATATGTATATTTCCTTCATGAAATTTTGAGGCTCCCAGCCCATGCTTGTTAATTGATTTCCCTTAGAAAAGATAGTTCTTCAACCTTATGTAGAGTAAAATTATAGGGATAAATTATTACATAATATTGGAACATAATGAGAAACATTCTACGAAATCAAGATTTCTTCTATTTAAATAGATCCTTACAGTGAGGTCTACAATGAAATCTCCCAAAGAAATTTTGAAAGTCTACAATTATATTAAGACTAAATACTGATGTAAGGAAATATAGACTAAAATTTTACCTCATTGAGAAACTGATCATGTAGTTCTTTTCCATGTCTGATGTACGATTCTATCATTACAATCAACACATCAAATAGACATTGTTATTATTCCATTTTTTACATAATCAACAATTAAATGCCTCTAAAACTGAATAGATAAATTTACATTGTGATATTTGATCCTTTGTTTTCTTCATAGACACTGATTGGGGGTGGGCTGGGCAGAGGAGAGCAAAGGGGGAAAAACTAGGACATCTGTAATAGAATAACAATAGTTTAATTAAAAAATGAAATAGCATAAACTACCAAAGGGAAATAGACAACTCAAAAAAGGTACAATAATCAAAGCCACAGGAATAAAACTTTAAGTGAAAGTAGGCATTTTATTCATATCTATCAAACCATGTGAGAACACTTATAATATTCTGTCACTCTATCTTGTGTCTTGAGAACAAGGCCATGTTTGATTCTTCTGTGTATCTCCAGAACCATAGTGTCCGACACATATTTGGTGGTTGAATTATCATAAATAAATGATAAATACCTAGGTTGGTCTCATGTGTGCCACTATAATATCCTTGAATTGTAAGACTATATTTTCTTTTTAATTTCCATATATATGTGTACTATCTTGTATGTATTTTCTTGGGACAGTAAGGGGAGAAAGATGGCAGTCTTCTGTTTGTGTTTTGATCTGCTTCTCTACTAGAATACAAATTCCATGGGAACAGACACAGTCTCTCTTTCTTACTAATATATACCCAAACCCTAGACTGGTGCCTGGGCCATTTTATATAATCCATAAGTGTTTGTTGAATGAATGAAAGGCCATTTGAAATCAGTGATATTCCCAACCACTGTGGCTCATTCCTTAGAATGTAACTAAAAAAAAAAAAGAGGCTTACTGAGTGGCAACGAAAGTACAAATGAGGTTGGAGGGGATGAATACATCCACATGGTTAAGTGCTTCCTCCAAGGATGTACCTAAGTCTTTTGTTCCATGCCAGAGGACACTGAAGTCTGCGCTTACCTAAGAGGAAAGCAACTGGCAAGCCGGACAGTGAATGCCTCTAGGCTGTCGGTGATGAGGTCACTGCCACTGTGCACGCTGGGGTGCAGACAGGGCAGGAGGAAGGGGTCTCTAGGACTGTGCTCAAAGGTTAAGACAGGAGAGAGAATAAAGGGAGCGAAGAACAAGTCCCGAAAGAGTGAAAGATGGAGAGGCGCGCCGAGACACTGAGACCTTGGAAGCCGTGCTCTGCCGCCAGCCCAGTGTGAACCTGATCAGGAAGAGGAGGAGAAAGGGGAGATCGCGGGAGGAATCAGGCCTAGGAACTGAGTGAGGCTCTCGGAACTGTCGTCATGTAGATGCGAAGACATCCAAACAAAGCTTTGTGATATTAAATGTAACCAATGATACTACAAAAGGGCTACGTTTAATTGAACAATCACATTAGAACAATATTCAAGTAAGTTGCTCAAAGAAATCACGCAGATGATTAAACAGTTGCACTTCTATTCCTGAGTAACAGTTTAAAATGCCATACACACCAGATGCCCAACACTGAGAGGCTCTGTCAACCAGGCTGGGATGGAACCTGAACCTGGAAAGTGTAAATGCCAATGGCCCCAGGGGGCCCCCTTCCTGTCCCGCCTCCCGCTGATGCCCCGCCCATGGCCCCGCCCACACCCCCGCCCCGCCCCCGCCCCCGCCCCGCCCTGGTACTGGATGCTCCCTCGCCTCTCCCTCAACACTCTCGAGTGGGTCGTTTCTTCCGGTCCCACCTCAGAGCAAACCGCCGCTCCTGAGGCCTGACGGCTGAGCACACGCGTCTCCGCCACGCTGGTCATCGACCGCAGAGACACTCCAAGGCCCCGCGGCCTCCACAGTCATCACCGCGGAGACACTCCAGGGCCTCGCAGTCTCCACAGTCGCCCCGCCTCGGCCAGCCCCTCAGTCCGGCTTCTGCGCCGCCTTAGGCTTGGTGTCACGCGCCTGTGCCTGAAGACATGGCGACGCCGCCCGGGCCCTCGTTGGTGCGTCAGAACTACCACCCTCAGTGTGAGGCCGCCGTCAACGACCACGTCAACCTACACTTCCACGCCGCCTACGTGTACACGTCCATGGCCCTCTACTTCGACCATGAAGACGGGGCCTTGAAGCACTTCAGCCAGTTCTTCCTGCAGAGGTCAAACAAGGAGAAGGAGCTCGCGGAGAAGCTGATGCGGATGCAGAACCTGCGCGGGGGCCGAAGCCGCCTGCGCGACATCAGCAGTCCCGCCTGGGAAGACTGGGAGAGCGGCCTGAGGGCCCTGGAGTGCGCCTTGCACCTGGCGAAGAGGGTGAACCAGAGCCTGCTCGATCTGCACCAGCTGGCCACCCAGAAGGGGGACGGCCACCTGTGCGGTGTCCTGGAGACGCACTACCTGCACCAACAGGTGATGTTCATCAAAGAGTTGGGGGACCACGTCACCAAGCTGCGCAAGATGGGAGCCCCGGAATCCGGCCTGGCCGAGTACCTCTTCGACAGGCTCACCCTGGGCGGCAGCAAGAACTGAGCCTTGGACTGCCTCCCCGATAGCCGCGGGGTCACTTCCTCGGGGCACCGTGTGGAACATGCCCGTTTCTCTATGGCCCTTGCAAAACGGTCGCTTCAGTTTTTACGTTCCAGTTTCACCACTTCTTCCAGTAAAGTTATTGGTTCCTAAATAAATAAAGGTGTTTCATTGATTCATGTGTATAAAACCCTCACTTTTTAAGTTTTAAAATGAATGCGTAGGAGTCTTCCCACCCACCAATGCCCCAGTAAAGTGCAGCTCGGGGTCCTCAGGGATGGCGGGAGGGGATATTCCGTGGCACCCGGGATGGAGGGAGGAAGTATTTCCTGGCTTCCTGGATGGAGGGAGGAAGTTTTCCATGGACCCTGTATGGAGGGAGGAGGTGTTCCATGGGAGCCTGGATGGAGGGCAGGGGTATTCTGTGGGACCCTGGATAGAGGGAGGGATATGACCTGGACCCTGAAAGGAGGGAGGAGGTATTCCCTGGACCCTGGTAAAGGAATAATTAATCTTCCCCTTATAAACCATGTGGTATATGCTGGTGGGGTGAGGTGAATAGTCTGGGTGTATGGTGAATATAGATGCACATTCATGCTGAAAGTACAAAACCTGGCCTTAAAATTATTGGCGTGCTTGCCCCTGGAGAAAGCCTGAAGAAAATGAGATTGGGTAGGAATTAAAGAGTTCTTATGTTTTACCTGAAAATTTTTAGCTTACTAAAATATGCAAACATTAATGTTTGTTAACAATATCTGGGTAGCAAGATGAAGACCCCAGCAGCCATCTTGGCATAGTACCTCTTTGACAAACTCACCTTGAGCAATAGCAATGATAGCTGAGCCTTAGGCTGGCTTTCCCAGAGACACGGGAGTGACTTCCCATGGTCACTGTGCCGGACAGGCATATTGCCCTTAACAAAACATTTAAACATAGTTTTTGCTCACGTTGTACTCTTTCTCCCATTAAGGTAACATGGTATGCCAAAACCCAAATTATCTCCATAGGACTGAAAAATACAAGGTCAAGGCTGAAGGTAAAATTTCTGATATTGAATATTAAGTAGAATAAATTCCCCTGCATGTTATCAGTCACTCAGTGTTGTGGGGAATGGAGGGTGGGGGAGAGCTGAAGCTGGGAGACCAGGTAAGAGACCTTGCAGCTGGTCCAGGTGGAAAACAATGGGGGTTGAACTACTGTGGTGACTGAGAAGATGAAGAGATGTGGACAAATTCCAGATGGATTTGGATGAGCTGATAAACTTTGTTTATGGACCAGAGGTGAAGAGTGAGAAATGAGGAAAGTAATCTAGGTTCTGGTGTTTAGAATTGAATACCTGGGTTGGTGGTAGCGCTATTTATTACTTTGGGGACTTTTGGCCAGGGGCATATCTGGGGTAGACGGGTGGGAATGCCATATCATGTAAAATCTGAGGTGCCCATTAGATGTCCCAGTGGAAATGTCATGCAGATAACTCTGAGGCCAAGGAGCTCTTTATAGACTCGGTGCTCCAAGTTTGTATTGGGGGCTGGGTGTGTAGGCACCCTTGGCCTAGCAAGTAAAAAGACATCATACACACAAAAAGAAAGCATGTGTTCAACATAAACTGTATTATTTACTAACTCTAGGCACAATGACACACTTATCAATTAGGGAAGGCGGGAACACTGCCCAAATCAAAGTTCCCACATACCAGGCCCAAGGTCCAACCGTGCAAGGAGGCCTTTCTAAAGACAGCAGTGTCAGTCCTGCTATGTTGACTCATTCATGCACTGTAGGTGTTATTTACAGAAAATGGGCATTTATCACCTACCCACTAGGAGGATGGGCCTGATACAATAATACCTGTACTTAAGGTGTATAAGTAGCAAAAGACAATATTATGAATAACTATATGCCAACAAATTGGACAATCTGGAAGAAATGAATAAATTTTGAGAATCAAGATAGCGGAGGAGTGAGTAGAAGTCACATTGACCTCCTCCCAGGACCAACCTGGAATTACAACTACATTGTGGAGAAATCATTTGGAATAAACAACTGAACAATAGTGAGAGAGGAGTCTTGTAACCTCAGAGACAGAAGAATTGGCTTTAGCACCATCTAACTAGTAAGCAGTACCATAGAGACTCGAGAAGGCAGGCAGGGCACCCATGGGCGGCAGCACCAGAAGGATATTGAAATGGCCAGTTGGATCCCCCTGAGAAGAGTGGGGTCTAAACCATAAGCGGGGATCTCCAGCGTACAGCCCCCAAATTACACAGAAAACAGACAGCTGAGAAGAGCAGCAGTGTTGCTCTCTGCCAGAGACAGGTGGTTGGAGACGCAAAGAACCATCTAAAGGGCCAATGTATAAATTTTTATTTGCAGCCACTTACCCTGGTCTCTGGCAAAGGTTGGGGCAGAGTGGGCTAGAGATGACTGAGGAGAGACTGGGGAAGGAGGCTTTGGGGAGAAAAGTGAGAGAGTAGCCGGTGGGATCTCGGTGCTGACTCATTGCCCATGTGGAGGCAGCCACCTTGCTAAGGCAGAGACCACTCCCCGCTGAGTGGCAGCAGCATCAGACCCAATAGCCCCACCCCCCAGGTGGGATTCCACCCCTCCCTGTGCTGTCTAAGCCGCATGCTGAGTGCAGAGTGGCAGCCACAGATAGTAGATCCCTGGCTAAAGGAGGAGCAGAGAGGTCTGGAGACACTTGAGGAGAAACTGGGAACAGAGGCTTTGGAGAGAGAAGGGAGAGAGTAGCTGGCAGGATCCCAGTGCTGACTCCTCCTACCATACAGCAGCAGTGTGAGAGGACCCAATAAACTCACCACCAGGAGGGACTCTGCCCTGCCCTGAGCTGTCTAAGGTGGCCTGCTGAGCGCGCAGTGAATAGATTAATAACTGAAGGAGACAGCTATAGACAGTATATTCCTGGAAGTCTCAAACAGACTGCCTAAGTTCAGACAGGGACAATATCTGACATCATCAGAGGCAGATCCAGAAAGTAAAAACAGTGGTCTCCTACCATAGAAGTTCACACCACAAAGTCAGGAAATCAAGACAGATCACCTTAAGAAGCAGAAGCAAAAAATAAGTCTCACAAATAATGGGAAGACAAATAAATACCCCTCACTCGAAAGGAAAGGAGGAATCTCCAGAAAGAGAACTAAATGACATAGAGGCAAGTAAACTATCAGATATTGAGCTCCAAACAACAGTTCTAAAAACTACAGGGAATTTCAAAAAACTACAGGGAAACTATGAGGAACTTAGCAACTATATCAACATGAAAAAGGACATGGAAAGTATCACTGAGAGACAAGAGGAAATGAAGAATACAGTTTCTGAATTGAAGAACACAGTAGAAGGAATCCAAAGCAGGCTAGATGAAGCTGAGGACCAAATCAGCGAGCTGGAGGACAAGGTAGAAAAGATCTCCCAGAAAGAGCAAGAGAATGAAAAAAGACTCAAAAAGAATGAAGAGACATTAAGGGAAATGCAGGACAACCTCAAACGTAATAATATCCATATAATAGGGATACCAGAAGGAGAAGAGGATGAGGAAGGGATAGAGAACCTGTTTGAAAAAGTAATGATGGAAAACTTCCTTAATTGGAGGAGAGAAAAAGTCACACAAGTCCAGGCTGCATAGAGGGTCCCATTCAAGAAGAACCCAGTGAGGCCCACTCCAAGACACATCATCATTAAAATGGCAAATATCAAAAACAAACAGAGAATCCTAAAGGCAGCAAGGGAGAAAGAGGTAGTAACATACAAGGGAGCCACGATATGGCTATCAGCTGACATCTCAACAGAAACACTAAAAGCCAGAAGGGAATGGCAAGAAATATTCCAAGTAATGAAAAGCAAAGGCCTGCAACCAAGACTGCTCTACCCAGCAAGGCCCTCAATGAAAATGGAAGGCGAAACAAGGAGTTTACCAGATAAAAGAAGGCTAAAAGAATACACCTCCACCAAACCAGCATTGCAAGATATGCTAAAGGGACTGCTTTAAGAAGATGAAGAAAAGGAGTCTATGAATATCTACTTCCTTTCATAGTCACCAATACTTGATATTACCAATATTTTTAATATTTATTAATCTGATTGTGACAAGGATTTGTTATTTTAATTGTTACTTCATTATTTGTTGAAACTGAACCTGTTTTGTATATTTCTTGCCCATTTCTATTATTTTTAAAAAGCTTTAAATGACTTTTTGGTATTCTTTATCCATTTTTTGACTAAATGTTCGTAGAATTTTTTTCTTAAAAAAAAACCCTCAAACATGTTAACCCCTTTTTAGATGTGTTGCAAACACTTTCTTATTCTATTACATGTCCTTTAACTTTTTAATATGTATATTATTGTATAGTCTTAAATGCTTAATATAGTCATATTGTTGATATGTTACTTTATAGTTTCTGGGTTTGAATACTTTACTTCAGGGTAAAAAAATATTACTTTATGTTTTCTCCCAAAACTCCTTAGATTTTACATATTGATTTTTAACTCACCTGAATATTTTTTGTGTAACATGTAAAATAGGGCTCTGTATTTGTTTTATTTCAAGTAATAGTGGTCCATGCATCTTATTTGTTGAATAAGCCTTATTTTCCCCATTGATTTGAAATATCAATTTCATCATATATTACATGATTAGACAGATATATACATTTATTTCTAGACTGTTCATTTTATTTCATTGATCTACTTGATTATTTTTGTGCTGGTGTCATGTTGTCTTAATTGCTGAGACTTTATAATGGATTTAAATTTTTTAATATTTTATAATGGATTTTGATATTTTAAGAAAATAAGTAAAATCAATCTACATTTAAGAAAGAAAGAAAGAAAGAAAGAAAGAAAGAAAGAAAGAAAAAGAAATAAAGAAAGGAAGAAAGAAAGAAAGGAAGGAAGGAAGAAAGAAAGAAAGAGAGAGGGGGAGAGAGACAGATAGAACTACCGTTTGCGACAACATGGATGGAACCGGAGAATATTAAGCTAAGTGAAATAAGTCAGCTGATGAAAGACAAATACCATATGATCTCCCTTATAACTGGAATCTATTCAACAAAATAAACTAACGAACAAAGCAAACCACAGGCATGGAAACATGGAGCAGACTGAAAGTGACCAGAGGGGATGGGGAAGGAGGACAGTGGTGCAAAGAAGGAGAAGGGACTAGACAAAGAACATGTATGAATGTCTCATGGACATGGACAACAGAGTGGGAATTGACTGTGGGAGTGGGGTAAAGGGGGGGAAATTTATACAACTGTAATAGAATAAACATGATTTAAAAATTTAAAAAAAGAATAAATTTCTAGAAACATACAATCTTCCAAAAGTGAATCAAGAAGAAACTGAACAACTGAACAGATAGCTTAGGACTAATGAAATTGAAGCAGTTATTTAAAAAAAAAAAATCTCAACAAATGCATTCCCTGGACCAGATGGCTTCCAAGAACTATCACCTCTCCTTCTCATACTTATTCAAAAAAATTCAAGAGGAGGGAAGACTGCCAAGTTCATTTTATGGGGCTAATTATGGAAAATATTTCTTCTTGAGTGAACATAGGTGACTGCTGTATATAAAATGGCTGTGTGGATTTGTTTCAGTAACATTTTTACTTAGAATTTTTGTATCTAAGTTCATACATTAGATTAATCTATAGTTTAATTTCAACTAAATTGTTGAATTTTTTGGCATAAGGTTATTCATTATTAACAAGTACATTTCTGAACACAAATGTGGTCATTTTTTTCTCACACCAACGAATTCTCCAAGTTTCCGGGTACCACCTGGGAGTCCTAAAGTTCAATTATGACACTAACTACCTGGAATTAGTACAGATCCCACAGGTTAAGTACTCAGTCCAAAAACATTGCCTCCCATCCTCCACTTCAGTCACTACTTGAAAGTCTATGTTCTCAGCTCTTCTTCTGATCGATGGGCTATAAATGAGAAGTTCCTGTGATATCCTCCTCATGATGGATAATTTTCTGGAATGGCTCATGGAACTCAGGAAAACATTTTGCTTACTAGTTTACCAGTTTATCCTAACAGGAAACAACTTAGGGTCAACCAGGAGGAAGAGATGCAAGGGGCAAGGTATGGGGAGAAGGAGCATGGGGCTTCCGTGACCGCTCTAGTTGCATGGCCCTCACAGCACCCCTGTGTGTTCCCAACCTGGATGCTTTCTGAACCCCTTCCATTAGGGTTTTAATGAAGGCCTAATTATGATAGATGTGTTTAATTAAATTATTGGCCATTAGCGATTAAGTCCACCTCCAGCCCCTCTCCTCTCCTCAGATGTGGGATGAAGGATGAAAGCCCCAACCCTCTGATAACACAGATGGTTCCCTTGGCAACCAGCTCTCCATCCTTAGGTGATTCCCAAAAGTTACCTCATCATCATAAACTCATGTATGGCTGAAAGGAGTTTGTTTTGATTACCAAGAGTCTCCTTTCACCTTAATCACTCCAGAGTCCTTTCATAAGCTGGTGACAGAAATCAAGCATTATAACAAAATATGCTTCTATCACTTTGAAAAAATATAAGGGTTTTAGGACCTCTGACTAGGAACTGATGTTGAAAACCAAAATATACATTTCCTATAATACAATATCACAATTATATTTCCTCATCATACTTTGAATAAGTTTACGATCCATAGTGGTGTCTTCTTTCTCATTCTTGAAAGTGGTAATTTGCATTTTTTCTCCTCTCTTCTTCTCCTTCGCCTTCTCCTCCCCCTCCTTCTTCTCCTCCTTCTCCTCCTCTCTCTGGTTAGGCTGTCTAGAGATTTATGTTTTTATTTGTTTGTTTAATTTTTTCAAGGAAACTGCTTTGATTTCGTTGATTTGATATTGTTTTCCTTTGTTTTCTATTTCACTGTTTTCTGCTCACATCTTTATAACTTCTTTCTTTCTGCTTGACTTGGGTTTATTTTAGACCTTTTCTACTTTTTAAGTTATAAGCTAGATAATGGATTTGAGACCTTTCTTGTTTTCTAATATAGGAATTCAATGATATAAATTCACATGCAAGTAATGCTTTAACCTACAAATGCTGATAGGCTGAGTTTTTGTTTACATTCAATTTCAAATAATTTCCTTTTCAACACTTGGATTGCTTGAAATGTATTATTAGCTTCCAAATATTTGACTGTTTTTCAGATATCTTTATGTTATTATTTCTAATCCAATTTCATTATGTTTAGAGAACATTTCTTTCATGATATTAATAATGTTATATTTATTGAACCTCATGTGGTAGGCTAGAATATGATCTATCATGGTAAATATTCTATGCACACTTGAAAAAAAATGTGCTACTAAGGAATATGTTTGTAAAGTTTCTTCACATAATGCCCAATGGTTGCCTGCAAAGAGAGCTCTGTCGTTTCTGAAATCTGTGAATGTATTGGGTATTCAAAATGTAGGTATTTTCATTCTTAAATACTTAAAAAATGATAATTGAATCATGTTGGTAAACTCAACACAAACATTATCTGCACACATACACACACACAAGAAAGAATGCCATTAGGAGACCAGAAATTGTGAGGTATTCTTGAAAGACAGGAAAAGCAGAGGCTACGAGATTGGTTAATTCAGAGAATTTGAACATCTGCAATAGAAAACCTGATCACATTCAGAGAAACTCTAAGAAGAGAGTAAATGAAATTGCAGCACTTTAGAGCATCCTTGGCCAACTGCGAGACTGAAGAGCTACTCTGTGAGCGTCAGATCTGTTTTACCCTGCCCAGCTCTAACTCTCCCCGAGCCCTACTTACACAGGGCAGTAAGCACCTGTGGCATGTGACCCCTTTAATGTCCCCAAACTACACTCCAAAGACAGTGAATGAGCTGGAGATGATTGCACACCTGCAGAGGAGGGAAACAATAGGACACAACTACGGAGAAGTAAAAAACACTAGTCTTCCAATGCCAGATATATGTTTATTTTGGTAACAAGAAATGTCCCTATCCTACCTGTAAGCCATGCCATGTATGCTCAAAGGAGAAAGCCACTGAGTAATTGACACACTCCAGCCTCCCATTTCCAGCAGAAGCCCAGTAGTGAAATAGACATCACAACTCTAGATGAGATCCATGCTAATCACCTAGGTTGATCAAATAAGTCCTTTACCTCTAAATATAAATTAATAAAGTTTTGCCCAATGTATGAGGAAGGTAAAAGAAAAAAAAGACAAGGAATACACAGAACTATTTCCGGGCAGGGGGAACCCAGGTATAATACAGGAAACAGAATAGAATTTTACCAAAAATTCAAATTCATATTCTCAGAACTTCAAGGGAAGAAAATGGATTTATAAAATAAAAATGTCTACTATAGAAGGACTTAGAGGACAGATAACGTTCTTGCAAAATAGAAATATTATTGCGAAATTTAAAATATTGAATGCCAAGGGCTCAGGGAAAATTCTCTCCGCCTCACCCAGGTTGTGATGGAACCTGGAACACGTCGATGGTGCACCGCCTACTTGGACCCACCCCCCAGGGATCCTCCTTCCCCCCTTTCCCCAACAGTCGCGAGAAATGGCCACTCCTTCTGTCTTCCGGTCCCACCTCCCATTTTCCGGTTTCCTCTCAGAGCCAACCGCCTGCCGCCTGCTGGGGAGCACTTGAGCAGCACCGCTCTCAGGCGCCGCTCACTCACCCGGGGACGCTCCAAGGCTACCCCGCAACGCCAGCTCCCGCTTCCACGACACCTTGGCTTTGGTGCCGCTGCCGCCGCGCACCCGCGCTACCAGTCCTGACGACACCGCCCGGGCCCTGGCACCTGCGTCAGAACTATCACCCCGAGTGTGAAGCCGCCATCAACAGCCAGGTCAACTTGGAGCTCCACGCCTCCTACGTGTACATGTCCATGGCCTTCTACTTCGACCGTGAAGACGTGGCCTTGAAGCACTTCAGCCTGTTCTTCCTCCGGCAGTCTAACAAGGAGAGGGAGCACGCGGAGAAGCTGTTGTGGCTGCAGAACCAGCGTGGCGGCAACACCCGCCTGCGCAACGTCAGCAGGCCGGAGCGAGAGAACTGGGAGAGCGGCCTGAGGGCCCTGGAGTGCGCCTTGGACCTCGCGAAGAGGGTGAACCAGAGTTTGCTCGATCTGCACCAGCTGGCCACCGAGAAGGGGGACGGCCATGTCTGTAACTTCCTGAAGCGTCACTACCTGCATGAGCAAGCGATGTTCATCAGAGAGTTGGGGGACCATATCGTCAACCTGCGCAAGCTGGGGGCCCCGGAAGAGAGCCTGGCGGATGAACTCTGACACGCTCACCCTGGGCGACAGCAAGAACTGAGCCTGGACTGCCTTCCCGATAGCCACGGGGTCACTTCCCCTGGTCACCGTGCTGAGCCTGCCAGTTTCTCTATGGCCTTTGCAAAACGTTCACTTAAGTTTTTACGTTCCAGTTTTACCATTTCTTCAGTAAAGTTACTGGTTGCTAAATAACTGAAGGCCTTTCATTGATTAGTGTGTGCAAAACCCTTGCCTTTTAAATTTTCAAACAGGTATGCGGGAGTCTCTTTACCCACGCATGCCCCATCACGTGCAGGTCGGGATCTCCCAAGGACGGGGGGAGAGGGTATTTCCTGGGATCCTGGATGGAGGGAAGGGGTCTTTCCTGGGATTCTGGATGGAGGGAGGGGATATTCCGTGGGACCCGCATATGGAGGGAAGAGGCACCCTGTGGGACCTGGGATGGAGAAGGTATTTCATGGGATCCTGGGAAAAAGAATTAATCCTCTCTTTATAAACAACGAGATATATGTGGGGGAGCTGTGGTGGGGCCCTGGTGAATGTGGGTGCATTTGCATGATAAAATTATAGCAAAAACATAGTATGGAATTCATGATACTGATTGCCTCTAAGGAAGAAGTGAACAATGAGATTGAGCAGAGATTAAAATAAAGGGAGTCTTCTAACTTTGAAATATTTTAGCTCATTAAATTTTCAAATGTTAAAGTTTGTTGCTTCTGAGTAGTAACATGGAGGTCTTACAAGTCAGAATAGCAGAATACCTCTTGACAAGCTCACTCTGGGCAATAATAATAAAGGGAAATGAGTCTTGGGCTGACTTTCCCATAGACACAGAAGTGATTTCCCATGGTCACCATTTCTGGTCGTGTTGCTTTTCTTCTTCAATTTTACCCTTTCTCCCATTAAAGGTAACAAGTTACCAAAAAACACAAATTACCTTATCAGAAGGGCTGAAAAAATATAAGGTCAAGGCTGAAGGTCAATTTTCTGATATTGAATATTAAGTAGAATCCCCCTGAATGTTAAGTCAGTGACTCTCTGTTTTGAGGAGTGTAGAGGGTGGGGGAGAGTCAAAGCTGGGAGACCAGTTAGGGCATATTGTAGCTGGTCCAGGAGAGAGACAAGGGAGGTTGAACTGCAGTGGCAACTGAGGATATAAAGAGATGTAGGCAAATTTCAGATGCACTGGATGACCTGAGGAGCGGTAAGATGACAAGATTTACTTATGAACCAGAGGTGAAGAAAGGGAATAGGGAAAATAATCTGGGTCATAGTGTTTGGTCTTGAACACCCGGATTGAAGGTAGTGCTATTTATTAATCTGGGGATACTTGCAGGGGGTCACAGAGGTTGGGGAAGGTATGTGGCATTAAATCTGAGATGCCTATTAGATGTCTGAGTGGAAATGTCGTGCATGTAGCCAGAAAAATCAATCTGGAGCTTGGGTGGGTTGTCAGAGTTGGAAATACACACGTGGGAGACATCAGCTATAGATGCCTTGAGGTCATGGGACTGGATAAGCTCACTACATAGGGTAGAGAGAGTATGGCCCAGCCATCCCCAAGCCCAAAACATCTAACACTGAAGGATGGATGGAGATTTTAGAATGGTCAGGTGGCTACTCACCCCACGTGGACGATGACTACCTTCCAGACCATGACCACATGTATCTCCTCAAAATCTATCTCAAAATCAGTCTGTTCCTAACCTCAATGTGGCCTCTGCTTTCTCCTTGCATGATGTGGAGAGGAGTTGGCCTGTTGCCTTGTCTCCATGGCTATGGGTAGAAAGATTATTTCCCAGTAAAAAGATTTCCCATTTCCCGAATGCAGACTGGTGCAGCCACTATGGAAAGCAGTGTGGAATTTCCTCAGAAAGCTGAAAATGGAACTGCCTTTTGATCCAGCGATTCCCCTGCTGGGACTATACCCTGAGAACACCAAAACGCCCATACAAAAGAACCTATGCACCCCAATGTTCATAGCAGCACAATTTACAATAGCCAAGTGTTGGAAGCAACCTAAATGCCCATCAGTAGATGACTGGATCAAAAAATTAGGGTACATATACACAATGGAATACTACGCAGCAGAAAGAAAAAAAGAAGTACTAAACTTTGCGACAGCATGGATGGAACTGGAGAGCATCATGCTAAGCGAAATAAGCCGGGGGGCGAAAGACAAATACCATATGATCTCACCTATAAGCGGAACCTAACCAACAATGCAAAGATGCAAGGAAAGTATGACCAGCAACACTGAAAGGAAAAGAAATCAACAGAGACAAGAGGGAAGGGGGGGGGCAGGGAAAGGGAAGGGAAGGGGAAAGTCAAGGAACATATAGCAAGGACTCATGGACAAAACCAAAGGGGAAGAGCTGAGGGAGGGAAGGAGGGAGGGGGCAAGGGAAAGAGGTGGGGGGGGGAGGCAGAGACAAATGTATTTAAAAAGTAAATAAATTAAAAAAAAAAAAGATTTCCCATTTCCCAAGGAAATGATAGGCCTGCTTCTCTATGGTTTTTTTCTTTCCCCCTTTAAAAACTCCTCCCCTCTCTCAGTCATATCTCTATTTGGCCAGATGAATCTGAATCTATGTTAATCCTAATGTTTTCCAAGTCTGGTAAAAAAGGACAACATTTTGTTTCTTCTGTGACTTCTGTAGTTTACAAAGATCAATAGATTTCACATGCTATATCCAAAGACACATGAGTCTCTTGAGTCTCTTTAAGGCTGGCAGATTTCTTTGAATTATTTAGTAAAATATGAACAAGTTTAGCTAAACAGTAATTTCCTTCCACATTTCTCCATGGCTGCACTTTAACATTTCCTTAAAAATGAAGATTACAGTCTTTTGAGTTCAGTTTCCAGAAAACTTGATTGTCCCTTTACTGTTCTTTGTCAAACTTGGTATTTTCAATGTATTTCTTTTTCAACCTGCTTTGAGAACCTCTCCTCTCTCTGAGTTTGTCTCAGGTCTTACCTATTTATATATATACTTCAATACACAACTATCCCCTAGATATGAGGATGCACAGGGCAAGCACTGTGATTGTTTAAAACTGAGTTCACTAAGGAGCCATCTTACTTTCCTATTTTGGAGAGGTAGTTTGATATAGCTATTAATTAACCTCAGATTGCCTGGGTTTACACATCATCTTAGCCACTCCTCTTGGGTGAACCTAAGTTATTTGATTTCTCAGTTTCTTACACAGTGGAATATCACACAGCAGAAAGAAAGAAAGAATTCCTATGTTTTGCAACAGCATGGTTGGAATTGGAGACTATTATGCTAAGTGAAATAAGGCAGTTGGTGAAAGACAAATTTCACATGATATCACTTATAAGAGAAACTAATGAACAAAATAGACTAATGAGCAAAACAGAACCAGAGACATGGAAACATGAAACAGACTGAAAGTTGCCAGAGAGGAGGGGAGAGGGGGGTAATGGTGGAAAGAAGGGTACTAGTCTAAGAACATATATAAATGATCCATGGACATGGACAACAGTGTGGGGAATGATTGTGGGGGGTGGGGTGGGCTGGGCAGAGGAGGACAAAAGGGGAAAAATTGGGACAACTCTAATAGAATAAACAAGAATAAAAAATAATTTCTCAGTTTCTTCACATTTAAAATATAATAAAAGTGCCAAATCCATCAGGTTACAGTGAAGATTAAATGAGTTAATGTATGTAAATCTGTTAGGACAGTGCTTGGCACAATGTAAATACATCATGTGTTAGCCATTTTTTATTCATCATCATCATCACTACCACCACCGTCACCACCATTTTTATCATCACCCTACAGTCACTTTTTAAGTTCCTTTGTGTGATTTATGCTTTGGGGAAAAGATTGCATGTCTGTACGTTGCCACTGGAAGTCTCTTGCATTTTATTACTTTTATTTTTTAAAAATTTAATTTATTGATTTTAGAGAGAGGGGAAGGGAGGGAGAAAGAGAGGGAAAGATGAATCACATGTGCCCTGACTGGAATCCAGTGACCTTTCACTTTGCAGGACAATGCTCAACCAACTGAGTCACACTGGTCACTGTTGAGTCTCTTACATTTTAGCCAACCATGTCACCTTGCATACTGAGAAGGAAAAATAAATCCTTTGTGGCTTCTTTGGTTGTCAATTGCTGCCAGGACCTAAGGATGGAAGATTTTTATTCAATATTTATGTTGCCCCAAGCTCAGGCTGGGAAGTGAGTTTTATTGTGACAACTCTCTGTGATAACCCTCCCATTTTTGTCTCAACCAGCTATCCTTTCAAATAGCCCCCTAGAACATGTTTTTGCTTATAATTCCCAAATCCAGTTTGCCTGATCCTTCTCTTTCCATCTTGAACTACTTTTTGGTCCTCAGAGATGGACAAGAGCAAAAGGATAAAGGGCTCACTTTGGTTTCTGCCATATATATGGCTGTTTTGTCATAAAGAGGTGTGAAATAAGGCACAGAAATGGGCAAAAGGGACCATATTGGGGCTTCTGTTAATATAAAAAATAAAATTTATATAATATACACATTAGTATAGTGGTTCCTAAGCTTTTCTGACATTATAGTCACATGCGGAACTTTAAAAAATCTTTGTGTATAGGCCACATCCCAGACCAAGTACATCAGAGTCCCTTGGGGCATGACCTAGATATCCTGGGCAATGAAAACCAGTGGGAGCACCTTGCTCCTCGAAGTGCGGTCTGTGAACTAGAAGCATCAGCCTCACTCGAGCATTTGTTATAATTGCAAACTCTAAAGCCCTATTCCAGATCTACTGACTCAGAATCTACATTTCAACAAGATCCCTGGTGATGAAATATGCACACTGACATTTAGAAGCATTGCTTTAACATCCTAGTACTCAAACAAGGCTGCACTTTGGAATTATCTTGGGAGCTGAAAAATAATACTGATGCTTTGATGTACACAATTCACTCAGACATACCATCATGTAAGTACTGGACCAATTATAATAAAAGTTTACTCTAACTTCAACAATTATTGAATCAATAATTATTGATCAAACACATACACATACATGTTTATCCATTCTTCTGTTTTATCACCAACTGGTTCATTTTATAGCATGGGTTGTCAAAATACAGCCCACGAGCCAAATCCAGATTTTTGCATCTATATTCATAATGGATATTGATCTGGAGTTTTCTTGTGATGCCCTTGGCTGCATCTGCTATCATGATAGCACTGGCCTCATAGAATGTGTTAGAAAATGTTCCCTTTTCTTTTTTTCCAGAAGATTTTGTAAAGAACAAGTATTGATTCTTCTTTAAATATATGACAGAGTTCACCAATGAAATCATTTAGGACTTGAGTTTTGATTATGGGAAGTTTCAAAATTAGTAACTTAATCACTTTGCTTCTTATAAGTCTATTATAAGAGCTTATTCTAGCTCTTTCTGAGTCAGTTTCTGTTTGTGTCTTCCTAGGAATTTGTCATTTCATCTAGGTGGCCTATCTAGTTCTGCTTCATATTATCCCATGATAATCCTTTTTACTTCCATAGATCAGCTAGTGATGTCCTCGTTACATTCCCAATTTTGATCATTTCAGTTTTCTGTTATTTTTTCTCTTTGTTAGTCTAGCTAGAAGTTGTCAATTTTGCTGATTTTTAAAAGAACTCCCTTTGGTTTTTCTCTGTTTTTTTTTCCTGTCCTGTATTGCTTTCATTTCTGCTCCAATCTTTAACATTTCTGTACCTTTGCTTTCTTTGGGTTTAGTTAGCTCTAATCTTCTTATAGGTTATTTGACATTTTTTAAAATATAAGCAATTAGAGTTCTACATTTTTCTCTAATCACTGTATTTACTGCTTTCCATAATATTTGGTATACTGTGTGTCTTTTTCATTCATCTCAAAGTATTTTCTAATTTCCCTTGTGAATTCTTCTTTGACTTATTTGTTATTTAGAAGTGTGTTGTTTAATTTCCAAATATATGTGAAATTCCTAATTTGTCTTCTGTTAATTGATTTCTAATTTTGTTCTATTTTGGTCAGAAATGTCTTTGTATGATTTCAATCATTTTAAATTTATTGAGGCTTGTTTTAGAATATGCTGTATCCTGGAGAATATCTCATGAGTGTTTGGGAAGAAGAGTATTTAGCTGTTGTTGAGTGAAGTGTTCTATAGATTTTTGCTAAGTGTAGTTGGCTTATAATTTTACCAGTCTACTTTTTTGTTTCTTTTCTTCTTAGTATACTGATTATCAAAAGGGGGAATTATTATTTCTGACTGATTTATATCATCTTTCAAGTCTGTCAGTTTTTGTTCCATGTATTTGAGGATCTTTGGTTTGTGCATATATATTTATAATGTTATCAATTCCTGATGATTTGAACATTTTATCATTATAAAATGCCTGTCTTTGCCTCTATAAGAGTTTCTAGGTTTTTGCATTATGTAAACTTTTATTTTTAATTAAATTTATTGGGGTGGCATTGGTTAATAAAATTATATAGGTTTCAAGTGTACATTTCTATGATACCTGATCTTCATATTGCATTGTGTGCCCACCACCTAAAGTTAAATCATCTTCTGTCACCATATATTTACTCCTTTTACACTTCACAAATCCCCACCCCGCTTCCTTCTGGTAACCATCATACAGTTGTCTCTGTCTATGAGTTTCAGTTTTATATCCCACAAATGAGTGAAATCATAATGTTCTTAGATTTTTCTGACTGACTTATTTTGTTTAACATAATATTCTCTTAGTCCATCCATGTTGTCATAAATGGCAGTATTTCATCTTTTCTTATGCTGAGTAGTATCCCATAGTATATATGGACCACATCTTCTTTATCCAATCATATATTGAAGGGAACTTTGGTTGTTTCCATGTCTTGGTCACCGTGAGTAGTGCTGCAATGAACATAGAGGTGCATATATTTTTGCAAATAAATGTTTTCAAGTTTTTCAGGTAGATACCGAGGAGAGGAATTGTTGGTCCATATGGTAACTGTATTCCTAATTTTTTGAGGCACCTCCATACTGTTTTCCATAGTGGCTGTACCAGTTTACACTCTCACCAGCAGTGAATGAGGGTTCCTTTTTCTCTACAACCTCTCCAACCCTTGTTATTACTTGTCTTGTTGATAACAGCCATTCTAACAGGTATGAGGTAGTATCTCACTGTAGTCTTGATTTGCATTTCCCTAATAGCTAGTGAACTTGAGTGTCTTTACATATATCCATTGGTCATTTGTACATCTTCTTGGGCAAAGTGTTTGTTCAGGTCCTCTGTCAATTGGATTATTTGTTTGGTGTTGAGTTCTTTATATATTGGATATTAATCCCTTGCCAGAGCCATTGTTTGCAAATATCTTCTCCCATTCCATTGGTTGTCTTTTTGGGTTTTTTTGGGCAGTTTCTCTTGCTGTGCAGAAGTTTTTTAGTTTGATATAGTCCCATTCACTTATTTTTGCTTTTACTTTCCTTGTCTTTGGGTACAGATTCATAAAATCTTCACTAAGACCAAGGTCTGTAAGTTCATTACCTATGCTTTCTTCTAATGTAATTTATTGTTTCAGACCTTATATTTAGATCTTTGATTCATTTTGAATTAATTTTTGTACATGGGAGCAAACTTTAGTTTCATTTGCATGTGGTTTTTCAATTTTTCCAGCACCATTGATTGAAAAAGTTTTCTTTTCTCCATTGTATGTTTTTGGCTCCTTCATCAAAATTTATTTACCCATGTATATGTGGTTTTATTTCTGGGCTCTCAATTCTGTTCCATTGGTCTGTGTGTATGTTTTGCTCTCAATACCATGTTATTTTGATTATTACTGCTCTGTAGTATAATTTGAAGTCAGAGAGTGTGATACCTCCAGCTTCATTCTTTGTTCTTAGAATTGCTTTGTCTCTTCAGGGTCTTTTGTGGTTCTGTACAAATCTGATGACTGTTTTTGTTCTATTTCTTTAAAAAAGTCATTGGGATTTTTATGAGGATTGCATTAAATCTGTACATTGCTTTGGATAATAACATTTTAACTATGTTACTTCTCCCAATCTATGAACACAAAATATATTTCCATTTCATTGTCTTTTTCAATCTTTTTTTTTTATTGTTCAAATATATTTGTCTCCATTTACCTGCCACCACTTTCTCCTGCCCTCCCTACTCCCACCTCCCTCCCTCAATCCCTCTCCACCTTGGCTCTCTCCATGTGTCCTTCATACATGTTCCTTGATTTGACCCTTCCCCTTCCTTTCCCCGCTATCCCCTTCCCTCTTTCCCTCTCATTTTTGTTGGCTTCTTTTTTCTTTCAATGTTGCTGGTTATATTTTCCCTGCTTGTTTGTTTTGTTGATTAAGTTCCACTTATAGGGGAGATCACATGGTATTTGTCTTTCACCCCCTGGCTTATTTATTTCACTTAGCATAATGCTCTCCAGTTCCATCCATGCTGTCGTGAAGCGTAGGAATTCCTTCTCTCGTTCTGCTGTGTAGTATTCCATTGTGTAAATGTATCACATTTTTTTGATCCACTCATTTACTGATGGGCACTTAGACTGTTTCCAGCACTTGGCTATTGTAAATAGTGCTGCTATGAACACTGGGGTGCATAGGTTCTTTTGAATTGGTGTTCCGGGATTCTTAGGGTATAATCCCAGAAGTGGAATTGCTGGGTCAAAAGGCAGTTCCATCCTTAGTTTTTTAAGGAAATTCCAACCTGTTTTCCACAGTGGCTGCACCAGTCTGCATTCCCCCCGCAACAGTGCACTAAGGTTCCCTTTTCTCCACAACCTTGCCAGCACTTGTTGTTTGTTGATTTGTTAGTGATGGTCATTCTGACTGGTGTGAAGTGGTATCTCATTGTGGTTTTAATTTGCATTTCTCTGATGGCCAGTGATGAAGAGCATCCTTTTATATGTCTCTTTTAATAATGCTTTGCAGTTTTCAGTATATAGGTCCTTTACATCCTTTGTTAAGTTTATTCTTAGGAATTTCATTCTCTTTGTTGCAATTGGAAAAGAAATTGTTTTTTTTAATTTCTTTTTCTGAAATTTTATTATTATTATGTAGGAATGCAGTGGACTTTTGTACATTGATTTTGTATCCTGCAACTTTACTGTATTTGTTTATTGTTTCTAACAGTTATTTTGGTGGAGTCTTTAGGGTTTTCTATATAAAGAATCATGTCATCTGTAAAAAGTGACATTTTTACTTCTTTATTCCAAATTTGGAGGCCTTTTATTTCTTTCTCTTGCATGATTGTTCTGACTAGGACTTCCATTACCATGTTGAATAAGAGTGGTAAGACTAGACATTCTTGTTCCTAATTTTAGAGGAAAAGTTTTCAGCTTTTTCACCAGTGAGTATTATATTAGCTGAGAGTTTCTCATATATGCCCTTTATTATGTTAAGGTGCTTTCCTTCTATACCCATTTTATTGAGTGTTTAATCATAAATGAATATTGTACCTTATCAAATCCCTTTTCTGCATCTATTGATATGATCATATGATTTTTATCCTTTGTTTTGTTTATGTGGTATATTACATTGATCAATTTGCATATGCTGAACTATCTTTGTGCCCCTGGAATGAACCTTATTTGGGTATATATAATCATGATATATATATTTTTTAATGTATTGTTGTATTCAATTTGCTAATATTTTGTTTAGGATTTTTGCATCTGTATTCATCAGCGATATTGGTCTGTAGCTTTCATTTTGTATTATTCTTGCCAGGTTTTGGTATCAGGGTTATGTTGGCCTCATAAAATGTGTTAGAAACAACTTCATTTTCTTCATTTTTTTAGATGAGTTTGAAAAGGACAGGTATCAAATCTTCTCTGAATGTTTGGTGGAATTCACTGGTGAGGCAATCTGGGCCCTGGACTTTTATTTTTAGGGACATTTTTGATAGCTGTTTCAATTTCCTCACTATCTATCAGTCTATTTAAATTTTCTAGTTCTTCATGATTCAGTCAAGGGACGTTATATATTTTTAGGTTCTTATCCATTTTTTCTTGTGTATTCAATTTAGTGGCACATAGTGTTTCATAGTAGTCTTGTATGATCCTTTGTGTATCTGTGATCTTTCTGGTAAGTTTTCCTCTTTCATTTCTGATCTTGCTTATGAGTTTTTTCTCTTTTTGCTTTAGTGTGTCTAGCCAGAGGTTTGTCAAATTTATTAAACTTTTCAAAGAATGAGCTCTTTGTTACATTAATTTTTTGTATAGTCTTTTTGTTCTCTATTTCATTTAATTCTGCTGTAATTTTTATTGTTTCATATCTTCTGCTCACTTTGGGCTGATTTGTTCTTTTTATTCTAGTTTTTTTAAATATGTAATTTTAGGTTACTTGGGATTTTTGTCTCTTTGAGATAGGCCTGTAATGATATAAACTTCCCTTTTATTCCTGTTTTCGCTGCATCCCAAAAGTTTTGATATGTTGTATTGTCATTTTCACTTCTTTCTATATAACTTTTGATCTCATCTTTTATTTCTTCTTTGTCCCTGTCATATTTTTAGTAGCATGTTGTATAATCTCCACATATATTTGTTGTTTTTTTTTTAATTCCTTCTTGCAGTTTATTTCTAATTTCAAGGTATTGACATCAGGAAATATGCTTAATATAATTTAAATCTTCTTAAATTTGTTGAGGCTAGTTTTGTGTCCCAACATATGGTCTATGCTTGAGACTGTTCCATGTGCACTAGAGAAGAATGTATTATCTGATGTTCGGGAATGAAAGGCTCTGTAAATGTCAATTATGTTCTTTTTTGTCTAATGTGTCATTTAAAGCTGGTATTTCTTTATTCATTTTCTCTTTGGATGACCTAGCTAGAGCTGTCAATGGAGTATTTAGGTCCCTTACTTTGATTGTGTTTTTGTCAGTTTCCCCCTTTAGTTCTGTTAGTAATTGCTTTATATAGTTTGGTGCTCCCTGATTGAATGCATATATATTGAGAAGTTGTATGTTTTCTTGATGTTCTGTCCCCTTTATCATTATAAAATGTCCATCTTTGTCTCTTGTTATCTTTGTTATCTTGAACCTTATTTTGTCAGATATAAATATGGATACATCTGCTTTTCTGTGGATGCTTTTTCTTGGAGAATCATTTTCTACCCTTTCACTTTGAGTCTATCTTTGTCTTTGCAGATTAGATGTGTCTCCTGAAGGCAGCATATGGTTGGGTTTTTTTTAAATTTAATCTGCTACTTTGTGCTTTGTATTGGTGAATTCAGTTCATTTACATTTAGGGTGATTATTGATGTATGAGGATTTCCTATAGCTATTTTATCATTTGTTTCCTGGAAGCTCTGTGCCTCCACTGATTCTTTTCCTTTGTGTTTCTGTCTGTTGTTTTTGTTTGGTGGTATTCTATACTTTTTCCCTCTGCTTCCCTTTCTTTTAAGTTATATGTTTCAGTTTTGGATTTTTATGTGTGTGGTTACCATTAGGTTTATGGAAATAAAGTTTCATATATACAGTGCTTTTTTTTTCTTTTGAATGCATCTGGTCTCTGTCCTCCTTTGCAAATTCAGAACTTTACCTCCTCCCTTTTATGTTTTTGTTTTCACAAATTATCCCTGTTCATGCTGTAAGTTTGTTGATGATCTTACTTGTAGTTTTATGGCCTTTATTTCTTTATTTCAAATAGAATAACCTCCTTGAGTATTCCTGCAATGAAGGTCTTCTGGTGATAAATTCTCTAAGCCTTTGGATGTCTAGAAGGCTCTTTATTTCTCCTTCATATCAAAAAGATAACTGTGATGGATATATTATTCTTGGCTGGTAACTTCTCTCTTTTGCTATTTTGAATATGTGATTCCACTCTCTTCTACCGTGTAGGGTTTCTGCTGAGAAGGCTCATGATAACCTAATCTAATGGGTGTTCTCTACAGGTTACTTTCTTCTTTTCCATGGCTGCCTTGAGAATTCTTTCTTTGCCATTAATTATTGACAGTTTTAATACCATGTGCCTTAGAGAAGACATTTTTGAACTGAGGTCATTAGGTGTTCCATCTGCTTCTTGGATTAAATTATTAGTTCTTTCCATAGGTTCAGGAAGGTCTCCCCAACTATTTGTTTGAATAGGCTCTGTTTCCTTCTCTTTCTCTTTTTCTTCTGGTATGCTTGTCATTCTTATATTGCTCTTTCTGATAGAGTCAGATAGTCTCTTATGCTCAATTCTCTTCTTCCCTCTGTGTCATTTCTATATTTCTACCTTTTATATAACTAATTCTTTCCTCATCCGGTCAGTTCTATTACCTATGTTCTCTAGTTCATTCTTGATCTCTTTTATTAAATTCTTCATCTCCAGAACTTCTAGTTGGTTCCTTTTTAAAGTTTCAATCTCTTTGGTACTCATATTGTTTGTTGATTTAGTTTCTAAGTTTATTAAATTTCCTATCTCGGGGTGTGTGTGTGTGTTTGCATCTCATTGAGTTTTTTCAGAATTGAAACCTTGAATTTTCTGTCATTTAAATCACATATCCCATGTCTTCAAGTTTATTTTCTGGATATTTTTCATTTTCTTTTGGAGCTGCCTCACTACATTGGTTATTCAAGGTATTTGATGGATTCCTTCTTTGTCTAGGCATCTATGTATGAGTGGCACTTCTCTAGTAGATTGATAAGAAGTCTTTCTATTGTTATCTAGTACATGGCTCTGAATCACAAGTGTTTTAGCTTTCTCACACTTCTATGGCTTTTCAGAAGTCTGCAGGGTGGTGGGAAACGATCTGTGTTCCCTGGGAAGGTGGGCACCTCCACTGTGATTTCGTCATTCCAGTCCCCGGGGACCAACCTTACCGGATAATGCAGTGGGCAATAAGGCACCAAGTCTGTGAAATCCCAGTGCTGTAGGCCACAGCCAGATGCCTCTGGCAGTGCAGGCTCAGTGGGTGGTGGCGGGGATGAGCTTGGGGAACATAACTGTCTCCTTTGTTGCTTTGCTCTCCCAAAAATGACAAGTATAGGACCTCAATGGCATCTCCCCTGCACCTCAACTCAACCTTGTGATTAGTCACAGAGTGTGCCCTTCACTCAGGGAGAAAGTGTTTCTGTATATCAGTTCTCCAGTTTGCAGATAATGTGCTCTGTAACCAGACATGAAGGGTGAGTGGAGGTGAGCTCTAGGAGGTCAAGGGAAGGTAGCCAAGCTCTGTGGCTTGTTTCTCTCTCTGAAATGCTGATTATCAGACAACCTTGGCCATACCTCTGTGCTTTGTCCCTGCCCAGGTCACTGGGCTTAGCCATAGCTCATAATGCCCACTCCTGCAGGAATGCTCACTATATCTCTTTGCTCCTCCCAGTGAAGTGAGTGCCAGACATACCTGATTTCTCCCCTCTCTGGGCTGAGCCCTTTAGTGAGCTCTGGAATGCAGAGTTGTGTCCATGACTCATTTGAGCTCCTCTCGCTTCTCACCTCCCTGGTTTGCTCCCACTTGCCCACCTTTAATTTAGATGTTTCAATGTGTGGATCTCTCAGACATGTTTATGCATTGAGCAGGGAATTTCAATTATAGCTGTTCAAATTGTTGAAACTTCAAGAGGAAAGACCAAGGGGATCTCTCATGCCACTATTCCTCTGATGTCCTATATAAGCCAGTTTTTGTCTTAAAGTATGTTTTTTCCCTGAAATTATTATAATCACTCCCATTCTCCTCTGGTCACTGTTTGTATAATATATCTTCTTTCTTTTAACTTTCAAACTATTTATGTCTTTTGATATAATGTATATCACTTGTAGACAGTGTATAGTTGGATCTTTGTTATACATTGTGACAATATCTGTCTTTTGATTGATGTGTTTAATCTATTTACTTTTAATATTATTATTGACATGGTTGAATTTCATTTGCCATACAGTTATATGTTTTCTATATACTTAGTCTCTTTTGTTTCCTTGTTCTTCCTCTATTTCTTTTGTTTGTCTGATATATATTCTCTATTGTACCATTTTAAGTCATTTGTTTGTTTTCTTTCTTACATTTTAAAGTTATTTTTCAGTGATTCCTCTATTACAATATGCCTTTTATTACAACCTACATTTCACCTTAATACTAATTAATTCCAGTAAAACATAGAAACTTCATCCAATTATAGTTCAATTTTTATACCCTCTTTGTGCCATTATTGTCACATACATTTATATGTTATAAACCCAACAATACAATATTTTCATTATTATGATTATGCAATTCTCTTTCAATACAATTAATGAAAGGGAAAACTATACAGTGTTTTATATTTAACTACCTTTACCTGTGGTTTTTATTTACCTGTGGTTTTTATTTACCTGTGGTAGATTTTCAAGTTTGTTTGTTTTTATATTTTCTATATCCTTAGTTTTACTCTTTTAAAAGCCACTATATTCATTCTTCCCTTTTGACCTTTAAGTATGGTTTTATTAAATATATTTATAAAGGCTGCTTCAACATCTTTGTCTTCTAAGTCTGCTACATAAGCACCATCAGGGAATTTCTATTTACTGCTATGTTTCCTACATGTTAGTCAAAATTTCTTTTCTCTTTGCACACCTTTACATTGTTTTTGAGTGGACATTTTAGATATTGTATTTTAGCATCTATAGATTCTGCCTGGATTTCTTCTGTAGAGTCTATCTCCCTTGTAGTGTGAGGCTACTGATGTCTCTGCTCATTTCTTTATTTTTATTTTAATTTTTAAACCTGGCTACCTAGAGATCATCTATGTGTCAGTGTAGCTTAGTGGTCAGCCTTTGGTCAGATTTTGTGCTTAAACACCCTATCTTAGTCGGCTTGGGTTACCATAACAAAATACAGTCAACTGGGTAACGATTCCACTGTGCTGGAGTTCTAATAGTTCTGGAGGCTAGGGAGTCCAAGATCAAGGTGCTGACAAGGTAGGTTTCATTTTGAGGCCTCTTCTCTTGGCTTTTAGATTGGGGCCTTCTTGCTGTATTCTCACACAGTAGAGAACGAGAGTAAGTTCTCTGGTGTCTCTTCTTATAAGTCACTAATCCTGTAGGATCAGAAGCCCACGCTTATGATCTTACTTAATGTTAATTACTTTAATTATGGTCCTAGCTCCAAATATAGTCAAATTGGAGGTTGAGACTTAAAAGCATGAATTGGAGGGAGGCACAAACATTAAGTCCATAATACAACCTGAGCCACTAAGGCTTTTGGTATTTGCTGATGTATCTGCATATATGAATTTGGGAAGGAACCCAAACTTCAGAAATTTTGTAAGTATGATCCTGGCTTTGCAAGGCCTCACATTCAGCCAGGGAAAAGCAGTTAGCTAGGGCCTTCTCTGTTTTTTTTCCTATAAGTGCACACAGCCTTACAGCTTTGGACATGAACACAGCCTTCCAGAATAGCTCCAATCTGTGGGAGCTCATTAAAATCTATTATGGGTGCATTGTTGCTGGATCCCTGTTAAATTTATGGCTGATATTCCTGTTTGTAGTTCATACTAAACCGTACTGCAACCCCAGGTTAACTATGATGTTGGTCTTCTCAACTGTTTGCCATGGAGATAAAATTATTGTTTTCAATAACACCCTCAGCATAGATTTTCCACATTGTAAATCAAATCAGCCCTCGCCATCATCCAGGTCATTGCTCTTCATGGCCAGATGTACCATACCTAGTAGAACTGCTATACCACAGAACTGGGGGCAGCAAGGAAGAATAGGAGCAGCTTAGGCTAAAAGCCACTGTGTTTCTTAAATAAAAATATTCTCAATTTGTTGTATGATTTTTGCCAATTTTCAGAGTACCGAAATCGTTGTTTTTGACAACTTTGTCCAGTTTATCACTGCTTTTTTGGGAAGAGAATTTACTATCTGCCTCACTCAGCTGTGCTCAAAGTCTGTTTTCCAGATGCCTACACTAATGAGGTGTGGAAGGGTGGAAACATTCATTGTGGGCCTTCCATCATTACCATGTGCAAGTGTCATCTATCTGATTCCAATTTGGATACTTAAAGAATATTAAGTGACAAATCGATATTTTCTATTACAGTTTTTATAATGAAGCAAAAATTAAATTCATTGCTATCTTAGTTTTGTTTGTTTTTTTTTTTTAAAGAAAAGCACTCACTTTCTGCTTTCATTTATTTGAAAATAGTCTTTGGGAGAGCAATACTTTTGAAATTTTTTGGGGGGTGAATACAGACCTTAAAAAAATCTTGAAATTGAAATGCCTTTTCCAATCTTATAAGCACATAAGATTAAAAATTCTTCTTAGCCCTTTGTATTAACAGGGATTAAATTCTGGTAGCATTCTATTTATGCTTCCAAAGTAGGAAGATTTTTTTGAAATATGTAATTAAATTATAACTTAAATTTACTTATATTGAGTGCTCAATTCATTAGCACATATATTAAATTTACTTGTATGGAAAAATAAGAATTACACATAAATGCAGATATAGCTATTTTTTTTATTGTATAGGGTATCTTAGGTGTGTATTTTGATTGTGTGCAGTATTTCTATACATCAGGTAGAATTTTCTTTTTCTGAAGGAGAGTGAAATGGGGCTAGATATGTTAAAGTGTCATAATAGATATTACTGAAGTACATTTGGAACAAAATTATTATTAGTGTTCCTTGGAATGAATTATGGCCAAATTTATCTTAATTTCTTGATATTATTTTGACACCTGTTCTTTTTCATACAAGTACGGGTCCTCTGGATTTATATTATTGGTCAATTATAATTTTATTTGTTTGTGGTTATGGACAAAGACTGATGGTCTACAAACTGGATTTTGATTTGCTTTTTGCTGTCCAAGAGTGCCTGCGTGTATCCACTTATTAATAGTTATGAGTGGTGGTATCATTGTTACTATATTTAAACACCCCTGGTTGTCAGGAATGTGCTGAAGTCTGAATATAACAGTTATGCCACTATCCTTGCCCAGGGCAACTGCTACTGAAACGACATACAGGATGAGGAAGATGGCAGATGCGGTGGTTTGGAGGTACTGGTAAATGGAAACGTTACACGAAATCGCATCTGTGTTACTCCAGAGCCCAGGGAATGACCACTGGAAGGAGAGGGCGCGGGACGTCACATTGGGTTTGGTTGGCGACTAGGACCAGGGACAGGGGAGGGGTGACCACCAGGGAGGCGGCTGGGGCGCGAGGATCCGCGAAGGGACGGGAAGGAGCCGGGCAGACAAGGGTAGGGGACCCAGAAGGTGCGGGGGAGCGGCGCTGGCGGTCCCGGCAGTGGGGCGCGGGGCGGGCCGGGGCTCGCGGCGCGCCAGGCCCTCACCGCTGCTGAGCGTGGACTCGCAGTGCCAGATGTCCCAGCTGGCGGGTTTCCGGCAGGACTCCCACAGGGACAGGTAGTACTGCTGGTCGGCCGTGACCCAAGCCGGGCTCAGCACGGCCCCCAGATCCAGACACAGCGCCAGGAAGATGCACACCAGCCCGACCACCTTCAGCGGGGTCAGCACCGACACGCGCACCTCCTCCATGCCGCTGCCCGCCGAAGCCACCCCCGGAGCCCGACCTCTTTTGGACGGAAGCGGCAGCCGCACTACCTCTACCGGCGACCAGCTCGCACGGGGCTCCGCAAGAACCATGGGCCAGGGCGAAGGTCCTCTGCAGCCTTAGGGAAGCCGATTTCGCCAAGGACTTTCGCCCCCAATGCAAGCTCTGGCTCCATCCCTGAGGAAGGCGGTGCCCAGAGGGGCGGGAGGGTGTGGAGACCAGTGGTCCGCACCCAGACTGCAACAGGCTCAGGCTCCCGGCTCCCGGCGGGGGAGCCCACACTACCTCGCCCCAGCCTGGCACACTTACAGCTGATCTCGCACTCTGCCCCTGGCCTCCACGGATACCCCTCTCATTTATCTCATATAAGTGGAATCATTTATTTATCCTTTTGTGTCTGTCTTATTTCACTTAGCATAATTGTTTTCAAGGTTCATCCACATTGTAGAATGTGTCAGAACTTCATTCATTTTTAAGTCTGAAAAAATATTCCTGTGTGTGTGTGTGTGTGTGTGCGCGCGCGCGCGCGCGCCCTTGTATACATACATACTACATTTTGTTTAACCATTCACCTAACAGTGGACATTTGGGTTGTTTAAACTTTTTGGCTATTGTGAATCCTGCTGCTTTAAACACTGTTGTACAAATATCTGTTCAAGTCCCTACTTTCAGTTAGTTTGGGTATACAAGATATTCTCTTTGTAAATAGGAGTGAGTAAATAGGAGGAGGAGATATTGTCTAGGCAATATCTCCACACCTTGTGAGTTCTCACTTACGTGTGGATCAAGCAAAGGAAACAAGCGTCAGGCCTGTATCTTAGCCACCCTCCAGCCTCCTGCTTCCTCCCCAATCTATAGATCTACAAATGAGCAGCACCATTGATGGAAGTTGAGAATATGGTTGTACGGCTCACTGATGTCTGAATGTGTATGTGATGTTGCCATATACACAAACTCTCAATAGTTACTAAGGCAGCCGAACATGTTCTACCTTCCAAGAAGCAGAAGAATCAGTCACAATCTGTCAGAAAACAACCGTTTGCCAAGGAAGTCTTCCAGGAGCCTAACCTTTGTTTAATATGTTGTTGATTTGTTATTCAAATTTGCTATTAATATGTTATTTTAAGGATAAATGAGACAGCATTGATGCATCCATTTTGAGAAATATTGGCAGTGTGCTAGCCTCCAAGGATACTATGTTGAACGAAACAGAAAAAGCCTCTGTGCTTCCATAGTTCACTGTCTAGGGGAGACAGACAGACAAAATTATCGCATAAATATGGCACAGTTAAGAGCCACGATGAGTGCTGTATAAAGCGTAAGTTTGTTATGTTAAAGTGTGCAGGGAACCTAATTTCCACTGAAAACTCCAGCAGGGCCTCTCTGCGAAGTGGTCATGTACAGCGCGCCCCCATGACGAGAACCAGGCGTGGAAAGGGCCAGGAGGAAGACGGACAAAAGCCCCAAGGTAAGAACTTGGGTGTTGGAGGAAGCGGCAGAAGGAGCGAGTAGCATAGGGAGGGCGTCAGCAGGGCTGAGGAGTGTGAAGAGTTTGTAGGGAGAGGCAGAGGTCAGCTCCAAAGGATTCAAGGCATTATTTAGGTTATAATGGTGAATCCTTGAAAAGGTTTTGGAAGAAGATGGCATGATCCAGTTGACATTTTTAGGACATCACTCTACAGGTTACACAGAATAAATCTGTTGGGGAGGAGAAAGGTCCCTCTTCCTCTCTTGGTTCTTATGGCTGGTCAAATGATTAAAATGACATATGGCAGATTAACAAGAGAAAATCAAATTTAATACGTACACACAGGGAGTTCAATCCTGGTTCTACATCCATTCACTGCTCAAAGCATACTGACTGGCAGAAGTTCTTGAGGGCAAATTGGGGATGAGTTGACTGCCTCTGCAGTCTGTATTTCTTCTTGATTCAAGGGATTCCTCTGAAAAGTATGATTTAGTAAATCCTCACTTTTTGTGTGTGTGGGAGCGGCTTTATTGGAGGGTTGTAGAAAATCTACTGGAAATGATGAAATCCATCCAACAAAAGTTCCAGTTGTGTTCTGGGAATTCACCGTTGCGGAGACTGTGTCCCTGCGGGTGATCTCGGCCCTCTCCCAGTCCACAGGGACCCCTCCTCCGTAGTCAGTTATACGGAGGAAAACTGGCTGCTGCGGACCGTGGTCCAGATGCATAAACCCGGATGAAAACAAGCACCGAAGCCAAATTTCTGATGACAATCTAAGCCAATTTAAGGTTTTTCACTCCTTCTTCATTGAGCCCTTTCCTTTGAGCCCTATGAAGAAAGTTGAGACATTAATGACTGGTTAAGTAGCAGCATTTCATGTTTCCTTTTCTGTCAAAACAGTCATCATATGTAGGAGGCATGGATTCTCATTTTTAATTGAAATCTATCACTTTCTATTAAGTATTGCAATATGCATTATCTCACTTTGATCTATGGGAATTTAATTTTGATTGCGGGGCGCAGTTCCAGGACGACTTCAAAAAGAAGGTGGAATTTGAGTTGACCCTTGTGGGAGGAGGCATGTCCAGTTCAGTCAGAGGACCGCATCTCTCCCCATCTAAGGCGTGTAGCCCCACACACAGTGCTGCTGATGCCAATGCGAGTGCACAGACCATGCCTGACTCCTCCTGCCTTTCACGCTTTCTCTGTGGATGTGCCATGGCCTTTCCTCTTACTGCTGTAACCCCCGCCGCAGGCCTCTTTCCATACGGGAACATGGCAGAGGGTTGTGGGGGGCACTGACTGGACTGGGAGTCCACAGACTTAAAATCTAACCCTATTTGCAATAGCTGTATGATATTTGACTATTTTAGTGGTTAAGAAAAGGAGGGTGGTTGACAAGTTGATCCCTTAGACAATTTATTTCAGTGTAGGGCTATTTACAGAGATTCAGGCAGGGTTACAGAGGGAGGTTGAGGTATCCATGGACCTGCAAGAACAGAAGCCTTTACTATACCTGAAGGGAAAAGGTGTTCTGGCAGCTGGATGAAGGAGGGAGTCTTGCAGGAAGGGTCACTGACAGAAGCCGCACCTGTGGAGGGGACAGCCACTGCCATAATTGCCCTAATCAGGAAGAGGTGAGAAAAGTACTTTCCGTGACCTTGCTCCCTTCCTGCCCTCCAAGCTCCCACGGACACCTCCCATTGGCCAAACCCAACAGAAGCCCGAGAGCAGAGGAGCCCAGGTGATGCACTTTGCGGGGCTCCGCCTACCAGGACACAGAAAAGAGCAGAGAATGGCTTTCAGTGGGTCCAAGGGCAGATGGAGCATACCGCCCAGACACCCTAAATCATGACTAGGTTGTTCTTTTTGCAAAGTGACAAGTTCTAGCTGCCATTTATTTGATTGTGTATTCATTTAAATGGCCTTTATTTCTCTCCCTGTTCACAAATGCTCTCTGGTAATTGGTCTTTATTTCTATCCCTGTTTACAAATGCTCTCTGGTAATCAATCCTCTGACAGAGTCGATTTTGCAAATTAGCCAGTTCAAATGCATTGTGTCTTTAAGTCTGTCTTTTTAAATTTTAACAAATAATATTGGGTGGCTTCTCTGTGCAAGCCCTCTCCCCCAAGGGACTTGCACAGTATAATAGGACAAGTGGTTCTATCTGTGGTCGAGATGGGATAAGCCTCGGGTCCCCTTGTCCATTCCTCACTCCTCCAAGGAGACTGTGTCTGCCTCGAGATGCTACGATTTCAGAGCTTATGCAAGAGGTACGTGGGGGGTGGGGTCCACAGCATCCCCATCTGTGAGTCATTTGTCAGTGAAAACAGAGGAGGGGAAAAGCAGATACTTTCTACTCAATCTTTAGTGCTCATGATGCAGTGGCTGCTGAGATCTGATTCAATGCCACTCTAGTCAGGGTAGTAAGTGGTGGCGTACGAGGTATCATCTGACTGATTCTAGGACATATGTCCCTGTTCCCAAACACCTTCAAACAACTCTCCCCATCTATTCCCACCCCTTATTATCCCTATACTCTACCTCTACAAAGTCCTATATTATTACCTTCCTTAAGGAGGAGTACCTGAAATTCCCTATTAACATGTAGAGATGCTAGGCCACATGAGGTCACATATTAGTAACCGTTCAAACCTGGAGCATTAATGGTTTGGATTGGAGAGACACTACCTGATGTGATATGGAGAGAAGAAGACACAGGAAGGGGCACTACATTTGGAAATGGGAGGCAGATATTATACCTCAGCCTGAGGGTAGCCCGGACAAAAAGGCACTTGACTCTCAGGGGACTATGGGATGTGGAGATCAGGGACAGAGAGGAGTGTGGACAGAATGAGTCTCCTGACACTCCCCTCGGCCCAGCTCTCCCATGGTGATACAACTCACAGGGACACAGTCCGGCAGGGGGGTCTCTGAAACAGCCCGAAAAGGGGAGCACGTGCCTGTTCAACCTCATCTCTGAGTCAGTCACCCGTCGGCGTTTCTTAGCCCTGTGCTCTCTAGAGTCCCTTGCACTGCTTTACTCGTGGTCTTTGTGATGAGCATCTTCCCTGGCCTTTCAGGAGGCATTTGGGGATAACAAACGGGGGGTCTGTGAGCGTCCCTCAAGCTCACGTGCTGCAGGGTCTCAGCCTGTGGCCTGTGTAAAGCGGGCACGAGGGGCTTGGGCAGCCTGCCCCCCGGATGGCATGTGCTTGTCTAGGGGTCCACTGTGAGGGGGAGGCAGTGAGGGAGCAAAGCGAAACACAAGAGCCTTGTCCTGACCGGGGATTGTTTGTGTGTGCGTGTGTACTTGTGTGCATCAAAGGGAAAGGGAAGATCTTTGAACTTTGTGTATATAGCTAGTGTCTTTTCAGGTTATGATTTGACATATAACCAATTCTGTATCCTTTTTTGATAGAGCAAATAAGCATTGTAAGGTCAATACCATATTTTTTTAAGAAAAATTGTAACATTAAAGTTAACAGACTAAGCAGGAGCTAACTCCACCGAAGTTGCTAAGTGCTGGCATTCTGCTGTACACACCCCTGTTGTGGTTCATGAAATGCAGAATGATAGGATTGCTTGCATCGGTATTGGTAAACTTTTAATGACAACTATGATTTATAAATGCTAACCTTCACCTGAGTTTAAATGCAGTTTCTTTTTCTGTTTATTTATATATGTAATTCTTGACGTAACTAATTTATAAAACAAAAGTTACAAATTTCTAATTTAGTGTCTCGATTTACAGACCCCTGACTCCATTAACTTCTTGATTTATAAACAGTGAACCAAAAGTCCAAGATGATAAGTGCAAAATCTCCTGCTAGGTTTATGCATCTAACCAAGAGCTCTGCTGTAAATCACTGTCACATTTGCAAATATTCCCATTAGTGCTTTGGCTGTTTGATTTGAAAACACCTCTATCTTCACTATTAAATTCTCATTTGTCTTTTTAATATACAGCTCATTCTGATAATTTGTGACTACCAAGTGCTGATTTCTAAGGCACTGTAATAAATTTTATGACATAAATTTTAAAGGCTTTGAATTAAGTACACCGTGTTTTTGAAAACTTTATGGCTGAAAATCTATTCTCGGAAGCAAGTAAATTTTACATCCTACAAAACAAAACGTGGAGTGTTGGTCATAAGGATGTTTGCCTTTTCTCTCTGGGCTGTCTCTCCACCTCGTGCATTAAGACTTCCGTTTTTAAACAAGTGTGTACAGTTGTTGGCTGGACCTAAGCAGACTTCCAAGGGCAGAAATATTAGCTGAACAGACTGGTGTGATTACTGTGTACTAAGCCTCTTGCTGAACCAGGGGTCCAGGGGGTGGGGGCTGTTATCTTGGTTCTCTCTTCCATCTGGGCTTTTCATCTGCTGGGGGCACACTGGTTCCTCTTTGGACTTAAATCCCTGCTTGGGGAGCTGGAACACTTGCTGAGCAGCCTATTAATTACCTATCTCCTGAAGTCATTTATTGTTTCCCTGGCTCAGGGCTGAGGGGCTGATGTTTATCAGTTTTATGCCTTTGCCTACTGGTGGCTGGACTACTGCCCACAGTCAGAGAGAATTGCTCCCATAAGGCATCAGGGCAAGGGCTGAGGGCACTGAGTAAGGATTAGCATTTTAGAATGATAATATTCTCAGAGATGTTATGCACAATAAAGGAAATGGATGATTTTCCTCTTGGCTATATCAAATCTGGAGGATCTGGGTGGTTCACTTTGTTCCTTAGGTGCCTGTGATCCACACTTGTACTTTTCTCCCTCTCTGGGTGGTATATACTATCACATAATGACATGCACTACACAGGTTTTATCTTATTGAATTTCCAAGAGCTGAAAGCTACTTAAATGGGCAATTAAAGGCATACATGTTTTTTTGGATGAACTAACAAAACAGTACACAGAAACTGTTATCTTGTACTCTCTATGTTGCCCTCAGATTTGCAGGAATCTGGGAAATGGTGGGTGGTCAATTTGCTGTAAAGCAGTTGGAATCGACCATGAAGCATTTTTTTCCCCTGAAATAGTGTTTAACAACAAAGTTGTTAGAATAAAGCAGTTGATATATTTGTTAAAAATATATTTTGGGACTACCCCTGAGCATTGGGATTGGAGTTGGGCACACGGAGAAACTAACACAATAGTCTAGAAGTTCCATACATTGTCTAGGTCCCTAAGGGAAAATCAAAGTAGCAAGGAAGGATTAAAATCCAAACTAGTGTTAGAAGAAAACTAAAGGCCCAAAAAGTCATTTCTCATACTGTGAAGTCCCATGACAACAAACCTAGATTTAATGCCTGATCTAATGGCAGTTTTAACCTCTCCCAAAAACATCATCTTAATCAGCCAGTCTGGAAGCCAGGTTTCCTTACAGAGTAGTTGTGTCAGCCACTGCAAGTCATATCAATATTTCAGGACTTTAGTTTCTTTACTTTAAAGAGAGAACTTAATGAACAAACATCTTTTGAGCACCTTTTGTATCCTAGGCACTGTCAAAACTATTGGAGAATGATGGATCATTGAGGCCACAGTTCAACTTCATGGAATTAAAGTCCAGAAGAGAAGACAGCATTTTCATAACTAATAAGGTCAGATAAATGTTAGTAAAGTTTGAACAAATACTGTAGATGAGGAGAAAAATTTCTCAAGGCCCCTTTCATCTTTGCAGTAATAGCGCTTCTGACTGCTGCTGGCAACAACCAGAGGGGGCAATACAAATTTTGTTCTCTAAGAATTGGAGTTTTCTCCTGTCAAATGGTTCCCTGAAGGATCAGTTCAGTGATTACTTTTGTTTTTCCCACCATGGAACTTTCTCACAGCTGGATTGGTCCCCCAGTAGGCATTTATCAACAACACTTAATGGTAAATAAACTAGCCAAGACCACCTGAGACAAGGGATAACAGATTAGAAAATATTTTGAGATTAAAAAAAAACAAGAACCCAATATACCAAAATTTATGGGATGCATTTAAAGTAGGGCTCAGAATAAAATTTATAGCTGTAAATGCCTACATTAAAAACACAATAAAGATCTCAAAACAACAATGTAACTTGCCACCTTCAGAAACTAGAAAAAGAAAATCAAACTAAACCAAAGCAAGCAGAAGGAGAGATGAGAAAAATTAGGATGGAGATAAATAAAATAGGGAATATAAAACAGCAGGGAAAATCAGCAAAATAAAAATTTGGTTCTTTGACCACATCAAAAAGTGGACAAACCATTAGCAGACAGACTAAGAGAAAAAGAAAGACTTGTATCTCTAACAATATCAGGAATTTAAGTGGGACATTACTCCTCACCTTACAGATAAAAAGGAATATAAGAGAATATTATGAGGTACTGTATGTCAACAAATTATGTGACCTAAATGGAAAGGACAAATTTCTATAAACACAAACTACCAAACTTTCTGTTTTAAGAATTAATACCAACTCTTCTCAAACTCTTCCAAAAAAAAAAAAATAGAAGAGAGAGAAATACTCCCTAACTCATTCTATAAGGTCATTATTACCTGATACCAAAGCCAAACAATTTGGCTTTGGTATCAGGTAATAAGAAAACTACAGGCAAATAAGAAAACTACAGAATAAGCATATTCTTTATGCTTATAGATATAAAAAATCTCAACAAAATACTAACAAATTGAGTCCTGTAGCATATTAAAAGGATTATACACCTTGATCAAATGGGATGTATCCCAAGAGTGCAAGAATGATTCTACATATGAAAATCAATTGATATTATATACCATATTAATAGAAAGAAAAAAACCCCACACAATTATCTCAATATATGTAGAAAAAGCATTTGACAAAATCCACTATTCTATTTCATAATAAAAATACTCCACAGCCTAGGAATGGAAGGGACCATCCTTAACCTGATAAAAGACATCTATGAAAAATCCACAATTAACATGACACTGGTGAAAGACTAAATGTTTTACCCCTAAAATCAGGAATGAGACAAAAATGTCTTCTGACACCATTTCTATTTAACACTGTGCTAGATGGCAGTTAAGAAAGAATAAGAAATAAAATGCATCTTTTCATATGTCTATTGGCCTTCTGTATGTCCTCTTTGGAGAAGTGTCTATTCAGGTCTTTTGCCCATCTTTTAATTGGGTTATTTGTTTTGTTGGTGTTGCATTTTATAAGTTCTTTATAAATTTTGGATGTTAACTCTTTATCAGATGTACCTGTGAATATGTTCTCCCATTCTGTGGATTGTCTTTTTATTTTGTTGATGTTTTCCTTTGCAATGTCACTAATCACCAAAGAGATGCAAATTAAAACCACAATGAGATAGCATCTCACACTTGTCAGAATGGCCATCATCAATAAATCAACAAACAACAAGTGCTGGTGAGGATGTGCAGAAAGGGGAACCCTAGTGTACTGTTGGTGGGAATGCAGACTGATGTGGCCACTGTGGAAAGCCATATGGAGATATCTCAAAAAATTAAAACTGGAACTGCCTTTTGACCCAGCAATCCCACTTCTGGGAATACACCTGAAGGAACCCGAAACACTAATTCAAAAAACATAAGCACCCCTATGTTCATTGCAGCATTATTTGCAATCGCCAAGATATGGAAGCAGCCCAAGTGTCCATCAGTAGATGAGGGGATAAAGCAACTATGGGACATTTACACAATGGAATACTACTCAGCCATAAAAAAGAAGAAAGTTTTACCATTTGCGACAGTATGGATGGACTTAGAGAACATTAAGCTCAGTGAAATAAGCTAGTCCGAGAAAGACCAATACCATATGATTTCACTCATATGTGGAATCTAATGAACAAACTGAACTAAGAAGCAAAATAGAGACAGACTCATAAAGAGCAGGATGACAGCTAAGGGTAGGGGAGGGAAGGGGTGGATTGAGCAAAAAGGAAAAAGGACTCTTTGGCATGGACAACAGTGTGGTGATTGTGAGGGGGGAGGAGTATAAGGGGACTAAATGGTAATGGAAAAAATACAATAAAAATAATTTTAAAAATAAGATAAAGAAATAAAATGCATCTAGATTTAAAAAGAAGTAAAACTTTGTGTTTGCAGATGATATGATCTTGTATGTAGAAGCCCTAAATAATCCATAAATAGTATTAGAGCTAGCAAATGAGTTTAGCATAGTTGTAGGATTCAAGATCTCTATATAAATACATTTTATTTCTATACAATTGGTATGAAAAATCCAAAAATGAAATTAAGAGTACAATTCCAATTACGATAGCATCAAACAGAATAAAATAGTTAGTAATAAATTTAACCAAAGAAATGCAGGACTTGTATACTGAAATTTACTAAGCATTGTTAAAAGAACTTAAAGAAGGTCTAAATAAATGGAAAAGCAACTTGTGTTCATGTATTGAAAATTTTAACTTTGTTATGATGGCAATACTCCCCAAATTGATCTACAAAGTCTATATAATCACTATCATAATTCCAAATGTGGTTTTTGCACAAATGGACAAGCTGATCTGAAAATTCACATGGAAATGCTAGAGGCACAGAATAGCCAAAACAAACTTGGAGGATTCACATGTTCTAGTTCCAAAGCTTACGACAAAGCTACTGTAATAGCATGGCACTGGCAAAAGGACAGAACATATAGGTCAATGGAACAGAAGTACAAATCTAGCAAAAACTCATACATCTATAGTTAATTTATTTTTTACAAAAATGTCAAGACCATTTACTGAGGAAAGAATAGTCATTTTAACAAATGGTTCTAGGAGAAGTGGATATTAACATGCAAAATAATTAATTTGAACTCTTATCTCCCACTGTGTACAAAAATTATTGCAAAATGGATCAAAACCTAAATGCATACATTTAGCTACATCTAGCTGCAAATATAAAAATCTTAGAAAGAAACATTGGTGTAAATCTTGGTAACCCTGAATTAGACAACTGTTACATAAATGTAACAACAAAAGCAGAAATGATCAAAGAAAGAACAGTTACATAGAACTTTATCAAAATTAAATACTTTGTGCATCAAAAGGCATTAACAAAAAAGTTGAAAGACAACCCACAGAATGGGTGAAAATATTTGCAAATTATATATCTGATAAGGGCCTAGGACCTAGGATGCATAAAGACCTCTTTTCCTTCAATGACAGTAAGATAAATAGCCCAATTGAAAAAAAGGGCAAAATGCATGGATATACATTTCTTCAAATAAGATTAACAAATGGCTGATAATCACAGGCAAAGATGCTTGATATCATTAATTTTTAAGAAAACGTATATTGAAACCACAATCATGTACCACCTCACACCTACCAGAATGACTATGATAAAAAAAAAAAAAGATGTAAGAAATATTGGTGAGGATGTGAAGAAACTGGACCCCTCATACGTTGTCAATGTGAATGTAAAATGGTGCAACCCCTGTACAAAACATTTGTCAGTTCCTTAAATAAATTTTTGTCATAGAGTTTCCATTATGACCCAGTAATTCCACTTCTATGTATATGCCCAAGAGAATTGAAAACACATATTCACAGGAAAACTTAGGCATAAATATTCACAGCAATATTATTCATAATAGCCAATGCTCCAAAGGCCATATGTTGCATACAGTAGTCCCCTCTTATCCACAAGGAATATGTTCCAAGACTCCCAGTGGATGTCTGAACCCACACACACACACACACACACACACGCACACGCACTGTTTTTTCCTATACATGCATGCTTATGATAAAGTTTAATTTATAAATTAGGCATAGTAAGAGATTAACAATAACAAAATAAAACAATCACAACAATGTACTATAATAAAAATTATGTGAATGCAATCTCTCAAAATATCTCATTGTACTGTATGTACAGGGTGGATATATTAAAAAAAAGATGATTCATGTCTCGGACAGGATGGAATGGAACAGCATGAGATTTCATCATACTACTCAGAATGCCATGCAATTTAAAACTTATGAATTGTTTATTTTTGGAATTTTCCATTTAATATTTTGGACCATGGTTAACTGAAACAGCAGAAAGCAAAACTGTGGAAAAAGGGGAACTGCTGTAATTCCATTTATGTGACATGTCCATAGAGACAGAATGTAAATTAGTGGTTGCCAGGGAAGGGGTAATGGAGTGACTGCTTTTAATGGGTACAGCATTTCCTTTTGGGGTGAGGAGAATGTTTTTGAATTATTTATGGTGATGATTGCACTGCATTGTGACTATAATAAAAACCACTGAACTGTGCATTTTAAATGGTTAAAACGGTGAATTTTATGTTGTGTGAATTTTATCTCAATCAAAAAAACATAATTGCCAAAATGATAAAAATATAATTCAGCAAGTAGATGACCTCTTTGAAAAAAAGAAACAATATTAATCAATAAACCTGCCAAGTGAATATGAAAAACGCACTTCTTTCTGCAAATCTAAGAAGAGAATGGGCATTTTAAATTATTCATTACACCAATGCTCAGAAAAAAATAAATTAAAGGCATCTCATTTTATAAGAATTTAATTCAATTTATATGGAGTCCTTCTCTATCTTTCTCTCCCATTAGACTATTTTAAATACAGATCTGAGTGAAAAGTAGCAGCTTCATTTCTTCCATTAACATTTCTTTCTGCCACAATCATCTTATATATCTCACACCTAGGCTAGTGGCTAGTGATGTCAGACTCATTTCAATTCAGGGCCATGGCTCTTTTGATGAAAGACAAGATAGAAAAACAATGTTGTCCACCTTCCAAGATGATGCTGATGGCACAGACACATGGTTGGGTTTGGATGTGTCCTGTTCAACACTGTAATACGTGAGTTGAATGAACTCATAAGAAGGATGTATGTTTGTTAAGTGCATGGATGATCCAGAAATGGAAGAGTCAGCTAACATGATAAATGACAGAATCAAGTGTCAAGAAGACCTTGAAAAGTGAATACATTCGCTGAAATTAGCAAGGTGATACGTTTATTTCCTGTAGGAATGCATATGAATTTCTTAACTCAAGATTTAAAACAAAATCCATTGCATATACAAACAGGTTGGAAAAACCTATCTTAGTAGACATTTAGTTTAAACTACAACAGCAGAAGCAACAAATGAATAAATAACAAAAAACTGGAGTTTTAGTTGACTTTGAGCTCAATATGTGCCCCTGGTTGCAAGTCCACTACCATTAAACTCTAATTTGAAAGATATGGTGAAGTTACCTAGCAAAGTTGCCTTGGAGGATGAACTACATTCTAGAAATGATCTCATGTTCCTTTTGATGTATGACTGTATAGACTACATATACCTTATTTGCGTCAAGGGATATCAGCAGCATTGAATACAAAAATATAAGAAATTAGCACCAGAAGTTATTATCACATCTCTCTTTTCCATAGCCTCCTCACTTACTGAAATGCCTCACTTTGTTTAAAATAAGAAGTAATAAGAGCCAGCTCCCAGCATTTGTGTAGGGATATATTTAATACAGAGTGCAAATTACATTAAATTCAAAAGTAATATCCAATGCTAATTTTAAAGCATATCTTTCCATAGGTTTCATCTTTAATGGGTGCATAATATGTTAGCTCTGTTAGGAAAACAGTGCTTGGGAACTCTCAGACTATTGGAGAAATATAAGTTGAGGTAGATAACTTATATACATCCTCCAAATTTGTCAATGCACATATTTGGTCAAGTAATTCCATTTCTATTAGTGTTTCCTATAGAAATATTCAAACATATTTACAAATATATATGTAAGGAGGATGTTTACTCTAGCATTTTTTGTAAAAGCAACACATTGGGAAAAACTGAAAAGGGCAATAATAAGGACATAGTTTAGAATTATTAATGAATTATGGTATTCCATTATTGTGTAATACTGTCTTAGTTATCTCAGGTGCTATAAGAAATACCATACACTGAGTGGTTTAAACAACAGATATTTATTTCTCACAGTTCCAGAGGCAGAGAAGTCCAAGATCAAAATGCCAGGAGATTCTGTTCTTGGTGATGACGCTCTTCCTGACTTGCATGCTGCGGTATGATCACGTAGCAGAAGAGAGCACTCTGTGGTATATCTTCCCCTTATTATGAAGACACTGATCCCACCATGGGAACTCCACCCTCACGACTTCATTGAAACTGATTTACCCCTCTTTCTGGGTTCCTGGACCCAATTCCAATGTTGTGTGTGTGTATTGCGGGGAGGGGTACTTTCCCCCTCAGCACCAAGCAATTCTTGAACACCAGCAAGGTGTCTGAAAATTCAACTCAATTCTGACACTGTTTACCTAGATATAGCATCAGATCCCGCAGTTTAAGGGCTCAATCCTACATGACTGCTCCACCTTTTTCACTTTAGATGCCAGGGGAAAGCCCAGGTTGTTACCTGTGCTTCTGACCAACTGGCTATAAATCAGAGGTCCTCATGACCCCTTCCTTGGGTTCAATTAATTTGCTGGAGTGGTTCACAGAACTCAGGAAACCCATTTACTCACTAGATTCCAGGTTAATTATAAAAGAGTAAAATTCAGGAACAGTCATATGGAAGAGACACATAAGGCAAGACATGTAAGAAAGGGCATGGAGCATCTCCATGTGTTCACCAACTGGGAAGCTCTCCCAACCTCCTCAATACATATCATGGTTGATTAATCATTGACCATTTGGTGACTGAACTCAATCTCTAGCCCCTCTCAAGGCTCTGGAGGTTGGGGGTTGGCATCGAAATTTCCAACCCTCTAATCACAGGTTGGCTCCACTGGCAACCAGCCCCCATCCTTAGGCTTTCCAAATGTTATCTCATTTACATAAAAGACATCTTTTTCACTCTCATCACAAGACATTCCAAGGGTTTTGGGAGCTGTGAGCCAAGAAACATGGAGGAAGACCAAATATATATGATGAATGATCAAATATATATATTTTTTTCTTATAAATTACAGTATCACACCTCCCAAAGGCCCCATCTACAAATATCATTGCACTGGGGATTGGAGACTCAACATAGGAATTTTGGGGGACACACACACACAAATATTCTGTAACAGACACTATACAGCTATTGAAAAGAATGAGGTATACTAACAAGGGAAGATGTCCATTTAAAAAAGTACAGCATAAGAAATATAGTCAATAATGTAATAACTCTGTATGGTGTCAGATGAGTACTAGACTTACCAGGGTGAACATTTGATAAGTTATATAAATGTCTAATCAATATGTTGTACATCTGAAACTAATGTAATATTGAATGCCAACTATAATTTAGAAATAAAAAATTACTTTAAAAAAGCATGTCACTAATATATAAAAATGGATTCAATTTATGCAAAAATTAACTTCTATAAGTGTGAAGAGTGTGCATACTATATGCATATATGTAGAAGGAAGAGAATTATCCATGAGTCACATTTTGCATATCTTATATCAGCTTTCCTTCTGAATTATAAGGACATTTGTATGATAAACAGCTTGGAAGGTAGAAATGGTGTCTCACTCTGTGGTAGACAGCAAAGGGCAGACTTGTTTGCTGTTCAGAATAATAAAGAATGTGTCTTCCTAGGGCAAAGGTTGGACAGAATTGCCAGCAGCTTACATTAAAAGACTGTGGTTTCCTAAAGTCAAGGTTTCTCAAGCATTCAGATGCTACCTGAGAAAAGAAAGGGTGCTTCAGCTCCTCTGACTTAATCAGTAACCAAGAGAGAGCAAGGAGGTATTCTCAATTCCTCCTAAGGCAAACAATGGGGGGATGGGGTGTCACGCATAAGGCCTATAAAGTTTCCAAACTAAAGGCCAATGATAACAAAAACAAAAACAAAAACAAAAACAAACAAAAAAACAGCCTATTCATTTCTACAACGAGATAAAATGCATCTCAGAGTTTCAAGGCAATTTGTTTCTAGACCCAACCTTACGTTTTCTGTAGATTCTTCTAGCTGTTGTAAAACTGTTAATCATTGAAATGCATATACCCTAACTGTAACTTCTGAGGCACCAGATGTATTTTCACTCACTCCTCTGCCTGTATAAGTGCCCCTCACTTTTCCCAAGTCGGAGCACTGTTTCAAGGTTTCTTGAAGCTCATGGGCTGTAGACCTCAGGCCTAAATAAAATTCTTCTAAAATGTTCAGAGATTCAGATTCTTTTTGTTGACATGCCTTTTGCTGCCTCTGTGTGTATTTGTGGGGATGGAGTAGCAATTAACTTTTTCATTTGAGATAATTAAGGGTAAATCTTGCAATACCAGCAGCTTCATGAACAATTACTACGTTGTCCTTACCTGTATGCACCCAGAGGGATGAAGGAGTTCAAAACAAGCCTCTCCAGAATGTGCTACTTTGGCATGGTGGATTTCTTTGAGCTGAAGACAGTCAAGGCCCAAAAGACTTGGGAAGAGATTTTACCTCCCCCTTAATTGCCTAAAAGGAGTTAGATAGATGGGCTAGTCCAGGAATAGCACTCTCTCTGGAGATAACTGCAAAGAGTATAGGGTAGGTGTGGTGGGTTGGGAGGAGCTCAGCAGTGCCTGTGTGTTCGAAGCCCTCTCTGTGTCCCGTTGTTTCCATGAAGCATAAAAAACATATGTTTACCAAATGTAAACAAAAAGGGGACTATGCAGTAATCCTGACAAGCACAGCAAATGAAAGTAATCACACAGGATGATCTGATCACAAATTCCTAACTGGGCAGGCAAGTAGTCATGTCCTAGGTCTATAGCTTCCTCAGCAAAGGTTAACCTTTACCTTAAGTGAGCCCTGTCCATTGTTCTTACACATCTAGGATAACATAACTTTGAAACGTCAGAGTAATTTTCTTTTCCTACCCCTTATAATCACAATCACAGGCACTAGAGCACAAAACCACCAGAGAATGAGGCCACAGAACCCCTCCCTGTTATCTTGTTAATTACCAACTATCCTGTACCCACCAATGAAAAGAAATATGTGTTTTTCCATTTTTCCTTTTATCCAATCCTAGAGATTTCCTTGCTTTGCTTTCTCTCACCTCCTTAATATACCACCAATAGAATTCATGTAACCCCTTTATGCCTCCTCCTTTGATTCTAATGTATTAAATAGGTTGCAAAATGGCCATTTTCTGGAGCATTTTCTCAATCCATTGAGATTTTGCTTCCCAGAATATGTCATCAGTTTGGCTCAAATAAATTCATAAAAATTCTCTACAGGTTTTGACCTTTCTTACATCAATACAAATATTTGCTGCCCCTGTTACTGGACTAAAGGGGTAGGTTTGTCTGCATGTATCAATGCCCAAGAAGACATGAACAGGAGCTCTCAGCAAAGAAAGTAAGGGTTTCCCAGTTAAGGAAGTGGCCGATGCCTGAAGTCACAGGTGAACTAATATTCAAAGACCTCACCCCGCGATGTGTTGGGAAATGCCAGGCCTGGTTTCAGGAGCTGTAACCCTGCCGACAGGCTGGAGGGCCCCAAGGCTGGAAATACTCAGGAGGCCTTGGAGAAACAGGCTCCTGAGGAGACTTGACCTGTCCACCCCCAGGCAGGGGAGTAGCCCCTGCCCCTCTGCTTTGCCAGGAAGGACTTGTGATCAATGATGGGTAAGTTATCTCAAGCTGAGGTATACAACCTAAGACAGGTCCCAGTTGGTATTGGCAGCAGATAAGAAATTGGGGGATACAGAGAAGGGGCAAAGAGGCCTCCACACCTCTGGGCTTGGCTTGGACATAGCTGGAGTCCTCATTGCAGCCGAGGAGCAGTCTCCTTATGCCTTGGTGGTTCCCTTCCCCTGCCTGGCTCAGGCTTGAAACAGAGCAGGAAAGACAACCCTGAATCAGATTTGGCGGGTCCCGGGGAAATCAGGCCTAAAAATAAAAATTCTATAGAATGTGCTCTGTTCTTCCCTCAAATCTCTGGTCAGCTCATGCCGCGAAGGACCTTTACTTTATTTACACCCCTTACCCTATATCGTTAGGACATTTACATTATTTACACCCCTTATCCTATATCTTTAAGGCGCATTTAAGTCTACTTTCCCCTTATCTATAGTCTTTATTGTTGATTCTAGTCTCCTCTCGGACCTATGTAAATCAGTGTACTCCTGTCACTTGTCTTCTTAAAAGCATCATATATTCTCTGTGAAACTTATCATACTGATGTAATGAGATAACATATGCATTCCTGTTACCTAGCCCACTGATAAGATTTTCAATAAAAGCCTTGGAAGAAAGGACGACAGGGCCTTCTCCACTAGAGAGATGTGCCATGGGGATTCTCCACTAAGAGGGAAGTGCCCTGTCTGCTCTCCCGGCAAACAGAGAAGTGTTTGCACATTTTGTGTTTATCCCCCTCATCCGTGACAACCCTGGGACAGGCTCTGCGGGTCAGATCCCTGCTCCTACCTCAGCTGGCCCCTGCTGGTTTCCCTCAGGTTCAGGGAGCACCGCACTCTCTGCAGCACTCCTCAGCGGCGTGCACCCTGTCTAGCCACTGTGCAATGAGACACGGATGGCTTCCAGGGGCTGGGTTCTGTAGGGGAGAGATCATTCATCATGGTGACTGAAGGAGTTAGGGTGGTGGTCAGGGTTGTGGTCTCTACTGATTGACCCTCACTAGGGCATGGGTAGGTGATCAGTGCATCTGGCCCTGATGTCAGCTATGGCTTTGCTTCCTCTGGTTTCACCTCTTTTCTGGGCCTGCAGCTGAAACACAATTGAGGCCTAGATGTTATCTCCAGTTTGACCGAATCTCTGTCTTTGTCATCAACAGACCTGAGGCTTTGTTCCTAAGATTATTTGATGCTGATCAGAACTGATTTTCCTGAGGACTTAGTGACTAAGGGAGGTCCCATGGAAGGGAGAAGGAGGCAGGTGAGTCAGGGTGCTGGATGAGGCCAGTTTGAATCAAAAGGGAAAAAAATGAGAAAGTGCATTAAAGAACTGAAGTTTGTATGTGGTTACATTCTCATCTTCCTGTGAAATGTCTTCCTTCCTTCTGAAGCCCCAGACCCCTGCTCCCTTCTCCTTAGCTCAGGATGGTATATAAGCCTCAATTGCCTGACTGTCTGAGCCTCTCATGTCTTTGTGGGGCTCCAATAAATTCAAAATTAAATTTGTGTTTCTCCTGTTAATCTGTTTTATGTCAATTCATTGATTAGATCACCCAAAAGAACCTGGAAAGGTGGAGAAAAATTTTCCTATCCTAAAGGTAAGAGCTAGAAGCAATCATTGAGAGGAAGTTACAAGGGAAATAGAGGTAAAATTTTGATCAATAAAAGGAATAATTTCCAAATGTTAAAACCAATGAATAGACAATTTTCCCATTAGTAAATCACTATTGATTTTTATGAAAAAGCCAAAGTTCTCTTTATTATTCCTTCTTCAATAAAGTGTTATGAAGAAGGCAAAAAAAATTGTACACCCAATGTACAAGGGTCCTCATCTGATGGGTCAATCCTTGACTGGATTTAGTGTTTTAAGTGCTTAAATAGCCTTCTGAAATGAACTTGATCTTTCCTTTCCCTGTGCTTTCCCTCTTCACCCATAGAGTTTGGCTTCATCTGAGAAGCTTTCTTTTCTTTTCCCATTCATGTGTCTTTTCTTGTTCATAGAAAAGGAGTGGGATCAAAAGGCCAGGATTTAACATGAAAATTGGCTGCAGCCTTTTGTCCAGTTGAAATAGTAAACAAAACTTTTTATTGTGGGGCTCTTTAAGCCAGAAGACTGCTCAGCTTGCTTGATTCTGGACCAAAGGATCATGGGCCCACCAGGTGGTCTAGATCGCATGGTAGTAGTGTTCTACTGTGAGATTCAGGGCCAAATCTCCACTGAATAATAAAGGATCTCTGTATTTTCAGTGCCTCTTATGTATGATACCTTCCTTGGAAATGTGATCGGGTGTTGGGGACCACTTTGTGTGGTACCAGGAATTGTACCCCATGCAAGCCAGGCCTTGAAAAAGGGCCTGTAAGTCTCGACCAGAAAACTGGGAGTGCTGGGAGGCAGACTTAATCCAATGCTAACACCGAGGGTTCCCGTGGGAATCTGGCCTAAAGAATGCATTGTATCCACTGGAGCTTGCTTCGCTTTGCACTGCCCTGATAAGAAAAAACCAGATGTTTAAGCTCCAAACAGAAGGAGTGAATTCCTGAATTCAGGAGTCATACTTTAAAGACCATGTGACCTCAGCATGGCTTATAGACCCTGACCTCAGGCAAACCTCTGTATTCTTTCAATTGTTATCTATAATCTCTATCTGTTTTCTGTAAATATAGCCTTTAGGCATTGATTGATATGCTTAGCATGCTTGCTGTATACTGCTGTCCATATTGGTTCTCAATATAAGCCACTTCAGAGAAGGGCTCGGGGCATTCTCCATTAGAGGGAATCACTTTCCCCTTTTCCTAACAGCACTTGGTATCTGGAATGACTCGTTATTTCATCTGCAGCGAATCAGAGGACTCCACTGGACGGGGTCCACCACAATAGGGAAACTCTTGCTGGGCTAGGTAGGATTGAAATAATTCTGGGTCCTGGGCCCAGCACTGGAACACCACTCCTAACAGGATGTAAGTAATTTCTGTTTACCAACAAGTATTGACAGGAATAGTGATAAGGATTATCTTCTACTGGGCCAGAGAGGTTAGAATGGAGGCCTCTTATGAAGTTTCTACAGAGTATTCCATTTATATAAGAACTGTCTTTCGTATTATCTTCATATATCACAGACATTAGTAAAATTAAGGTTGTAAAATGGAGCGAGGAATAAAAATTTAAATACTGCAAACATATGTATTTTAAAATGTATTTTGTTGTCTGAATGTTTTACAAACCAAATTACAAGTGAATTCTATGTGTCAAGGAAGTCTGAGAAGGTAAATATCAGGCAAATATGAGGTGTATATCAAAATTATTTTGTCACAAGCATAGCACCCTAATGTTCACACCAGCAAAGAATATATTAGTTTCCTTCCTGTGATTTTTCCATTCTTCCTTTTTCCCATGTAAAAAGCAGCCATAATAACTGCATGATTCTTAGAGTAATTTTATTGGAGTTTTCTAACTTTTACTATTGTTATCTTTAGCTTCCTTTTGAGCCTGTTTACATTTTTTTATGCACAATTTTATTTTTTCTTATTGAATTTATTAGGGCGACATTGGTTAATAAAATTATATAGGTTTCAAGTATACAATTTTATAATACATCATCTGTATACTGTATTGTGTATTCACCACCCCAAGTCAAGTCTCCTTCCATCACCATTTATCCCTTTTTACCCTCTTTAACTGCCCCCACCTCCCTTCTCCTCTGGTAATCAGCATACTGTTGTCTATCTCCAAGGGTTTTTTGGTTTTTTGTTTTTTGTTTTTTGCTTAATCCTTTGCCTTTTTCACTCAGCCTCCCAACAACCCTCCCCTCTGACAGCTGTCAGTCTGTTTTTTGTCTATAAGTCTGTTTCTATTTTGGTTTTTGTTCATTAGATTCCACATAGGAGTGAAATCTTACCTAATTCAACAGCATGGATGGACTTGCAGAATATTATGCTAAGTGAAATAAGCCAGTCAGAGAAAGACAAATACCATATGTACCTGTTTACATTTTATAGAGGCATCATGCTATCAAAATCTCCAGACAGGGACAATGCATGTTTGCCTGTCCTCCTCCAGTAATGCTAATGGAATCTGAGTACTTTTTGTTAACTCTTGGGAAATGTGGATCAATGATTTACAACTCCTTTGTAAATAAGTTACCCAAATGAGTTGAAACCCTCTCAAAGAGTGCCATGCAAGATGGAGGGCTGTGGATCTCAGGAACGTCTTGTAGGCTTTGTGTACTCAGGATGAGTTGCAAAACATCATAAAAATGGGGAAAAAGGAAAAAATTATGGCACCCAAACTTGCAGCCTATACCCTTGATTCCTCTAGTGTGAAGCTGTACAATATAATGGTTTTCTGTCTTTATGGAAAGTGGTGTTTAATTTGAACTTAATAAATAATACAACAAATAGATGTATCAAAGAAACTACAGGTATACATGCACATATATAAGCACATAGAGGGTCCCTCAGAAATAACTCCTGCTTGAGTGTTGTTGGTAGGGTAATAATGTGGATGTAATAATTTATCATTTTAATTTGAACATTTCACCTAAAATATCATATGGTGTGTTTGAGTGTGATATTGTTATGTTACAGGATTACATGCATATGATTTTATAATAAAAAGGGCATTATTTGTGCAGGACCCATTATATTATACACACTCAATATAATATATGCATGTGTTCATTCTTTCTTGGAGTGTTTTTCAAAATCCAATATATTTTCAAGTAGGAGTCAGCAAACTTTTTCTGTACAGGACCAGATAGGAAGTATTTTAGGCTTTGTGGGCCACATATAGTTACAATTACTCAACTCTTTCGTTGTAGCTCTAAAACAGCCACAGATAACACATAAACAAGGAGGAATGGTCGTCGTGTTCTAAGCAAACTTAATTTATAGATTCTGAAATCAGAATTTCATACAATTTTCATGTCACAAAATATTGAAAAAATAAATTAAAATAAAAAAAATTTACTGACATAATAAAGAGAATTTCAACTAAAAAAAATATTATTCTTCTTGATAAGTTTTTCGCCTATGCAAATATGTGAAAATCATTGTTAGTTCATGCACTATACAAAAACAAGTGGCAGGATGTATTTGGTCTATAGGGGATAGTTTGCTGACCTTTGCTTTAGAGGGTCATCATCCATAGGATGAAATAAAATTTGATGCTATCTAAAAAATAAAAATATTTTAGGTTTGTGAACCATCTCCTAAATACAAGTCATCCATCCTACTATTTTGAAGTGTTAAAATAATCACTAGGTGGCCCTGTCCTCTTTGTTTCCTCCATAGTTGTAATAGCATTTCACGCATCCTCTGCCATCTGTTCAGCACTAGATGGCACCCAAAACTGACAATGTGCTTTTATATTTTTATCTCTTGAAGTTACTATTCCTAAATATAAAAATTATTTATTTTCCATGTATAGCAGGAAATACATGGTCAATCTCTGTTCTTATTACCAGAATGCTAAATAATTGCTTTAATGTCAGCTTAGAAAGTGGAACTTACTTATATATCTTATAAAAAGGTGCACTTTATATGGTAATAGATTAAAATAATGCATTTGGCCAGTAGAAGCTACCGTTAGGAACTAAAGAAAATTCACATGACACATTAAAGTAGTTCCCCATTATGTAATTCTAAATAATATTTTGTAAAATATGTAGACATGAAGTAATTTAGGGATTTAAAACTGAAGTTAACCTCACTGTTTCTGTATTTATAGTGAACTAAATCTTCTACATATGAAATGCAAATAATGTATTTATATACCCTCAGTGAAGTAGAATCAATCTTACAAGCCATCTTGACTTTGTATGCTAAAATTTACTTCAAAATATTATTATTAGCACTGTTAATTGGAAACACCTAATTCTATTACTGTAGAGGCAGGATTGATTTCTTATAATAGCTTGTTAACTTTCAAAATGCAAAATTGTAAGTATAGGCCGCTTCGAGTAGACCAGATTTTACTAAATTGAAACAGATTGAGTTCATTCTCAGTAACTTGCCAGAACGGCAAACTTTCAAAATTTACAAGTTAAATAAAAGTGCTGGAGTAATCTGTAGATAAATAAATCACTGGTGCATTTACAAATGAAATGTTTTTACTGTGGAGAAAGGAAAGCTTCTTCAATAAAGGGTGCTGGGAAAGTTGGAAAGCCACATGCAAAGGAATGAAACTAGACTGCTATTTGACACCATACACAAAATTGATTAAATACTTAAACATAAGACCTGAAAAAACAAAATATATAGGAGAAAACATAGGTGCTAAATGCATGGCCCTTCGCCTCAGAGAGGCTTTTGTGAATTTGACCCCAAAGACACAGGGAAGAATACCAAAAATAAATGAATGGGACTATATCAAACTAAAAAGCTTCTGTACAGCAAAAGAAACTGCCAAGAAATCAAAACGGCAACCAACTGAATGGGAGAAGATATCTACAAATAATACCAAAAATAAGGGGCTAATATCCAAAATATATAAAGAAGTCATACAACTCAAAGAAGAAAAATCCAATTAAAAAAGCAGGCAGAGGATGTGAACAGACACTTCTCCCAAGAAGACACACAAAGAGCCAGGAGATAAAAGGTACTCAACTTCATGAGCTATAAGGGAAAAGCAAATCAAAACCATGATGGGATACCATCTCCCATCTGTCAGAATGGCTATTATAAATAAGAAAAGTTCTAATAAGTGTTGGGGAGGATGTGGATCAAGAAGAACGGTCGTTCAAATCTGATGGAAATGTAAACTGGTACAGCCACTACAGAAAACAGGATGGAGATTCCTCAAAGAATTAAGAATAGAGCTACCATATGACCCACCATTCACTCTTCTGAGTATCTACCTAAAAAATCTGAAAATATTTTTTTCTTAAAGTTATATGCACCCTTATGTTCATCGCATTCATAGTAGCCAAGACGTGGAAACAACTTGTGTCTTTTGATGGATGATGGCATAAGGAAGATGTGGTACATATATATAATGGAATACTACTCAGCTCTAAGAAAGAATGAAAGACTACCATTTGCAACAACGTGGATGGACCTCGAGAATATCATGCTAAGTGAAATAAATAAGACAGAAAAGGACAAGAACCAAATGATTTCACTCATGTGGGATATAAAGCAACAAATAAATAAAACAAAGAAACTCATAGATAGAGGTAACAGTATGGTTGTTAAAAGAGGGGTAATGCAGAGAGGGGTGGATGAAGAGAGTAAGGAGGGTCAAATACGTGGTGATGGAAGGAGGCTCAACTTCGGGTGCTGAGCAAACAATGCAGTATACAAATGATGTTTTATAGAATTGTACACTAGAAACTTATTTAATGATATTGAACAACGTCACCCCAATACATTTAATTAAAAATGAAATGTTTTTGAAATAGTTGGCTTTATTTCAGGTTGGCTCATTTTGCCTTCTTTACCACCATCTTAATTTAGATCTCCCTCAAGCTGGAGAATAGATGAGGGAATCCAATTCTGTCATTTTATTTTACTGCCAAATCCATACTCTAAATTCTTTTGTACATGCGGTTTTTCAAATGTCATGAGATTAGAAGGCTGTTTGTTTTTACCCATTTTTAAGTGTTTTAGCATATTAGGAATGAATTGCATTATGTGTGTGCATACCCGCTGCATCTCCAAGAGAAAGAATATTAAAAATAGATCATCAATCAACAGGTTTAAAATCTAATAAAAATGTTTTCAATATGATACAATTTATTGCAGCAGGGTTGAGCAAAGCATATGTAGTTATCTTTCTTTCTTTATTCATTTTCATATGAAAAATGAGTTTTCCTTTGAACTCTTTTTATTCATGTGTACATTAAATCAAGAAACTGCATGATACATACATTCTGGAACTAATAGAATGCTGTTATCAACTCAAAACAATGTCTATTTATTGTCATAACTATGTATCAACAGAGTAATAAAGGTTATATATTATTCTTGAAGTAACATCTCTAATGATGTTAGCTTTGTTTTGCATTGAACATAATTTCATCTCTCCTTGTCATCCTTTAACTAAACTGTGTTCCTTTGAATAGAAGATCTGAACACATTATTTTGATCAGTCGAAGACATTTTGTTCCACTAAGGACACAAACTCTGCTCTTTCTCAGAGATTTTCAATGGGTTTTTGGGAGGTATATATTGAAAACAAAAACCAGGAAGTATGTCTGTGCTTTAAATTTCATTTTTTTATTTTATTTATATTCCTCTATTTGAAATTCACATTTAAGCTGCCTCTGCACAGCATTAAGTAGGAAATGTAGTTGACAATTATCTAGTAGATTTAGATTAATACGTCTAAAAATAAAATTGAGATCGCAATGATTACACTATTTTCAAACAAGTTCTGTCAGTATGATTAAACTAGTTTTTTATTTACATGCAATTGACAAACCAACACTATGAAGAAATTCAATGTGCTTTCCTCTCTGTTCTTACATCTGGTGTACTAAGCACAGTTGTAAGTAAAGTAGCATAAATCTATGGATGGCTATCAGTATAAGTTTACGTTCCACTACTGAATTTTCTCTTTAGTTCTAATAGTTCTCAGTTTATTGCCTTGAATTGTTTCATAAATGATATTATCTGTGAATAATATTTTTTCATATTCTTTAACTTTCACATTCATACTTCATATTTTTTTCTCATTTTGCTGCAAAGGGTGATACTTTTAGCGCAACGTTATTATAAGAGTTGATGATTTTATTCCTGCTTTTACTGTAAATTACTCTAAAACTTTGCATCTTATATACTATACATATATTTGTTATAGGTGTCTGATAGATATACTTATGAAAGTTAACTTTGCCAAAAATATTTATCATGGTTTTTGCATATTATTAAATGGTATATTGACATGTATTATTAATGAAATGTTTCTCTCATTTAATTTGTGATTTTAGTGAATTTATTACATTAATAATTTTTCTAATGTGGTGCTATTCCTGCAATCTTGAGATTCGGCCTTGGTTGTGACATAATTTTTATAATAAACTGTTGATTGTGGTTTGCTGATAATTGATTTAGGAGTTTTGCTTCTATGTTCATAGGTATGATTAACCAAAAAGTTTATTTTCTTGTGATTTTCTGTCTTGAGTGTCACAATCATTACTAACCTCAAAAAAAAATCAGTTGCTTCTCATTTTCTTTTCTATGTTCTGGAACAGTTTGTATATAATTGGCATTAGCTGGGGTTTTTTTGGTATGTTTGTTTTTTAAGGTTTAGTAGAACCCACCTATAAGTCCATTTGGGTCTGATGTCTTTTTGTTGAAGAAATTTAACTACTCTCTCATTTATTATACAGTCTTCTTTTTTGTTGAACATCTTGTTAATTTATACTTCCTAAGAACATTTTCCATATCACCTACGTTTGTATGTTTATCCCTATAAATTGTTCATAACATTATATGGTTCTTAGATTTTAAAAATCATGCTTTCATTTTCACTAATGATGCTGTTTATTCTCACCCTTTTCCTTCAAAAAACAAAATATTTCACAGAATGTCCCATGTTTCATTTTTCTTGCCAAAAAAGAGAAATTTCTAATTTGTTGGTCAATTTTGTGTGGGTTTATAAAATTTTTTAAAGATTTTACTTATTTACTTTTAGAGAAGGGAGAAGGGAGGGAGAAAGAGAGGGAGAAAAACAGCAATGTGTGACAGATACATTGATCAGTTGTCTATTGCATGTCCCCAACTGGGAACCTGGCCCTGACTGGGAATTGAACCAGCAACCCTTCAGCTTGCAGACTGGCACTCAATCCACTGAGCCACACCAACCAGGGCTGTATTTTTAATTATGTTAATTATTATTGTCCTTATTCTATTTTGGGTGCTTTATTTTTCTTGATTCTTTTCCATCTTGAGTTGAAATAGTAATTCTTTTTTTTAGACTTCCTAGTTTTCTAGTAAATGTTGTTACTATGTATCTCCCTTTCATTACTGCTTTAGATGCAAAATTTGGGTTTGAAATATAGTCATTTTATTTTTCTTTTAGAAAAATTTTGTGGTTTCCACTTTTACCAACAAGTTATTCAGAATATAAACCTAATTTTTTTTAGATATTTTGATTAGTGTTTTACATATATTACCTTTTTGTCATTGATTTTTCCAATTTTATTTTGCCATTTTGTTTTGTGACTTTTTGTGTGGTAGTTTTAAGAAATTTGTAATTTTTTTGTACTTTTATTTATAGTTTTGTAATACTGTATGAGTGCTTGAAAATAAATTTTATTCCCCTTGCCCTGGGTTCATTCATACTAGATGTATTAACTTAAGGCTGGTATTGGATTATTTGCATCCTTAACTCAGTTAGTTCTTTGAACTTATGGCTTCTGTGAGACATGTTTTACCTTTTCAAGATTTCAGTTTCTTCTTATAGTTCTAGTAAACTCGACCTGATTCAACTTCGAATGAAAGGTTTCACTGAGAGCTGCTTCGGCCAACATGGAGTGCACCAAATCATATATAATCTTAGTACAAATATAGTTACTATTTTTCTAGCCTTCTTGAAACTGTTAAGACATTAATTGTTACTCTTCTCATCTCTCCACTTGCCCATGAACTTGCTTAAGTTAGATATTCTGTCATAATTATCAATGTTTGTTTTGCCCTGAGAGTGCCAGGAACCTCAACTACTCAGCCTCTCAGAGGTTCCATCAATGTAAAGTATTTCTCAGACTCAGATTGGGACCACCTATCAATATTTTAGTCCTCTGCATTGTGCATCCTATATATTTTGGTAGTTGTATTTTCATTTTTGACTCATTCATTGTTCAGGACTGTGTTGATAATTTCCACGTATATGTGAAATGCCCAGCATTCCTCCTATTTCCTGGATCTGTTTCCAGGTCTATAGCAGGGACCATGGCCAGTGAGTAAGCTGCCTGGGTGTAGTCCTGTCATCTTAAAATTGCTCTCCTCCTTCGAGGACTGCAGTGAGGTTTCACAACCTTCTGTCTGGATCCCACAGCTCTCACAAAGGCACTTTTGCCCAAGGATGCCAAATTATTGTCGTTGAGGGAGGGATATGAAAGAGGAATATCTTGTTTGACCATCTTGGAAATCAATCCCTTTCATGTTATATTCTAAACCCTCACAGGCTTCCCTTACTTTTCACATTTCCATTATCACTTACCTCCCCAAATCAAGGAATCTCTTTTTTTCTACTTATGATAATGTCTCATAACTATATTACCTATGAACAGAATTATTCCCATTCCTCTGATCCTAGATGTTTGAAATTTAAAAACCAAAATTTGACAATTTTTATGCCCCCTCCTTTCCATTTCTGCTGAGTCATATGCAATGGCTATTTTACTGAATACGTGATAATCAAGGGCAGAAAAAATATTTAGAAGAGGGTAAATTTGTTTAGTTATTCCTAAATAGCATCTTTCCACATTCCTGTGCTGATTGCACTGCCATTTCTTTTTCATGACCTGCTGTTCCCTTCATTCCTTTCCTCTGCAAAATCAGGCACTTTCAAGAATGAAACAATTTTTGGTTGTTAGAAAGATAAAGAAAATGTACCATTTTATTACTGAGCAGAAGCAATTGTAAAATGGAATTTTTAATTTTAGAGCTATTTAGAAAAGAGGTCGCATAAATGATTTTGTAGAGATCTATGGAGAAATGAGACCCCAGAAAATTTGAACTGACAGCCATGGAAAGGAGACATGTGGGAGTAAGTTTTAATTGTGTGTTTAATTGACCTTGAAGGAAAATGAGTCTCATATTTGGTACTGAGTACAATTACATAAAGATTCAAATATGCTATTATCCAAAAAAGTTACCCAGGCTATTTTATATATTATTATAATCACATAATATCTACACTCTGAATTCTTTTGACAGTGCTAAGACAACCACCATCCTGCTTTAGAGGAAAAAATGTGGAAAGTAGTGGGAGATAAAATAAAGCATATTTTCCAGGAGTATTTTTAGTAATTTATTTTCACATCAATATGAATGGTCAGATTTATAGTTAAGAGAGACAGAATGTATCATTTAAGTTGGATTATTGAAAGCACATACTTTATTGTAGTTTTTTGTTGGAAAAGATTATATGTAGGTCCATAAAACATTAGTATTATAAAAGTGTTATATCTTAAAATGTTTATTAACTTTCAAATAATCCCAGACTGAACAAATTCCAAAGTATACTATTATTTGTGAAGAATAAAATAGTTATTTAATTACATATACACACAGAGACTGTCAATGTGTTATGGTTATTCTGACAAAAATAAATTTTGAATTTTTATATATTAATGGAGTATTGAATTTTATATGTGGAGAGTCTTTCCAAACAAATATTTAAAAAACACTTACTTGTAATTATTTATATATTTGTTATATTTATATGATATATACAAATCCTTAAATAACAATGCAGTTGTAGATTATACAAAATAAAATTGTTTGAATAACAATGTGTGTAGATGATACAACTTGGAGATGGTAACATATCTGTTAATAGTAAAAATTACCATTTTATCTACAATTTAGTTTAAATAAAAAACATGGCATTTATATCTGTTTTATTCTGTTTGAAAATATTTTTTTCATTTTTAACTGCTTGCATTATATTATTAATTCTCATGAAGTATTATAATTTTTATATATTCATAAATGCATATTTAGTTCCCATTTCATTTGTAATAATAAAACTTGGGAATCAGAAAAAACAGCTCTGATATTTCCATACTGTATTTGAAAGCACCGAGGTATTCAGACCTTGGAACTCTTCCACAGAATGTTGGTAGCAGACTAGAATTAAAATCATGTCTCCTGAATCCTTTTTATATGCTTAATGACTTATTAATCCTATTCTTCATATAAATAGTTATTACCATTCCAGGCATGAAATAATAAAGGCCATACATGCTTCTGAAAAAATACTACGACCACATAAACAGCTGTTCCCTTTGACATTGCTCTTTGACATTGGTATCAAAAATAGTATTTTCCAGATCAACAAAGTGAAAAATAACTAAATGATGGAGTTATGTATCCTCCGAGGAACAAATAAACACTGTGGGAAATAAACAGTTTGCTGCTGCCATTCCAATCCTCCCCTGCTCCCATCATTTACTCTAGTGAGTTTAAATGTAGGCTCCCTGGCAACAATATTACAAGGCCCATGAGACCACTAGTTAACTGCAGATTGAGTACATTTCCAGGAAAAAATGCCCCCCTCCCTGACTGGGTTTCCTAGTATCTACATTTATGTTATTTACAGCGCTGTTAAATCAGTAAGTTTTCTACATGTGTTTTCACTTTGGATAGAGCTAAGGGAATTATTATTTTCAAGAATGAAGTTTATTTTTTCTAAGGGCACATGTCCTAGGAGTCCCTTCAGACATCCTTCAGAGGACTAAAAAGATAACAGATATAAATAGAAACACATTGGCTCACATAAAAATAGAATCCAGCTGAGGTCCTATCTATAAGGGGAAACAGAAGATTTAAAAAAGCTTTAAGGTAAGACATAATCACTGTGTAATGTAAGAGAAAGCAAAGGTATTTTCTCAAACCCAGAAAACAGACCAGTCTGACAGACACTTGTCATGATTAGCAGTGATTTGGGGTGAAAATAAGGAGTTCTCTGGGCATGTGAGAACTGTGAATTATTAAGACTGCATGCAGATCAGCTATTTATAAATACATTTCCATTTACAAATGTGCTTGCTGCAGTGATGACTCTCAGAATATGAGCCGCAAAACATCTGGCAATGCTTAATGCCACAGACTATCTGCCTCCAATTTAGGCTGCACTGAAGGAAATAGTGTCCGGTTCACAGGAGGGGAGAGTCCCAATGTAGTGTTCAGAAAGCACCTCTCTGAATTCATGCTAGGTGTAGCCTCAGGGAAGTAACGCAGAGTTATGACGTAAGGAATGGTAACAGCATTCTTCAAATTTTTCAGGCAAGTGTAAAGAACATTCTAGGGAACACCAGTAATGGTCTTCTAAAAAATCTTAGAGCTCTTATGAAGAAAATAAGAAAATAATTTGCTTTAGATGATTCTGATTTACCAGGAAGTAATAAAGATTTTAACTTATAAGGTGTATGGTCTAATGTCACCACAACTCCATACCTACATTACAAACTCTGGGCTGACATGGTAGATAATCAAGGTCCCATTTGTCTATAGATTTTTGGATAAAATTTGTGGACAATTTTTCAGGTCCCCAGGCACTAGAAATACAATGTTGCACAAAAGAGGGAGAAGACATAAAGCCTGTCTTCTTTATACTGGGGAGAACATTGCTCCCCTTGATGTAGGGAAGAGTAAAGGCATAAGCCCCTCTTCCTAGCATGGAGTCAGAGCAGGGAGAGGACAGAGAGCTGTGCAGGCCCCAGTAGCACCATACTGAAGAGCTTGCCAGCCAATCTCCTGAGAACTTATTTCATTCATTGTTTTAGCATCAACAAGGAAGAAGACACTGAACATGAAACAGGAAGGTAGTGGGCTAGAAACTTTGAGTACAAAGAACATGAAATACTTACGGGAGGTATAACTTCTGGAATGATGGAATAAGGAGCATGGCAGACCCTGTGCCTAGCAAGACAAAGACCAGTAAAAATTACAAAACAAAAACATATTTTAAAGTCTCTGTAAATTTTCCTAAAACTGGTGAGAGTCTGCGGCATCTGAGCCGCTACCTGGTCCTTTTGCCACAAATTTCCAGTTCTACCCCCAGGCAAGTGCTGCAAAGAATATGGTGGATCCCTCTCACCCCAGCTTCCAGTCTGGAGCTATATATATATTTTTTATTACAGGAGAAGCAAGCTGAAGGTTTTTCACACTCTTCTCATTTCCAAAGTTGCAGAACCTCTCTTCTGAGCAACCAGAAAAGAGGACTGGTCTCCTCATACCAAATCCCACCTGTATGGTGAAAGCTCTACCTCAGATGCTGCAGGCCAAGAATACTACCCCCAATTGTCTGAGTCCCATCTCACTAGTAGAGTGGAGGTTTCATGCCTGGAGGACAAGCTGAGAAGAGCAGGGATGATAATTCAGTCCCCCAATGCGCATTCTTAGAACGAAGTTGGTACAACTTAGGATGAAGCTGATGGTGAAGTTGGCCTCACCATCAGCTCCAGTGCAGTAGCACAGGGCTTCTTCCCAGGAGTAAAGGCAAGCTGGATGGGCCAAGAACTCCTCAGCTCTAACTGAGGGGATGGGTTGGCATGATTTGGAACAGTGAGCAGAGAATTCATATCTCAAGGTGTTGTTGAAAACAACAGAGACCTTGGTGGACTGAAGATGGTTGTTCTGATGTAAGCAAATTGGCAGAACAGCCAGAAGTCTAATAGTGAGGGCCAGGGACTGAGCCATGAAGAGCCCTCCTAGGGTCACAGTCAGCCCTAAAGTTTGTGAATGTTGTGCATATAGATCGTGCTGTACCCATTCAGAAGCCATCAGAGCAAGACATGAGGCAGAGCCATATGCAGATCCACTAATACAGGGCAAAAGTGTTACTGGCATAAGGGACTTAAACAAAACTTCTGACAAAACACTGACTTTTCAATTAGCTACTCTAACTCAGGCATGACTCCTAAGCAGAAATGCTTAAAAATAATACCGCAGTCATCCCTGGCAGTCTGGAAGACTGTACATATGCCCAAGGTTGAACTCTATCTAGAGTTATCAGAGAGGGGACATTCAAGCTACTAGTGTCTGGCTGAAAGTAGGAACAAAAAAATGTTAATTTCTTGAATTCAGATAGCAGCCTCCAAGCCATATAAACATCCTATGGTAAAGAGTAAAAATCTAACTGGCTAAGAGGGCTTAAGCACAACCTTTGAGCAATAGGTGCCTTATAACAACACAAGGGAACTCTAGATAGACAGACTGAAAGATAAAAACAAGGGAACAATAACTCAGAGCTTACACACCGATGGGAAAATAGACTTGGCAGAAATAGATGAGCCAAGTTATTAAATAAACAAATAAGCAAAAAACAACAGCGATAGTTACCTCCAGAGAGAGATCAGTATCCAGAGCTCCTACAATAAATTCTAAAACTTCCAGTTTTCAATAAAAAATTATGAGACATAAAAGAAACAGGAGAGTGTGACCCATACAGAGGGGAAAATGCTGGCAATAGAAACTGCCTATAAAGGGTCCGTAATGGTGGATTAATTAGATAAAAACTTTAAAGCATCTATGTAAGTACGTTTAAAAACTAAAGAAACCTATATTTAAAGAATTAAAAGAAGGCATGATGATAGCATTTCATTTAATAAAGAATATAACTAAAGATATCGAAGTTATTAGAAACAACAAGTAGAAAACCTGGAGTTGAAAAGCATAATAGTTGACCTTAAAATTCAAAAGGGGGGCACTAGCAGTAGCATGGGATGGCAAAGAAAGAATCAGTGAACTAAAATATAGATTGATGGAGATTATACAATCTGAAGAACATATAAAAAGAATGAAAAAAATTAAAAGGAAAAGGAGAGAAAATGACAGAAAAAAATCTGAAGAATAAGAATTAGGGGAAAAAAAATCAGTGTACAAATCCAAGAAGCACAACAAACTCCAAGAACTATGATGCAAAGAGGCACATCATAGTTAAAATGTTGAAAGTCAAAGAGAGACTTTGGAACGGAGCCAGAGGAAAATAAATGAGTCATCACAGTTGAGGGAATCCCACAAGATTAACAAATGGGATCTTATCAGCAGAAAGGCAGGCTAGGAGGGCCTGAAGCTCATCTTCACAACTAAAACAATAAAAGCAATCAATAAACAATAACATACTGATGAAATTAGCTCTGAGAGAGTTCCAGATTGAAAGGACGCTGCAGGAAACCCGTAGAACACAAAATATTCAGGGTCACATCATTGAAAAGTGGAGGAAGCCTTTTCCGTGCATTAACTCATTCCTCTTTCTGACAGAACTCAGCATCAAGAGGAATAACTCAGTGGCAACCATACACCACGTGGGAAAAAGAAAGTGAGAGGACTCCAGTGACCCTTGCCACCACTGCAAACACCTGCAGTTTTGCCACTAAGAACCTCTGTAGTCTTCACTGATGTTGAGACCAGAAGACAGAAGAGGTTGGAGTCTGCATTGCCATGATCCTCCACCCCTAAAAAGTCACTGCTGTGCTCCACCCAGAGAGGGAGCCACCACCTCTGTGTCCCCTGGAGAGGGAACTACTGCTGCCAGCATCTTCATCAGAGAAAGAGCTACCGCTGTGCGCTGCCACCTGCAAAGGGTCAGAGCTGCCACTGTACTCCTTGCCCTGGAGTTGGAGCCAGAGCTGTGCAATAATGGCACCTCCATTCCTACTCTGCCTCAGAGCCAGAGCCTTTGCTAAGTGCCACCCTCCCTGATAATGAGCTCATCCTTACCAGAGAAAGAACCTCTGCTATGTGTTGTAGGAGGAAGACAATAATAAAAGATAGAGCAGCAAGTCAAATAGGGAATTCAGGAATAACACAAAAAATCAACAAAATTAAGAGTTTTTAAAAAATAAGCAGAACTGACAAGCGTTTAGCTAGACTAAGAAAAAAAGAAAACTCAAATTACTAAAATTAGAAATGATATAGAAATCATTACAACATGCTCCAGTAATAGAAATGATCATATGGGAATATTACAAATAATTATATGCCAACAAACTGTAAAATATAGAAGAAATAGATAACTTTCTAGAAAAATACAACATACCAAATCTAAAAAATCAAGCAGAAACAGAAAGCCTTAAAAGACCTATAACCAATAAGACTACTAAATCAGTAATCAAAACTCACCAAAAATAAAAAAAGTTTGGACCAGATGGCTTCACAGGAGAATTCTACCAAACTTTTAAAGTAGAATTAATAATAATCCTTCTTAGACCTTTCCAAAAAATGTTAGAAGGGTCACCAAACTAATTTTGTGTGTCCAGCATTATGCTGATACCAAAGCCAGACAAAGACACCTCAAATAAAAAAGTACAGGCCAATATTCTTGATGACATAGATGCAAAATTTTTCAATAAAATACTAGCAATTCAATAGCCCATTAAAAGGGATAATACACTATGACCCAGTGGGATTTATCCCTGGGATAAAAGGATGGTTCGGCATATGCAAATGCAATAAACCACATTATCATCACAATAGATGTAGCAAAAGCATTTGACACAGTTCAACATCCATCCATGATTAAAACTTTCAACAAAATAGGTACAGAGGGGACTTACTTCAATACAATAAAGGCCATATATGAAAAGCACAGAGCTAATACAATAATCAATGGAGGAAACCTCAAAGCTTTCCTTTCAAGATCTGGTACAAGGCAAGGATGCCTACTATTACCATTTCTATTCAACATAGTAGTAGTGGAAGTCCTAGCCAGAGTAATTAGGTAAGAAGACGATATAAAAAGCTTCTAAACTGCAAAGGAGGAAGTGAAATGATCTGTGTTTGCTGACAACATAAGTATATATGTAGAAAACCCTAAGGAAGTGACAAAAGAATGTTAGAACTAATAAATGAATTCAGTAAAGTTGCAGAAAACAAAATTCAATCATGTTTCTATAAACTCAGAATGAACTATCTAAAAAGGAAATTAAGGAAACAATCCCATTCACAAGACCAATAAAATAATAAAATAAATAAAAATAAACTTAATTAAAAATGTTAAAGGCTTTTACACTGAAAATTATAAAACTTTGATGAAGGAAATTAAAGAAGACACATAAATGGAAAGGTATCCTGTGTTCGTGGACTGGAAGACTTAATATTGTTAAAATGTCCATATTACCCAAAGTAATTTACAGATTCAATGCTATTTTCATCCCAATCTTAATGCACTTTCACACAAAAATAGAAAAGCAATCCTAATATTCATATGGAACCACAAAAGACCCCAAGTAGCTGAATCAACCTTGAGCTAGAAAAACAAAGATAGAGGTATCACATTTCCTGATTTCAAAATATGTTACAATGCTACAGTGTGATACTAGCATAAAGACACACATACAGCAGTGGGCAAAAGTAGGTTGACAATAATAATAATAAATACAATAATAATGCTATTATAGAAAAGAGTATGGAGTATCTTCAAAAAATTATAACTACAACTACTATATGATCCAGCAATTCCACTTCTGAGTATATATGCAAAGGAAAAAAAAATCAGTACCTTGAAGAGATATGTGCACTCCCATGTTCACTGCAGTATTATCCACAATAGCCAAAATACCAACATGAGTGTACATTGACAGATTAATGGGTAAAAAAATGTGATATAGGGATATATATATCTATAGATATAGATATAGATATATAAAATGTGTCATTTATGTATGATCTTTAAAAGTGTTTCTTAATTCCTATACCTTCTACATAAGATAGGAAGACAAGAGGAGGTTAAAGTCAGAAAAATGCCCTTCCCCCAGGTGGGATAAGGCTCTGGTCAAATCTTTTGCCTTGAGGAGTAGTCCTTTCTCATAAGGAATGCTCTGGGACTATTTTACAATGGTTACTTTTCTCCTCCCCTTGCCAGAGTCATGAAAAGATCTTTCTTTAGTTTTCTGTGAGAACTTGGTGGGATTCCTGTACATAAGACCCGCGAGAGTAGGGTAGGGGGATAGGGGCTAAGACTGTGGTGCCCAGCCGAGTATGGACTCTCACAGTAGTTCACACTCAGCCTACAGCAATTTTTCAAAATTACAATTTAAGTTTTTCTTCAAGTTTGTGGCTCTAGTGTCTTCTGCTCCAGGAAAGCTATCTCAATTGTTACTCTCCAGATATCAGTGTGGCAGCAGTGTGCACTGTGACCTTAATTCTCTGATGAGTACAACAAAAGGCATTACTTTTCAATTTATTAAGCTGTTTTATAGATATAAGCACAGGAATGATTAAGTCAAGTTCTTTACATGTTAGAGCTGAAAGTGGAAGTCTCCCTCAAAGTATGAATTTGTATTTTGAGTACCTGTCTGGTCATCTCTTCACTTTCACAGATTCACTGAATTCAAAAACTTGTTGAACTTTGGATAATTTTTTTCTAGCAGATGTCATTTAAATGACATGCATTACCTCACCTTTAAAAAAGTAATGTATATTCTGAATTACTGTGTAGTCAAAGTCAGTAAGGCTACAGAGTGTCATAAATGTCTAGATAGAAATTCAACTCTCCTGATCTGTCTAGAGAGAAAGCTAAAATGGGGATGGATGAAAAAGGTAATGGGATGAAGAAGTACAAATTGGTAGTTAGAGAATAGTCATGGGATGTAAAGTACAGCATAGGGAAGAGAGTTGCCAAAGAATGTATATACATGACCCATAGACATGGACAATGCTGTAGGGATTGCCTGAGTGGGAGTGGGGTGTGGGTGGAGGGGGGCAAAAGGAGAAAATTGAGACAACTGTAATAGAATAAACAATAAAATACAATTTAGATTAAAAAAAGATAATCCCCCAAGAAAAAGAAATTCAACTCTTCCATTTGATTAGAATTAGATCTCGATATTCACCAAATAATGGAGAAAAGAAAAATGGTTCTTGCTTCTATAGAGTACTTAGAGCTCCATGAGCCTGTACTAGTGTGCCTGAAAGAAGAACATACTGGTGACCCTTAAGTCACTTGCACTCGTTCTTCTGATGCACTTTGAGTGACAAAAAATAAAATAAAAATTTATAGGTGATATTATTTTGATGTATTAAATCACATTTAAAGGATATATTAGCTCAAAATAAAAGTTATCTATGTCATATGGATTCTTCAGTATTATGACAAAGCATATTTGTGCCCAATGTCACTATGAAATAAATTGTGTCCCCCCAAAGGCCACATGGTGAAGCCCTAACCACCATTGTGACTGCATTTGAAGATAAGGCTTTTAGTAGGTAAAGTTAAATGATGTCATAAAGGTGAGGTCCTAATCTGACATGATTGGTGGCCTTATAAGAGGAGGAAAAGGGAGTGTATGTCCATCACTTTGGGCTCAGCAGCAGGTGACTTGCTGGGCTGGCTAGGGAAGGGCAGTGGCACATATTTCCTGACGGCCACATGGGCCACTCTGTGTAGGGTAAGGGGTGTGTGTAAGGGCCCAGGACCACGGCCCCATGTGCACAGAGCTGAGGACCAAGCTGGGCCTCCCAATGAGGCCCCGCTGGGGCTGCGCAGACTTGCTTCAGGGAGTGCCAAGATGTGGATGCCATTGCCCACTTCAGCTTGTTGGATTCTTCTAGAGCACACAGTGTCAGCTGATTATATCCCCTGCCACCTGACTAGGACACCAAGCACCAGCTTGACGTGGCATAACTCACTCAGTCAGAGGGCACCTGGCAGTCAGCTAGTCAAACTCCTGCAGCTGCCTGGCCCAGAGGTTCCCCCATGGCCAGCCGTACTCTGACCACTGTGGCTGTACCACGTGAATCCCTCACTGGGTGGCCTGATGAGGATGAGACCTGTGGTCCTGTGGAGTCATCAGGATGTCTGCAAGAAGCACTGTCCCCACAACAACCTCATCTATCTGGAGGCCTTCTTCCAGCACACCATCACTTGTTGGGCACTGCTGTAGATGAACACAGAGAAGCTGCAATTCAAGGGCTGGTGCAGGAGGTGCTGTAACATGTGCTGCACTTGCAGGTGAGTGAGAAGGGGTGGAGCCTGCAGCTGCTCTGCCAAGCTTCCTTTGGAAACGTGTCCTAGTTGCTGCCTGAGGCTTGAACCCCAGTCCCCAGTACAATGATGGAAGCCTGTAGCAAAGACAAGGTAGAACTGGCCACATAGCTCTTCTCAGACCCTGGGACCAGGATTGCCACTTCTAGCCACCTCTGGTTATGCACTCTGGGCTATGCTTGGAATTGGACAGTTGGAGGCTGCTTGAATGTGGCCCTTCCTCCCAGGACCTGAGCCCAAGCCCACCTCCTGGTGCTGCTGGCGGCATTTGGGGCAGCCAGTTGGAGTCAGAATGGGGTCTGAATGTTCCTCCAGACTCCCAGGGAGTGTATATTTATATTCCTTTAACCTACATTGATATCCATCCCCCATAACTGGCTGAGTCACATGTCCTCTCGGCATCCTGTCCTCCCCCGCTGCAAGAAGTCTGTCTCTCCACCCACTAGTCCAGTTCCACACCCTCACCCAGCACCTAGAGGACTGCTCACAGAGGTGGGATAAACTGCTGAGGCTCCCTTTGCCGTGTACCAGTTCCCTGCCCCTGTCCAGGCCCAGCAGGCTCAATCCCCCACACAGGTGATAGTCATCAACATCTGCCATGCCAGCACCTTCACTCATTATTTTTGAGACCCTCACCACACCCAAATCTACCCATGGAACTGAGGAGAGGCAGGTCCGAGGGTGCCTAAGCAAAGTGTCACAATAAGGACCCCACACCCAGCACCCAGAACAGGGCTCAGCTGTGCCTCGAACTAGCTTTGGGACAGGAGGTTGGTTGTAGCGGATCCCAAGTGGAATTTGGATAAGTGGCCTGGTGCCACCACCAACCCATATGCTTCCTCATGGGAAGGCTCCTTGTCCTATCTGGCTGCACTGAGTGTCCCTGTCCACTTTGTGCCATGATGTTGTTCTTCCCAGAGGGTCCTTCCCATCTCCGCCCCCCTTGTCCCTCTTTTCTCATGCCCCCCTACTCCAACCCCAAGCTCCTCTCTTGTCTTTCTTGTTTGGTGTTCACTCTTTTACATTCTGATAAAAAAAAAAAAAAACAGAAATAAACCTGGTTCTCAAATGCCCTCCCCCAACAAAAGAAAAGAAGAAGAAGAAAAAAATCAGTATCTCTCTCTCCGTGCACACACTAAGGAAAGGTCATGGGAGGACACAGAGAAAAGGTGGTCACCTGCAACCCAAGGAGAGAGCTCTCACCAGAAACCAGCTTTGTGGCACCCTGATCTTGGATTTTCAGTATCAGGATCTGTGAAAAATAAATTCCTATTGGTTAGGTGACCAGTCTATTTTGTTATGGCAGCCTGTGCTAACACAAGTGTATATGACTTTGAAACCCTGTGCTATTCTAGCTCTGCCTTCAGGCTTTGGTCTCATGTGACAGATACCGTGAGGAGAAAGACCAGATGTTATCCAGGTCATTTGATCACTGTGGATACTTCCCAAATATATCCAAATGATTTTGGTCCAGAAATGACAATCTAGTGCCCAAAAAAAACCAGAATTCACTGAAAAATTAAACTTTTCAATAGAAATTAGCTTCCAATTCATTTTCCCTTCTTTCATTCCAGTTCATATCTTTGCAAGATTGAATTTCTATTTATTATTAACATTAGACATTCAGGAATATTGGGAAAGACTTTGGAAATCATGGAATACTGCATTCTATCTCCAATCCTGACACTGAGGGGCTAAAGTACTTCTGGAACATTGTTCCAATACTTTGAACCTCAGATTGTTTGTCTTAAGATGAAGACTGAAGGCCAATTATCACATACATAGAATAATATAATTGTATGTAATTTGTTTAAATTATATAACATAGATATAAACATATAAATATTGCATATATTTACATTCATGTCATGTAATATCTATTATATAACATAGGACATATATGACTGAATAGTATGTGTGTATGTATATACACATTCTGTTAAGAATGTATCCAATCATGTAATATGAAAAATAGAGACATTTATTGAAGAAGATACAAGAGACAAGAAACATCATACATATGACAATGATGCCTCAGTCCTCTTCCAAGTAGGTACCTTGGAACCCCATGCAGTTCTCCCATTTGCCATCAGCTGCCTCATCGTAGTTCACTGAATCTCATTGATGGTCTGAAATCTCTTCCCTTTCAAAGGTGATTTTAGTTTTAGGAAAAGCCAGAAGTCACAGGGCACCAAATCTGGGCAGTAGGGAGACTGAGTGACCTGGGTGATTTGGCGTTTTGCAAAAAAAACTCTGCACAAGACGTGATACGTGAGCAGATGCATTGTTGTCATGAGGCTGCCAATCACCAGTCGCCCATAGCTGTAGCCTTCTGCATCTTCCCAATAGTTTTTGTGGACGAATGTTCGAGCTTAATGCAAAATTCGATGCAGATTCATTGCTCTACTAATTCAGTCATTTTGAATGTGACAACCACACAGTACACATGCTCACTCAAAGGCATCTATCACCCCCACTGACTAGTACAGTGAAGTTTTCATTGTTCACACATGCACATTCCAGTCTACTCTCCTTGGTTGCCAGGTTACATTGATGTCACACAAACCGTTCTCGCTATATTAACAATGGCTGGATATTTTCTGGGCAGACTTCGTATATTAGATTGACTAATGCCTTCCAAAGTTACTTAATCCCTGAAACCTGTGAATATTAACTTACATGGCAAAAAGAATTTTGCAGATGTAATTAAGTTAAGGATCTTGATATGGGGAGTTTATTCTAGGTCCTAAATGTAATTACAAGTGCTATATAAAAGGGAGCCAGTAGGAAATTTGACTATAGAAGAGAGGAGGTTGTGATGATGGAAGCAGAGATTGGAATGGTGTACACTGAAGATGGGAGCAGGGGCCACAAGCCAAGAAATACAGATGGCCACTAAAAGCTGAAAAGGACAGGGAAATAAATTATACCCTAAAGGCTTCCAGAAGGAACCAGCCCTGCAAACATCTTGACTTGACATTGGTCCAGTGAAACTGATTTCAGAATTCTGACCTCCAAAACTGTAAGAGGGTAAGTGTGTTTTGTTTAAGCCACTAAGTTTGTGGTAATTTGTTACAGAAGCAATAGGAAATTAGTGTGTATGTATATGTATATAACTAATTCTTAAGTATCAGTTCTATACTTCCAAATCTATTTATTTAACCATGTCTGCCATATAATAGATGTTTGTTAAATGTTAGTTCCATACTTTGGCTTTATATCACACAGATGTAACCTTGAAACTGTAGTTATCAGATGGTTTATGCTTGAAGTATAGTGTACTACTTATAAGTTTATGAATATTTTGACAGAGGAATACATAAAATTACCATGGTGGACAACACATATATATTAATATAGTCTTTGGACTTCAATGTACCCAATATTTTCAAAATATCTTCTTTGTTTCTGTGTTTAACACAGGGTTTTTACCAAATTTTGGAGAAAACACTAAAGAGGTTTTCTTTTTATTAATATATTGCTGCAATATAGGCCATATTTATCTTTTTGTATTAAAATTAGAAGTCAGGTTTTCACTTTGAAGTCTAAATGAAAAATACACCAAGCTCTTATGGAAACATAATCAGTACAGTTTATAAATCAAGTTCTTTATGTTTGGTTCACATTAAACCATGACAGGATGTACTACAGTATAATACAAAATGCAAATATTTTAACCTTGGAAGACTAAAATCTGAAGGAAATGTGGCAAGTCATTTTGTGAGATCCAGGTTTGGGCTTTGGATTTAAAACAAGTTGGTTTCAAATCCTCATTCGTCTATTTAGCCTGCTTGTGGCAGGTTAAGAACATTACTTAACCTTCTTGGACCTTGGTTACTCCATCCAAAACTGAGATAATGGCAGCAATTTGTTCTCAAGCGTGTTGTACCGAGCAGTTCCATGTGTCCCCAGCACTGGGCACTGAGCCTTGCCCTTCGCAACCTTAGTGAATAGTACTATTCTAACTACTTAGAAAAGTTTAAAAATTATACTTTATAACCAAATAGTTTATAATCAAGAGTTTTATAGCCAAGCAACTAATTTCAGAATGCCTCTCTTCTGGAAATCATGGAGAAAAAGAAAGAGAAAACTTTAAACTATATTTTCAGTGAAACTAGGAGAGAGAAAACTCATAGACTCTCAGTTGCATGCAACTGACATCAAAGGTGATGTCACCCAGGAAACGAGTGAGGGTGAGAGGGCCAAGGGGGAAGGACAGGATGCACAGAGGGGTTCAAAGGGCAGGAGGATCTCAAGACATCCCAGCAAATAGCTGTTCCCAGATGAGGGGATCCTATCTGAGAGGGGACCACTGTGAGTATAACTTAGATCGAGCACCTCAAGGGCGCTGGGGAAGGAGAGAGAGATGAGGTTCAGAAAGTTTTCAGAGCCCAGAGGCGGCAGAGAGCAGAACATGACCGCAAAAGATGGTTTTTAAGCGTGAATCATGGCGAAACACAGGGCTGTACAGGGGACAATCCAGGGTTGGCGGGAGAAGTTCGCCTGACACGGGCTGGGCTCTAAGGGTCGGAGCAGCGCGGGCTACAGAGACGCCCCTGTTGGAAGACATTCCCTGCAGTCGCAGAGGAGGGAGGTGTGAGCTGTGAAGCCTGGAATGATACCTTAGCACATCCCTGTATCCCCAACACCATCTTCCTACTGGAAGTCTAGGGAAGTGCATCCCCTTTCAACTTCCGTCCCTGCGAGTAACAGGAAAGGAAGAGGAAGCTCCGCCTGCACAGAATGACACTGCAGAATGAAACTGAGTGAGAGCAACATCGGTTCCCATGGATTACAGAAATCCTCATCTGCAAATGCTTTCCAAATGCAGATGAAAATTCTAACTGCATTACAACAAGAACTTAAAAAAAGGAAAATAGAAAACAAATAAAAACAAATGCTTGGAAAAGCAATTATAGTTATGCAGGAACATAGAGCACAAATGTAAGAACTCAAAGAAAAGGTGATCAGAAAACTGGAAGTGATGGCTTAGAAATTTAAGCTCCTTTCCCAGATCATAGATAATAAGTGGGAGAGATGAAATTTTGACACAGAGCTGACTAGTTGAAAACATGTGCTTTTTCCTTCAAATTAAACTAGGAGAGCAAAAAACCACCCCTTCTTGAAAGCTGAAGAATAGGTTACTTACTTAAAATCACATTATTAGTGTAAAAGACTTATTCACATATGGTCTTCCACATTTTTACCTGTGATTTTTGTTTTACTTAAAAATCACTGCTTCAAATTTGTATTTTTTCAGAAAGCACATTGGTGAATACTCACAATGAATTTCTTTAATATATTTGTAACTACCAGATGTCCTATTATAGAATTTTATGAATCTCTTGAGGTTACATATCTTATTCAATTTTCAGCATAATATTGTGTCTTTTGAATTACAGCTCATATACATGAGGTCATCTGCAAGCTTATTCTACTTCCCACCTTCTCTCCCTCCTTGTATTTCATATCTTGTTAATTGAATTACATATAATTTCAGAATATTATGCATATTTTATTCAGATTTCCTTAATGTTCATCTACTATCCTTTCTCTCTTCCATGTTGCATTTAGTTATCATGCCTTATTACATGCTTCTTAGCTGTGACAGTTTTTTACACTTTTTTTTTTGGTAAGAATTTTTATGGGTTTATTTGAGCCAAACTGACAACAATTGTCGAGAAGCAAAAACTCAATGCATTGAGAAAATGCTCCAGAGAACAGTAGTTTTGCATCTTATTTTATACATTACAATCAAAGGAAGAGGCAGAAGGGGGTTACATGAAATCCACTGGTGATAGATTAGGGAGGTGGGTTGGATAAAAAAGAAAATGAATAGACACACACTTCTTTCACATAGGTGGGTACAGGATAGTTAACAGTCAGCAATTAAGATGAAAACATTAACAATGAGGGGATTTGTGGTCCTGCTCTGGTGTGGTGGTTGTGTCCTGAGGGGTCCAGAAAAAAAAGATGGTTATATTGTGAAAACAGAAAAGTAGAGTGTGCCCTCAAACTATAGGTAAATGTTATACTAGATGCAACATGCAGAGAAGTGAGACAGAAGGCAAAACCTGGATTGTGATGGCTCACAGGTTAAAAATGACCCAGAGTGTTTTTCTGAATGAAGGCCTATGAGAAGTCTGACTGCCTCCCATTTACCTGCTTTTCACTTTTGAGAAAAATTCAGCCTTGACTTCCATCCAAGGTTACAGCCTCACCCCATCTCCAATGGCCCATCGTTCAGCAAGACAAACACTGACTCTGAGACTTTCTAGGAATGAGCCTTCCTAGCACCGTGGGACTACATTATCCAACCAAAAAGTTGGTCATCAGTGCATCCTTTGGACTGATTTATTACCAAAAGAGGGAAGTGTGGATGAAAAAGAGGGCATGTACTAAACCTGACAAGCTCATGGGAGGCTTGCATGGTGGCCTTACAAACTCAGAGGTCACAATTAACCACATAGGATGGCCTGAAATTAAGACTTCTAACTAAAATCAGTTTGTGGCAGGTAGTCATGTCCCAGGCCAGTGTCTTCCCTGAAAAAGGTCAACCTTTACCTTAACTGAGCTTATTTAATTGTCTTTTTGCATCTACAGTCATATACCTTTAGAATATCAGAGTATTTTCTCTTTTTTTTTCTTCTTTTTTGATGAACTTGATAGTTTTAATAAATACTGGTCAGGTATTTTGTAGAATGTTCTTCAATTTAGATTTGTCTGATGTTTTTCACATGATTAGCCTTGGGGGATATGAGTTTTTGGAATGAAGACTGCTGAGGGGAATTGACATTCTTATCACATTATATCAAGGGCATATATTTGTCAACATGATTGACTGTGTTGAGGTTGACATTGATCACCCGGCTGATGTAGTGTTTGTCAGGATTCTCCACTGTAAAGTTACTCATTTTCTCCCCTTTTCATTATAGCACTCTGAGGAAGGAAGTCACTATGCACAATCCTCACTTAAAGAGAGGCAGGTATGCTCTACTTCCCTGAGGCTGGAGTATATAAATAAACAATTTGGAATTTTTCTCTATGGGACATTTGTCTCTTTCTCCAATTTGTTTATTTATTCGGTCATTTATTTATCTTGGTATGGACTCATGGATATTTGTTTTATACTTCAGGTTATTATCCAATACTACCTTGATTATTTCGTTGCTCACATTTCCCTCCTTTGGCCATTGAAAACTCCTTCAGTTAGCTCCCATGCCCCTTTGACATGCCTCATCATTGTGGGTTTGGTTTTTTTTTTTACTACTTTCTTGTTTCCTGGCACTCTAAGATGCTCCAGCTTCATCCTGTATATTCCCCACTCTGACACTAGAACCAGCCATTTCTTTAAGGAGCTTTGGTTGCCTTTACTAAAACATGGTATTAGAAGCCAAGATCTAGGATCCAGGTGTGCTCATTGCTACAGAAGTGAAGTTACTTCTGGGCTTTCTCAGCTGACTGGGGAAAGGAAATATATGTGTTTATATTAATCCACACACAACCATTTGTATTTATATTAACCAACCATTTCTATACATAACCATTTGTATTTATAATAACCTAAAAGTAAATTTACACTGACATCTCCAACTCTAACTCCTTACTATATGGATCATTCCAGCTCCCTCCCTTTCTGTATGTGTAAACACCCACTTCAACAAGTGAGAAACCTGGCTCCCAACCATCCACTTGTTTAATTGTTCAATTCTAATATATATACAACTGTATCAGACTTATTAGCACACATATCCCCATATACTGAACCCCTTTTAGCATCAATTTCCCCAAGATAATTCATGTAAAGCCCTTCACATCAAGTCTTGCAAAAGTGATAACAAGAGGAATAATAGCCAGTTTGACCCCTTCAGCTAGTCTTCAGATTTGCTGCCTCAATAGCACAGGTAGTTATGAGGAAAAATACTGAAACTCTCTGTGCTTCAGATTCCTTATTTGTAAAATGGGGATGTTAATTATAGTACTTTATGAGCTGTATTGAGGATTAAAGAGGATAGTCCATAAAATATACAGCAAATGTCTAATGAATGTTAGCTCTTAGGATTATCATTATTATTTTCAAACTATTGACCTAGTCTGGTTTATGCTTTCTTTGAGTCATTTAAGAGCTCATAGAATCTACTGTCTAAAGAAAGGAGACTATACACCATGAAAAAAGGTGACAAATCCTTTGGCAAATGTTTGTTTCAGTTAGAGTAGAGCCTCCCAGCTCTGCTCTTGCTCCAGCTTCTGAGAGTTTGGGGGCCTCCTACTGGGCTCCTGTAGTCCTGCTCATACTAGGCACATACTGCTTCATACCAAGAAATGCAATGAGTCTGCAATCTCCCTTTCCACCCACATGGTGGAGAAAGTGAAATGAGTGGGGTAAACAAATATGCAACATAGCAGCACAAGATAAGTACGGCAGGTTATGTCCTGCTGAATGTGGCATAGAAATGTGTAGTTTCTTGGGTAAACAGCAATTGGGGGATGCCTCATAGGATGCATAAGGGAAAACAGAGTGTTCATCATTTAAATGATAATCACCTTTTCATTGTCTTATTTTCGTACAAGAAAGATAAATTATTTTTAAACAACATCTATTGTCTTACTCTCTGGGCTTTGGCTGGAGCTTTATTGTTGTGGGACAGCATTTACTAAAGTTTCTAAGTTGTTTTCCAAATCTGCTATAGCACCTGTGACAGAATGGGCTACTGTTTGAGCAATATGCATCCCCAAAGTTATTGCTATTCAAATTGAAAGGTGGTTTTTTTCGCTGCTGCAGGCTCAGCCATGTCCAAATAAATCTCAAAAGAAAGGTCATCTAGCTTTCTAACCCATTTCCCAAAGAATCTTTCACCTCCCCTGTCATCAAGCATTATACTTTCCTAATAGGCACTGAAATTGCAAATTCCTTTAGAACAACGTCTATTAATCATACCATTGTGCTCTGTGCCCCAGGAGGCTGATCTCAATGTATTGTATCAGCTGGGCTCCTTTGAGTTCTGGCTTCTGGTTGGGTTTAGGCAAAGTGAGACACCACAGGAGATTAGAGTCTATATTCTCTCAGCTTCCTGTCTCTTGGGTCAGTAATTAACAATGGCTGCTTTTTTTTCCAAAGGACTTCAGTTCCTTCTGGGTAGCCCTTACCTATAAGCTATCGCTTGGAGTTTCAGTGGCTGACTCCCTCCCTTTGCCTCTTTATACCTAGCTGCTATTTGTACTTTGTTGTTACTAGCCTCCTTTCTTTACCAGCCCTTATTAGTTCCCCTATCTCTGCCTTTCACTGAATCTCAATTCCTTCTTTCTGAGCATGGTATTTACTTTATGCCATGAAACTGACTGATACAGCTAGCCCATAATCAGTACTTAATAAATGCTCTTTGCTATTACTGTTTTATATGGACAATGTAGTTAATATGTTCAAATTTGATTTTGTCCAACTTCAAGGTAGAGGTATTTTCATCTCATAGTATTTCCAGCACTGAAAATTTTTTAGTCATTGTCTGCCTTAACAAAACTTAAGTTTAAAGTACACAGTTGTGATGATTATAAGGGCCAACGAATATGGATGTATTTCTAAAAGTTCAAAGCTTGGAACTGAAAAATAGTAAAAAATTTCATCCATATGAACTCTAATTGTGTCAATATTATTTCATTGTAGGATAATTTGTTAAAATTACTTTTGTAGCGCTGACCAGAGTAGCTCAGTTTGTTGGGCATCATTCGAAAAGTGAAGGGTTACTGGTTTGATTCCTGGTCAGGGCACATGCCTGGGTTGTGGGTTCAGTCCCTTGCTGGGGCGCCTATGAAAGGCAACCAATAGATCTCTCTCACATCATGTTTCTCTCCTTCTCTTTCACCCTCCCTTCCCTTCTCTCTAAAAATAAATACGTACATACATACATACAATCTTAAAAAATAAAACTGCTCTTGCTGAGATTATTCATCCAGTTGGCTGAGGTCTGGAATTCTTTGCATTCTCATTTGTTTTATGGACATATTTGCTGTTATATGGCTTTAAGTTTCTAAGACCCATGACTATATGCTTCTCCACTTTATCATCATGACACAGCAGCCTCTTTTTCCTGTTATTTTTTCATGTGCCCAATCTTTACTGATAAATGTGTGATATCCTTTAAAGCAGGGACCACATATCTTATATTTTATATCAGCTATAGTTCTTATCTCAGTATCTAACTCATGGTAGAAGAGTAATAGATATTTATTGAAATTATAAATAAGTGTAGAATGTTATATTTAGGGGATAAGATTATGACTGTTTATAAAATGTTTAGGTGATAATAAAAGATGAGGTGATTCAATAAGGAAGTACTAAACAGTATAGTATAGGGTTCACAAAGAGAATACTTCATGGGAACTAGAATAGTCATATAGTCACTAAACCATCCAAGGACATAAAAAGAAAACCTTGACTGCACCTTTAAGTTTGTAGGAGATCTGACTAAGAAAAGAGCTTCAGGCAGGGAATGTTACAGAGTTGCCTAATGATGATGGTTCTAGCTTAGTCATACTTCACGAAAAGAGTGTGGAGACACATAATGATGATTAAAAAGTTGGGTATTTGACAGGATGTTGGACAGAAGAGGAGAGAAATAGCTGAGCAAGTGCAGGTGGTTAGGGTTTGGAGATTCAAAGAGTCTGCGGATGCGCTCTCAGGCCGGGCTTGATCCCTTAAGTGACTGGCAACCACACAGTATGTGGGGGGGAACAGGGCAGGACTGGGGCGTAACTGTCTTGCCCCTTAATGGGAGGGCTGTGAGGCTGGAGAGGACACGAAAAACTGTAAACCATACGGGCTGCATGGTCTCTTCCAAATGCGTCTCAATGAATAGGAAAGAAGTAATGTTTCTGCGTGTCTTCCCCCTCATTCTGGGCTCCTGGGCCTAAGCGAGGCAGTGGACCAGGTTTGGAGGCTAGAAACTCGGTGGGTAAACTGAGGCAATGCAAGCTAGCCCTTGGGTGCTACTTCTTTAGAAACCCCTGTGTTCTTGTAAATCCCCACAATCACAACTGTTTCTGCACAGAGACTTCTGCAGAGAATGATTTGAAAAGAAAACCAAAAACTTTTATTTGGGGAGAGGCACAGGAAATCTTTCTTGGGCAGATTAATAACTATTTTATGTTAACCTAATGAGTGAAATGTGGCAAGACAGTTGCACAGAGCGGAGTGATGGTGTTAGAATCATGCTATTTTTCCCCGCCCACAAATCCGGTCTTGTGAGTAACGTGAGCCTGACTAAGTGGCAAACACATTCTCTTTCTGGAGAAGACCAAGAGCGTCCCACATCTTGAACAGGGGCACGAGTTGCAGAGCAAGATGTGCCATAGTGAGGGTGGGTGACATTATGAAAATAGAAAATCCCAGTTGCCCTAGTGGGCTTGCCACCCCGGCGAGTGTGACTGCCTCCTCTTTGTCACGCCTCCCATTTGCGTCGCCCTAGTCAAGCTGGGCTCCTGAGTCGGGCCCACGGTGCGTTAGTCCCAAACAGTTGTCAGAACAGGCAGCGCGACCCACCTGCACGCTGCACCTGTGCCTGGCCGATGGGGACCCATAAATGCACCGCGCCGCTGTGTTTTGCAGGTAGCGAGGGCAGACAATGTCGCTATCGCCTAAGGGAAGGGAAGGCAGGCAAACGTGTCACCAAGTCAAACTCCAAGCGAAGTGCAGTCCGGAAGGAGCCCTCGGGGGCTGCTCGGAGCCGAGTCTCCCAGCCCCCGGGAGCGCAGGAGTCCTCCTCATTCCGATTCACGGCGCTCTCCGGGGACAGAAGGTGCTCAGCACTCGGGCAATTGAGGGAACAATCAGCCAGACAATATGGGCGTGCTCACGAGGAGACGCCTGCTGCTGAGATAACGCCCAGCTGTGGTTTTATTTCTCTCTGTTTGGATAACACAGCCCCTTCTTACTGCATTAACTGAAATAGACTGCCAAAGGAATGGCCGGTTTGAAAGAACACACACTGAAAAATCAACATTCCTGACTCCTCTTGGGATCCCCGCGGCAACAGGCACACATTTCCAAAGAGCCAGAGGCGAACAGCAGTAAGTCGAGGAGAGAGGATGCGGTCCTGCCAGACTGCGGCATGATCTCGCCTGAGCGCACGGACTGTGAGGCCAGGGCCGGAATGAGACTTCCGCGGCGACACTGGGGATTCCTTGGAAACATCAAATGTCAAGCACAATACACTCCCTACTGCAGCCGTCCATCTTGCAGTAACTTCCAATTATTTCTGTCTTCTCCCCCAGTTCATTTTCTGCTTGCACAAAATAAAAAGAAGCCAGATTGGTTTCCTTTTTAAATCCTAATATTAGGCAATATCTACGCCCCTCACAAAATGGGTTTGGCTCATAAATGAAAAGCTTTGTTAATTTTTCCTCTTAATACAGAGGCGATTACTCAAAATGCAGTGTTCTCATTGTCATATTTTTGAGAAAACTGTTAGTTTTTATTACATAGGTGATTTCTGCAACAGAGTTTTCTTCTTTTTTAACATTTCATTTCTAACATGCCAAAGGTTTTTGAAAATTTTACTATCTTTTTATTGAAGTTACATTGGTTTATAACATCATGTAAGTTTCAGGTGTACAGCAATATATCTGTGCACACTATAGCGTGCTTACCACGATAATTCTAGTTTCCATCTGTCAACGTATATTTGACCCCCTTTACCCATTTTACCTTCCCGCAACCCCCTTCCTCTCTGGTAACCACCAATGTACTGTTTTTACCTATCAGTCTGTTTTTGTTTTGTTTGTTCAGTTGTTTCTTTTTGGTTTGTTTGTTTTGTATTTCACATATGAGTGAAATCATATGATTTTCTTTGTCCTTTTCTGTCTGACTTATTTCACTAAGTATAATACCCTCAGTATCCATCTATATTGTCACAAATGGCAGGATTTCATAAAGAAGATGTGACATATATTAATATTACTCAGCCATAAAAAGATGAAGTATTGACATGGCAAAATTTTCAGCAAAATGGATTCTGTGCAAGATTTAGACAAAGAGAGGGATGAAAAATTCAGGGTTTGCAATAATTTACCTCAAGAATTTCACCTAGTTCCACAGTATATCCAATAACATTAATGTAGGGGATTTTTAGACAAAAACATGGCTATTTATATCTTAAAGTTAATATGAAGAAAATGAAGAAGGAAGTTTAGCTTATGACACCCTTTCATCATTTTTCTTGTTTGCATGAAACTTTTCAGCTCCCTTCCCATCATTATTCATGTTTCAAACATATTTTTCTAGATGAGATTTACCTTTTAATTGTTTGATATATGGCAACAATGTCATGCTTTTCCACCATGGAAAGCTTTTCCCCCTGATTTTTCCTATGAGAAAATATGGAAGAGAAAAAATAAAATGTGAACAGTAAGCAAAAATCTTTACAATCTCTATGTGATCACTCAAATACTTTTTTCACATATCCTTAGCTAACACTATATTTCAAGTTATTTAAATGAAAGTTGCAATTTCCCACATAAACAGAAAGCTAGAAAAAAGTTTAGAATTTCACTAAGCTCTATTTTCTAAACAGTTTTGTTGAAGTAGAATTGTTACAGAAAACACACATATCTAATGTGTATAATTTGTTAAGTTTGGACATAATGCAAGCACCTCTAATACCACCACCACAATCAAAATAATAGACATATTAATCACAAGTTCCCTTGTGTGTGTGTGTGTCTCTCTTTTTTTGTGATAAGAACCCTTAACATAAGATCTACCCTCTTAAATTTTTACGTGCATAATATAGTATTGTTGACTATAGGCATTATACTGTACAGCAGATCTCTAGAACTAGTTCATTTTGCATAACTGAACTTTATAACTATTAAACAGCAACTCTTTATTTTCCCCTCCCTTGGACCACCATAACCACCATTCTATTATATTATGTACTTCTTTGGGTTTAACTATTTCAGGTACCTCATGTAAGTTGAATCATGCAGGATTTGTCCTTCTGAGACTGGGTTATTTCATGTATCATAATATCCTACATGTTCATGCAAGTTGTCACAAATGATGGGATTTCTTTCCTTTTTAAGGCTGAATAATATCCCATTGTATGTACATACCACATTTTCTTTTTTCATTCTTCTGTCAATTGACATATGGGTTGTTTCCATATCTTGGGTATTGTGAATAGTGCTGCAGAAATTGAAAATCTAGAATTTACACTTATGAATAGACATACTCTACCTTCAGTGAAGCTGGTTAATGGGTTCATTGAAAGTAAAAGAATAACATGTAAAGGGAACCGCAGTATGATCTACCTCTTTTTTGAAGTGTGATTAAATATGACTCACTGAGGAAGAGGGTAAACATGTGACAGGTACAGGACCATTTCTTCTCTTACAGCACCACTGAGTTCCTATCAGGCAGCTAACAGATCACAGCTGCCTTGTTGCACCCTTGGCATTTAGATGGTGGGGACAGACAGTGGCCAGCAGAAAGAAGGCATCCGTTCAGGGGATCTCGGACAAGCATCAGTTGGACTCTAACTTACATTCTTTCTTCTCTATAACACCTAGAAATTTTAGCACAGTGCCATTTTAGAATCATGAAATCCATTTTTAAAGCATCAGTGATGTGTATTCAGTCACAAAAGATGGCAGTTTCCCCCCATTAAAACTGAGCCTGCCTCTCTTGTCATTTAATGCCTTTGTTGCTTGAGTTGGTGCTTTCGGTCTCTGTCTACCGCTCCAGTGAGGGGGCGCTGGGGCTGAAGGCTGGTTTGTAATCCAAGACTTCATGCTCCAGCTGCTGAGGTTACCAAAGGGAGGTATAGGGATCAAAGAGACCTACTCATGCCTGTTAGATGGGAATGAACAGCTGATTCCCAGAGCTACGGCTGGGCCACCTCAAGCTGGAGCAATTCATTGGAAGAAAGAGCTGGTGTGTCAGGCAGCATAAGACTAATTGCAAAGGTAAAAGGAATTCTCCTGGCCAAGCAGAACTGCAGAGCGGGTACCTACTCAGAACGGGGGTGGGGGGGGGACTCCAAAGACAGATTAGAAACAGAAGGGGCTGTAGCTTCACAATGAACAAGTGGGTCATTTCCCAGTGTGTGTCACTGACATAATGCTGGGGTAAAGGATCCCCCGCAATGAACTAGGGCTGATAGAGGGCATTAAGAGAATTTCAGTCATTTATTCTGCTCTAGTATCTATTCTATTTTTTCATTCTTTTCTATTTTATTTTTTAAACTTTATTTTAAATGATGTTTATTTTATTACAGTTGTCTTAACTTTTCCCCCTTTGCCCTCCTTTACCCATCCCACCGTGGCTCCCTCTCCCACAGTCAATTTGAACTCTGTTGTCCATGTCCATGGGTCATTCATACATGTTCTTTGTTTAGTCCCTTCTCCTTCTTTCCACCATTATCCTCCTTCTCAACCCCCTCTGGTCACTTTCAGCCTGCTCCATGTTTCCATACCTGTGGTTTATTTTGTTTGCTAGTTAATTTTGTTGAATAGATTCCACTTACAGGTGCGATCATATGGTATTTGTCTTTTACCGACTGGCTTATTTTATTTCTCTTAGCATAATATTCTCCAGTTCCATCCATGATGTCGCAAAAGGTAGGAGTTCCTTCTTTCTTTCTTTTTTAAAATGCAGATTGATTTTATTTTTTTATTTTTTAAATGTCAAGATCCATTATAAAATATTAAAAAGTTTAAATCCATTATAAAGTCTCAGCAATTAAAACAACATGGCACCAGCACAGAAATAATCAAGTAGATCAATGAAATAAAATGAGCATTCTAGAAACAAACATATATACTAGTCTAACAATGTAATATATGTTTAAATCAATATTTCAGATCAATGGGGAAAATAAGGCTTATTCAACAAATAAGATGCATGGACCACTATGACTCGAAATAAAACAAATATAGAGCCCTATTTCACACATTATACAAAAAATATTCAGGTGAGTTAAAAATTAATATGTAAAATCTAAAGACTTTTAGGAGAAGACACAAAATAATATTTTTCTTACCCTGAAGTAAAATATTCAAACCCAGAAGCTATATAGTAAAATATTGACAATGATTATATTAAACATTTAAGACTATATAGTAATATACATATAAAAGAGTTAAAGGACAAGTAATAGAATAGGAAAGTATTTGCAACACATCTAAAACAAGGTTAATAGATTTTTTTGTTTTTTTAGGGAAAATTCTACAAATATTTAATCAAAAAATGTAAAGAATACCAAAAAATCATTTAAAGCTTTTTAAAAAATAATAGAAATAGGTAAGAAATATACAAAAACAGGTTTTGTTTCAACAAATAATAAAGGAACAATTAAAATAGCACATCATTGTCACAATCAGATTAATAAGTATTAAAAATATTGGTAATATCAAGTCTTGGTGACTGTGAAAGGAACTAGGTATTAATAGACTCTTTTTATTCATCTTCTAAAAGCAGTCCCTTTAGCATATCTTGCAATGCTGGTTTGGTGGAGATGTATTCTTTTAGCCTTCTTTTATCTGGTAAACTCCTTGTTTCACCTTCCATTTTCTTTGAGGGCCTTGCTGGGTAGAGCAGTCTTGGGTGCAGGCCTTTGCTTTTCATTACTTGGAATATTTCTTGCCATTCCTTTCTGGTTTGCAGTGTTTCAGTTGAGAAGTTAGCTATTAGCCATACCGGGACTCCCTTATATGTTACTCCCTCTTTCTCCCTTGCTGCCTTTAGGATTCTCTGTTTGATATTTGCCATTTTAATGATGATGTGTCTTAGAGTGGGACTCATTGGGTTCCTCTTGAATGGGACCCTTTGTGCTGCCTGGACTTGTGTGACATTTTCTCTCCTCTAATTAGGGAAGTTTTCCATCATTACTTTATGAAACAGGTTCTCTATCCCTTTTTCCTCTTCTCCTTCTTGTATCCCAATTATATGGATATTATTATGTTTCAGGTTGTTTTTCATTTCCCTCAACGCCTCTTCATTTTTTTTGAGTCTTTTTTCATTTTCTAGCTCTTTCTGGGAGCTTTTTTCTACCTTGTCCTCCAGCTCACTGATTTGATCCTTGGCTTCATCAAGACTGCTTTCGATTCCTTCTACTGTGTTCTTCAATTCAGAAACTGTATTCTTCACTTCCTCTTGCCCTTTATTGATAGTTTCTATGTCTTTTTTTTTCATGCTGATATAGTTTGCAATAAGTTCCTCATAGTTTCCCTGTAGTTTTTGGTAATTCTCTTTGAGCTCACTGAGCTCACTGAGCTTCCTTAGAACCATTGTTTTGAAGTCAGTGTCTGATAGTTTACTTGCCTCTATCTCATTTAGTTCTCTCTCTCAGGATTTCTCCTTTCTCTTCGAGTTGGGGGTGTTTTTTTTTTCTTTCCATTATTTGTGAGACTCTTCTTTTTTGCTTCTCGTTCTTAAATTGATCTGTTTTGATTTCCTGACTTTGAGGTTTGAACTTCTATGGTAGGAGACTGCTTTTTCTTTTTTCCCTTCCTTCCTTCCTTCCTTCCTTCCTTCCTTCCTTCCTTCCTTCCTTCCTTCCTTCCTCCCTCCCTCCCTCCCTCCCTCCCTCCCTCTCTCTCTCTCTCTTTCTTTCTGGATATGTCTCTGATGATGTCACCTGTTGACCCCATCTGACCTTAGGCAGTCTTTAAGAGACTTCCAGGAATCTACTGTCTGTGGCTTTCTCCTTCAGCTGTTAATGTAGCCACTCTGCCCTCAGCAGTCAGGACAGGGCAGATTTCCTCCTGTGGGTGGGGCTATTTTGTCCTTTCATTTTGCTGCCACTCAGGGGAGTAGTCTGCCTGAACAAGATGGCTGCTGCCGTATGGGGGTGGTGTCAGCACCTGGATGCCCCTGGCTACTCCCTCAGTTCTCTCCCCAATGTCTCCATCGCCATACTCTCCACAAGCATCTCTAGACCACTCTGCATTCCCTTTAGCAAGGGTTCTACTATCTGTGACTGGTGCTCTATACTGAGCACCTACACCTGTGCAACACCAGGCCGGGGCTTAGCCTACTGGGAGTGTGGCTATTGTGTCCTTTCACGCTGCTGCTGCTCAGGGGAGTGGTCTGCCTGAGCAAGATGGCAGCTGAAGAATGGAGCCTGAGTCAGCACCTGGCCCCTACCATCCGCTTTCTCAGCTCTTTCCCTCAAACCTCCTTCTCTAGTCTCTCTTCAGGTGGCTCCATCCCACTCTGCCCCGACCTCGGCCAGAACCCAGGGAAAGTGGCTGCCACTATAAATTTTTGCGTTGGCCCTTTAAACGGTTCTTTGTGTCTCCAGCTACCTGTATGAGGCAGAGAGCACACTGCTGCTTTTCACAGCTGGCTTTTATCCGTGTGCTTTTAGGGCTCTGGTGCTGTAGGCTTGAGATCCCTGCTTATGGTTTAGACCCCGCTCTTCTCAGGGGGGTCTAATTGGCCATTTCAATATCCCTCTGGTGCTGCCGCCCATGGGTGCCTAGCCCATCTTCTTGAGCCTTTACCACACTCTTTACCAGTTAGGTTGTTCTAAAGCCTATTCCTCTGTCTGTCCGAGATTTTAAGGCTCCTCTCTTGATATTGTTCATTTATTTTCCAGGTGATTTCTTGACAATTTAGTTGTGATTCCAGATTGGTCAGCGTGACTTCCACTCACTCCTCTGCCATCTTAAACTCAAATGTGTTATTTTAAATGAATTATTTTTAACCATTAAAGTACAAGTTTTAAATAAACTTGACATCCACAGTATGAGATATAGTTTGTTTTAGCTAACATTTATGAAGAAAGTTGAAGAAGACACAGATAAATGGAAAGATAGCTCATGCTTATGAATTGAAAGAATTAATATTGTTAAAATAGCTATAGTACAAAAAGTGATCTACATATTCAACACAGTCCCTATCAAAATCCCAGTGGAATTCTGAAGAGAAATAAGAAAAATAATACTAAAATTCACACAGAAGCACAAAAGTCCCTGAAAAGCCAAAACAATTTTGGGCAAGATAAAAGCTAGAAGCATCATACTTTCTTATTTCAAATACATTGCAAAGCTATATGGTACCAACATAAGGACAGATTGATCAAGAAACAAAGAGTCCAGAAATAAAGAGTACAGAAATAAATCCATCCATCCATGGTCAGCTGATCTTCAGCAAGAGGGCCATAAATACAAAATGGGAAAAGCATAGATTTTAAAATAAATCATGTTGTGAAAACTGGATATCCACATGCAGAGAAATGAAATTGGACCCTTAACTTATATCACATACAAAAATCAACTAAAGTAGATTAAAGACTTAAAAATAGGACCTGAAACAGTAATACTACAAGAAGAAAATGTGGGAGAAAATTTTGGTGACATTGTCTGGACAATTGATTTTTAGATATGACAATAAAAGCATAGACAACGTACATAAAAAATAGACAGGTGGGATTGTATCAAACTAGAAACCTTTTGCAAAGGAAAGAATTGATCGAATAAAAAGGAAACCTATAGAATGGGAGAAAATAGTAGCAGGCATATATCAAATAAGGGGTTAATATACAAAATATATAAGAAGCTCAAAAAACTTAATAGCAAAAAGAACAACAACAAATAACCTGATTAAAATGGATAAAAGACATGAGTAGATATTTCTCAAAAGAAGACTGACAAATGACCAACAGGTATATGAAAAGGTCCTCAATTTCACTAATCATCAGGAAAAGAGAAACCAAAACCACAACGAGATATCACCTCATACCTATTAGAATGACCACTAGTAAAAAGACAAAAGATAAAATGTTGGCCAGGAGGTGAATAAAAGGGAATCCTTGTACACTGTTGGTGGAATATAAATAGTCAAACTCATAGAAACAGAGAGTAGAATGATGGTTGCCAGGGACTAGGGGAAGGGAGAAATGGGTTGATGGTTAAAGGGTATAAACTTTCAGTTATGCAAGAAGAGTAAGTTCTAGAGATCTGATTTATAGCAAAGTGACCAAAGTTAAAAATATTGTATTGTATCCTTGAAATTTACCAAGTGGGTAGATCTTTAATGTTCTTTAATGTTCTTTAATGTAATGGTAAACATATACATACACACAAACAAAAGCAAGAAAATAATAACAAGAAAATGTGAGATGATGGATGTTTTAATTAACTTGATTGTGGTAATTATTTCACTATATATGTATATCATAACATCAAACTCTGTATATTATATACATTTTGTCAATTATATTTTAATAAAACTCATAAAATTAATGTTCAATTTGAATGAAACTAAAATTCACTAGTCTAGCACAGCTATATGTAATTTCCAACAGATGAGCAATTTACCATTGTGTTAAACTTTGAAATGTATTCAAAGAGGGTAAAAAATACTAGCACTTTACAGTTACTTGCTGGTAAAATTGCCCTTGAAATAATTTATGAACTGAGAAAAAATTTAATAACATGGAATATAATTAAAAGTATTAATATTTAATATCAATATTAAATATATATCTATATATCAAATATATTAAATTTATTATAAATATGTAAGTATTATTTTAATATTAATTGATATTAATATCAATATTTTAATATCAATTAATATTAATATAATAATATGGGATACAATATCTTACCAGTTTCCAGTAATACCTAGTATTCATACAACATTAAGGAATACTTAGTGTGTAAATATGTTTAATAGTAAGTATACTTTGTGCTATGTTACCATTTTTATTAAAGATCCTAGAACATTTTAAATAGGCTTATTTAAATTTTCTGTTCTCTGCTGATTGGGGAAATGCTCACATCTTATATCTAGTATTTCCCCATTGTTCTAGAATAGTTACAATACAGAATTTTTAAGCAAGTGAATCAGACTGTTAATTGGAAAAATAGGGTTATTCATTAGGATGACCATAGACTACAGAATTTTTAATAAACCCAGAAACAAACATAAAAAACATATAGTATCACCCTAAAAGATAAATTAAGTCTCTGGGGATGGAAAGCATTTGCATAGTACTTTCTCTCTCAGTATTAACAGTCCAAAGTCCTATTCATGACAATAATCAGAGGACTCCCACCCGCATCACAAACACTCAGCCCCAACAGAATATGTTAAGATACACAGTGTTCGAAACCCTAGTGTTCTTCCACGTTGTGGTTTTGCTGTCACATATTGACAACATTATCACAATATCTTTATCAATCAATGCTCCCTGAACTAACAGGTTAGTGTCTTTATGATTCCCTCTATAAACTACAATTAACTTAATTTTTCCTAGGCATACATCTGTCTGAGGGGTGATTGTAAGTGGTTATGGAAGACCAAGTAATAGTCATTAATTTTCTAAATTGGATTACGACACAAGTGTCTGCCTTACAAGTCTGGTATTGCCTTTAGAAAGTATTTTCCAAGTTTTCTATGGAAGTGTCAGCCACATGAAGCCGATTTATAATTATTCCTTATCCCACTTTAGGCTCTTGAGCTTACTTCTCAATGGTACAAGGAAAATAGAGCATACTGGGAAATACTGCCCTTTTCTGGCTAGGAAATCATTGGAGGGAAGAGGAAAATGAGAGACCATGGGAAAGAAGGAAGCAGTCACCAATTTCCCCATTTGTGGCTGCAGGATAATAGAAAGGAGTGGGGGGTTCTGAGAAACAGCAATAACATTAAAGGCTGAGAAGGAGGCTGTTGTTGCCTTCTCTCTCCATTGAGAAATGTGGGAAAGGGTCACCTCTTGGGCCGCCCCCCTCCCACCAACCCTGAATAAGACTGGGATCTTGATCTATAATGGGATCTGACAGAGGGAAGCCATTCAGCATTGCTTTCCTGACCGAGCCCCAGTTCTCATCGTGACAGGCAGAGATCTAGCTGGCCTCCTCAGGGCAGCTCACTGCAGCGGTCAAGCCAGCATGTGAGGGGGCATCAGATGCCATCAGTAACCTGCCGCCAGTGAAGGCCAAGTTGTGCTGCAATCGTTCTGAGCAAGTTAAAGAGACCAGATAACTAACTGAACCAGTGAGAGACTTCAGCCACGACAATCAGCGAGGTTAACCACACCCATGCTTACAAGGAATCTTTTTCCAGAGGCAGGAGAGTAGAGGGTATCACACCCAAGGACCTTGTTTCTTGTACATGTCAGGGAGGGCCTTCAAACCCTTCTCTCCCTACACCCTGAGGCCACCTTGGGGAGGGAATCAAGGGGAAGGGGGGGCTCTCTGATACTCTTTATTTCTGAATAATGTTCCTCAATATTTTTGAATCATACAAAGCTTACACCAAATTTGATTTTTAGTGATTTTTTTTTCCCTCCATTGACAACTTGGTGGGGGAAGAGTGGTTCTTGAATGACAAAATAAATAGATTACATTTTATTTAAAGTCACTTTACCCTGCCAGAAGAGTGGAGAAAGTGTTCTGCTAAGCTTCCCTCTTTGGCAAGGATCCCTCCTATTTTCTTTCCTACTAGGTCAGTGAGATAGTGAGATAACACTGTAGGACCCCTGTGTTTCTGACATATTTTGTGAGTCTGAGTTGATGTGCAAATGTCTACTCATCTTGAGATAAAAGAAAATAAGGAGCTCTAAGCTCCATCCTTAAAATAAAAGTTATTTTTTAAGCAGAATACCATCTACTGAGTACAAGAAGCTGTGCTTGGAGTTATAAGTACTTAGTAAGTGTTCAATACAAATTATCATTAGTGCGAAGTCTGTCCTCTCTTTGTGCTCCCTGTCCATCCTCTCACACACTAGACCAATTGTCCACCATTGTTCTCAGTGCTATCTCTTTGATCCTCACATCTAACAGTCCATCAGCTGTTTTCGGTTTTGATGTGTGCCTTCCTAGCTTGGGCCCCTGCATTAATGATAAAAATCCAAATTTTGTGCCCTATGTTGATGCCTCCCAGAGAGAGACCACCAGGTACGCCTATAGTCAACAAAGTTAACATTATTGTTGCAACATACGGGAGACTAAACCACGGGGAACAATGTGACACTCCAATAAAAAAGAGTTGTGGGATTATTCTAGAATTTGCATTTATGCTAACTGATTTTAGGGAGGCTCCATGGGAGTGAATGTCTGTTCTGAAGTATATGTCGCAGAAGGCAGAAATAAGTTGAAGACTGGGTCATTAAAATCATTTTCTAGGTGACAGGAGAAAAGGAGTGAGGCTAAAGTTGTCATTGGGGAAGAAGCAATAATCACTTACATTAGCTGAAAGAGCGTGGTGTTTGGTCATTTTTGTGATTGCATGATTATGGAATGGTTAATTCTTGTCTTGTTCAGTCAAAGTCACAGAGAATCCTTATTTTCTTTCTCACATGGAAACTTTCATGCTCTGAACTACCATGTCTGACATGCCAATTACCAAGCTTTTGCTGTCAAGAGTTGATCTGAAGAAAATTATGATAATTTACTTTGAAAATCCATTACAAATTAATGTTTTCTTCTAACCCCAAGTCCTCCTTCACTGCTCCTTGACAATAAAACTATACAATTCCTGACCATGGAAGCCATTTAAAACTCTCCATGCACTCCTCAGGGTATAATTCAATCACAGCATCTCTGACTCTTGATAAATGAATACATTTACAAACTAGTTGAAAGATTGAGACCATGTAATTAGAAAATCCATTCTAATTACCTCCCCTTCCCACTGCTGCTAAATGCCTCTGTGAATTCTAGTTCTTCTTCTTCTCTATACAAGAGGAGGATTTCTACATCCCTGTCAAATCTATTGGAGCTTTGATTCATGCCATCTAATAGCTTGTGTGACATTGTCCAATCAGTTATTTTTCTCTGTCCACCATCTTCTTTTTTGTTTCTTTATTTTCATAAACTTGCTTTGGACTAAATGTTTTTGTCCACCCAAAATTCACACTCTGAAACCTAACCTCCAATGTGGCTCTTTGGAGACATGGCCTTGAGAAAGTAATTAAAATTCAATGAGATCAAAAGATTGGCCTTAATCTAATAGGATTTGTGTCCTTATAATGGGGAGATGAGAAACCAGAGTTCTCTCACTCAACCAAGGTAGGATATAGCAACAAGATAGCCTGTAAACTTGGAAGAGAGCTCTTGCCGCAAAGCTAACCATGATGATACCCTGATCTCAAACTTCCAACCTCCAAAACTTGAGAAATAAGTTTCTGATGTTTAAGCCATCCAGTCTGTGGTATTTTTTATGAGAGCCCGAACTGATTAATACATACTAAATATCAGTGTCCCCTTACACACACACATGTATATTTTCATCTTTCCTCCAACTAGAAGTTAGCTAACCTATTTTTCTTTGTGCCCCCATTTCTCAACAGACTCATTTACTCTCCTTGCCTTCATTTATTTTCTTTATTTTGAAAAATTAAAAAATCAGAAAATTACAGAGGAATATAGAACACCTGTGTTTTTTTATCACCAGAAATTAATAAGTATTCATACAATTTATATAAAAGAGTTTTTAATAAAAAATTTTAGTACTGGAATTGACACTCTGTTGTCTCATAGACATTGTCAGAATTACCTTGGCCAAAGGTCAATATAATGTTATAAATACCAATATGATAATACAAAAGCAACCAAGTTCTCTGAAATTTCATTTTTTCTGTAATATTTTGAGCTTTAAGTCACTATAGTCTGAAATTCTGTTTCTGACCACCAGACAAGTTTTTTAAATCCTAATACTTTTTCCTTCTCACAGTGGTACTGCCTTTCCATTGGAAATGTCAATGTCCAAGCCTAGGCCTTATTATTTCATGCAAATCTATTTCAATATTTTCCTTATTAGCCTCCAAGGTCTAATTCCAAATCATTTTATGTGAATTCACATAACACAAAAGTAACCATTTTAAAGTGAACTCAGTTTCATTTAATGCATTCCAATGTTGTACAACCATCATCTCTATTTAATGCCAAAACATTTTGATCACTCTTAAAGAAAACAAAGAACTATTAACAGTTCTCTCTATTCCCTCTTCTCCTTAAACCCTGGCTGGCAACCACAAGTCCATTTCCTATTTCAATGAATTTAACTATTTTGTATATTATATATATATATGAAATCATACAATATGAGATTTTTTTCTGGTTTATTTCACTTAGCATAATATTTCAGAGGCTCACCCATGTATCCATTTATCAGTACTTTATTCCTCTGTGTATCACAATTGGTTTATCTGCTCACCTGTAGATGGATGATTTCATTATAATGTGTCTCAGGTTATATTTGTTTGAGCTTTTCCTATTAGGAGTTTGTTGAGCTTCTTTTGTGGGTAGAGCCATGGCTTTCATCAAATTTGGGAAGTTTCAGCTCTTATTTCTTCAAATGTGCTTTCTGCCATTTTTCTCTCTTCCCCTTTTTATACTCCCATTCTATATATTGTAGTATTCCTGATGTATTCCCACAGGTCCCTTAGGCTATGTTCATTTTTCTTAATTCTTTTTCCCTCCTGTTCCTCAGAGTGGATAATTTCAATTGGTCTATCTTCACATTTGCTATGTTTTTTTCTTCTGCTTGCTCATATCTGATATTGAAACTCTCTAGTGAATGTTTCATTCTGGGTATTGTATTTTCAGCTCTAAAATTTTGGTTTTTTTCCTTTTTTATAATTTCTATCTCTGTTGATATTCTCTGTTTTTACATATACTGTTCTCATGGTTTCACTTAATTCTTGTTCATGATTTCCTTTAGCTCTTTGAGCATATTTAAGACAGTTGATTTAAAGTTTTGTCTAGTCTGTCCCATATCTGGGTATCTTCAGTGACAGTTTTTGTCAATTCATTTTTTCCTGTGCCTATGCCATACTTTTCTACTTCTTTCTATACTGTGTAATATTTTTTGAAAACTGGATATTTCAAATATTTTGTTGTAGTACCTCTGGAAATTAGAACCTCTCCCTTTTTGTGGGTTTGCTGCTATTGACTGCTGTGGGCTTGAGTTGTACATTTGTTTAGTAACATTTCTAAACTATTTTTTCAAAGACTGAATTTTTTGTAACATGTGGTAACTTAAGTCTCTGTATCTTAGTGGTCAGCCAGTAACATAACGGAGGTATCCTAAATGCCTGGAGAAAAAATAAACTCTGCTGGTCTTTGCATATTGGGTCTGAGTCGGGTACTCCTTCAATATTAAGCTCAGCTGCCTACAACTCTGTCTCAGCCTGTACCTCCTGCTTGTTCAGAGTCCAAAAATCAGCCAGAGGTGCAAAATCTGGTGTTCTTTCAGGTCTTTACTGAGTATGTGTCCTGACTTGGGCATGAGCTTAACAATCTAACTTCCACAATATATATAGTAACCCTACAAAGCACTTATTTCCCCAGATATTTACCTCTTGACTCCTTTCCAGACTTTTGGGTCTGTCTGCTGTGCATTCTGTCTGCTTTCCCTTGCTCTATGTTACTACTGGTAGAGTATATCATTAAATAATTTCAACATAGATTGCTGTTCATAAAGCCACTCTCTAACCAAAAGTAGGCAAAACAAAGGCCAGCTTCTGTGTTGGTCTCTCAGAGAAAAATCAGATAGGAAAAGCCACATGGGTTTCCATCTTTATGGACTGATGCCCAGGGGAATGGAAGATGGCTGACTGGTAAGCAAACACAGCACAACACCTTCTTGCCAAATTTTAGTATCCTGTTTCTTCATCAAGTACTCCTCTAATAGCTGCATATCTTTTAAAAGAATATTACATGCAAGAGCCTGTACTCTGCCATTTTTTTCTTCAGCTCATTTTTTTTTATTAAATCCACATTTACCTTCCTGAAATTCCTCAATGAAAGTACCTCTTATTTCTTAACACAACAATCAATTACTCACAAAATGTGCCCATATTCTTTCAGGTGACCATCAAATATACCAATTGAAAAAGAGAAATTCATCCTGCTATTTTGGTGAAAGAACCCTGTAATCCAGCCAGATTCAAATACTCCACCATTTTCCAATGACACATTATTTTTACTGTATCAATTTCTGTTACCACGGGTTTTTTTTTACCTTGTATAGAATTCAATTTTAATTTGTTTCTTATTAATATTTTTCCATGTGTTAAGGCTAGTTGGCTTATTTCACCTTGTTGACTTACCTGTTTACCCCAGGTCTTATTAACATACAACTTAGTATGTGCCATGTTGAGTCCTGTTACATACTATCTATCATTTAGAGTCCATTTCCTTTATTTACTTCTAATCATAATGTTGTAAGAGACTGACTTTGGCAGTAAAGAAAGCTAACATCTCCATTCTAAGTAAGCCAGTTAACTCTCATAATTCCTTGGCTTAAAATTTAGTCTTTTATTTTCTCACCTAAATTTGTGATTAATATCATGCTCATTTAAGTGACTCAATATTTCAAATAAGTGATTCTCTCAGAAAAAAAGGGATACATATTGCACTGTCTTTAAAGGACTAAAATAATAACTATTCAGAATATTTAGTTGAATAACTAAATTCAACTATTCAGAATTTTCTTTCAAAAGATTTATATATATAATTTAAATTTTTATTTTTTTCAAAACATTTTTTTATATTGGGAGATAATACAAGAGAGTTGGGTAATGTTCAACTGTAGAATAGATTCCACATCTTTCAATGTTTGGCTGATGCAAAAGACCAAGAAATTCAAATTGTCTTCTTGATGGTCAGATATCATTGCCTATTAAACAACTTATGAAACTCAGAGAAACTGTCTCCTGGACAGTCATCAGTATTTGAATAGGAAGTGGTAGACTAGAGAGTCCGAGGCCCTTTTCCACCCTCAGAAACACCAATAATACCATGATATATGGGAGAAAATATCTTTATGAGAACTCCAGAACAGAGTTAAGAATTTACAGCTTCCTCAGAGGAGTACAAAACCAAGAATAACCACTTCGCACACCAAAAGGAAGTGGAATGATATATTCAAGTGCCAAAATTTAGAAAAACAACAACCCTGCCAACCAATAATACTATATCTAACAATACTTTCCTTCATAAATAAAGACAATAAATACTTTCCCAAACAAAGTGAGAAAGGTCATCACCACTAGACCTACCTTACAATAAATATAAAAGAGAGTTATTCAAGTTAAAATGAAAGGATGCTAAATGACAACACAAAATCATATGAAAGTAGTAAAGTTATGGAAAAAGCTAAATATATAAGCAAACATAAAACACTAGAATACTGTAATAATGGTATATAAACCACTTTTCATTTTAGCACAAAAGTTAAAAGATAAAAGTAGTAAGAATAAATATAATCACACTAATTTATTAATGGTGTCATAATATAAAAATGTAAATTGTGACATCAACACCACAACGTGTGAGGGGAAGGAAGCAACAAGGTAGAGTGTTTGTATGTGACTGAAGTTAAGTTGCTCTCAGAATACACCTTCATCTTAGCTAACTAGGAAAAAAAAAGAGCAGACTCAAAATTAGAAACAAAAGAGGAGGTATTACAATTGTTACTACAGAAATACAAAAGATAAGATATTACTATAAATACTTATATGTGAACAAATTGGATAATTGAGAAGAAATGGATAAATATGTACAGTTCTTTTTATATCAATTATACCTACATAAAGATGTTTTAAAAGGAAATGTTTCAAGCCCTGGCTGGTGTGGCTCAGGGGATTGAGTGCCAGCTTACAAACCAAAGGGTCGCAGGTTTGATTCCCAGTCAGGGCACACGCCTGGGTTGCAGGCCAGGTCCCCAGTAGGAGGGGTGTGAAAGCAACCACACATTGATGTTTCTCTCCTTCTTTCCCTCCCTTCTCCTGTCTCTAAAAATAAATAAATTTTAAAAAACCTTTAAAAAAATGAATGGTTTCTCTGGCATAGCAAACAGCATATGTAGCTATAATCAAAAGAAAAGCGTGGGGAGTTAAATAACTAAGTTATATATTCATCAATAAAGATTAGTGAGGTACTTCTAAGAAAGATGCTGCTTAACCACAAATCCCTCCTAAGTGGTAATATTCTTCGACGTTGTTGAAATTGTAATCTGTGTTTCACAGGACAGTCCCAAGCATATGAGTTCCCATGCATCGCTGGATCCTCCACACGGAGGACTGTTGCTAATTCTGCTGGCTGTAGTCCAGCTCCTTTAGTGGTTTTTCTCCACGGAGCCATAAGGAATAGTAAAGTGTGTCCTCTGTGCTCCTTGGCTTTTACCTATCTCCACCCACCCATCTTCTGTCCCATACTAAAAATATAAATCTACATATATTTCTAAATACCTCTTACTGGACTTTATTTAGGATTCTATACCAAAATGCTAAAACTATTATTTCTCACAAATATATTCCAAAGCCAAAACTGGCAATTTCTCTGAAAACTGGACAGAAAACCACTTTTTGTTTTTGAATTACTTTAGTATTACTGTAAACACAAATTAGCATCATCTGTAAATTATTTAAAATATTGTAGGTTTGTATTATTGAAGTTGGTCTTAAAGTATCAAAAAGAAAACGGTATGTTCCCAACAACAGGTAATGATACAGAATGAGATGCCATTTACCAGGAGTCAGGGAGTTTGAGTCACCCATATATACAGAAAATAGATAATTCTCAGTAGTTCAAATATTTGAGCCCTCTATCAAGGACAGCATTGAGGGAGAACCATTAGGGGTACTTAGTATTCACAGAATAGAGTGAAGTGTTAGGAAAAAAATTAACATCATTTCTGTACTGTAAATAGCACTCAGGAGCAATAGGGAACCTACAGGGCCAGAAACTATGAAAAATGCCCTGGAGTAACCCCTGCAGGGACAGAAAGCTTCCAGTTTACAGGATAATGATATAATATTGAGTCAGGACAAGTTTTAAAAGAAGTGTAGGTTCCTAAATCGGTATTGCACATTTGTCATCCAAAGTATGCTCCCAGCCCTATTGTTTATCTTTTTATATATACCTTTTGCCATCTGGACATGAATATACACGTTTATATCAAGCTGAATGAATGAAGAGGAAAAGATACTCATGGCAAAGTTTTAAAATACATAAATTAATGCTAAAGTTAAGTAAATCCATGACTCCCAAGGACACATTAGGACCAAAATCAGCCAAGTCAGTCAGATTTTCCTTGATACTCATAGCTGTTGGACAGAGAACATATTGAGATGAATGTGTGTGGGGAAATGAGCTCATCCTCACAGTGTGGATGGTGGAGGTTTTGTCTCCATAGAATCCATCACCACTGCATTTGTTGACCTGGGACAGATGTGCACCAGGGTGAGCATGGTTTCTTGCGGATACTTTATTTTCAAATATCATTCCATACCAGTTCAGTTACTAGTCTTGGAGATGGGCAGAAAACTACTGTCCTTTGTATAGGCTCATTTATATTTTCTCTTTATCTAAACATATAAAGACAGTGTTACTCTAATACTTTTCTTATGAACCCAAGATTAGACTGGTGATTTTCCAGTTTACAGATGTTCTCAGTCCTTAAGCTAACTGTAGAATTAACAAAATAGAATCAAACATTGAACTTTTAAGGTGGCTTCATTAAAAGAATTAACACTTCTATGGGAGCCAAAGACCCAAGATTCCCTATGTAAAAATGATTAAAAGCCTGAAGCTTGTATAACTGTAGGGGAACAAATATCCTCTGGAAACTGCACTAAGCAGGAACTGTTTTCATAACCCTGATCATTATCTGAACATAGATTGGAAACTTATTTGTTGTCTTGGTTACAATGGGTTGAAGATATACATCTATCCACCAAAAGATTCCTTCTAGAGTTGTCCTCAAATCAGTATGACTGAAAATTCCTGAAAATGTTAAGTACCAAATCTTTTCAAATGTTGTCAGTTAGTTGATAAAAGTGGACATTTTGTGACAAGAATGCATTTCAAGGTAAATGCAGACATGTAGTGGGAGAAAAAAGCCTATCATCAGAAACAAATTTAAAATGGAAGTTCAAGGTTTTCGTTACTTTAATGGGGTTTTGTCATTCAATTAATTATGTCAGCATTCATTTTCTCCTCCCAAAACTTTGGTGCATCACTGAGGAGAGAAGAGGATTAAAGCCATCATATAAGACAATGACAAATTCATCCCCAGCTGGTGTGGCTCAGTGGACTGAGCGCCGGCCTGTGAATCAAAGGGTCACTGGTTTGATTCCCAGTCAGGGCACATGCGTAGGTTGCAGGCCAGGTCCCCAGTAGGGGGCACATGAGAAGTAATCACACATTGATGTTTCTCTCCCTCTGTTTATCCCTCCCTTACCCTCTCTAAAAATAAATAAATAAAATCTTTAAAAATATGTTTCAAATAAATCTTAAAAAAAAAAAAAGACAATGACAAATTCAGCTTCTCCACAAAAGGTCAAATAGCTTCTAAAACTCTTAGACAGTAATGCTCTGAAATATTCCTCAGGTTTAAGCAGTCTAGAAACTGGAAAGAAAAGTGAAAATAATTTGACTAAATGACATTTGTATTGCCTCCATAGGAGGGAAACACAAATGACAACTATTTTAATAAGGTTTGAGATTAATTTAAAGAATCTTCATGATTCAATTAGATTTATTTTTTGCTAACATGAAACCACACATAATCTGTTCTGCAAAGAGCAGAAATGCTAACAGGAATGATATCAGAATATAAATATTACTACTGGGAAAATGATTGTTTAAAGTAAATCAGGACATAGATTTTAGCCAGTAAATGGTAGGCTTGGGTTAATGTTTTTGTAAAGATTTTCATTTTAGGGCAACCATATATGTGGGTTGGCTGAAGTCAAATTCACTGCTTAACTTTCAAGATGGTAAATTACCTCTGAAGCAACCTGCAATTTCTTATACATAGAACATTGTAAAATATTTTTGAAGTTGAGAAATAAAGTATTTTTCTCTAATTCAGTTGGTAGACTACAAATATACTGTTTTTCATTTGTTCTCTTTTTATTTTTATCTTTTTGGTCACATCATTGGGTCAGAAACACTGATCCATTAGCACCTAATAACTGTGGTGGCTGCAAAGTACCTCACTTAACAGTTTGTCTCAACATATTTATTGGCCAGCAGGGAATACAGTATATTGGTGAGATGCTGACTTTCAATGTTGTTTGTAAAAGACCTTGACAAAAATGGTCATTTCTTTCTGGGCACCAAAGTCCAACAGTGGAAACTCCTGCTTGTGGATGCATCAAGTTTCCCCCTCCCCTTAAATACTGTTGAAAATGGCCAACTCCCACACCTCCCCAAATTATCTCTATTAACTATACAAACAAAACATACAATTAATAATCTTTGACAAAGAAAACACTGGACATTATTCTAGATCCAGTAAACTAAAAATAATTAAATATATTTTTCTGTAGGCTGTGATCTTTTTACAGTTCTATTTTTTCCAGTGCATGCAGTATTTTTACTGCCCATTTGGACACTCTGCAAAGGCAAATTTCCCAAATGCGGCATAGCAGCAGTGGGTATGGAAACAAGTAGAAAACAACTGGTATGTCATGCCCAGACTGAATCCATGTCTTCACAATTACCAAACCGTCTTTCACCTCCTCCAATTATTTTATATCTATCAAAAAAAATGTTGAGGGCTTCACATTGCTCAGGAGCACAGCTGGCATTCAGCAGTGTGTTTGCGAGTGAAACTAGAAATGCCAGGTTATATTGGTCTGGCTGTGTTCTTCCTCCCATTATTCTCTCTTATCCTTCTGAGCTGTTCTTCTGTCCTGCCTGTTGTGTCTCACGTTTCCAACCAGGCTCCTTTTGAAAGCCTCCTGTCCTTTCACCGCCACTCTTCAATGCAACCGGCGCCCATATTCCACCCAATATGTGATCCAGATTGCTGCTCCTCGTCCTCTTGCCTGGACAGCACAGGGCTGAGTGATTGCATTCTTGTTGTTGTTCTGTTTTCAATTTTCCAGCTCAGAGAATCCCCTGTCTGATCTAACCCTGAGACAGGGAGGCTGGCTGGAGTCAATGCCAAGCGTGGTCTGAGACCCAGCAGCAATGGCTTCTCCTTGGAGCTTGGTAGGAATGCAGACTCTCAGTCCCCACTCCAGACCTGCTGAATGGGAGTGAACCTGCTTGTCTGCACTTTAGCAAGATCCTCAAGGAGGTTCTGTCTGTACATGAAGTATGAGAAGCACGGGACTACATCACAGGCCCCCAAACTTATTTTTTCCAGCTTTATTGAGATATAATTAATATATGATATTATATAAGTTTAAGGTATACAATGTGATGATTTGATACACATTTATATTGAGAAATGTTTGCCATAATAAGGCTAGTTAACACATCCTCACATAATTACCATTTGTTGTTGTCACGGTGAGAACATTGAACTTCTACTTTAAGGCACATGATGCTGTGCAGGCCGGAGACATTATGTTTTGGCCAGATCCAGGCACATTAGCCTCTGTGGGGTCATGCCTGTCAGCGTGCACTTGTGTGGCTGCAGGAGCTTGCCAAAGGTGAGCACACAGCTGTGGCAGCTAGTGACGGGGGTTGGGGTCAGTGGTGTGCAGGTTCACAGTTTCTTTGGCTAGCTGTAGGCCTGTGCTGTGGTTCAGGCCAGTGACAGCTGTCAGGGCCAGATCAGGGCCTAATAAGCAGTTGTGGGGACCCTGGCTTTCGGTGTGTACTTGTGCAACTGAGGGGGTTAGATATGAACATGTGCACAACAGTGGAGGCTAGTGACAGGAGTCAGGGCCAGATCTAGGCCCATGAGCAGCTGTGGGAGCCTGGGCTATCTGTGAGCCCTCATGTGGCTGTGGGAGCTAGCCACAGGCAGTACACAGCAGGGGGTCTGCAATGGGGCCTAGGCTGGCCTCGTGCACATGCACAGCTGCAGAGGCCATGGCTCACTGCCAGTGTGGATCCCAGACTCTGGCATGAGGGAGGGGGAGGGAACAGGGACTCGGGCAGCTGGCCACTGCAAATGCTGAAACTTGTGAGGTAAAAACCTCAGTGGTGAAGCATGCAGGTGGTCCACAATGGCTGTTCTGGCTATAGGTTTGCTCAGTGACAAAAGCTGTTGGAGTCTTCTACAGAACAGTTTGCTGGGGTCCATGACACTATCTTCAGTGATGACAGAACATCGGCAGTATCTGTTGAGATCCTTAATGGGGAAGACTGCTGGGGTCCTCTGCAGAGGAGGCCACTGGGAACCAAAGTCACTCTTACCACATGGCTGATACTGGTAGCTGCTGCCCTTCTTCCTTGTGCCTAGCCATCTCTAAGACATCTCAACATTGCCAGTCTCTGAATGGTGTGAAACTGAAGAGGGCCCTTCATGCAAGTGTTCAGAAAGGCTGGGGAAGCTGGTGGCTCACCCCATTCTCTCTGCTTTTCCTGGTGAGGGGAACTTTCTGGGGCTGGGAGTCCTCTCTTGGCGCTGAGCAGTGCTAGCCTGCATGATGGGATGATTGATGCAAGCAAAATTAACCTATTCGTCCTGCCCTTTTTGTGGGGTAACTTTTGTTTGTTTGTTTTTTTTCTCTGCTGCGTTGCTGAAGCTTCTTGAGTGGGCTCCTGAGCTCTCCCACAGCTATTTCAGTTCACAAATAGCTGTCTAATTGTTGCATTTTGGGGAAATTAGCACCTGGGGTCTCCTACTCTGCCATCTTAATGATTCCATTTTTTAATTTTAAAAGTAACTCTAGTTTAATGAATAGAAAGTACAGAAAATAGTTATAAAGAGCGTTGAGATCACTGATAATATTACCACCCAGAAATGACCCTTGTTAATATTTTAGGCGCTACCCTGGTAGATGCATTACCTATGTATACTCAGGTCCTCATGTAACATTGTTGATAGGTTCTTGGAAATGAAGACTTTAACTAAAAGGACATAAAATAAAACCAACAGCACAGGCTAACTGACATACAAGGCGGGATCCCAAAAAACTGGAATTTATTTATTAAAAATTGTGTCTTTATTCTTACATGTTTAACCTTCGGTCACCTTCAAAGTACTCTCCATTCGATGCAATATACTTATCGAGACTTTTTTCCCCTCTGCTCAAAACAGTTTTTGAACTCGACAGTTGTTATGCCTGTTAGTGCTTCTGCCATTTTTTGTTTCGCCCCTGCCCCTTCCACATCGACAAAATGCTTCCCTTTGAGGAATTTTTTTCATCCAGGGAAACAAAAAAAAGTCGCTGGGGGTGAGATCGGGTGAATAGGGAGGGTGGAGCACGGGGCTCATGCCATTTTTGGTCCATAACTGCTGAGCACTCAGTGTAGTGTGGACAGGTGCGCTCATAAATCACCCATCATGAAATGGGCAAACACCCGCTGTTGAAAAGAGTCTTCAAAAAAAAAACCCCACAAAACTTCACTAAGCTGAACACAGCCTCTCACAACAATGCCAGCTGGTACATTGCTACAGATGGGGTCCTGGAACACTCACCTAGCGGGGGAAGCCTGTAGTATAAGGGGCCCGCCCTCCAGAAGATAATTTCAGTTTCTTTTGTTTTTGGGTCCCCATTGCAAATAAGCGTTAAGTCCTATTACACATTTCTAGTCACAAAAGCATCACCAATCTTCTAATTAAAGGCCCAGAACACTTCTAAATATTTAACATTGAAATAAATGTAAGCTATACATACATTTAATAAAGATGAATAAAAGCAAGTAAGAGAATTCTTCTCCTATCCATTTATTCTAGTTCAGGGATGTGGGTGGCCAGACCCTATCCCAGCACCTCAGGGCAACAAGCAGGCACCTGCCATGGACAAAATGCCCTTCCACTGCAGCAAGTATTGCACCCACACCCACACCCACACTCACTCAGACTGGGACAATGTAGACACTCCAATTCGCCTCATATGCACATCTTTGGGATGTGGGAAGAAACCGGTGTCCCTGGAGAAAACTCACGTGGACATGAGGAGAACATACAAACTCTACTGACAATGGACCCAGCTGTAAAATGGCCAAGTATGTAACTATTTGTGCTTGACTTCTCACTCAGCATAGTTCTCTGGAGATTCATCTAGGTTGCTGCATCAATCCTTCCTTCCCTTTTATTGCTGAACCATATTTCATGGTATGGATGTATTACAATGTGTTTATGCATTAACCCATTAAAGGACATCTGGGTTGTTACTAGTTTTGAGCTATTATTGATAAAATTGCTCTAAACATTCACATACCATTTGTGTGTGTGTGTGTGTGTGTGTGTGTGTGTGTGTGTGTGTAAACATAAGTTTTCATTTCTCTGGTATAAATGCCCAGATGTACAATTGCTGGGTCTATGATGTTCTCATGTTACTTTTTTTTTAATATTCCAAATCTTTTTCCAGAGTGGCTATATTATTTTAAGAATTCTCAAAAATTTAAGAACATTTAAATTTTCATTAATGATGTATAAGCAATCCAGTTTGGTATTGTCACTATTTTTTATTTTGATGACTATCAATTTATTCTTTTATTTGTCATGCCTTGGTGTCAACTCCAAGAACTCTCTGCCTAGCCTTTGATCCAGAAGAATTCCTGTTTTTTTCTAAAGTATTGAAATGCTTTTTATTTAAATTTGTGGTCTATTTTGAATTAATTATTGCATAATATGCATACTTAGGTTCTTAATATCATAATATGTATAATATGTAATCATAATTTGTATAATAGCATTCTTTTTTATAAAATTGAGATTAAATCCTCATAACATAAAGCTAACCTTTTTAAATGGCACAATTCAGTAGAACTCAGAGCATTCAAGATGTTGTGCAACCACTACCTCTACCTAATTCCAAAACATTTTAATTGCCCCCAAAGCAAACCCAATCAATATCCATTAGCAATCATTCCCCATTCACACATCGCTATAGCCCCTGAAGATCACTAATCTACTTTCCGACTTTATGGGTTAACCTTTTTGCATATTGTATATAAATGGAATCATACAATACGTGACCTTTTGTGTCTGATTTATTTCACTTAGTGTGATTTTGAGGTTCATCTGCCTTGAAGTGTTGATTATCAGCATTTCATTCCTTTTTATGACTAAATAATATTACATTGTATTGATATACCACTTTTTGTTTATCCAGACATTAATTGATAGACATTTGGTTTATTTCCCTTTTTTACTTAGTGTGAATAGTGCTTTTCTTTATTGGAGTTTTTCTTACCAAATTTAACTCCATTCTGAATTTTCATAATCTGAATCCTCTTTGGCATTTTTTCTTAGTCACTCTAGCTAAAGATCTCACAATTTTGTTGACATTTAAAGGATATTAAAGCTTTGTTGATTCTATTACTCTCCTATTTCATTCATTCTCAATTTAATCTTTATCGTTTCCTTCTTTCTGCTAGTTTTGGGTTTGACTTGCTCTTTTCTTTTCAGTCTCTTAACATACAAAGTTAGGCACTTCCCCCCTTTTTGATTTGAGCATTTACTGCTATGCATTTCCATATGAACAATGTTTTTGCTCCATCCAATAGGCTTTGGTATGTTTTTTGTTTGTTTGTTTGTTTGTTTCTATTCTCTCAAATTGTTTTCTAATTTTCCTTGTGATTTCTTCTGTACTGGTACACTGCTTGTTTAAGTGGCCATTGTTGAATTCCCACATATTTGTGATTTGTTTTCAGTTTTCGTTCTGCTATTGATTTTTGGTTTCATTCCATTGTGGTAGAAGACACCTTGTAACTGCAATATTTTTTAATGTATTAAGATTTGTTTTGTGGTACAACATATGGTATATCCTAGGTAATGTCCCTTGTGCATTTCAGAAAGATATGTATGATGCTGTTGTAAAGTTATATATGTCTGTTACGTCTAATTGATTTATAATGTTGAAGTGTTCTTTTTCCTTATTGATATTCCATGTAGTTGTTCTATCCATTATTGAAAATGAGGCATTAAAGTCTCCAACTTTATTCTAGAACTGTCTATTTTTTCCTTCAATTCTGTCAGTTTAGTTTCATATATCTTGGGGTTCTGTTAGGTGTGGATATGTTATTACTGTTATGTCTGTAAATGGATTCACCCTTTTATAAGTGTATACTGTCCTTCTGTGTATCCTATAATACTTTTTTATTTAAAGTATATTTTCTTCTTTTCTCTCACTGCTTTTAAGATTCTCTATCTTTAACCTTTGGCATTTTAATTATGATGTGTCATGGAGTGGGCCTCTCTGCAGCCATCTTGTTTGGCACTCTGTGTGCTCCCTGGACTTGCATGTCTATTTCCTTTACCAAATTAGGGAAGTTTTCTTTCATTATTTTTTCAAATAGATTTCCAACTTATTACTCTTTCTCTTCTCCTTCTGGCACCCCTATGATGTGAATATTGGATCTCTTGAAGTTGTCCCAGAGACTGCTTACACAGTTCTTTTTGGATTCTTTTTGCTTCTTGTTGTTTTGATTGGTTGTTTTTTGCTTCCTTATGTTCCAAATCATTGATTTGATTCTCGGCATCAACCACTCTACTGTTGTTTCCCTGTAAATTGTTCTTTATTTCAATTAGTGTATCCTTTATTTCTGACTGGATCATTTTTATGCTGTTGAGGTCGTAACTAAGTTCCTTGAGCATCCTTATAACCAGTGTTTTGAACTCTGCATCTGATGGGTTAGTTACCTACAGAGGATTTCCCATAATACTGTCGGTTAATTCCTCAAAAGATACTTTGAGGGTTAGAAGGGATTGGCAAGAAAAAGTGATGAAAAGCAGGGACCTACAGCCAAGATTGATCTGTCTAGCAAAGTTATTATTTACAGTCGAAGGGCAGAGAGCTTCCCAGATAAGAAAAATCTAAAGGAGTTCATCATCATCAAATCATTATTATATGAAATGTTAAAAGGACTTATTTAAGAAAAAGGAGATCAAAACTATGAACAACTAAATGGCAATAAATACATATCTATTAACAACTGAATCTAAAAAAAAACTAAGCAAACAAGAAGGACAGAGACAGAACCATGGATATGGAGAGCATTTCTGTTGGTTACCAGATGGGAGGGGGGTGTCAGGGAATGGGTGAGGAGGTGAGGGGATTAACAAGTACAAATAGGTAGTTACAGAATAACCATGGGAATGTAAAGTACAGTATAGGAAATGCAGTAGCCAAAGAACATACACATCACCCATGGACATGAACAATGGTGGGGAGATTGCTTGAGGGAGTGGGGGCTGCTGGGTGGAGGGGGGCAAAGGGGGAAAATCAGGGCAACTGTAAGAGCATAATCAATAAAATATAATTTTTTGAAAAGTCTATTTTATGATATTAACCAGATGCCTTTTGATTAATATATGCTTGTACATAGGGAATATCTAATTTCCTGTTCTGTATGTATTTTTAGTTACTTTCTTAGTGAATACTCTTGGGGTTACAATTAAAATCTTAACTTCATAAGAATCAAGTTTATTAAGAAGAATGCATTTGCTATGGCTGGATGAAGTATTCCATCATGTCAATTAAATGTAGTGGATTGATGGTGCTAGTGAACTCAACTATGTCCTCACTGTTTTTCTGCCTGATGGATCTGTAAATTACTGATAGGGGATGTTGAAGTCTCCAGCTGTAAGAGTGGATTAATCTATATCTCCTTGCTGTTCTATCAGTTTTGCCTCAAGTATTTTGATGCTCTGTTGTTAAGATGCATAAACAATAAGGATTGTTATGTCTTCTTGGAGAAGTAACCTCTTTATTGTTATGTGATGTGCCTCTTTATCCTTTATAATTTTCCTTATTTTAAATCCTGCTTCATCTGAAATCAATATAATGAATTCAGCTTTCTATTGGTTAGTGTTAACATAGAATATCATTCTCTGTCCCTTTACCCTTAATCTATCTGTGTCTTTACATTCAAAGTGGGTTTCTTATGTACAACATATAGTTGGATCTTGTTTTGTTTTGTTTTCCACTGTGACAGTCTCTGTATTTTATTGGTATGTTTATACCATTGATATTAAAGTGAGTATTGTTAAGTTGAATTACTATGTAATATATTTATTATTATATTCTGTTCATCGCCCTTATTCTTCGTGTTGTGTGTGTGTATTCCACTCTTTTCCTGCTTTTTATGGTGTTAATTTAGCACTTTATATAATTTCATATTTTCCTCTCAAAATATTATTTATGCTATTCTTTCTAAATTTTTAGTGGTTGTCCTTGAGTTTGCATTACACATGTATAATTAATCGAAGTCCTCTTTCACAGGTACTGCAAGTGGCCTATAACAGATTATTCTCAATTCATACCTCCCATCAACTATAACATTGATATCATCCATTTCACTTATCCATAGGCCATAATCACTGAATACATTGTTGCTATTATTTCAAACTTTTATCCATTAGATCAAATAAAAATAAAATAATTCCCCAAGAAAAGTCTCCTCTGTTGTTCTTGGGGTTCCCTGGAGACTTCTTAGATAATGAGACTTGTACTTCTTTCAGTTGTATTCCTGTTATTATGCAGGAGCCCTGCTGATGAGCTGCTAAGATGTGAGAGGAGAGGAAGCATTCTATGGTCTTGTGATTAGTTTCCAACCTTTAGGTTAGTTTTAAGGATCTTTTCTTATTATATAGTTATAATGCAGTTAAATGTATTACTCTTTCTTTAATGAGTTGTGATTATTTTGTTTTCAAATTAAGAAATGTTTACCTTATATTTTTTCTAATACTTAACATTTTTTCACATTCACTTAATCCATATAAATATCTGAAATTTATTTTTGTGGGAAATTAGATATCAAATTTTATTATTTTTCCCTGCAGAAAGACAATTTTCCTGGCATCATTTATTGTGCAACTCTTACCTTTTTTTATCTGTAATATCATGTCCAATACACCCCAAGTTCCCAGATATACTTGTAGGCTTTTTCTGAACACCTTACAGTGTTTCATTGTTTTATTTTTCTATCCCTCTAACAATAACACCTATTTTGATTATTAGAGAATCTCAATATTTTTTGCTATTTGGTAAGACAATTATGCTTCCTTGTATTTCTTTAGAATTATCTTGGCTCTTTTAGACTCCTGCAATTTCTATTTTAATTTTTAAGTCAACTTCATAGTTCCACAAAAATAGCTTGTTAGGATTTTTATTGGAATCATTTTGAATTTATAGATTAATATGAAAAATAACTGACAATTGCAAATATGGTGTTTCTTCCATATTACTTGTTGTCTAATCTTACTAAATATGTCTAATTAATGAAGCTTTATCCTTTCCTATAGGATTTAGTGAAAGATAAAATTAAAAGATTTTGTTGTCTTGAAACTAGATTTGTAAATATATAAAACCCAATATAGTTTAATCACATAATTTTTTGTCACAGGATAACATACTGTATTAAAAATAACACTCTGCCATTGTTTAAGGTATAAGGTTGAATCATGGACAACTATGTTCCAATTCTGTCCCATACTGCCCACTCCAACTACAGTTGGCCTCAGTGAAGTCTAATGTCACCCAGGCAGCTTGGAAGTGCCTATAACTCATGTCTTTCCAGACCATATCCTAGAATCCTACCATTTAAAGAGAGATCTAGTACATGAGATTTCAAAATTCTCACTTTTTCCAGCTCCACAACCTCCTTTATATATATCAAATATAACTCAATTGTGATTCATCTTTGGTGCTTTTTTAAAATCATTGCACACAAAAGTTCCAGAATATCAGATAAATGAAAGACAAAATGGGAGAAATCTTATTGGGGAAGAGAAGGAGTGATGATATATCTACTTAGAAAAGACTGTGTTGGATGGCTTAGATGTGGGATGGGGGTGCAGGGGACACACAGTTTGGAGGAACAGCGTGACACAGGGTTCACTGTGCTGGTGAAAGGTGCAGAGCGCGGAGAGTGACTTGGAAAGGAAATTTGAATAACAGCGAAACCAAGCTTAGCCCCTTTTCATATTTGTGTGTTGAGCGTATCTTACTTAGTCTGCTGCAGTGAGGAGATAAAGCCCTGGGCAGCCAGGTGATGTCTGTGCATCCGTGGCTTTGACAAGCCCAGTGAGGTGAGGGCCGTGGGAAAAGTCAGATGCACGCTTGGGAGGGAAAACGGTGCCAGACATGTCCCCAGTACACTCTCCTCACCCGCAATCTCAGAAACATACCTTTCTGTGTGTTAAGAGCTTACACACCACTTACTTAGTATCAAAACTGCAGGCGCTGGAAACCACATTTCCCCAGCTTCTCTGTTGTTCCATGAATGAGATTGTAATTTACCGTGCCTTTGGCACTTTGCTGTGTCCCAGACATCCCATCACTGGGAATTTTCCTCTTCCAGGGTAATTCCACGTGATTTTAGAGACGCGAGTTAATTCAGATGAGCTGAATGTTATTCAATGATAAGAACAGCATCACAAACCAGGACAGTTGTTTACCATGCCCAGGCATTATGCTGTGCACTGAATGTACATTCGATCATTCCACCTTCACACGGCACTGTGAGGAGGAGGTGGACGACTACCACTCCCAAATGACAAACGTACTAATAACATCGAGGTTATGAAACTTACACAAGGTCACGCAGCTGGAGAGTTTGGGCCAGAATTTGGACTCGAGGATATGACTCCCGAGACTGTGCTCCAAACCTCATGTGTACGGACTCCGGGTACAGTAACCACATGTGTTCATCTTACAAACTGCCATGGAACCTGTCCCAGATTTCTAACACAGGGTGAACTGAAGTATTGAGGGAGTGAATTGATTCTTTCTTTCAACAGGCATTTATTATGGACGTTCTGTGCCAGGCATTGCTCCAGGAACAAACAAGACAGAGAAAGACTCTTCAGCCTTGGAGGTTACATTCTCGTGGATGGATGGAGAAATGATGATGAGTCCCCCATTTACCTGGTGATTTTGCTGGCACATTAGTGAATTGTTTTCAGAATCCATGCGTGGTTTGAATACTGCAAATTTAGGCTGCAAGAACCAGTGCTTTCATCATTCGTTTTCATCGCCACTGGGGCCCGGACCATGTCTTATTCAGGTGGACTGTCGCCCCCACCCAAGTGAAAACAGGGCCTTAAAATCTAGCTCTGGTGGCTCCTCAAAAAGTGTGTGTTGAGTGTCAAATAATTATGGAGTTAAAAAATTATGTATGTTATACTTACCTGGCAGGGGAGATACCATGATCACGAAAAAATTATGTATGTGGTTCTTTTGATTCTTCCAGAACAGGTGGCCATTTGTTCTTGTGAGTAATACAAACTCAGTCTGATTCTTAATAATGGACCATGTGTTTTTAAGTTGTTTTATGCCAGCCCTGATCAGAAATGGAGAATTTCAAGGCACTGCAATGCACAAACAAATGCTATACTAACAGAGGTGTCCAAATACATTTTATTAACTGAAGTACTCTTAATTTTTGGGTGAAAAAAACTGACAACAACTCTTTGTGCCCTGCTTTGGTCTCTTTGGTTTTACCATTTGTAAGTAGAGGTTTTTTTGTCTAGAATCTCATTCCGCATTTCTCTGGAACACTTACTCATTGGTAGTCGTCGCTTTTCTCTTTACTGAGCACTACTCTCTTCCAAAGGAGGAACATAATTTTTCCATCATTTATTTCCATTTTATATTTTCGATGTTTTGAAAGGTAATCTTGTATTGTTACCTGTTCTTATCAAAATAAGAATAAAACACTGTAACAAGCATTTGACAAATTGCATACCAGCCAGTGATGCTGAGGGGACGCGATGTCAGAACGCAGTCATCGAGGAGGCCGGAAGGAAGACACGTGCCCAGAGAAAGGCAGACTTCCTCGTGTCCTCCTCAGGGCAGGTGTCAGCGGGCGGGCAGGACAGTGGACAAAGCCTCGGTTTTTAGGGAAACAGACTTCAGGGCCAGAAGAAACCTGGAGATGGTCGTTCCTCCTTAGAGAAACAGAACACTTCTTCTGGCCTTCTCACGCGCATGGAAATTGGAGTACAGACAGGACTAGAATCCAGGCAGCCCGAAGCTGGGGGGTTTTTCTTTCCGTTAATTAATTCATTCCCCACATGATGCAATGAGCTGTCTTGGGTGTATGCAGATGAGCAGTCACAGGCTTTGTTCTGAAGGAGCACAGTGACTGGGGAAGATGGCCCGGTCACTCTGGAGTGAGGAAGTCTCAGGGCCGATGTCACAGAATGTGATGATGTGAGTGAGGATGAGGGAGCAACTAATGACCTGGGATTGAGACGAATCATCGAGAAACACAAATCAAAACCACAGCGAGATAGCACCTCACACCTGTCAGAATGGTTATTAACCAAAAAGACAACAAATAACAATATTGATAAGGATTTGGAAAAAAGACAACGCTAGCGTACTGTGGGCGGGATCAAACATGAGTGCAGCCTCTATGGAAGGCACGGCAATTCCTCAAAACATGAAAAATAGAACTACCAGATGGTCCAGACATTCTGCTTCTGGGTATTCATACAAAAATAATTCAAACAATAATTCAAAAAGATATATTCACCCCTACGTTCAGTGAAGCATTACTTCCAATAACCAAGATATGGAAGCAACCTAGTTGTTCATGGATAGACACGGGCCTAAAGAAGGTTTGGTGCCTATATACAGCGGAATATTACTCAGTCATAAAAAGTGAAACTTTGCCATTTGCAACAACATGGATGGACATAGAGCGTATTATGCTAAGTGACATAAGTTGGAGAGAACAAGACAAATACCATATGTTTCATTTACACCTGGAATCTGAAAAAACAAATACAACAGGAACAAACTCATAGACACTGGGAACAAACCGATGGTTGCCAGATGGGAGGGGTGTGGGGAGTTGGGCAGAAAAGGGGAAGGATTACGAAGTACAAACTGCCAGGTATAAAGTTAGTCACAGGGTTGCAATGCGCAGCACAGGACACTAACTCAGTGGTGCCCGGTGGGCCCTAGACTGATCGTGGTCATCACTCAGCAAGGTAGAGACCTGCTGAATCACCATGTTATACACCTGAAACGAACATAATATAGAGTGTTATATGGCAAGTATAATTTTTAAAAGATGAGTGAGGTTTTATTGGAAATCTAATGGAAGCTATGGATTTCTTCAGTTTATTTCTTTCAAATTTGTTACTTACACTTATGCTTTTCTTTTTTTCTCATGTTTTGAGACATTTTTATTATTTATTTATCTATCCTTTTTATTGACTTATTGGGGTGGCACTGGTTAACAAAATTATGCAGGTTTCCAGTGCCCAATTGTACAACGCGTCTTCTGTACACTGCATTGTGTGTTGACCACCCCAAGTCAAGCCTTCTTGTCCCAAAGTATGCCAGGTTTAATGACCATACACGTTGATTCGGCAAACCTGTCATAGGATGTGGACGTACTCTACTGTTCCCTCTGTAGGTCACTGCCTTGGAAGTCACACGGCCTGCAGGTCTCCGCGGTGACGCCTGCGGTGTTATTCCTGACAGGGTCTCAAGAGTGTGTGCGAACGGAACCATGGGACTCCTTTCAGGCATTCCTGTCACAGTATTTCCTGACGAAGATGACACTGATCGGCAGGCTTGTTTGCAGCTGGAAATAGGGGCCAGGACTTGTGCACGGGGCTTGAGTGATTCCGCTCGCTAGTGGCAGGCGTGCGGGGACGGTGCGACAGGGGCCTCACTCACTTTCAAAGGAGAGGGCCCCTGCCTTACCGCTCTTCCCATACGGAAATCTCCCTCAAACTGAAAGTGTTCCCATCAGGAGGACAGAGTGCTTTTCTTTAAGGGAATACCAGCGCTCTTGTCCCAGTAGCTCTCTAGAAATTCAGCGCAGCGAGGTGCACGGCTTGGTAGGGAGGACCGTCTCAGCCCCCAGTCCTAAGTGGATTCACTCCGGGCAGTCGCACCGCTGTGTGCTTGTCAGTGTCCGGTCTAAATTGGTTCCTGGTCCCCTGTGGCTCCTGTTAGATTTTCGCATTGTCTTCTCCACAGTGGCATCGTCTTTTTTTCTCTACCGAACTTGACACTCCTGGCGCCCCGAATAAAAAGGAGAGGCCGCCTGTCTTCCCGTCTAACGTTGGTGATTCCTTGTGTTGCATAACGGTGGAAAGTGCAGACATTATCGTGGGAGATTCATGAGGCGTGATGTGCTCAACAGACTTGTGCTCTTACTTCTGCCTGCGACCCAGTGAGATGGAATAATGGCACCTCCTCTGAAACAACCCCTCCTTTTGCAGGCTCTCACTTGGTCAGTGGAAGTTTCTTCCCTCCAGGTAAATGTCAGTCTCTAACCACGGCCCACTTCGAATCTCTCTGCTCCCTTGCTTACAAAGTTTCCTTCATAGAACCTGGACAATATCTTCCAGGATTATTCCTCTTTGTTTCAAGGTAAGCCTGCCCTGCTGGACTGTGGGATTTCAAAGACAGGCCATTACTTATGTGCTTCACTATCTCAGATCCTGGACCAATGCCTGTGAACTAATACGTTCTCAGTAAATGACTTGTTGAATGAAGAGCTTCCTCATTCATCGGCTGCTGCTAGTCTCTCCTTCTCCACATCTTCATTCATACTATTAAGTTAAAAATTCTTCAGGTAGAGCTTTAATCATAAGACTCTACTGGTTAAAAGCACTCATTGACATTATTCTGTTGCTTAAAAAAATAGGTGCAGACTCCTTAGCCTGATGTTCAAAACCTCCTTGATCTGCGTGACTTCCTTGATCTGCGTGACTTCCTAAACCTTTCCCAATCACTGCTCCAGAAAACCCACAACGAACCACACCTTCACTACTTGCTTTTATACCTGTGCTTTGCTCATGATATGTCCTTCACCTCAAGTAGTTTTCCCTTTTCTTTTTCTCCAAGTCCCATCTTGATGTCTTCTCCAGCATAATTAATGTCCTCCCGCAATCCGCAGTTATTCAGCAGGCCTTCAGGTTGTTCCTAACATGTCGCAGACATCGCAGGTAGCAGAGGACACACATAATAGAAGAGGCCCTTGTGCTCTAGAGGAACCTAGTTCTCGTGGATAAACAGATGTGCAGGCTCTAGACCACAGCGAGGAGTGTGCACCTGGTGCTCTAGGCTCTCAGGGGACACACACCTACCCCAGGGAGGGAGACAGTGTGAGGAAACAGCAGAGGCTGTAATGTATGCACTGAGTTTCAAAAATTACCCAAGAGTTAGCTAGCAAAAGGAATGAAGGAAGAACGTTGTAAGCAGACAGAGCAGGCAGCCGTGAGCTTTGGGGATTCCAGCTTGGGCGGCACAACTGAACCTGCACACGTAACTCGCACACCAATTTGCCTGCCTAGGAACTCCCGCAGAATCACGTCTCTTACGGACATAGTGCTTGTTGCCCTATATTATAGTCATTAACCTGATAATCTAATTTTCATTATTAGACACGAAAATAATAACTAAGCCTGATTCATCTTTTTTTATCCCTGTAAGAGCCTTTAAAAATGTCTTCTATTTATAAAGTTCATGATTGCATGTGTAATGTTTGTTGAACGGATGAATAATTTTGATAGAATGCCATGAATTTTCAGAAGCATTCAAACTCTTAATATTTGGCTCATAACTTTGAAGAGAGGCTTCCCAAAGTCGTCTCTTACTTTTAGGGTAAGTACAAGAGGAAAGCTTGGAGTTACTTAAACGTAAGAGAAGTAGCCAAGGCTCTGATGAGCATCATGACATATTTTCTGATGTTATCATATCATATTTAACATGTTAAATGATAGCATATGCTAACAAAGCAAGTCAAATTCCCTATGCCATCCTTGCTCAGACCTATAACATTTGTAGGGCTTGTAACAAGAGAACCAACAAAGGCCCACATAATATAAACCTATGTATTTAAAAGTTATAAATAACACTGAAAACTCTTAAGCAAAATTTGGATTCAATGCAATTCTTATCAAGATTCCAATATGTATTTCATAGAAGTAGAACAAACATTTCAAAAATTTATATGGAACTATAATAAGCCTTTCATAGTGACAGCAATTCTGAGAAAGAAGAACAAAGTTGGAGGAATCATGCTACCTAATATCAAACTATACTATAAGGCCATAGTAACCAAAACAGCATGGTACTGGCACAAAAACAGACACGTACATCAATGGAATAGAGTAGAGAGCCTAGAAATAAATCCACACTTTATAGTCAATTAATATTCGACAGAAAAAGCAAGCACATACAATGGGCTAAAGATAGTTTATTCAATAAATGGTGTTGGGAAAATTGGACAGATACATGCAAAAAATGAAACTAGTCCACCTTATGCCACATACAAGAATAAATTCAAAATGAAATGGATTAAAGACTTAAATGTTAGACCTGAAACCATATAAATACAAGAAGAAAACCTATGCAGTAAAATCTTGGACATTGCTCCTAGCAATATTTTATCTGATATATCACCTCAGGCAAGGGAAACAAAAACAAAAATAAACAAATGGAACTACATCAAAATGAAAAGTTTTTGCACAGCAAAGAAGACCTTCAACAAAAAAATAATACAACCCACAGAATGGGAGAACATATTCGTTGTTACATCTGATAAGGGGTTAATATCTAAATTTGATAAAGAACTTATAAAACTCAACACCAAAAGAACCCCCAAACAATCCAATTAAAAAGTGGCCAAAGGACCTGAATAGAAACTTCTCCAAAGAGGACATACAGATGGTCAACATACATATGAAAAGATGCTCAATGTCACTAATCATCAGAGAAATGAAAATTAAAACCACAATGAGATATTACCTCATGCCTGTCAGAATGGCTATCATCAATAAATCAACAAACAACAAATGCTGGCAAGGATGTGGAGAAAGGAGAACATTTTTGCACTGTTGGTGAGAATACAGATTGGTGTAGCCACTGTGGAAAGCAGTATGGAAATACCTCAAAAAATTAAAAATGGAACTGCCTTTTGACCCAGTGACCCCACTTCTGGGAATATTCCCAAAGGAACCCAAAACACTAACTTGAAAGAACATAAGCACCCCTATGTTCATTGCAGCATTATTTACAATCATCAAAATATGGTAGAAGCCCAAGTGCCCATCAGTAGATGATGTATACATCTATGCAACTATGGTATATTTACAAAATGGAACTCTACTCGGCCAAGGAAAGAAAATTTTACCCTTTGCAACAGCATGGACAGACCTGGAGAACATTATGCTAGTGAAATAAGCCAGTCAGAGAAAGACAAATACCACATATAATTTCACTTGTATGTAGAATCTAATGAAAAAACTGAACTAACAAGCAAAACAGAAACAGACTCATAGATGGAGAGCAGGTGACAGCTAGTGTGGGTGGGGAGTTTAGGGGGAGGAGGGATAGAGCATAAAGGACTTGGGGACATGGACAACAGTGTGGTGATTATGGTGGGGAGGAGGATATAAGGGGATAAATGGTAATGAAAAAATACAATAAAAAATAAATTTAAAAAAACGTGTCCTACATCCTACCCTGACAAGGTACCTTCCTAATCACCTGGAAGGGCAGGTTCAAATTATGGATGATTAGACTCTGTTAAGTTATAGGTTAGAAGGTAGCAGCACAGAAAAAGTACATCATTGGTTGCTAGTGACTCTCGCCCCTTCTCTTCTCCCCACATGTATCCTCCCATACTGAGAGGGATGTTAGGACCCAGAGAATGGACAAGAAGTAGACTGATAGTTGTCCAATAGGGAAACGTCAGAGAGGCTAGGAAGGAGCCTCAATTGCCTGGGCGTCAAGGCACTATTGCTGCTTCCTAAGCATCCCTCCTCAACACACACTCCTCTCCCATGAATACGTAGTAGCTCCATATACATTAAATTAATGTTTCCTCTCCTGAGAAAGCTGTAGTTGATGAAGTACATACACATGTGCAAACACATGGAAAGCATCTCAGATGCTTAAAATATATAGCAGAATGTTTTGTGAGTGGCTGAGGAGTCAAACAATCATTATAGTGACTGTAATCATGTGTAAAACTAGTTTTAATGAATCAACTAGGAAATAATGACACAAAGGTCTTTGGAAACATTGTTAAGAAACAAGGAGACTCTATAAAAAACTGAAACCATACCCTAAGAATACCAAAACGCCAATACAAAAGAACCTATGCACCCCCATGTTCATAGCAGCACAATTGACAATAGCCAAGTGTGGGAAGCAACCGAAATGCCCATCAGTAGATGATTGGATCAAAAAGTTATGGTACATATACACAATGGAATACTACACAGCAGAAAGAAAAAAAGAACTAAACTTCGCGACAGCATGGATGGAACTGGAGAGCATCATGCTAAGTGAAATAAGCCAGGGGGCGAAAGACAAATACCATATGATCTCACCTATAAGCGGAACCTAACCAACAATACAAAGATGCAAGGAAAATAAGACCAGCAACACTGAAAGGAAAAGAAACCAACAGAGACAAGAGGGAAGGAGGGGTGGGCAGGGAAAAGGAAGGGAAGGGGAAAGTCAAGGAACATATAGCAAGGACTCATGGACAAAGCCAAAGTGGGGAAGGATTGAGGGAGGGAGTGGGGGGAGAGGGGCAGGGGAAAGTGGTGGGGGGGAGGCAGAGACAAATGTATTTGAAAAAATAAATTAAAATAAAATTGAAAAAAAAAACAACAAAAAAGAAAAACTGAAACCAAAAAAATCTATCTGCAGAAAACTCATCACCAAGATAACTGATAACTTGAATCAGTCTGTCAAGAAATCTGGTAGTTTATACCTGGTAGTTTCATAATACATTAGAGAGCAACAAGGTATCCTCTTGATAAACTAACATCCTTTGACAGAAAGGGTTGCTCAAACTTCTTTACATTTGCTTCAAAATAGTCATAAAATGTAATCTGGAGGACTTTTACTGAAATTGCCAACATAGCTGTGAGTTTCTTATAAACCTCTACTCATTTATGATGTCAGAAAACTGGTCATCCTTCCCAAAGATAACTATGAATATGTGATCTAGGTTTCAAAACACAAATGAATTTAATGAATTCATTTTTGGGAATAATATAACTTTAGAAAAGTTAAAACTTGATATCTGTAGATGCCAAGTAAAGAATGATGGAAAACACCACTGGATTCAGATCTAAGCTTGAGTTAGAATTCCAGCACTCATCAAATATATGACTTTGGATAAGTTATTTAAACTGAATTATTTGAGAAATAATATCACAGCATAAAATAAGGCTAATAATATTTAATGTTTTGTGGAGACTAAATTGGACCACATGTGGAAGTGTTTTGTAAACATCCTTATGGTAGAACTGTTACATAGCAATAGTAATGTTACTTGTTTTAACTCCCTCCCACTGTGATTTTGTGATTTTTTTAAATCCTCACCCCAGGACATTTTTTTGGCATTGCTTTTAGAGAGAAAGGAAGGGAGTAAGAGAGGGAGACAAACATCTAAGTGAGACAGGAACATCCATTGGTTGCCTCCTATATGTGCCTGGACTGGGGATTGAACCTTCAACCTAGGTATATGCCCTGACTGGAAGTGAACTCTGCAACATTTTTTATACCAGACAATGCTCCAACCAACTGAGCCTCACCAGCCAGGGCCCACTGTGATTCCTGACATATATCACATATAAAGGGTATATCACTCAATAATGGATGCACTTTTTAGTTTAGCTCGGTAGCAGTTAATTACTCAAATCTTAGACCTGGAGAACTCTGATTCAATCATTACAATGACTGATCTGAATCAAGGTATCATCTTTCTAGTTGATGCTTTCATTTTAACAAGCAATTAGAATCAATTATGTAGTCATCTATTTGATTATTTGACAACTGAGGCTTTCCGTAACTCAAAATAATGATTTCAGCTGTGTTTTTGGTCAATTTTGTCATACTGTATAAACCTCAACATCATTTTAATGAATTTTTATTCCTAAGAGAATTAAAGAGTACCTAAGATAACATAACAAGAGGTAAGCAAAGGTTTGTATTATTATAGTCTTCAATATGTATGTCCTGAGGGAAAAAAAAAGAAAGATTTTATATTGGCAAGCATGTTCTAGGAGTATAAATAAATCATGAAATGAAGCAGAGGTCGTTGAAAGGCAGGGGAAATATGCTGTTGGACAGTCAGCAATGAAGACGCAGCAAAGCCACAAGCAAACCTGAGTCGATTATGGAGATGCACCAGGACAAGGATTTGAAGGGGCTAATGAAGAGCCAGAATGCCGAATGAGATCCGTGAGGTTGACATTAAGTACAACTAGGCTTTCAGGTTGCGTGACATTCATGACGATTACTGTGTGTGTCAGAGCCTGGATCAGGGAGACCTGTGGCACAAAGAAAGGCCTTCTTTGGCCTCCACTGCTTCTCCTTCACAAGGTCTACATGTGCTCGTGCCACTTTTCAAATCCCCTGCGCCCTTCTGGGAGGCCCCGGTTTCTCAGGGTAGCTTGGTGTTGTAGACTATGATCTATAACTCTGTCTTTCTCCTCTATCCTTTTTCAGAACTATTTGTTTAATGTTTTATTAAGAATCTTAACATACAGTCCTGGCTGGTGTAGATCAGTGGACTGAGTGCTGGCCTGTGAACTGAAAGGTTGCTGGTTCAATTCCCGGTCAGGGATGCCTGGGATGCTAGCCGGGTCCCTGGTTGGAAGCATGCGAGAGACCATCAATTGATGTATCTCTCTGTTTCTTTCCCTTCCTTCCCCTCTCTCTAAAAATAGATAAATAAAATCTTTAAAAAAAAGAATATTAACATACACAAATGTAGACAGACTAACTCAGATGCCCATCCTATAGTCCCAAAAGCCACCACTTCGTGAACAACCGTGTCCCATTTATACCCCATCAACTTCCTCTTATAATCTGTATAATCTTCAGTTTGCATTAATCTAAAAGAAAATTTTTAATAAAAATAATCATACTATTCCCTAAAACAAGAAGTTTATTTCTGTCACCAAATACCCAGTTGGTATTCAAAATTACAAATGCCTCAAATATCATTATCGTTTTTACATTTTGTTTGATAAAGATCTAACTAATACCTGTATGTAATGATTGATACGCCTTTCGTAATCTTTTAATCTACATGTTTCTATTTCACTTTTTCCCATTCCCCCTACCATTTAATAATAAAATAGTTGAGTACTTGCTCAGTGCCAAGTCCTGTGGAAAACTCTCCATGCATGGCTTCCAGTTCTTACAAAGGCACTGCAAGTTGGCTATCGATTTCCTTATTCTCTCTTGCTTAGCACCAAGTTTCAAACCTAGGAGTGTCTGACTAAAATTTGGCATTCTTTCCATTATACCATGCTCCTTCAAATTTCATTTTAAAGGCACACAACTGTATCACCCCTCCAATTTCTACTGCTTGGTACGCTTGCCACACAATTTTCTCTCACAGTTATGCTTTTCTGCCAAAAAGGAAATGCATTTCTTAAGGTAAAGGAATCCTTGTTATGGGCTTTAATGAGAATTTAAATATGGAATGGTACTCACCAAAAACCATTATGGATGAACTAATAACAAGTCCAGTCAAAATCACCTACATGTTTCTTTTGACAGGACTCATTCTTTATTAGATGTGTGAATGAAGTGAAAAACATGAAAAAATGGTATATTAACCTCTTTAAGAGATTTTATAAAATCCCTCATGATATTCTTGTGAAAAAGATGGAGAAACAGGGGTCATATATTAGTAAAATTATCTATGTTCAAAAAATCAAGCCTGATTAAAACAAAGATGTTCAAGAGATCAATGCAGGCTGATTAGAAACTGGACCCTCAGGCAGCAGCTGGGAGGCATGTAGTTAAGCCCCTTACTAGGAGAAATGGGAAGGTAAGCGTTTTTGCCTTCTCCTTCTGTGCTTTACCTGGGTTTACAGCCATGTGGGAATGTTCCAGTACCCATGAAAAACTGCTTCTTTATTGGGTACAGTTCTGTGGGACTCTTAAATGCAAGCCATGTTGTCTATCAAGAGCCAGGTGATCCAGGGACTCATCCCTTGAGCAGCAGATAAAAAAGCTAGGGTGCGGACATGTGTATAAGCACTCCCCCAGAAGGTATTGCTGACTTAGGGTGGGCTGAAAGGAGAAGGCAGGGGAGGTGACTACTAGCTTCAGCGGTCCCTGAGGAAGGTTACATATGTACCCTAGCTGCACACTAAATTAGCAGCTTGACCAACAGGCAGCATTTTTAAAGTATGCTGATAAACCCCTTTGGGGAAAGACTGGGATATGGGCATTTCTGCCTGCTCCCTCTGTACTGTTCAATAGAGGGATAACCATGGTGAATGCTCTCATGACTGTTAAGAATTGCTTCTTCATTTGCTATACTCTTGTGGGTCTCATGGACACAAACCCCATCAGCTTTCAGAACTATGTATTTTGAGAGCCCATCCCTTGGGTGGGAGTCATACAAGTTGGAGTTCAAAATGTGGGGTCCAAACTATTTGCTCCTCAGGGAGAAGCTGGGAGTTGGGGTTCTCTCCCAATTGTATGGCAGTGCGGACTGTGGTTGGGTTTATGGTAAGCATTTGTCTCAGCATTTACTACTCTATCCAATATGGGTATTTTCTGACTTACCTAATGAATAGGAGTTACTCAGATAATACCTCCCTTTCAGAGGGAATTGCTCCATGTGTACATTTGCTGTATCCACGGTGGGAGCAGGGGGAGGGGAGCAGAATTGATGAAAGGCACAAAGGTATCCCAGGAAAGATTAACAATATGCATTCAATATTTTTATAAATAGTTGAATTTTAGATAAAAGCATAATTGGTTAAATTATGTATAAGTCTATGCTTTTTGTTACATGCATCCAGGGAAATCTTAGTTTATTGAGGCACTCATTCTACTCAGCTCCTTGAACTGTAGACAATATATCTGGAAATAAATAAATCATTCTGAATTGTGAACCTCACATAATCCAACCTACACAAAGATGCCAAATATCATACAGGGTTTTAATAAAAGTAGAAGAGATTCAGATCAAACATCTTTAGAAGATAGACATGTGCTTTATTCTATTAGGTTTACAGAGAACTTAGGGAAGTTGTTCTCATTGGAAAACTTAAGTACTTTCTCTCTAAAATTCCCTGTAGTTTATTTTCCAGAGGATCTTATGTTAAGGTACCAAAGAAAACAAGAAGAAAATTATAGCCTTAGTAACTGCTTGACTAAATAGCTCCTTCTAAAATGAATGGTGGTTTCCTTTGGATACAGTTAAGCACCAATGTTATAATTTTCCATTTACTTTCCTTTGCCATTGTATATGCAGTTTATTTACCACAATTTGATGCAATTTGCACTTTGTCAGAGGAAGTATTCTGCAGATTCATGTTAACCACATTTCTTCTCCAAAATTACATTATAAAAACTCCCTGTCATTCTTCTTTTGACACGGGTCATTTCCTCACACAGAACTCGCCATCAAATGATTGAAGGCCTGTGTAATTCAGCTCTAATGGATTGTATGAGGCAAGGGTGTTTTAAACTGCTCTAGATTAAAATGCCTTTTCTCAAATAGCTCACATAGCTAAAAGCACACACACTCAAATGGAGAAGATCAAACCCCACTGTCATGCTACTGGAATAGCTATCTTGACAGCTTTTTATTTGTAGTTTTTGTTTGTAGGTGTTTAATTTTAGGAAAGATACATAAATCACAGGTGAGCAGGAGGTCCAAGATGTGAGCTATTAGACATTGGGTAGTTGTAACAGCAATTTGGGCTACACATCTTTGTTTTCTTTTTGAACAACTTCAGTTTTGATCTACTTTACATCAATTTCTTTTAACACAAAAGTTTAACTTATTACAGATTGCACATTTCCCCCAAGAGATATAATTGTATCTTTTTAATTTTCCTTTGTATTGAATTTGTTGGGGTGATAGTGGTTAACAAAATTGTACAGGTTTAAGGTACAGAGTTCCACAACATATTATCTGTACACTGTATTGTGTGTTCACCACTATACACTTCTCCACTCCCCCCGACCCCAGCAATCACTACACTGTTGTCTGTGTCAATGAGGTTTTTTTTCCCTTTTTTTGTTTTTGCTCAATCCATCCAGCCCCCCACCCCACACCCAGCCCCCACCTGGCAGCTGTCACCTGCTCTCCATCTATGAGTCTGTCTCTGTTCTGCTTGTTAGTTCAGTTTGTTCATTAGATTCCACATATGACTGAAATCATATGGTGTTTGTCTTTCTCTGACTGGCTTATTTCACTTAGCATGATAGTCTCCAGGTCCATCCATGCTGTTGCAAAGGATAAGATTTCCTTCTTTTTCACAGCCAAGAAGTGCCCCATTGTATAAATGTATCACAGCTATCCTGATTACAATACTCTCCTGGGAGTGGGTTGTTTAACATATAGTTTATTGTGGTTTTATCTTTCTAAAGAGCCTGATTATATTATTACAAATATTAATTCACCTCTTGAATACACAAGAAAAACATTCTCTACTACCATTTTATTTTTTATTTGAAGTGTTGATTAATAGAAAACCTACTGTATTCCATTGCTGAAGAGTGCTGACGCTGAGTTACAAGGTTACCTCAGGCCCCACAATTGGACCGAAGTCAGTGGGCTTGCCTTCAGGGGCACTGACAGGCATGTATCCCACCAGGTCCCTATGTGAGCAGGAGTGCTCCCGGGCCATGATTGGAAGACGCTGGAGCTGAGGCACGACACTCCTTCAGACTCTGCAATCAGACCAAGATGGGTGGGCCTGCCTCCAGGGGCTCAGAAGGGCACGTCTCCCACCATGTCCCTATGGGAGTAGGGCTGTTCCTATACTACAGTTGATGGGGCATAGTTCTGGGTCATATAGGCTGCTTCAAGGTCCACAGCCACTATCAAGGTCTGTGGGCCTGTTACTTGAGGAATGAGCAGGAATGACTCCTCCAGGGTCCCTTGGCAGATTGTGCTGGAGGCAGGGCAAAGGCCAAAAGGGCTATCGCAAAGTCCACAGCGGGAGAGGGCTATTTCTGAGCCTATAACCAGGACTACAGTCAGCAAGCCTGCTACCTGCATGTGGATCTGCCTTCTCCAAATGACCCTCCTTGGTCTTAGTTCCATAAATTGCTACCTGGATCCCAAAACTCTCCAAAAAGCACTTTTGTCCATGGACTGCTGCCAAATTATTATTGCTGTGTGAGAATATGAGCAGGGCACCTTCTATTTATTCTACCATCTTGTTGACATCATTCTATAGACCTTAAATATATACAATTTTTACATTTTTATTTGTTGACTCTATCTTAATAAAACCAGAGCAAAAACAAAGGGATGGAGAAAGATATATCATGAAATACTAATAAAAACAAAGTGGGAATTGCTATATTAAGTTTAGGAAGGGCAGGCTACAGTATGTTATCACAAATAAAGAGAGGCACTGATAATGATAAAGGGGTCTATTCTCCAAGAAGACATTAATAGTCTTTAACGTGTAAGCCCTAACAACAGAGCATCAAAATACTTGAGGCAAAAAAAATTATAGAACTGCAAGAAGAAATATATAAATCTATGATTATAATTAGAAACTTCAACACCTCTCCATCAGAAACAGATAGATCCAGCATGCAAAAAAACAGGAAGGACATAGTTAAACTCAAGGACACTTTCAATCAACTGGATAGGATTAACATCTATAAGATACTTTTAAAATTTTTCCCAAGCTCAGAGGAAACATTCACCAAGATAGACCACATTCTGGGCCATAAAACACACCTCAATAAATTTAAAAGAATAGAAATAATACCATGCCTGCTTTCATTCCACAATGAAATTAAACTAGAATCAACAAGAGAAAGATAGATAAAAATCCCAAATATATGGACCTAAACAACACACTTCTAAATAACCCATGGGGCAAAGAAGAAATCATAAGAGAAATGAGAAAATATTTTACACAATGAAAATGAAAGAACAAGTTTTTCAAATGTGTGGGACTCGGCAATAACAGTGCTTAGGGGGAAATACAGCATCGAATGCAGATATTAGAAAAGAAGAAATGAAAAGTCAGTAATATAAATTTCTACCTTAGGAAACTAGAAAAAGAAGAGGAAATTATATCTAAATTAGGCAAAAGAAAAGAAACAATAAAAATTAAAAATCAAGAGCAGAAATTAATGAAATTGAAAACATGAAATCAATAGAGATAATGAAACCAAGAGCTAGTTCCTGGAATGATTGATAAAATTGATAAACTGGTAGCCAGATTAACTTCAAAAAAAATAGAGGACCCAAACCACTAATATCAGAAATGGAAGAGGAGTCATCACTGTTGATCTCATGCATATTAAAAGAATAATAAGGAATATTTTAAACTACTCTATGCCCACAAATTTGATAACCTAGGTGAAAGAGACCAATTCCCTGAAAGATGCAATCTACAAAAGCTTACACAAAAAGAAATAGGCAATCTGAGTAGGCCTTTATCAATTAAAGAAATTTAATCAATATTTAATATCCTTTTAAAACAGAGAGTACTAGACCCACATGGGTTCATTGGTGAATTCTACCAAACACTTCAGGAAGAAATTATACCAATTCTCTATAATCTCTTTCAAAAGAGAGAGGCAGAGTGACTACCCAAATTATTCCATAGTGAATAATTAGCTTCATACTAAAACCAAGACATTACCAGAAAAAAAAAACTATAGACCTCTAATGAATGTCGATGCAAAAATTCCTCAAAATAATATTAGCAAACTGAATCCAACAATGTACAAATAGAATTAATGGAATTATTTATCACAACCAAATGGAATTTATCACAGAAAAGCCAGGCTGGTTCACTATTAAAAAATCAATTAATATAATTTATCACATCAACAGGTTAAAGAAGAAAAATCACATGCCCATGCCCACTAGATGCAGAAAAATCATGTGACGAAATCCAACACTCATTTATGATAAAACTCTCAATAAACTAGGAATGGAAAGGAACTTCCTCAACTTTATAAAGAATATGCACAAAACACCTACAGCTAAGATCACATCTATGGTGAGAAACTTAAAACTTCCCCCAGAAAGATCAGGAACAAGGTAAAAATGTCCTCTGTCCTCTCATCACTGCTTTTCAACATTGTACTAGAAGTCCTACCTACTGCATTAAGACAAGGAATAGAAACAAATTGTGTGCAGATTGGGAGAGAAGAAATAATATTATTTGTTTGCAGAGGGCATGACTGTCTATGTAGAAAATACAAAAAAAAAAAGAATCAACCAAAAAAATCCAGGAACCAATAAGCAATTATATAAAGGTTGCAGGATACAAGGTTAATAGCCTATGAGCCACTTAACAATGAGGACACATTCTAATAAATGTGTTGTTAAGCCATTTCATTGTGCTAATATCATAAAGGGCAATTACACAAACCTAAATGGTATAGTCTATTACACACCTAGGCTAGATAATATAGCAGTGATTCTCAACCAGTGTACCACAAGAATTTTTAAAACATGCAATACCTGACTATTTAGTCAGGGGCACTGACCTCTTTTCCCTTAGAGTGTCAAGTATAAAAAATGACAACAGCCAACACAATAAGAGACATCCCATGTGAATGAATCAAAATTATACCAACTTTTCTGTCAGTTCAGCAAAAAATATGCTATATTTTTTTGGTGTGCTGCAGGATTTTAGTAACTAGTTTATGTGTGCCATGAGATGAAAAACATTGAAAATTGCTCCTAGGGTACCAGGCTTCACAACACACTACTGTATAAGACAGTAAGAGATTAAACCAAGTACAAGAAGAAATGATGAGGTCTGGTAAAGAGGCCTGGTACATGAAGCTGTTGCCTGCATAATACAGCACACTGCTCTACAGCAAACATTTTTTTAATAAGTAGACAAAGTATACTCTAAAATAGTACTAAAAAGTATAGTGTAGTAAAAAGTAAACACATAAACAGGTAGCAGTCATTTATTATTATTATCAAGTACTATGTGTTATACAAAATTGTGTGTGCTATACTTTTATTCGACAGGCAACTCAATACATTTTTTATACCAGCATCACCACGAACACACGAGTACTGTATTGTCCTATGACATTGGGATGCCTACAATGTTACTAGTGACATATCAGCTCCATTATAATCTTATGGCACCACCATCGTATATGTAGTCAGTCCATCATTGACCAAAACATTGTTATGATATGAATAACTCGTATAAAAAGTCAACTGTGTTCCTATATGCCAGTGATGAAGTAGAATTCGAAACTAAAAACACTATATTAGCACCCCCAAAATTAAAATACTTTGGTATAAGTATAACAATATATACAAGATCTATATTCAGAAAACTACAAAACTCTGATAAATGATGCAACTTAGGGTGTTTTGAGCCAGTGATCATGTGATTTGGCATTGTTATATGATTCCACCAGGATCAATTACACTGTATTGCAGCCATCAAAGACCACCTTTATTTCCTCCTTTTATAATTGTAACCAATTGGCAACCAAGATATGGAATGGCGGGTATTTAAGGTATTATTTTACACATAGGTGAGTTTCCTGCTCTGTTTTCTTCCTGCCCTCATGGTTTAACTGGTTTGCTACAGTTTCCTCTTAATTATTTTACAAATCTCAGGTGTATTTTGCTTATTAGCAACCAATCCCAATTTGTATGGTGTACCCTGCAGACCAGTAATGCAATGCAAATGCATACACATATGAGTAATTCACTCTACTGGCAATGGTGCTCATATCCTGCTTGGCCATGTTAAGAGTCCTTTACCACCAGCACAACTCTGGTCTGCCCCACTTGATCCAGTTCGGTCCAGTACACTCTATTCTGCTCCTGCATCAGTCCACTCAGCTCTGATGAGATGTCTTCACTGTTTCAGTGTTTCAGCTCCAGCAATGCAGTCTTCAGTCTCAGTGCAGAGCCAGAGGGTAGCTGACTTATATACACAGAAGTACCCATCCCAGGTCCCTAAATGGTTTGTCCTCATGCAAATGAGGACTCAAATCCTGCCAATGTGTCCAAAAGGCACTGTCCTGATGGGTTAGAATGGAGCCACTCTGATTGGTCAGTGAAGATGGGGATATATTTGCACAGCTGATCTGATGGGGAAAGCCTCCATCTTATCGGTTAAAAAGGGAGTCCAAGAGCTCCTTTTTAAAGGCTGGCTCAAAGGGCAGGAACATAGTGAAGGCAGGTAGTTCAGCACAGGAGGCAGCAACTTAGTGCAGGCTTGTCCCCGAAGTGCAGTTTGTGTGAGAGACCCCTGTGTAGAAATGGCTGTTAGGCTCTGTTTCTTCAATTTGAGCCTAGTGAGCCACCAGGGGCCCTTCCTACTAGGCATCTTCTTTCTCAGGGTCCACACCTTTATCCACAATGCCTGTCCTTGTGACATTTCCTAAAGATTTCCGATTCAAACTGCCTGCCACCTGTGTGTTTCCTTCTAGTGTTGACTGCTGAGCATCTTCAGGACCCTGCAGCATTTGCTCTCAGCCTGGTTGGTGGTCCACTTGTAATGCAAAGCAAGGTCCCTGGCTGTCTGCACACCCTGAAATAAAGGGGGAGGAGGGGGCTTGAAGAAGCTGAGTGAAGGGAGATAAAGTATCTTTCAGGAAAAGAAACCTGCCTCCCAGAAGCCCTGTGGCGGTAAATGGGGCTCTGAGCTTCCTGAAGCCAACCCACAGGGTATAATCAAGTGTGATTTCTCCTGATCACCTCAGAAGTAATTAAGGGGTACCTTCCTACCCGAGACCTCTGTCTAATTATAAGTATCTGGTAAGGAGGTATTTGCATATCTATCTTTGAGTCATGTCATGTGGACATTTGGGCTGATGAAAACTGACATTTACCATGAAATTTAAATGCATTGCATAGAAATCAGGAACCTTGAAAGAGTCATAGCTGCGGACTTGGGAACCTGTTTTAATAGATCAATACAGTGGCCATGCCTCATGGAGCAAATCAGAACAGGAAGCAGGAGGAACATTAAGGTGCAGGCATCAGAAAATCACAGGGAGAGGCCGGGCTGCAGACTCAACTGGTACAGGTCCCTCACTGGGAGCTCCAGTTTTTCTCCTTCCATCCCTTGGAATTTACAGATCAGAGTTGAGGGAAAGCTTCCCTCTCTCCCTCTCCTCCTCTCTTGCTCTGCTGTGCCTTTGCTGTGTCATTTTTATTTATTTGAAAACTACCACAAGATTTTGGGACAAAGAGAAGCCCAGAGAAAGAAGCAGTTTTGCAGCTGATTCTCAGGAACATGCCATCATTTCAAGTGATTGTATTTGCCTTGCAATGATTACAAAGGATACTCATTAAAATTACAGCAATAACTGCTGCTTACTATATGCCAAGCACAGTCCTACTTCCTTCACATGAATTAATTCATCTAATCTTACAAAAAACTCTATATTAGGTGCTCCTATTATCTCTACATTAATGGTTAGGAATCTGGGCCTAAGAGTGCTGGAGTAATTTGTTCAAGATCACCCAGTTTAAAAATCAAATTCAGGATTTGAAATTAACAAACCTATCTGCAGACTCAGATCTCAGATCTCTGAACAATGTACTTCTGTTGCTAGTTGCTATTTCTCTAATATGTCAGTCACACACGTGCACATGCACATATGCATGCACACAAATGCATTTTAAATGAACATTATTATATGTGGATTTTTTTGGTGGTGTTTACTTTAAAGCATCTCTTGTTCATAATTAAAGGAACAATTGTTTAAATTGCTCTAGAATAAAGATGTGTATGGTGAGTGCATTCAAATCAAACCAGCACAAAGAAACTTTTTCTTCTGTTTTCTGTACCTTTATTAGTCATATTTAAACAGTTTTTAAGTGTTTCCTTTTAGAGCTCCTCTTGCATCTTTTTCGCTAACCCATCCTTTTTCTGATGTCAACTTCCTCATCAGATTCTAACTATTTGTCCCCCACAGAAGTGTCTAGAACACACATGTGGAACATGTGTTTGCCTGGAGCGCTGAATAAGGTGTATAGCTTATCTGCCCTAGGGAAGAGCAGTCAGCTGGGTAAGCACCTACCATTTGCTGCTTCCATGTCTTCAGATGCACATCCCAGTAGTCATCTATCTTCCTCTGTTATATTTACACATGCAAATGTACACATATTCTCCAGATGTCCCAAGCTAGTTTACATTATGACTTTTCTTAACCCTCTCTTCTGTATCATAGTTAAAAAGGGATTCTGTAAGAATCTTTCCTATGTGTGATAAAATTTCTGTTTGGGAGAAACTACATAGATTATGATGCCTGGCAAAAGGAAGAAAGTTAATAAACCCTGGACAAACACATTAGTACTAAGTGACATACATGGGTCAAGCTTTTGGTAGTTTTAAAAATATCGAATCCAATCTCAAAAACTAATGTACAGTTTCTTCCTAATCTTAACTGTGGATATGTGAATAAAAACTTCATCTCTTCTTAAAAATATGTACTTTATTTTTATAATCAGTTTTAGGTTTACAGCAAAATTAAGCAAAAAGTACACAGTTTTCCCCCTTTTTCCCCCCAGCAATTGACTTGATAAGATTAAGAAACTTTGCAATAGGCACCCAAGGTGACAGGACAATAGTGTACATCACTTGAATTATCACAGAACACAGCCATGTTTCCCTAGGGCCATGAATAAAACACATTCTTCTTTGACTAATAAGTTCTCAAAGAGCATCATTGGTCCCACAAATGTACACTACTCTATTAGCAAGAAATGACAGCACAAGCAATTTGGAAGCTTGTCCTAATTTTAAGCAAAATTCCTACAGCCTTATTGTCTGCATAGCACATTTAATATTGTAAGGTTTTTAAAAGTACACATATTATTACTAAGTCTATTACCTTCTACCAATTTGCTTTGCCTAGAAGATAGGGAGTTATGGGATATGCAAAATGGAAACCATTTTGGGGCAGGCATGGAAGATAAAAGCATATAACATAGACTTTACAAATGCCATGTGTAATACATTATTTATTTGTTGAAATTTTTGGCAAAATCTTTGCTTTTACTTTAATCATCTTTTGAACAAAACATTTATGCAGTTGGTCAGGAGGTTCTCCTCTCTAGCAAAGTAAAACACAATTATTTGGTTAGTTACTCTGGCAGGAATATTAGTAAGAGGTCTGTGCTAACATGAGAAATAAACTACTTTGCAGTCTCCTCACCTGTCAGTGGATCCTATACTTGTGCTGCTATTGGGATACAGAGTGCAACATTTTAACAAAGTGTCAGAGGGCCAAAACTGGGTCTAGCACATGAGCAGTGAAGTAGGTGGCTGCTAAATTAAAAAAAAAAAACCTTAGCTGAAACACACCTCTTTACTAATATCTCCTTTACTAAATACCATTTTTTAAAGATTTTATTTATTTTTTAGAGAGAGGAGGAAGAAAGGAGAAAGAGAGAGAGAGAAAAAGAAACGTTGATGTGAGAGAGAAATATTGATCAGTGGCCTCTCACATGCGCCCTGATCGGGAACTGAACCTGCAACCCAGGCACATGCAGGAACTGAACCAGTGACCTTTTGCTTTGCAGAATGATGCCCAACCCACTAAGCCACATCGGTCAGGACACTAATATCATTCTTTATACCACCAATTACTATTCATTGATCTTTCTTCCCTGTTGACTAGATCCATGCAAATGTAGCTGAGGTAGGACAGAAAAACTATTTCTCACCGAGTGTTTGTTGCCTCATGTGGTACGGTGAGTCTACATTGGAAGTCAGGTCCTAAAAGAGTAACTGAAACACTGCCCAAAACAGTTGTTGGCGGGCAGTGGTGATGTTTCCTTTTTCCCCGATCCAATGTGTTTGATACTGACTAAGATCTTTCTTACCTTGTTTTTAACTAGTTACACATCACTTCTAAGGGATCCTCGATAAGATTTAAAACCAATTTCTCATCAGAAACCATAGATGCCAGAGGGCATTAGGATGACATACTGAACAATTTGATAATAATGTGCCTCAATGTGGATGTCTTGGAGTTTATCTGACTTGGAATTTGTTGAAATTCTCCGATATGCAGTAGACTCATGCCTGTCAACAAATTTGGAAAGGTTTCTGCCATTATTTCTTCAAATATTATCTCTGTCCCTTACTGTATCTTCTCTCTGCTGGGACTCAGCTTATGTATATGTTGGTTCACTTGGTGGTGTCCCAGGGGTCTCTTAGGCTTTGTTAATTTTCCTTCATTTTTTCTTTCTCAATAATTCCAATTGGTTTATCTTAATATTTCTTATGCTTCATCAAATCTATAGTTGAACCTATCTAGAGATTTTTTTTCATTTCCGTTATTGCACTTTACAACTCCAGAATGTCATTTGGTTCCTTTTTTTAAAATTTATTTATTTTAATTTATTTTTTCAAATACATTTGTCTCTGCCTACCCCCCACCACTTCCCCTTGCCCCCTCCCTCCTTCCCTCCCTCAGCTCTTCCCCTTTGGTTTTGTCCATGAGTCCTTGCTATGTGTTCCTTGACTTTCCCCTTCCCTTCCTTCTCCCCGCCCCCCATCCCTCCTTCCCTCTTGTCTCTGTTGATTTCTTTTCCTTTCAGTGTTGCTGGTCTTGGGTTCCTTTTTATGATTTCTATCTCTTTATTGATATTCTCTATTTAGTATAACATTGTTATTCTAGTCTCCTTTACTTCTTTTTCCATGCTATCCTTTAGCACTTTGAACATATTCAAGACATACAATTTAAAGTACTTTTCTACTAATTTCAACCTGTGGGCTTTCTCAGAGTTAAAAATGTTGCTGTTAATTTTACTTCTTAGGGTGAATGGGTCATAATTTTTTAATTCCTTTAATGCCTATTATGTATTAAAAATTAAACATTTTTTAATATTATAATAAGGCAACTTTAAAAATAAGCTTCTCCTTCCCCCACAGATTTGTTACTGCTTGCTACAGGTTATAGTTATTGTGTTTGCCTAGTGACTTTTCTAAACTGTTTTTGTAAATATTGTAATTTCATTTATTTGTGTTCAATGATGTCCCTGTTCCTTTAGTTTAGTGGTCAACTCGTAATTTGACAGTTTTTCTCTAAAGTCTGATGCCAATAGAAAGGAAAAAAAGAAAATTACTCTCCTAGTCTTTGCAGAGTAAGGAATATTATAAGGGGCAAGGAGGATTATTACATATTGATAAAAGAGTCAATTCCCCAAGAATACATAAATATTTTTTACTGTGGGTATGCCTAACAAGAGAGTATCAAAAAAATGTGAGCTTTAAAAAAATGATAGAACTAAGGAGAAACAGATGAATCTATGACCATAATTGGAAATGTTAATACCCCTCCATCAGAAATGGACAGATACTGCAAGTAGAATAATAATAAGTACACAATTGAACTGAAGAACACAATCAATACAATGGATCTAATAGACATTTATAGAATACTTCATTCACCAACAGCAAATTACACATTCTTCTCAAATTAACATGGAATATTCAGCAAGATAAACCATATTTTAGTGAACAAAATATTCCTAAACAAATTTAAAAGACTAGAAAGCATACAAAGTATGCTGTCAGACCACAAAGCAATTAGGCTAGAACTCAATAACAGAAAGACACCTGGAAACCCCTTATTATAGTCTTAATGTTTTCATTCCCCCAAATTCATATTCTGAAATCCTAACCCACAATGTGATGGTATTAGGAGGTAGGGCCTTTGGGAGAAGATTAGGTTATGAGGGTGGACTCGTCATGCGTAGGGTTAGTATCCTTACAAAAAAGACCACAGAGATCTCCTTTGGGCCTTCAGCCATATGAGGACTCAGTGGGAAGATTGCCATCTGTGAAACTGTTAGCAGGCCTTTACCAGACAATAAATCTGCTGGCACCTTGTTCTTGGATTTCTGAGCCTCCAAAACTGTCAGAAATAAATCTCTGTTCTTTGTAAGCCACCTAGTCCTGGCATTCTGTTATAACAGCCTAAATGGACTAAGACATACCCAAAATACTTGGAGATGAAACGACAGACTTCTAAATTACACATGGGTCAAATAAAAAGTCTCAAGACAAATGAAAACATTTCAATTAAAAAATGAAAATTCAACCTATCAAAATTTATGGGATGCAATGAAAGCAGTACATAAGGATAATCTATAGCATTGACTACATATATTATAAAAAAGAAAGATATAATATTAATAATGTAAGTTTCTTTTGTGAAACTATAAAGAAGAACAAACCAAGTCAAATACAAAAGAAACAGAAAAAAATAAAATTAGGACTGAAATCAATGAAAATTAAAGTAAAACAGTAGAGACAATTAAACAAAAAGCATGTTCTTTTAAAAAATCAATTAAATTAATAAACCTCTAGCTCGATTGACTAAGAAAGAAAACATGACAGAAATTACTAATATTAGAAATGAAAGAGGGAACATTATTACTGATCCCATGGACATTAAAAGGATAATTAAATATTATGAACAACTCTATGCTCACAGATTTGATAGCCTAGGTGAGAGTGACACATTTCTTGAAAGCCACAATTCACTAAAACTCACACAAAGAGAAACATATATTTTGAATAGTCCTATATGTATGTATCAAAGAAATTGAATCAATTATTAATAACCTTCCCAAACAGAAAACACCAAGCCCAGATGTTTTCATTGGTGAATTCTAACAAACATTTAAGGAAGAAATTATATTGTATCAATTCTCTAAAATCCCTTTCAGAAAACAGAAACTGGGTAAATACTTCCTAACTCATTCTGAGGCCAGAATTAAAATACCAAAAGCAGACAAAGATATTACAAGAAAGGAAAAAACTACAGACCAATATCTCTCATGACTGTAGGTGTAAAATTCCTTAACAAAATATTAGCAAATCAAATCCAACACTGTATAAAAAGAGTAATACAACATGACCAAGTGGGATTTATTCCTGGTACACAAGGCTGGTTCAATATTTGATAATTAATTAATATAATTCATCACATCAACAGGCTAAATAAAGAAAAAATATATATATCACATAAGTAAATGCATAGAAAGCATTTAACAAAATCTATCAATCATTTATGATTAAAATACTCACAAAGAACTAATAGAAGAGAATTGCCTCAGTTTTAAACACATTGTCTATAAAAATGTACCACTAACATGACACTAAATGGTGAGAAATTAGATATTTTCCCACTAAGATCAAGAACAAGGCAAGGATATCTGCTTCTGCCACTCCTATTCATCATTGTACTGGAACTCATAGTTAATACTAGAATGACATGAAAGGCATTCTTAATGCTAGAAAATAACATCATTAAAGTATACAGATTTGGAAGGAAGAAATAAATCTGTCTTTGTTTGAAGAAGACATAACTTTCTATGTAGAAAGTCCCCAAGAATGAACAACAAAAACTCCTGGAACTGTAAAGTGATTATAGTAAGGTTTCTGGATATAAAGTTAATATACAAGTCAATTGTTTTCCTAAATGCCAACAAATAATTGAATTTGAAATTAAAATCACAATACTATTTACACTATCACCAACTAAAAATAAATGCTTAAGTATGAATTTAACAAAAAGTGACACAAGGAAACTCTAGGAGGTGTTGGCTATTCCTATTACCTCAGTTGTGATAATAGATGCCTGGATGGAGTGATATCTGGGGCTGTTTTCATATAATTAAACTCATTAAATTATATATGTGCAGTTTTTCATATATCAATATTGGCTCAATAAAGTTGTTTTTAAAAAGCCACAGCTAAGAGAATTGCCCTGGCTGTTCTCTTAGAGAATTGCTCAGTGGACTGAGTGCCTGCCTGCAAACCAAAAGGTTGCCAGTTTGATTTCCAGTCAGGGCACATGCCTGGGTTGCGGGCCAGGTCCCCAGTAGGGGGCATGCGAGAGGCAACGAATTGATGTATCTCTTGCACATCGATGTTTTTCTCCCTCTCTTTCTTCCCATCTCCCCTTCTCTCTAAAAATAAATAAAATCTTTTAAAACATATAAACAAACAAACAAACAAAAAAAGCCACAACTAAGGGAGTGAAAATACAAGGCACACACTGGGAGAAACTATTTGCAGAACACATACCTGATAAACAACTTGTATTCAAAATATAAAAGAATTCTTAAAACTCAACGATAAGAAAAATCAAAAAAACAAATTAAAAATAGGCAAGAGGTCTGAACAGATACCTCACCAAAGAAAATACATAGATAGCAAATAAACACACGACATGATGCTCATCATCATTAGCCATTAGTGACTGCCACCCAAAATAATAATATTACTACGTACCCATCAAAATAGCTGAAATCCACAATACTAATGACATCAAATTCTGGAGAGGACATGGGGCAATGGAAAGTCTTATTGCTCTAGTAATGCAAAATAGAATAACCACTCTGAAAGACAGTTTGTCAGTTTCTTACAAAAATAAACATACCCTTACCTTGTCATATGATTCAGTAATTGTGCTCCTTTGTATTTACCCAAATAATTTGAAAATGTGTATTCAGACCAAAACCTGCACATGAATGTTTATGGAAGTTATATTCATAATTGCCAAAACTTAGAAGTAATCAAGATGCCCTTCAATAAATGAATGTTTAAACAGACTGTTGTACATTCTTACAATAGAATATTACTCAGCAATAAAAGAAAGTGAACTCTCAAGATATGAAAATGAGGGAAGCTTCCTTGAGGGAAGCTTAAATGCATATTACTAAGTGAAAAAAATACAATCTGAAAAGGCTCCATACTATATGATTCCAATTATATGACATTGTGGAAAAGACAAAACTATGGAGATGGTAAAAAGTTCAGCCAGGGATAGGGCAGGCAAGGGATGAATAAGCAGAGCAGTGAGGATTTTTAGGGAAGTAAAACTATTCTGTATGATACTATAATGATGGATACATGTAATTATGCATTTGTCCAAACCCATACAATTCACAACACACAGAATGAATCCTAATGTAAAGTATGGATTTAGCTAATAATAATGTATCAATATTGTATGGATTTAGCTAATAATAATGTATCAATATTGGGTTATCATTTTGAACAACTGTGAGGTGAGTATACGGAAATTTTACTTTCTGCTCAATTTATCTGTAAACCTCCAAGTAGTCAAAAGAATAAAGTCTATTAAATTATTTGAAGTATGGAAAAAGGCCTTAGATGAGGTGGACATACTGCTGCTATGTCCTGTAGCAGCTTGATGATCCCTGTTTTCTTATACCACCACCAGTTGTGGATGCCCTGCAAGTCTGCATGTGCTAAGGCTCACTCCACCACCACACTTGTGTGGACACCTGGACTGCATGATTGATGTCTGGGTGCTGCACCATTCACATAGTTCATGACCTAAGCGGCCATGGCTTCAACAGGGCCTTTTCCCTGGACTGCCTGCAAGAGCCACTGCTCATCTGCCTGGATGGGGTCAAGGTAGTGAAACTGTGGGGTAGAACTGTGGACTGTCGCCGGTATTCTAGATGTCAGCCATTTTGATGGGTGTGTGGTGGTATCTGTGGTGAGGAGTGCGGATACACAGGTACTTGAGAATGAGAACTCTGGCTTGTGGAGGAGGTCCATCTGTAACCTCCAGGCATGAAAAGCCCAGGCAGGTGAATTAACTTCCCCAGGGCCATACAGATAGTAAGTGACTTCGCGGGGATGAGGCCCAGGGGTTTTGGCCTTCACCCCAAAGGCCAAAGCCATGACCTCTGTGAGGCACTCTTGATTTTCCTGGTCTCACAGTCATTAAGGCCACTCAATGAGGTGTGTCATCAGGTGGGGTGGATAACACAGTCTCTGGGAATGCAGGGCACTTATTAGGCGTCAGGCTCTGTCCTGAGCATTTTACTTGTATTAGCTCTTTAATCTTCCCAGCAGCTTTATGAGTGGTCATTTTCAACAGAGACACCTTAAAGCTTCCTATCAAAAGAAACAAAGTTGACACTCCCACAGTTCTATAAAAAAAGAAGACTGGAAAACTTTGCATTTTTAATGACTTGCACAATTTTGCTGGAATGGTACATAAGAAGGGAGGGAAAGATGGCTGCTGATGACAAAAACTGCTGATGGGTGCTCAGGCTTTTCCCAGGACATAAACTGTACTTGAAGGAGTCATACTTTTGAGAAAATCATTTATCCACTGAAAAAAATCATAAAGAAAGGCAGAAAATTTCACTCAGGAGTGATGTACCATGGCTCTATCTATATAGTATGTATGGGACTATTCAAAGTATAAGCACTTTTATCCTAAGAGCTGTGCAGTGGCAGCCCAAGAAAGACAGATGGTACTAAAGACAGAATGGAGTCCAATATGCACATTACAGGCATGCTTGAAAGAGAATTCCTGAACAAATAGAAGAAAGTAATATTTAGAGAAGGGAATAAAGTTTTCTTGAGCTGAAGAAAAATGTGAATATCAGATGAAAAGGTCTTGTGATGGTCAAAACAAAATTAACAAAAAGTGTTCAAAATCTGAAGGTAAATAGCTAACATTTTGAATTTCAAAGATAAAGAATGCTACTGATTTTCTAGGAAGAAAAAAAAATTCACAAAGATACAAAATCAGACTTCCTGAGTGTCACAGGGTAATAGGCTACAAAGGAACAGCATATAATATGTTAAGGGCAAAAGGCTGTGTGAGAGTAAATCAGTCTATATCAAGTCACATGTGAAACCCATAGAAATCATTTCAATTATATATGGATGGGGAAGATTGCACCCTCTCTGAAAAATTCATCAAAATTCAAAGAAATTAATCAAAATCAAATGTCTGAAGTAGAACTACATGGTAGAAGTTTTGAAGGTGAGTGGTTAAGTCAAATAAATACAAGAATTAAGTCTGAATAATCACTGTAAATATGGTTTTAAAACCCTGCAAATGTTAATAATTCAAATTTTAACCTATTTTTTTAGAAGACCTTTTTAACAAAATAATTTGGTTAAATAATCACTTCCCCCCAAATGTCCACTAATAACATACATTTGCAAAGGGTGATTGTGCTTATCCAGAAAAACTTTTAAGGGTATTTCATTTTGTTGAAATTTTTTTAACTTTATTTCACTAATTTATAGCAATGGTTATTCTGGAAGCACTGAGTTCTTTATTAATGTCTAACTCCCTACCTACAATATACACTTCTCACCTCTACATTAACACAGAACAGTGCCTGTTGCATAGTTTATACTAAGGAAATGTTTGTAGAATGAATGTATAAACAAATGAAAGTTACCTGGGTAATTACAGGTTTCCAACAGGTCCTGATCTTTGATATTTCCTCTTATAAAATCCAAAGTCCTGTGGAAACGGTTCTGTAGTATGAACTCATTGTATCTGTACCTATAATGGAACTGAATTCTAGGGCAAGACTGTGGGGGAAGAAGCAACACAAATGACTGAAAGGAAGAAAGGGGAGCCCTTACGAAATGTAGACAGGTCTGTGGAGAGCAGGACCAATAAAATGACATTGGTCTAGTCAAGATAGCATAAAGTACATAAAACAAAGCGGAGTCATTTATGTCAACCAAGATGGCTGTCAATCAGCCAGTCAGCCATGACACTTTGGTTCAAGAGGGAAATTACCTAAGTCAGAGCCGACTCATTTGGCAAGGGGACATACCCAAAATATCTGCACACATGATCAGAGCAGACACAACTGACAAGGAGACACACCTAAGATATCTGCACATGTGACCAGAATGGCCATGTCTGCAGAGAGGGAACACCCACAGTTAGGCTCCTGGGGAAATTCCCCACTTGGCATCAGGGGTGCCAAGACACTTATCAAAAAGACCCAGAAGGGTGGAGTGCCCCCCTTTCAAGGTCTAACTGAGGCAGGCTCCAGCCCACTGCTGAGACAGCCGAGCCCCACACAGCAGAGTGCCGCTCCAGGCCACGCTGATCTGCCTTGGCATCGGCCGCCAGAGGCTTGGCCCTGCTGGACCGGGGACTTCGTCTGCCCTGCTGCCTACCAGCTCCGGAGATCCTTCCTTGCAAGATGCTGGCCACTCCTTTGCCCACCGTGCTGTCTCCTGGACCTGCAGACTGAGACTCTGGGACTCGGGTTTGTTATTCCCTATTGATTGCTCTGTGTGTGTATTATATTTCTCTTAGACTGTGAGAGTGTGAGTAGGATGTTAATGTATGTTGATGGTCTACTTTGAGTGAACCTGCATTCAGTAAAAGCTGAGTGAACAGCATAGTTCCTGTGCGTGACTCTTGTCTATTCCTTGGTGCCATGCTGCTCAGCAGGCAGCGAGCCGAGCAGTTGCCCAGCTGACTTATAGGAAAGCCCATAGCACGAACAGACGCTCGTGACAAGGTGTGAAGATAAACTTCTTTCTAATGAAGTGGTGTTTCATGGTCTGGATTTTGTTTACGTTCCTGAACATTTTCAGGCCTGAAGACAGACTGGTCCTGACAAGCACTGCCTGCCGTGACGGATTGCACCTGGACGTCAGGGGACTGGCAAGAGCAGTGGTTTGAAGAAGTCCCGGAGGGGGGTGGCTAACCTTCCACACTGGGACCTACTCGCGGGCCAGCACTCTCGGCTTTGGGGGATGGGAAGGCAGTGGCTGAGTGTGGCCCCTGCGCGCCGCTGCAGCTCTCAGGGTGGCTGCTCACAGAGAGCAGGGCCGGGCCTCCTGCCACTTGCCATTATTCAGTGAACTTGTCCCTGCACTGTGTTGTCGGCAGAGGAAGGAAACAAGTGTAAGACTGCGGCCTCTGCAGGAGAGTCCAAGGAAACATATCCGTGCTGAGCGCCACAGAGTACCAAGAGTTCTAGAAAAGCATCACCTTCACACCTCATCCCACGGGAGTGAGAAGGTACCGTCTTTAGGAGAATGAACTGGAAAAGCTCCTACCCCACCCCCCGCCATGGAAAATGTCCCCCTGTGAGAAGAGGACTCAGAAAGCAGTGCTCCCTCCGGCAGACACAGCACGGGAGGTTTGCGGGTTGGAGAGGACACGGGCCAGATTGTCACCACCCCCAGGGACCGGGCACTCTGTGCAGTGCAGGAGCCGCCCAGCGGTTCCAGGTGGCCCTGCCGAGCCCTGCTCACACCCCTCAAACTTACCTTCCACGCCACCTCCCAACCTCACTTCCTCTCCTTTCTTCTGTGAGCATGACACGCCTACCTGTCAAATATTGTCAAGGAGTTTAGAGTTTCTCCCCATTAAAATTGATCTGGCTTATCTTTTTCAGTGTATTTTAACGTTGGCACCTTTAAAATAGCATGGCCATCCAGGGAGAGAGGCTGCTGGCTGAATAGATGGCTCCGTGGTGAACACAGCGCTTCTTTCAAAGGTCAGGTCCAAGACCTTGACCTCAAGGCGGCCTCTGCATTCCCCGAGCAGAGGCAGAAGCAGCCAGGAACGGTACGTTCCTGCGAGTCGCTGTGCTAACGTCCTGCAGCGCGGCCTGTGGGGATCGCTTCCAGGGTAAGAGGATAATTCAGTGTTCGCAGCCATTGATTTCCCGGCCGTGGCTGCAGAAACGTCAATAAGGTGCCAGTTGTGGCAGGGGGTGCTTTGGGAGCCCTTCTCTTTGCTGCTGGAACTCAATTTGTCAAGGCTGCCAGGTAGTCGTCCATGATGACTTTTAGTCCCTCTCACCTGGGCTGGATTCGGGTCACCGACTTCGTTTCGACGTTCGTTAGAGCATATTCCAAAGTGTAAGCATCGTGCATATCCCTATCAAGGCAGTTTTCTCAGACAGTTACAGTGTCCGAAGATTGAGGGCCTTTGCTTTCAGAGGGCTCAGCGATGTAAGCCACGAGACACAGGACAGGCTCGGAGCGGGACGCCCGGAGAATTCGTTTTCCCCCAACTGGCTGAGCGGCGTCTGGAAGGTCACCTCGGGCTCTGGAAAGTAGATCCGTCTACTGCAGATGGAAGGCTTTAGGACGCTGGGACTGTAAATCAGGCTGTCTTGAAGGCAAACGGGTCATTCTCCTGGGGCGCTGTAGAGCAGCACTATAACTCTTACTGCCTCATTGGGGGGTGGGTGTTGCCTGCATCAAAGCCCTCCCTGCTTTCCCCCCAGTTATAGAGAGACAGGAAGGCGGGGCCCGTCAGAGCAGGGCAGGGGTAGGTGTTCACATCCCCCGCCCTGGGCTCCGCTGGGCTGCCAGGGCGGGGCTCCTCTCAGCAGCCTGTTTTCCTACCCCGCCCCGTTACTCCACTGCCCTGCTGCGGTGGGGCTCCTCCCGATCGTTCGCACACAGCCCCGGTTACTCCAGCGCTCTGGTGAGGCCGGGCTCCTTCTGACCTGACCGACGGGCTCAGGTCACCTATCCAGTTACTGCCTTAGTGACAGGCAGGGCCGCACCCAACTGCTGCTTTCACGCACGCTGCCTAGTTGCTCCACGGCAGGCCTGTGGCAGGGTTCCTCCCCGCTGTCCCGTTCACGTACTCTCTGTAGTTACTTCGCTGCACTAATACTGTGGACGCTTCCTGACTGCCTCATTGACAGACACTACCCGGTTGCTCCCCGCCCCTTCTGGGGCAGGGCTCCTGGTGGGTGCGCTGTTCACACACACTGTCCAGTTACTCCACTGCTCTTACTGCCTCTTCTTTGCCCTGTTTGCACCCCTCATCCTTTAAATAAGTTGTAGGGCTCCTCTTTGTACCTATAGATTATTCTTTCCGGTTACACCACTCCAGGAAAGACTTGGAGCTCTCTGTCTTTGCTCCATTCATGTTCTCCTGTCCAGTTACTCAACTGCAGTAATGGGGCGGGGTTACTGCTTTTTGCTCCATTCACATGCCCTGTCCAGTTTTCCTGCTGCACTGCTAGTTTGGTATTCCTTCTCCCTGTCCTGTCCACATCCACTGTCTGATCACCCTACTATACTGATCTCTACTGATGGTGAAGGACTCCTGTCTTTGCCCCATTCATGTACCCTGCCTACCAATACCACTGCACTGCCAGCATTAGCTTACTCCTGAGAGCCATGTCCATGTTCCCTGTCCAGGTACCATTCCAGTGATGCAGCAGGGCTCCTCCTCTTTGCTCTGTTCACTCCTTCAGCCCAGTACACTACTACTTTAAGGTTCAAAAGTCCACATTACTATACAGTCACACCACTCCAGTGATGAAGGAGGGCTCCTATGCATGTCACAGTGACAGCTTTGAACTGATGGTGTGGGAATTATTCTCGTGGCACTGATGAATTCCTCCATGCAGTTATACCATCAAGATGTTGACAGAGAGTTCTTTCTCTTTGCCCCATTCATACTTCCTGTCCAGTCACAAAACTGCACCCATGATTTGGGGAAGTTCTTCCTCATGTGCTCAGCAACTTTCCATTTGCACCACTGCAGTGATGATACAAAGCTCTTACCCTTTGTCCCATTCGCGCTCCATTCCCAGGTACACAGCACCGATGATGCACTTTTCTTCTCTGTGCCTTTTTAGCATTCTCCATCTACATATACAACCATAAGAGATGGCGCAGGCTGCTTCTGCTATGCAATTCATATTCCATTCTTGTTCCAGCACTGCACATGTGGCTTCAGGCTGCTCCTAATTGTCCTCTTTATAACTTGTCTCCAGTTACACCAATGCACTAATGTTTTGGGGGCCCCATTATTTGTCCAATTTGTTTCAACTGTGTAGTTACTCCACTGCACTCAGAGAGTGGGAATCCTTCCTTTACTGTATTCACATTACCTTTCCAGTTACACTAATGTACTGATGGGGAAGAGCTCCAACTCTTGGTCCTGCTTAACTTCCCTACACAGTTACTCCATTAGGCGATAGGCAGGGTTTGTCTTTGCTCCTTTTACATTCCTTACAACCAAACCGATAAAGTGTGGCTGTTCCTGCTAATGTGGTTTCTTTCTCCTTTTTGGTTGTCATACCACCACTGCACTGCCAGTGCATGAGTCCCATTGACTCCATTTTCAACCATGCCCAGGTAACCACTGTGCTGATGTGTGGTTCCCCTTCTTCTTTGCCTTATTCATATACCAATGTTCCATCTTGCCCTGCTACTCAGGGTGAGAGGATCCTCCAGGTTGCCTCTTTCCCATCCCCTGCACACTTTCACCTCTACACTGATGATGTGGGGCTGTTCCTCTCTGCACCATTCTTATTACATTAACATTATTGATAATGTAGGAATAAAGTAATACTTTAGGAATCTTTTTTTTTTAATTTTTGCCCAATTCACTTCCCCAGCAAGGAAACCAATGTTCTTATGGTGCAGCATCCCTCTTTTTACACCTTTCACATCACCTCTTCAGTTAAACTGCCTCAGTGATGGGGCAGGGATACTCTTATGCTGATCAAATACCATGTGCAGCCTCACTGCTGACTGATGGTGTGCATCTATAATCCCTATGCACTTCCATTTATTCTACTGGGCTGAAAGATTGGGCCTTATCCTTCCCAGTTCACAACCTTTGTCCAGTTCTGGCACTCTAGCCCTGGAGCAGTGCTCCTCCCCTTTGCCATGTTCACATCTCCCTTCCCTTACAGCACTGTACACAGTGGGCAGAACTCCTTTCTTTCCCCTGTTCTCATGCTCTGTTCAATTACACCAGGATACTGATTGTGCAAGCTCCATTTCTTTCCCCACATTTTCTGCAGAGACACTGCAAGGCACTAATAGCACGTGACTCCTTCTCTTTGCCCTATTCATACATATTCTCTTCTTTGTTATTCCACTGCCCTCATGAGACAAGTAGCACTTGTATTCACTGCCAGGATAAATCAATGGACTGATGGCTGGTCAGTCATCCTCCTTGCCCTGTTGACACCCTGTCCAGTTACTCCACTGCACTGATGGTGTCATGTTCTTCTTTGCTCCCTTCACATTGCCCACCCAGTTCCTCCAGTATGATGACACATTGGTCTTCCCATTTTCCCTGCAAAAAAATCACCAGGTGCAGCCTGAATGTCATTAATACCCTTGATAATGTTAGGAAACAGTGCCTTAATTGCCTTAATGGACAGAACTGCACTGAGATGGCAATGATCTGCAGTTAGGTATCATTCTTATGTGCTGTAAGCTCTGGCCATAAAGGGCTGTTAAAAGGCAAGCTGGTAGAAACCACACCACCAACTTTTAAGAGACATGAAATAACGTGCCATACTTTGTTGCAGCTTGTACTGAGATATACTGACAACCATAATGAGAGGTCCACAGGTTGCCATTGAGCAAGTTGTACTAAATTTGGCTTGTTCTAATTTAAGAGATTTCCCCAAATGGTATCCATGCCTACAATTAAATGGGTAAGAGACAGAGGGGGTACCAGCACTGGGAATTTAATTAATTTGATAGATCTTATCATAACATCGATTTATGCTATAAGATCTATCAAATTATGCCCTTAATGGGGTGAGCTGATGTGCCCTAGATATTACATGGGCTGCATATTTTTTGAAAAGGGAAGAATTACCCAGAATAACTGTGACCTGTGTCCTAGTACCTAAAGGGCCAGGAAATGTTGGTTATTTTGCAGGCTCCAATGGACCATCAGAGTAGTTTATGTGCAATTTTCCCCAGGTGGTGGGACAAGCAAGCTCCAGGAAGTCGCCATCACCCTAGGGGAAGGGGTTATGTGGTTGCCATTGCTGAAGGTCAGGACAGGGCACAAAGCATTAGGACATAGTACCTCCCTCTGGTTGAGTGGGGCTTTCCCTAATCCAACGAAAGGAATTCACTCCTTCCTGCATGAGTTCCAAAGATATTCATATCTAGCAGGTTTTTTAAATTGTTGGGAGTTCATAGGTAGATTGGTCTGAAGTTTTTTTCTTGAGGGATGCCCATGTCTTTAACTTGTCAATATATAGACTTGTCTGGGGTCGATTGCAGTGCCTCAGCAGGGCCTGACTGTGCCTTAGAAAACAGTCCTAAACTAAGAAATGCCTCCTGGCATAGTTTGAGGTTTTGAAATCGTTGTGCAGCCATGAGGTCCATGGGACTTCCATTTCCTGGAGTTCCCCTGAAGAGTTATAAAGCGTCTCTGAGGGAGAGGCTCAGGAACTAGAGGGTCTAAGGGGAAAACATCTAGAGGGTCAAGCCAATGGCTGGTTCTGGTAAATTAAAACCTGTTTATTGTTGGGTGAGTTGCTCTTAAGTCTACTAGACATCTATTCCTTCTAGGGCTTCCCTCACTGCATAGCTGAGCCATTCAGAGAAAGGACAGATTTATAATTTGGTGGGGTCCCCTTTAGGAAAAGTTCCTTGGGTTATGGGTCAAGGAGGGCAGACTCTGGGTTTAAAATGGCTTCATTTATCCGCAGGGTCAGGTTTTCTACAAAATAGTAAACCACTGAACCATGCCAATGTTGCATAATGATGTTCTGGCATCCTGTACTGTTTGCTATTTAGCATCAACCTTAGCAGTGATCGCAGCTATGCTAGGGTGAGTCCATTCCCAGGCCATAAAAGTCCAATGTAATGATGGAAGGGGCTCACCTGGCATAGGGCATAGCATTTTTCTGGGGTCTGCTCTGATGTGGTTCATCTGTGTCACTTTCATCTGTTTGACAGGTGTACTGAGTACAGCTGTGAGTCTAGCCAGAATGTACAAGGAAGAATCCAACCCTATGTAAAAACTCATCTCTGAGAACTTAAGGGTCCCTGAGTAAAGCATGTATTTAGGGGTCTCAGACTATTTCTACTAACTGCTTCATTTCTTGGACCATAAGCCAGAGCACAAAGCTAATAGTAAAGACCCTAGGAAGTCCATATGAGCTCTCTGTACTAAGTCCTTTAAGATGTTTTTATTTCTAGCTTGTGAAAATTTCAAGTCAGTCAATCTCTCTGTCTCTGTCTCTCTGTTTATTTCATGTTCACTGTTCATATTTTTACCCCTTGTGTGTTTACCAGAAGTACCTGCTGCTATGGTTTAGTGTCAATCTCTGTGGAGTCAGGCTCCTCCTCCAAGAGGGCAATTGCTGCACTGCCTGATTTATTCTTATACTTTGTTTTTAAAGTCAAAGCTCTTGAAGTGCTGATACACTGCCATGCCGAGGAACACTCAAGAGAATTATTGTGGCATTTTATAAGTATTAATTAAATTGAGCACCTCATCAAGGAGTTTTTGGAAATGCTAGAACCCGATGTTTCTTATCTTTATATATTTTTTCATTAAATATTGTGCCAAGGGTCTCTGAGAACACAAACTCTTATAACCCACAGGACCTGAAACAACAAAATAGTGTTCACTCTTATGTGTAATTACAGAGAAGCCAGAATGAGATACTATTTTCTAAAGCATTTATTTTATAAAAGTCAACTTGGAAAAGGTAAATTTCAGCTAAGGAGCTACGGCAGACCCTTCTGAGGGAGCAGGGCACCTGAATCAAGGGCCAAAAGCAGATTCAGTGCACTTTACTGGTGGAGGCCCAGAGAGGGGAAGCTTTAAAATTTTTCATAATGTTGGATAGTGGCTAGCAGCACTCTTGGAAACCTCACAGGTAAACATGAGCAGGCGACTCATCCACTGCAGTGGATAGATACTCATTCCAACTTTTCTTCTTGGAGGTGGCTTACAGAGTGTCACTGCACAGAGGGAATGGGAGGTGCTCTTTCTCTTGGCATGCTCTCCTGGAGAGGCGGGGCTCAGAGCACCAGGCTCAGGCAGTGAGGCCTGCCTATGACTAGAAGGGCTAGGCCTGGGGTTGGAGCTCAGCCAAAAAAAATAATCATCATGGTGGAAGAGAAGCTCAGGACAGAAAACCAATGGGCAGGGAGAAGGGCTCAGGCCAAGAGACCCAAGGAAGGAGGAGAAGAAACCTTCCCCACATTGCCCAGCAAAATGAAAGGAGACTATGCTCAGAGACAAGAATAAGGAGGCACTAATGCAGATGGCATTACCACCAGGCTGGAAGGCAAGGCATAAGATCTCAAGAGTCAGGAGAGTTTGAGGGGCTCCTAAAGACAATCCTTCCTCGGGTGCACCTAGGGAAAGAAACAAGGACTCAGGCCACCCGACTCAGGCAGATAGAGTGGCTGGACTGTGGTTCTAACCTGTGCAGTGCAGTTCAGGAAGATCAGGCCTGGTGCGGGGTTATGGCTTGAAGGGCAGCCTTTGCTGTGCCACTCTCAAACGCAGGGCTTGCCTGGGTGGTGCAGCTTCCCCAGTCATGGCCTGGCTGGGATCCATGGCCATGGAGAGCTGGGCCTGGCCAGGTGTCAGTGGCTACGGAGAGCAAGGACTGCTTTTTTGTATGGCTTTGGAGAGCAGGGCTTGGCCAGGATGTTGGACTCCGCACAGAAACCTGAAAATGGTGCCTGCTGCTGGGTTGAAACTTTGAAGACGTCTGCAAAACTCAGACCTAAGCCCTGGAATCTCTAGGATACAGATGACATCTGGGAACATTCTGTGTCTGTGGAGGCTTTTCCAGGTGGGGGCTCCCTTTTGGCATACCCACTGCCCTCCCCTACCAACCCTGCATCAGTCTGAGTTCGTCCACTGAGCAGGCCAATGCTCCTTGTGGGCTGTCCTGTGGCAGCCTTGTTGCCCAAATTCACGGTGTATATTCTGGCCCTTCTCAGCCACTAATTGCATCTAAAGTCAGAATGGGAACTCTAGCTGCCTCTTCAGCTGCAAGTTTATGCAGGAAGGTAAATGCCCTTGACAGTGATCGAATAGAGGCTGTGGTGGAGGAAGCTTTCCTGCTGCTGGGGAGCTCAATGTTGCTGGGTGGCTCAAGACTGCGGGATCTGGGCAGCAGGATCTGGGTTGCCAGTCCTGCTTGCATCGATAATGGCAGGGGTGACTCACTTAGTAGGTCCTCCCTCTGGCCCCTCATCCTGCATGTATTCAAACTGCTGTTGCTTCTCTCCTCCTACCAGTATGACTGGGTGGCCATAATGCCAGATTTTCAGAAATAGAGGATCACTGCTGCAAACACCATCTCAAGCAGTGTTTGGGATAGAGGAGCGAGGAAGGTGGGCAGATGCTGATGGAATCTTCATTTGTGATTGCTGAGCTGGATGTCACATGACTCTTCCCATCTTCCAAGGGCTGTCCAACCCTGTCCACCTGGCAGCAAATAGGAAGAAGGGTGTGCACCATCCCTTTGGCCTGGTCAATGATGTAAATTTCTTCATCTGTAAATATAGCCCCTAAAATTATGTGTGTGTAGGAGGGTAGGGTTCTCATTATAAATAATTAGAGTGACCCAAAATCAGTGTGTCAGCACCATTCTGGTGGCTCAAACTCAAGAAATTAAAAGGAATGTTACACTGGTCAGAAAGTGATTATCCTCCACCTAAGTTGCCCTAATGGAATCTAGTCAGGCCACTGGGTCCATGGGTGACCCCAAAGGGTACACTCCTGGGACTCTTCCTGACATCTGGATCACCTCACACCAGACTGGGGTGGTTTAAGTGTTGGAGGGCGGCTGAAAGGGGAGGAATGGGATAGGGCCCTCTCTGCTGGAAATGTTCAGCAGTTCTGCCTCCAGTAGTTCCCAAGCACTAGAAAGGGGTTTAGACATTTTCTAGGAAATGTGTCCCCTGAGGCACAGGCAAGGATTGCCTGGAATTAAGAGCAATACTGCCCTTAAATGTACATCAGAGTTTGTACAGGCTACATGGTAATCTAGTTATGAATGTACACTAGTTTATTGGACCCAGTCTTCATTCTTGGCCACAGATGTCTAGTTTCTGTTAATGTAATTATGTTGTGATGAACAGACTTGAAGTTTAATATTTGGACACTTATTTTTAGTCACTATTACAAAAGAGTTTCATGCTCAGTACGCAAAACAGAAAAGCAAATGTAGGATAACTTGTGCCCATAGTAGTTACCTATGGGTGTGTTATCCCACATACCCATAGGTAACTACTGAAAATATGTAATCGTATGTTGGCAGAATGACTACTCATAGGTATTTTATAATTTTGATTTGTCATATAAAAATTGAGTTTTTTTATCCATCTATATTTTTGTAACCTGTTTTTATCCAGAAAACATGCTTTCCATTTCAATAAATAAGTTTACAAGAGGTAATTTTGAAACTAGAAAACATTCCATTTATAGAGAAAGCCTACATTTTCAAACATACTTATATCACCAACATATATGTTGTTTCCAACTTTTCACCCTCAAGCACATCACTGTGAGACACATTGTTCTTGACACAATTTGTTCATACCTTAAGTTTGTCCTTGTTATGGACAAATTCCAAGAAATGGAAACTCTTAGTATAAGGCCAGGCACATCTGTAATTGTTTGATAAAAACATTGACAAGCTGATCTACTGAAAGTCATTGTTACAACAATTTTGGCAAAATTGAATGGGAGGTTTAATGTAATGGATGAGCAACTGGAAACACAACACAAAATAGAATGCAATCATATATAAAGTTTTAAATAATATGTAATGGAAACTGGATTTGAAATATAATGCAGAATGGGATGAAATAGAGACTGGTTGCAGAGGAAAATGGATGCAATAAGGAGTAGAATATGGATCTGAATAGGCTATGGAATGGAAATTTGAATAGGATGGAAATTGAATGAAATACAATGGAAAAATGGAATGGAAAGGAGAATGGAAATAAATATATAATGACATACAGAACAAAAGATATAATGTTATGTGAGAAGGAATGGAATGGAATATGGAGTGATAGAATTTTAAAGAAAAAGGAAATTGAAATTAAATAGGAAGGAATATAGAAATGAACTGAAAATGCAATGGCATGAAATGGACTCTAAAATATGCACTATAAATTTAAAAATAGCTGATGGACAAGAAAAATGGAATGGAATTTGGAATGAAATATAGAATACAAGGTTTTGAAGGATGAAATAGAAATTGAATAAAAATGGAATGGAATGTGGAAAAATATTGATGACTTAGAAGATGAGCTGAAATGAAGAATATATTACTAGAATATGTTTCAGTTACTGCTCCACAACTTGGTGTTGCAAAACAACAACCATTTTATTATGCCCATAGAATCTGTACGTCTGGAATCCAGACAAGGCTGAATAGGGATGGCTTTTCTTTTTTCCACTGTATCTGGGCTCTCAGCTGGTAAAATTGAAATGTATGTAAGGTCATGAAAGAAGAGCAGTAGTCAGTGAAGACTCTCAGCATTTGGCCAGAGAATCTGGGCAGATGGTGATGCCATTCACTGGAATAGGAAAATCTTGTTCAGTAGAGGAACAGATTGGGGAGACAGAGGAAACTAGCAATTCTGTACTGACCATGCTAACCACTACAACCTTTGTGTTGCGCTAGTCATTTAGGTGAATAAGCCCCAAATTATAAATATTCCGTTAACCCTAGAGGTCAGCTTTTACCAGTTTCATGGATCCAATATTCCTCTGGGCATTTCAGTTTGCTCTCTGATATCTATCCTTTCCTCTTCTCTTGAATTTTTCTGGGCTTTATGATCCCTGACTTGCTAATAACTAAAATGCCTCCATTTATCTTTGCCCTCACTGAAAAAAAATATGTTTCTATATATGAATATAAAAATTTTATATATATTCTCCTAATACATACTTTTATATATTTTTATATAATCTTTATATAAAAATTATAAAATTTATATATAAAGAAAATCTTATTTTTTAAATATCTTCTAAGTAAAATATATTTTATATATAAAAATTTCTCATACATTTCTCCAAATAAATTATATATATTTCTCCATATATGTGTGTATATATCTATTTCTCCATATATGCTTCTTTAAATAAGGGTAAGAATAAAAATAAAAAGTGAAATAAAACATATATATATATATTGATTTGACTAACCTCGAAGATCTCAAATTTTGTTCTGAGAAAGACCCTGTCTTTAACTCCATTGGTATTTCTTCAGTGTCCTCTTCTTTTTCTTTCTCACTGTTCCTGTTTAGACAGTATTTAATGTATATATGTGTTCAAAGACAAAGAAAATTCTGGAAAGATGATTCTTTTCTCTTTATACTTGAATTTTCTGAATGTTTCCCATGGATATGCATTACTCACATTCAGGGAAAATAAACAGCTATTTGCATTTTGAGAAAAATATAATTTAAAATGTTTAATTAAACTTTAAGTTGTTGTAAGAAGCCAAGCTCTTTCATGTACTACTAGATGGAGTTTTAATTAATAGCATATTGGCAGATGGAAGTTTGAAAATATATACTCAAAGTTATAAACATGAAATCCTTTTGCTACTAAAATTCCTTTTCTATGTATTCATTCTAAAGAAATATATATATCCCAAAAGTTATATATTCAGAAGTGATTATTATAGTGTCAATTATTTTCAAAAGCCTGAAACAACCTTATTTTCCAAGAAGACACCAGATGTTCATAGAATGAACTTATGCAGTTTCCACATGATGTTTCTGAAGAACTTTTAACGCCATGGGAAAATAACTATGATATTACATAAGTAGAAAACATGATTATTATATATACTGATGAGTATTTACATCTATTTAACTATGTATCTACGTGCCTATCTATGTATCTATCCATCAATCTATCTTAATTTCCTTTGGCTGCTGTAAAAAAATTACCACAGATTTGGTGGTTTAAAGCAGCCTCCCGGGTAGCATTTGTTGAAAGCATTCAAAGGCAAATGCTAAGTTGACTTCATAAATATTCACTTTTTTATAAAGATTTTATTTATTTATTTATTTATTTTTAGAGAGAGGGGGAAGGGAGGGAGAAAGAGAGGAAGAGAAACATCCATGTGTGATTGCCTCTCATGTGCCCCCTTCTGGGGACCTGGTCCACAACCCAGGCATGTGCTCTGGCTGGGAATCGAACCAGCAACCCTGGGGTTCTCAGGCCAGTGCTCAATCCACTGAGCCACACCAGCCAGGGCAGATATTTTCTTATACTGTAAAATACAAAATAAAGGCAAATACTACCCACAAGCACCTGAGGCAGGAGACAGTAGAAGGGGTATCCAACATGCTATAGGTAGGCCCCTTGCCCATCCTTGAGGTAGAAGAATCTCACTCTCAAGGAGATTGAGACTTCCCACGTTGGGCTACTTGTTGTGACTAGGTCTGTTTTGCTGGTATGCCTGCCACCCTGGTCTCTTTATGTAATAGGAGTCTTATAGATAAAGAGGTTTCTAGGACCAAGTTGCTGGCTGTGACTGAGTCCCCTTTCTCCTGCTCTCCTCTTGCCACCCTCCCACCCCCACAGGCCCCAGTGCTTCTGAGTGGAGAGGAGAATTTCAAGCCCCCAGGAACAAACAGGCTTGTCACATGCTACTGTGTGCTGTAATAAGGTCCCTTTTTTCCCATCTTTGATCCACCAGTCTCAGTGTTTCTAGGTGGGGAAGAAACTCAGACTCTATAAGATAAAGAAACTTCTAGCACCACGCCCCCTGTTGCAACTGCATTCTGCCCGCCCACTTCAGTTTTTTCCCTGAAAAGGTATGGTCCCAATCCCAGAGGAAAGAGAGAGCACTCCCACTGGTTGCTCATTTCTGAAGAGGCTCCCAATTGGTTGTCCCCGCCCCCCACCAATGCTGTCAGGCTCCCTTAATGTTGTCTGGGGAACTCTCATTTGATCTGGGGGAGGATGGAACCTATGAGATCTTATGTTGTCAGGTCAGGGTTCAGAAAACCTAAAGGCCTTCCTCTTTTGGTTGGGGGTCCACGATACACTTTGCTGCTGTGTTGTTCTGCTGGTCCTGGGTCCCAAACCAGCTTGCCTCCTTTTTACTACATTTCAGAATTCTCCTTCGATTGTCTCTTACACCATTTCCAGGGCTTATACTTTTAGCAAGGGAAACAGTGAGAAATGGGTCTATACCATCTAGTCCAGACTAAAAGTATTCATTTATTTTTTAAAAAATAATAGACTTTGTTTTTAGAGCAGTTAAAGGTTTACAGAAAAATCAAGGGAAAAGTACAGAGTTCCCATATAGTCCCTGTCCCCACATATGTACAGCCTCTGCTACTATCAATATGCCCCACCGGAGTGGTACATTTGTTAAGATCAATGAATCTACATTGACACATCATTATCACCCAAAATCCAGAGGTTATATTAGGGTTCACTCTCAGTGTTGTACATTCTATAGGTTTGGACAAATGTATAATGACATAAGTCTACCATTATAGTATCACAGAAAGCAGTTTCAGCACTCTAAAAAATCTCTATTTTTCATCTATTCATCCTTCCCTCCTTCTAACCCCCATAAACCAATGACCTTTTTACAGCCTCCATAATTTAGCCTTTTTCAGAATGTCATATAGTTGGAATCATACACTATGTAGCCTTTTCATATTGGCTTCTTTCACTTAGTAATATGCATTTAAGTTTCCTCCACATCTTTCCAAGGCTATAAAGCCTTCTTTTTAGCACTGAATAATATAATATTCCATTGTCTGATGTACCAGTTTATTTGCCCATCACCTACTAAAGGATATCTTCCAAGTTTTGGCAGCAATTATGAATAAACATGCTATAAACATCCATGTGCAAGTTTTAGTGTAGACACAAACTTTCAATTCATTTGGATAAGTACCAAGGAGTGTGACTGCTGGATTGTATGGTAAGAATATGTGTAGGTTTATAAGAAGCCTCCATACAGTCTGCCAAAGGGGCTGTACCATTCTGCATTCTCACTGCAGTGAAAACGGCTTCCTATTGTTCTACATACTCTGCAGCATTAGGTACTGTCACTGTTTTGAACACTCCCCATTCTAATAGGTATGTAGAGGGTTCCAACTCACTTTTAACTACAGTGCAGTCAGACAATGTTCATTTTAAAAGATCTGTAACACAAATGAAATAAAATGTAAATAAAAAGTAAAACCTTCCAGAGCAAGATCAATATTAAACACAGAAGTCTGGGTTTATAGGGCTCTTGTGAAATCCCTTGAGACTATTCACAGCCAGACCACAACCTTGGACCAGGAAAGAGTAAAGTCTAAGGTCTTGAAATTTCATTTTTCCCATTAGGGAGAAAAGCCATGTACAATTTGTACTGGAAGGCATTTGAAGTACACTGGAATAAGTTTGCAATTTTCTCATTAAAATTCAGAAGCAGAATTGGAACTAGGTTGTATAAAACATGAAAGGTGAGAGAGTAAACGCAAGCAGAATACCTACTCACAGCTCTATGGATTGCACTTATTTGGTCTATTCCAAAGTAAACAGAAGCTTTTATTAAAGCCTTTTTCCTTACTAGAAGTACCTCAATACTCCAACAATTCAGATTGTTAACTCTTGTTTTATGCCTAAAGAGTCCAAGGAGGACATTCCAATGATTTCATCAGATAAACCCCTGTCATATTTTTCTGATCCACAGTTGAATCTATGGTGGTTAGCCGTAAAGAATAGGTCAGCAGGAAATCTTGAGAAAGTTATGGGAGAATAAAATATTTGACTCACCTAACTGAAGGATGCAGGTGATATTAATTTGGGGACACAGGGCTTTCTCTGTGCATTTCATCTTTCCTGTCTTTGAAGCAGATTGGGCTCCACAAAGAGAACCTCAAGCTCTGATGTAGAATTTCAAAACACTTTTTCTCCTTTTGGTTGGTGAAGCACAGTCTCTGACTTCAGGTTTCCTGAGTGTAAGTTCTAGCTTTATCTTTTAAAAATGCTACTCTGAATTATGGACAGACAGGCATATGCAGAGTGACAGAGCTGCCAATATCTGCTTACACAATCATGGGATTCCCCTGCAGGAACCCCACTAAGTTCTGAGGATAAAGAGCCTAATTAAAAAAAAAAAATCTTCCCTGGCTCTGGCAAAAGGAGGGAGAAAGTAACCATTAATAAACACTCCCATAATCTCCATAACAAAAGTCTACTCTCCAGGGTAAAATACTTCACAAGAGCATAATTCTGAAACCATATCCTGGATGGGAGGGGGAATTCCTCACTGCTTTCCTGGTCTCTCACTTAAAGGAACGTGGGAGGGATAACAGTCAACAGGGAACAGGGCTTTAAGGAAATAGATGGGGAATGTTGCAGTCTAGGAAAGAAGGAAAATATGTATCTGGAGGAGGGACAAAAACATTTGTGAAGGCCCCAGCACTGAGGCACAGGTGGTCTAAAAGACTGAAATTGAATCAGAAGGTTATGGAATGCTTTCTGCCCCCCACACCCTACAACAGGGCTCCAATCAACTAACAATGGTTAAGAGCTGAAAAAGCTGCAAGAAACACACTCTCTCTGAGAAGAATGGCACAAAGAAGCCCCAAAGCCAAGATGGGAAATTAAAATAAGGACATGAGAGGAATTTGAAGCTTCTAGTACCCAGAGCTACAATAAACATTTAACACAGCTCAGCTCTTAGCCAGATTAACATAAATCCTCACACTGAAAGCCTATTTACCCCATTTTATTACCCAATAGAGCTACCTTTCAACAAAATAAAAATACAAAGGATACCAGAAGGCAAGAAATAAATACAGTGTGAAGGGACATATCAAACATCAGAACCAAATTCAGATATGATACAGATGTTGGAATTATCAAAGAATTTAATATAACCATGAGTAGTATGTCTTTAATTGGAAACGTAGATAACATACAGGAACAAATGTGTATTGTAAACAGACAGAAACTCTGAGAAAGAATCAAAAAGAAATTTTAGAAATTAAAACCACAGGAACAGAAATGAAAAATGCCTTGACTGGCTCATTAGTTGACTCAACACATGTGAGGAAAAATTTGAAGATAGCGTGATGAGGGGAACTCCCCTGCTGGAAATGGAGCAGAGTGGAGAAGCACTAAAGACCCCTGCAGCACATGCGTGCATCGCCCTGGCAATAAAGAAGATGGCGTGTAACATAAGCAAAAGGCATGCAATGCTGGCACCCAAAACCAGGAAAATAACTGGATGGGAAGGACGTACCCTTCCATCTGCTTCGCGGTGTGGGGGACTCAGGGATGGGGAGCCTTTAAAATGAGACTGCTGGGGAACACTGCTCTCTCAGATTCTCCCCTCCTTCCAGACCCACCAGGGCTAGAGTTCCTGGGCCCTTTTTCCCGGGGCCCCTTCACAGCACTCCAGGGAGGGCCTCCCTGGAGTGCAGCAAGCTCCTGTAAGAGGGGAGGGGAGGAGGCTAAGGTGGTGGGCTTCGGGAGGCATGGGCCTGACAAGACCTGTGCCCCGCCCCCAGGTGGGAAGCCATGATGGCTGCTACTTGTCCATGGCCCACGCCAGTGTACCCTAGTTGGTTGCAGCCCTTAAGCAGCCAGGGAGGGTCGGCCCCATGCCCGTGAGCACTTTGAGCCTGACCAGGGACACTGCAGGTATAATGAGCAAGGCCGGTAATAATGGGAGGGGGTGCAAAGAGGAGACTGGGGCCAAGAGGTCCCAGGATGCCGTGGGTGACAAGCCCTACACCCTTACCCCTGTGGTGAAGCCACAGTAAACTGCTGTGGCGGCTACCCACCAGCAGCCTGCTAGCTCCTCTGGCAGTAGGGGTAGACATCACGCAATTTACTGTATATTTTTATATATGTAAATAAAAATTCCATTTTCCTTTCCACCAGATTCTGTCTCTAGAGCTATTGCCTATGGGTGGCAGGCAGTGGGATCCCACTGGTGGTTCAGTTACAATAGGTCAACAGAAACTTCCCAAAGTGAAATGCAAAGGAAATAAAGAAAACTAAAGCAGAACAGAATATCTAAGAACTGTGGAACAATATCAAAAAGTGTAACATATATGTAATTAGAATGCCAGAAGATAATGGAGAACAAACATTTGAAGTAATAATTTTTAAGAACTTTCCAAAATAAATGACAGATAAATCACAGATCCAGGAATCTCAGAGAACACCAACCAAGATATATTTTTAAAAAGCTTCACCTAGACGTATCACATTCAATCTGCACATAAACAATAACAATGAAAAAATCTGGAAGGAAGTCAGGGAAAGAAAGTACCTTATTTATAGAGGAATAGGGAGAAGAGTTACAGTGTAAATTTCTTGTCAGAAAACAAATAAGCAACAAGAGACTGCTATGAAGTATTTACATCTTCAGAAAAACACCCACCAATCCAGAATTCTACATCCAGTAAAATTATCCCTCAAAAGTGAAGGAGAAATAAAGACTTTCTAACGGAGGAAAAAGCTGAGAAAAATAATTGCCAGTAGACCTGCCCTGCAAGTAGTGTTAAAAGATCTTTGGGTATAATAAATAATATATGTGATATATATATAATAAATATCACAAGGTTTGATTTTTATTGAGAAAAAAATCTGAGAAGGAATAAATGAAGATAAAATAAAATCTTTTCTTTTTCTTCTTATTAATAGTCCTAAAATATAACTTTCTTTAAAGCATTAATATTAATGATTAAATCATATAGGTGATTGAATCATATAGGTAAGTGAAACTAATAAATGCGAAGTCTTGGGAAGGGAGGCAGGAATTGAGAATATTCTATAATAAGTTATCTTCGATACAAGTGAAAGAGTGTTATCTGAGATGACACTAAGATGAACTAAGATTAATTTTGAAAACAAATTTTAAATCAAGGAGAAGCACTGAAAATTTTTAAGAAGACCTATAAATAATATGCTGAGTAAAGATATAAAAAGAAATCATTAGAATGCTCAGTTAAATCAGAAAAGGCAGAAAATGAGAAGAAAAAAGAAACAGAGGAAATTTAACAAATAGAAATCAGTTATCTAGATGGTAGATAGTAATCCAAGTGTATAAAAACTACTTTACATGTGAATGGTCTAAACATGCCGACTAAAAATCAGAGGTTGTCAAGAATGTTGTCTATAAGAAATTCAATTTAAAGGCTCAAAGAGGTTAAACATAAAGAGATAGAGCAAAATACCATGCTAACATTAATCAAAAGAAAGCTGACACAGTATATTAATGCCAGATAAAGCAAACTTCAGAACAAGAAAAATTATGAGGGATAAAATTTATGTAATGATAAAGGAGTCAATTCATCAAGAAGACATAGCAATCCTTAATGTGTATGTACCTAACAACAGAGCATCAAAATTCATGAGGAAAAAAAAACTGATAGAAAGGAAAGGAGAAATAGAGAAACCCATTATTATACTTGGAGTCTTCAGCAGGCCTCTGTCAGTAATTTATAGATCATTCAGGCAGAATATCATTAAGGAGATAGATAACCTGAGCAAAACTATTAATCAACTTGCTCTGATTGTCAGTTATGGAACACTCCATCCAACAACAGCAGAGGATACATTCTTTTCAAGTTTACATAGGAGTCACCACGATAAACCGTATTCTGGGTCATAAAACACATGTTAATACATTTTAAATAATATAAGTCATATAAAACCTGTTCTTCGATCATAATAAAATTATACTAGAAATAAAGAACAGAAAGGTAGCTGGAAAATCCCAAAATAATTGTAAATTAAACAGTGAACTTGTAAATAAACCATGAGTCAAGAAGAAATCTTAAGAAAAATGCTAAGCATTATGAGTTAAATAAAAATGAAACTACAACTTATCAAAATTTGTTGGCTGCAGCTAAAGCAATACATAGAGAAATTTATAACATTAAATGCATGTAAGAACAGAAGAAACATCTAAAATCAATAATGTAAGTCTCTACATTAGGAAATGAAAGAAGAAGAAATTAAATTTTAAGGAAAAGAACTTAATAAAAATTAGAATAGAAATCAACAAAATTGGAAATGAGAAAATAAGAGAGAAAAATCAATGAAACCAAAAGCTGATTTTTTAAAAAGATGAAAAAAATTGGTAAGAAATATCAGACAAATCTCAGTTGAGGGACATTGAAAAAAATACTTGACAAGTACTCCTCAAAACTGTCAAAGTGGTGAAAAATGAGGAAAGTATGAGAGACTGTCACAGCTAGTGAAGAGTCTAAGGACACATGGCCACTAAATCTAAGATGGAATTCTGGGTGGAACCCTGACAAATATAAAGAACATTAGGTAAAAACTAAGGAAGTCTGGAAAAAGTTTGGACTGTAGATAATAATGTGTCAATATTGGTTAATTAATTGTGACAAATGTACCACACCAATGGGAGATAGTAACAATAGAGGAAACTGTATATACAAGTGGGGACCCCAAAACTACTCTGAATTATCTCCTGGAGGTCGAGCCCCTTGTAGTACAGGCTTCCCCTGCTAGGTGAGTGTTCTAGGAACCCATCTGTATCAGTTACTAGCTGGCATTGTTCTGAGAAGCTGGTTTGGCTTCAGTGAATTTTTTGAAGACTCTTTCAGCACGTTTGCCCATTTCATGATGGGTGATTTATGACCACACATGCCCAGACTGCACTGAGCGTTCAGCAGTTTTTGACCAAAAACAGCCTGATCTCCATGCCCCACCCTCCCAATTCAACCAATCTTACTCTGACGTTTTTTGTTTCCCTGGATGAAAAAAAAATGTCCTCAAAGGGAAATGCTTTACTGATGTGAAAGTGGTGGAACAAAAAAACAGAGAAGCACTAAAAGGCATCAAAATCAACAAGTTCCAAAACTGTTTTGAGCAGTTGAAGAAATGTCTCAATAGGTATATTGCATTGAATGGAGAGTACTTTGAAAGTGATTGGTTTAAATATGTAAGAATACACAATTTTTGATAAACAAATTCTGTTTTTTCTAAGGTCCCCCCTCATAGTGTATGTATATGAAATATATCTGTACCCTCCCTACAACTTTTCTGTAGATATAAAACTCTTATAAAATAAAAATGTTGAAGAAATACAATACTAAGCCCTGGTCAGGTAACTCAATTGGTTAGTGTTGTCCTGGTATGCCAAGGTTGTGGGTTTGATCCCTGGTCAGGGCACATACAAGAATCAACCAATGAATGCATAAATAAGTGGAACAACAAATTGATGTTTCTCTCTCTGTTTCTCAGTCTCTCTCTCTCTCTCTCTCTCTCTCAAATCAATTAAAAAAGATATACAAGACTAAAAAAGTATTATTGGAAGTCCAGTTGTTACATCTACAGAAAAATGTTTTTATTTCAACTTTTGACAACATATATCATGGTCATTGACAATTGTGCTTATTGTGTTATTAAAATACCCCAAATTAGTGTGACTTTTGCTTTAACATGAGGTATGGTATAGATGCAAATTCTGAATGAAATGAAGAAGGAAGCTTTAAAGTTCTAGATGACATTAATTTTACATACTCAACAAATAATCCCTCTCTAAAAAAACCCAAACGTGTAGGAAACACATGAACAAAAAGAAATATTCTGTTAACAATATAGTACATGAGAGTCAACAAAAAGAATCAAATTAAGACATAAAACTTCAATGTGCCTTATTCTCATATCCCAGTCACAACAAAGGAATGCAAGTACGAAACAAAATCAATCTAAAGGGCTGTGAAATAATTCCATGGCAAGATGGATGAGGTGATGAAATGGCTTCACAGAATAATCTCTCAAAGGGCAAATGAAAAATCCCTCACTGGACCCTGTGCTTGAGACTAAGCTTTGCCTGTGCTTCAGAATATTTACGCTACTTGGTATTTAATCACTGCGATCAACAGGGCTTTGTGGGCTGACCTTACAGATCAAAAAGTGAAGTGCAAAGGCAAGTCTATACAAGGCAGAGAGGTATAGTATAGAAATAATAAACCTTTTAACTTAATTGGTTCTCATATATCTCATGACCCAGGGAAAGAATGGCCAATCAATTCTCAAGACCAATACTTAGAACGCCAATTCTATATCTGAATATTCTTGCTACCTTAAGAGAATATTTTCAGACAACTACGCATTAGAATTTTAATTATATGCTTAGTCATTTAATTTTTTTAAAATGCCAAATCTGTATAGAAAATACTGTAATGTCTCAAAATATAGATAAATGTAGAAAATACTTTCAAGACCACGTCTAATCTGTAAAATAATGTTATTTGAGTTTCCAGACTTCAGGGTCACTCACAAGATTGATACAGTACATGCTTCCAGATGTATTAGTAGTTGGGGAAGGGGAGAAGACTGAAAAACAATGTGTACTTTATTATTTCATTTATGAAAAGCTCATAAGCATATTTGTATCCATTTAGGATAAACTTATAATGAGGTTATATGGTGGCGGGGTGAGGGAAGGGACCGGAGTCAAAAGAGAATTTTGTCATGACTGCGTGTTTGAAATGCTTACTGATCAGTGAGAATTTTAACTGATCACTAAAGAATCACTTGCAAACCACTCCACCCCTCACTCTGATGCTCCAGTCATTGCGGAAATGTGGATGGAAATAGCTGGTGTCAGTGTGAATCCTCCTTCTGGCACAAAGTATGAGATGTAGGACAAATCACCACCTCCCTGTGCTCCAGGCTCCCCATCCATAAAAACGGCAATTTCTAAGGTTCTTTCCTACTTGACCATTTCAATTATTTATCAAATGATTAGACATCAAAAGCAAAGTATATATCCACCCAGTAAGCCTATGCTGGCATTTACAACTTTTCACTTCATGATTATAGAAAGTGATACACTGTTTCAAGGGATATGGGAAAAACTACCTTTAAAAATGTGTCTACATAAGTCTCTCTGCTGTAGAAAGTAAATCTTTTCAAACAGAAGATTCCAAGCATTTAAGTGTGGCTGGAGAAGAATCCTCTCATGGGAAGGTGTGTGTGTTTTCTCTGACAGCCCAGCAGTTGTGCTGGACACATGTATTGTGTTACAGTCTCCCCAACTAAAATCTAGCCTGTGATTCAGAAGTAATCTCTATGAGAGTTGACAAGTGCACACAAGTTGATTACTTTCCTAATCAATCAAGGAATCTTAATCAAAGAAGTAATTAATCAAAAAGACAATCCAAGGACTCTGAATGAGAGCTGATGGTGGTCACTCACCCCAGAAGAGAGGGGGCCCTATCAAGCCACAGTCCAGCTGTGAATCCTGAGAAGCTCTAGGCAGGAGTGCCAAGATGTTGTAGCCCTGGAGTTTCTGTGAAACCATAGTTTCCCAATCTAACCAGGCTTAGCCAATTTTCTCCCTCCTCTTTTGTTTATACCTAACTAGCTGCCTACTCTAACACCACTACTCCAAAATGTCTCTTGGGTAATAAAAAAACAATGATGGTTCAACCAAAGCACTAAAAACACACCTAAAAATGGGGAATAAAAGGAGAAACCCAACTTAGGGATTTTCTGTGGGCTTTGTTTACCTAGTAGTCTGCTGCTCATAGTGTCAGGGTGCCTTAAGAGCTACCTCTGCCAACGGGCCAGCATTTTTGTCTATTTCCAGCTATTTCTTGCATTACAGTGCCTTTCCCCTGGCTGTTGCCCAATTTTGGAACCTGACCTACTGCTAAGCAGCTCTTCACTGCACCCTACTCTAGAGGCCAAGCTCTGCTCCTGATGGAACAAACAGTGCAGAGTCACCTGCCATCCCTTCTGGTGGTATTCCAACTCCTGCAGCCATGGCCCTAGCCATGGAGTCCTTCTGACAGCAACAGCCCCTTCTATCAGCATATTCACTACACTCAAGGTATTTTCCAAATGGGCTGGTTAGTAGGGAAAAGGAAGGGAAGGGGAAAGTCAAGGAACATACAGCAAGGACTCATGGACAAAACCAAAGGGGAAGAGCTGAGGGAGGGAAGGAGGGAGGGGGCAAGGGAAAGTGGTGGGGGGGGAGGCAGAGACAAATGTATTTGAAAAAATAAATTAAAATAAAATTAAAAAAAAGAAAATGTGAAATTAATATGTTTTATGTAAACCAATATAACCAAAATCTTATTTCAATATTGAATCAATATTAAAAAAACCTACTTATGAAAAAAAAGAATATAATTTGGCATAGAACCTACTGGTTTGGGGGCTAAAATTTTAAACTTAGACTGAGATTTTCTGAAACCACCCTAATATTTGCATTAGGACTTTAACAGAGTATTTTACTTGAAACTGAATATATGTGCCTATAAGTGAGAAGGGCGAAGTGGTTAAAATCAAAGCCCCTTCCATAAATGGTAGATGAGGAAAGATTACTGTATAAGCAAGCAATTAAATAAGCTGGATTTCTAAAAACCCTGGAGTCCTTCTAAGATGTTCTTTGGCAGACATGATTGCTTTGATTTTAAAACAAACACTAAAATTCAGCACCCTTCCCTTGCTGTTGTCCGTAATTTCCCCACTGATTTTTCGTGGGCCCAATGGCACCTGTACAGGTGTTCAGGTATGTCTGGTCAGGTGGTGTGTAGCAAGGGCTCTCAAATTAAGACACTGACTATACATCAAAAGGAAGAAGAATATTCTCTGCCTACTGAGATTATAGAGATTATTGAAAAAGTGCAGTGGAGAAAGGGGCTATTGAGTGAAGAATAGTGAAACTTTTGGACAGACATTTTTAGGGTCCTTTTGAAAATTAGATGTAATCCTGTACATGAAAGCAGCTATCACATCTTAGGTCCTTCAGAAAGTTGATGAAATGCAACATGAATTTGGCCTTTGCAGAAACTTCTCTAAGGAATAAAGAGGGTTGATGTCATAACAAATGATACAATAGTTGCTTTTTATTGAACACATATCATTTAACAGTTTATGGGGAGACAGCAAATGCTCATCCATATCTTCCCTCATCCCTTCCTAGGTTCCTAGAAATATCACATTACCAAGTGCACTCATAGCTAGAAAGGCTAGCTATGTGGCTAGCTCCTGATACTGAAATATAAGCAAAGCAATGCTTCCCAGTTCCAGATTAACACATTTCAGAATCACTTTGATACTTCCATGCTTTATCTTTTTATTCAGCAACAAACATGGAGAACCTGTGGTGAGATTGTGGAACTTCAAGATGGAAGCTGCTTGGATCTCTAGTTCAACTAATATCAGAGAGCCCTTGCCAACTCTCATTTACTTTTCTGTGCAAAATGCATAAATGTTTGTTGTATTTAGTCATTCAGATTTCAGATTTTGCCTGTTTCATCAGGTAGAAGAAACTTTATCTTATTGATACATAGCTACTATTTTTGTTGTTCAACTTTTTGAAATACTTTAATTACAAAGGTAGTAGTGGAGAGATTCTTGTTAAAAAAAAAAAGGTCAATAATACAGAAAAATCACAATTCCACGCTTTACAATGTTCCTCCAAAATTCAGGCCCTTTTCAGAATTAACCACGATTAACAATCTGGTTTGTAAAAGCTGACTCTAGGCTTTTTCATACATAAATGTATTACGTGAACCCATATTGTGATATAGGGGTAGTAATGTATGTATTCTCCCACTTGCCTTTTCCAATTAATAAATTAAGTGATCAACTAATAAAATTAATGGTCTTTCCATAACAGAACAAATAGATCTACTTCACATGTTACTAGTACCTAGAATCTCAATGTGTGTGCCATAATTTAACCATTCTTCCACTGATAGAGACATAGTTACTTCCTACTTTATGCTATGATCAATAAGCATTTTTTAACATGAATTCTTTGGAAAATGTGTATGTTTTCTTAAAGCTATAGCAGAGTAAAAATTGTTATAGGAGAAAATGTAATTATTTTAAATTTTTATAAATATTGCTAAAATATCATTCCAAAAATGGCATACCAATTTATATTCTCATCAAATATTATATGTAAATATTTTGTATTCACACATTTCTTTTGTTAACTTTTAAAATTTTGGTCAAATTTAAGAATAAAAATATTGTTACAGTGTTATTTTAATTTATATATCCCTATTTTCTAAATAACTTGAACAGAAAATTAACTTGGCTAGGTTACAGTTCCTATTTATTCAAACACTAATGCATACATGTTGCTAAGGTATTTATGATAGTTAATTTCATGGTTTTAATTTTATGTGCCAACTTGATTGAGCCATAGTGCTCAGATATGCAGTCAAACTTTATTTTGGATGTTCCTGTGAGGGTGTTTTTGGATGAGATTAAAATTTAAATAGATGGATTTAGAGTAAAGCATATTGCCCTACATAATGAGTGTGAGCCTTACCAATCATTTGAAAACCTGAAAAGAACAAAAATCTGACCTCCCCTGAGCAAGAGGAAATTATACCAACTGGCGGCCTTTGGACTGGAACTGAAACATCAGCTCTTCCCTTGGTGTCCAGTCTGCCGGTCCACCCTGAAGATTTTGTTCTTGCCAGTTTCCATAATCACAACAGTCAATTCCTTGATATTAATCTCTTTCTCTCTCTCTCTCTCTTTCTCTATACATATAGATAGATAGATATATGTCAATCTATCTATCTATATGCAGAACACTTACTAATACAGAACTTAATAGAAATAATTAAGTCCTTAATCAGTTGACTCACATAAGAGAAATTATCCTGGATAATCTGGGTGGCCTGATTCAATCAGCTGAAAGACCATAAAAGCAGGTTTGCAGAGACACGTGGCTGACAAACATTTGAAATCAATCAATATAATCTATCATGTTAACAGGTTAAAGAAGAAAATAACATGATCATATTAATTGATTCAGTAAAAGTATATGACAAAATAAAACATCCATTCTAATAAAAACTGTCAGAAAAATAGGAATAGAGTAGAACTTCTCCAATTTGATATATAGCAACTGTTAAAAATCTACAGCTGCCCTGGCTGGTGTGGCTCAGTGGACTGAGCACCAGACTGAGAACCAAAGGGTCGCTGGTTTGATTCCCAGGCAGGGCACAGGCCTGGGCTGCAGGCCAGGTCCCCTGTAGGGGATACTCAAGAGGCAACCACACATTGATGTTTCTCTCCCTCTCTTTTTCCCTCCCTTCCCCTCTCTAAAAGTAAATAAATAAAATCTTTTAAAAAATCTACAGCTAACATACTTAATGATGAAAAACTTAATGCTTTCCCTCTAACATTGAGAACAAGACAGGGATACCTGCTGTCAACACTTTTGTTCAACATAGTTCTGGCAGTCTTAGCCAACGAAATAAGGAAAGAAAATCCAACAAAAGGCATACAGACCAGAAAGGAAAAATAAAACCATCCCTGTTTGCAGATGACATGACTGTCTACATATAAAATCCCAAGGGATCTACAAAAAAAGTAAATGTCTCTTTGAGCTAAGAAGTAAATTCAGCAAGGTTACAGTACACAGGCAAACATAAATAAAGCAATTGCATTTCTATACACTAGAAATTAACATGTGGACACTAATATTAAAAATGCAATGTCATTTACAACTGCTTAAAAATGAGATACTCAGATGTGATTTTAACAAAACATGTACAGGATGAATGCATAAAATTACTGATGCTGAAACTCTGAAAGAAATCAAAGAACATATAAATAAGTGGAGAGACATATAGTGTTCATGAATTGTAAGAGTCAACATAGTAAAGATGTCAATTCTTCCCCAATTGATATATATATATATATTTATACACATATATACACACATATATATATATACATATATACATATATACACACACAAATCCAACCAAGTTTATTCTAAAAGTTATATGAAAAGGTACAGGAACTAGTAAACCTAAAACAATTTTGAAAAAAAGAAAAACAGGCCAGGAACCAGATTTTCAGATTTTAAGACACTATATAGCCACAATAATCAAGGTTGCGAGGTATGAGCAGACAGATAGATGTATAGATCCATAGAACAGAATAGAGAAACAAGAAATAGACCCACATTACTCTGCCCAACTTATTTCTGTCAATTGAAAAAGCAATTCAATGTAGGAAATATAGCCTTTTCAACAAATATTTCTGGAGTATTTGAACATTCATAGGCAAAGAAATTAGTCTTGACTTAAACCTAACATCATATACAAAAGTTAATTAAAAATAGATTATGGACTTAAATGTGAACTATTAAACTACAAAGCATTTAGAAAAGAAAGAAGAAAAGTTTTAGGACCTAGAGTTTAGACCAAGACATTTTAGACTTCACCCATAAAGCATGGTGCATAAAAGAAAAAAATCATAAATTGGATCACACCAAAGTTAAAATCTTTTGTACTATAAAAGACCCTGTAAGAAGATGAAAAGACAATCTACCTACTGTAAGAAAATATTTGCAAACAATGTATCTGAGAGAAAAGTAATTATCTAGAATATGTTTTTTTAAAAACTCTCAAAATTCAACAACAGAAAAACAATCCAATTAGAATACGGGCCAAAGGCATGAATAGACATTTCACTGAAGAGGATAAGTACATGAAAAGATGTTCAATGCCATTATCCATCAGGGAAATGCAAATTAAAACCACTGTGAGATATCATCACATATCTATTGGCATAACTAAAATTAAAAAAAATAGTGACCAAATGCTGGTAAAAATGAAAAGAAACTGAATCACTCATATATTCTAGCGGGGATGTAAATGGTACAGCCATTTATTGTTAAACTAAATATACAACTATCACACAATCTAGCAATTATACTTTTGAGCATTTATCCCTGAGAAATGGAAATGCACATTCACATAAAAACCTCAGCATAGTAATTTATAGGAGCTTTATTTATAATAACCAAAAACTGAAAAAAACGCTGATGAAGTACTAAACCAACTGTGGTACATTTATACTATAAACAGTAAATAGAAATTAACTATTAATACATGTAACAACACAAGTGAGAGAATTATGCCAAATATGATTCCATTTATATAAGTTTTTAAATGATAAAGTTATAGGGATGAAAAACAGATTAGTGATGGTATTATGGAGAGGGTATATGTGGGAGGGGCCCAATTGTGGCTATAAAAGGACAATATGAGGGATCTTTGTGGTGATGAAAATATTCTATACCTTGATTGTATCAATATCAATATCAATATCCTGATTTTGTTTCTTTACTATGCCTTTGCAAGATGTTGTTATTCAGGGGTACTGGGTAAAGGGTACATAGTATCTCTCTGTATTATTTCTGCTTCTCTAGTTAAACCCTGACTGAAAAACTGAGGGAAAACACTGAATAAACAAACAGGAGGAAGTAACAAGGCATGCAATTAAAGCTGTGTGTGTGTGTGGGTGTGGATAGTGAGACGCTCTGAGTTTTAGGTAGTTGGTGACTGTTGAAGTAGTGTGTGGGGGAAGTCTATAACAAAAATGTTGTCTGACTTAAGTTGAAGCTCTCTATTCCTCTTAGCTGAGGTTGAGAACAGAGGAGAATAGGTCAGTGTGGACCACTTAAGGGTCTACTGGCTCTCCAAGTGATGTCCAGTGGGCAGTAGAAAGCATGGGTCCAGCTATCAGTAGAAGGGCCCAGGGTACAGATTAGGTTTGGCCGCATTAATAGAGATCACTTAATACCATAGTTTGGGTAAAATCAAGTGTTGCCTACATTCTATAGGATGTCATCCTCTCTCCAGAAAACACATTTGGAAACCAAAATTACACAAAGCTTAATAAATCAATGGAAGAGGTTAAAAGGGGAAAGTACTCACCCAGAAATCCACCAATCAGAGGAAGTTTTCCTGTTTCCTGTGTTAAGCATATACTTGTGCCTTTGCCTAATATTGCTTGTGCCTATGCCTGTTGTGTATTTGTGGCTTATATACCATGATTTTTCAATCTCAAATCTGCTATTTCGGGTCTCTTTTAGGACTCTACTCTTGATAGCCTTCGTCCAAGGCTGAGATTACAAACCTACCAATACCCAGGCACTATTGGCTGTAATTACTGTTTGTTTTAGGCAGCTGGTAGCTCTCCAGTAACTCAAGTTCTTACCACACACAGAGCAAGGGGATGAAGGCAATCTCGAGCACAGGTCTCTAGAGGCCAGGACTCTATATACATTCTGTATCTAATTGTCAGACAGTGTTCGTGAAAACATAAATGTGGGACCTCTTATTTCAGCTGAAGTCTTCCCCAGAAATCTAACCCAGGAACATAAGGAAGGCCAAGCAATCTGTGTCAACTGGGGATTGCAAGCTCAGACACCTGTCTATTCAGTCCCTTCTCCCTCCCAAGCACAGCAGACCCCAATAACCACCAAACTTTAGAGAACACTCTGAACACTGCTCAGACATGGACTTCATCTCAGGTTGCCAGCCATTTCTGAACACACAGGACATGTCCTCCGTGTGATTTTGTCCTGCATTCAGTATCAACTTGGTCAGGACATCCTAAACGTCCTGTATTCAGCTTTTTTCAATAAGTTACACAAATTTAGCAGTTAGAGATATTTTTCAACCATAGTGATTAGTGATTAAATCACTTACGTGGAAAATTATACCTCCACAATCAAAGATTTGTAGTCTTTCCAGAAGTTCGGCTGAAGGAAGATCAAGGGGTTGGGGGCGATTTAAATTCAAGAGAGGAAATATTTAGAAAGAATATTTTTGGCTAGTGTCTCAAGTTGTGAACAATTCACCACCATTAATTTCATGTAAATTCTAATAAGTATGATGAGAGAGTCAATGGCTGCCTCTCCTCAGTAATTAAGCTTCTAAAAGTAGCAAATCAATGACAGCTCTGGGTTTCTGGAAATCAACCAATCAGTTATACACCACCCTTCTACTTTGCTCCTTAAAGTCAGCCAATCAGTGACAGCTTCACACTTCCACACAGCTAATTCGTCTGTCCAGGGGCCATGCTTCTGAAAGTCAGTGGATCTATAGCAGCCTTACACTAATGACCGCAGGACATAGCTGAAAGTCTGCTGATCCCTAACACTCTGCTTCTGAATGTCCCCCCATCCTTGAATCCCCAAACTACCCAAAACTTCATACAGGATCAGCTCTGGTTATGTTTGGAAAGAATGCACCTTACAAGTACACTTCTCCCCTCAAGCAAATGAGAAATTCTCCCTTTTGCATCAAATATCAAGTTCAAGTTATTCTTAGCTCATGTTCACAGCCCTTTCAACCATTCAACAGCTCCTATTAACAGGCTTGTTCAGACTTGTGAGTGTCAGGCATACTGACTGACCTGGTCATGAGATTTTTCAAATTCAATCTTTTCAAATCTTGCTATGGTTGTTTTCATCTATTTTTCTGTATATTTGAACTTCAAAATGCCCAAACATAAGTTTAAATGTCATGATCAATTTTATGAATGGTGGACATTTATGAAATGGGGAACAAGACTTTTCAAAGCTTTTTGTGCCATATGCAATGATTCATTCAATATAGAAAAGGGTTGAAATCCAGATATAAACCAGTATATACTAAGAGCTGAGCATGAGAGCTGTATGATTTCCTCAATGAGTACCAAAGACAGTGAAAAAAATAACACTTTTTATTGAGAAATACACATAAAAAGAAAATAGAATAGTCACAGTAGAGGTTGTAATGTCCTTCTACACTATGTATGAAAGACATCACTCTTTTAGCTCAAATGACTGTTTGAATGTACTACTGTCAAAAGTATTTTCTGATTCCAAAACTGCAAGCAAATTTCAAAGTGCTTGCATAAAAATGTAATGGTTCCCTTTATTATTACAGAGATTACCAAAGATCAAAATGGTAAATCTAAATCATTCATCCTAAAACATCTAAACATTTTTATGCCATGGCCATAGAAGCAAGTGATGACAATGCAGGAAAACATTTTTCCTTTGCTTGTATAATAAGCAAAGTTTTCTTACGAAAAAAGTTTGCTATTGTGAGTAAAATCCCTCAGATGAAACTGCAGAAACAAAGTTTTCTTCAGAGACTTTTTAATTTAGCAGTGAGTGAGAAAAGTGTACTGCTCTTTGTAGTTTGGTGGATATTTGTACATAGGTGCAAAGTTTATTCAAAGCTGAAGCTGAATATGAGTGATTCTATGGAAAATGTTGGCTACACTCCTCATATTCTGCACAAATATCATGTGACGCCCTTTCTATTGACATTGAAGTGATTGACATAAAATCGTTCTCTTACTTCAGCATTTATATGGCCTGAACTTACATGATTTTTGTGATTTTATTAGCATCCAATATTCTTCAATTTTCTCTTATTCAAAAACCCATTGGCTCTCTTCAACAAATACAGTTGAATGGCTCTTCAGGATTTTTTTTTTTTAAACACTCGATTCATATGACATGAAGAAACAACCTCACCCAAATACTTTTTGACTTTTTAATAATCCATTGAGTGATGTTTACTTATTTCCTGTTCATATTTTTTGATAACTCTTTTGTAACAGGATTTTGCAGAGTGGAAGACAAGCAGGGTTACTGAAGCACTCCATTGTTAAAGGAAACTTGATGAACGTGTTAAATAAATAATTGATGAAAAAATTTATTCCTTTAAGAGTCAAAGCTTTTTTTTTTAATCCTCACCTGAGGATATGTTTTAGAGAAAGAGGGAGAAAGAGAAAGAGAGAAACATCGATGTGAGAGAGAAACATCAATTGGTTGCTTCCTGTATGTGCCCCAACTAGGGATCAAACCCACAACCTAGGTATGTGTCCTGACTGAAGATTGAACCTGCAACTTTTTGGTGTACTCCCGGGATGATGCTCCAACCAACTGAGCCACCCTGCCAGGGCAAGGCTTTTCTTAAAAGGGTCAACATTGCCTATGAATGGAAAGAAACTCAGACTTGAAGTGGATAATCATTACGGCACTCACCATGACTACCTTTTGAAATGGATTTCATTGCTTGAAAAATTTGATTCATTCATACGTATAGTACTTCAGATTCTTCCAGCATGGGAACAAGTGAAATCATCACATGTACTGTTAAAATAAGGGATAAAATAGTGATGACAATGTTCTGTTCTGTTCTGTCAGTGGACAATGAAAAACAATAGTTGACCAATAAATACAACACAATCTTGAAAAATGGAAAAGTCATGTTATGTCTAAATTAAATTAGAAGAAAAATTCTTAAGAGTGTTAACTTTGTGCCAGTACATGTTTTCTATACTGATTGATAATGTGAACACTGAATGTATGTTCTCATTAATGATTCTTCAGTGGACAAAAGAATGAAATACATAAGCTGGCAGTTACTATTGTAGAAGCTATGCTATAATATAAGTAGACTGTAACTGTAAGGCAAATCTTATAAGCAAATTTTGCAAAATAAGGAATTGTTAAGGAGAAGCAAATAATCAGGGAAGAATAATTCAAGGAAGATGTAGGTGGTGAACACACAATACAATATACAGATGATGTATTATAGAATTGTACACTTGAAACCTATATAATTTTATTAACCAATGTCACCCAATAAAATCAATAAACATTTTTTAAAAAGAAACTATGTAGCCTTGGCTGGTGTGGCTCAGTGAGTTGAGTGCAGGCCTGCAAACCAAAGGGTCGCTGGTTCGATTCCCAGTCAGGGCACATGCCTGGGTTGTGGGCCTGAGGCCCCCAGTATGGGGTGCGCAAAGGGCAACCACACATTGATGTTTCTCTCCCTCTCGTTCTCCTTCCCTTCTCCTCTCTAAAAAATAAATAACTAAAATCTTTTTTTTAAAGAAACTATATAAACAAGAAGATAATGGAGTGACATACTGACAGGAGTGAAAGAAAAACACTATCAATATAGAATTATATACACAGTAAAAATATCTTGTAAAAGTGAAAATGCCCTTCCAAATAAAGATATATATCTTTAATATAATTTATTTCAGGTAAGCAACAATTTTTTGCATAAGTATGTTCCACAGAGTATTTTTTTTTATTTCAAGTACATAGATACACATATGGAATTAGAAATTATTCAATATTGAAATAAAGAAACAAGACAAAAGGATGGTCAACCAAAGTCCCTTAGCATCAATCCAACACCAACAGGAATCCCTAATTTGGGGTGCAGTTAAGAAAGAAACTTTATTTAGTGCAAAGAGCTCAATTGTGACACAGCACGCAGTGAAAACTGCTCTGCTGTTAGAAGGCCCTGGGGCCAGGTCCCTCTCCAGCTAGACAGCTCTGCTCCGGTCTGCTCCACCCTGTACTACTCTGCTTCTCTCCAGTGAGAGACATCTTTGGTGTTTCAGCTCTCAGTCTCCAGTCTCAGTGAAAAGGGAGTGTGCTTCTAGACCCAGAGGGGAGCTGCCATATAGACAGAAGTCATAGCCCCTGGTCTCTAACTGGTTGGTTCTCAAGAAAATGAGGACTTCAGACCATCAGTTTGATTGGTCCAAAAGGCAGTGTCCTCATTGGTCAGAATGGAGCCATTCTGATTGGCGAGTGAGGATGGTGAGGGGGATAGAGCTACACAGCTCCAATTGGATGGGGAAAGCCTCAGTCCTACTGAAGTAGAACTCCAGGAGCTCCAGTGTGACGGCTGGCTCAGCAGGCAGAAACACAGTGCAGGCAGGCAGTTCAGTGCGGGAGGCAGGCAGGTTACTGCAGGCTTCTCCCTGACATGGAGTTTGTGTGAGAGGCCCCTGTATAGAAATGGCTGCTAGGCTTTATTTCTTCAACTTTAGCCCAGTTAGTCACCAGGGCCCCTTCCTAGTAGGAATTTCCTTTCTCAGGGTCTGCAGGACACATCCAGCTCTATTCTGTTTAAGCAAGTTCAGGTTAAATTAAACAGTATATAATATATATGGCAAAGCAAAAGGAAAAGCAAGGAGAGAACTCAAGAGTAAGAGCTTAACTCTAGTGCAAAGAGAATAGATATGTTAAGCAGTGAACTCACAAAGGATTTCTGATGTGTTAAAGGTGTTCTATTTTCTTGTCCATACTACCCAAAGCAATTTATAGATTCAACACAATCCCTATTAAGATACCAATGATGTATTTCACAGAAACAGAACAGACATTTCAAAATTTTATGTGGAACCCATAAATGACCCCAAATAGCCACAGCAAATTTGAGAAAGAAAAATAAAGTAGAAGGGATCACAATACCGGACATCAAACTCTACTACAAAGCCACTATACTCAAAACAATCTGGTACTGGCACAAGAACAGACCCATAGACCAGTGGAACAGAATAGAAAGCCCAGAAATAAGCCCAGGTCTCTATGGGCATCTAATATTTGACAAAGGGGGCAGAAGCATAACATGGAGCAATAATAGCCTCTTCAACAAATGGTGTTGGGAGAGCTGGAGGGCTACATGCAAAAAATTGAAATTGGATCATCAGCTGACACCATACACAAAAATAAACTCAAGATGGATAAAAGACTTAAATAGAAGTCGCAACACCATCAAAGTCCTAGAGGAGAACATTGGCAGGAGATTCTCAGATATTCCATGCAGCAATTTTTTCACCAATATGTCTCCTAAAGCAAGGGACATAAAGGAAAGAATAAACAAGTGGGACCTCATGAAAATAAGAAGCTTATGCACAGCAAAAGAAAACATCAGCAAAATGAAAAGGGAGACAACCATATGGGAAAACATATTTGTTAATGATACATCAGATAGAGGTTTGATCTCCAAGATATATAAAGAACTCACTCGACTCCACTCCAAGAAGACAAATGATCCAATCAAAAAATAGGCAAAGGACCTGGGTAGATGCTTTTCCAAGGAAGAGATACAGAGGGCCCAGAGGCATTTGAAAGGACACTCAGCATCACCAGCCATCAGACAAATGCAGATCAAAACCACCATGAGGTACCACCTCACACCGGTCGGAATGGCCATCATAAACAGATCAACAAACAACAGGTGCTGGCGAGGCTGTGGAGAAAAGGGAACCCTAGTACACTGTTGGTGGGAATGCAGACTGTGGAAAGCAGTGTGGAATTTCCTCAGAAAGCTGAACATGGAACTGCCTTTTGAGCCAGTGATTCCCCTGCTGGGATTCTTATATCCTAAGAATACTCAAAACGCCAATACAAAAGAACCTGTGCACCCCAATGTTCATAGCAGCACAATTTACAATAGCCAAGTGCTGGAAGCAGCCTAAATGCCCATCAGTAGATGATTGGATTAAAAAGTAATGGTACATATACACAATGGAACACTACGCAGCAGAAAGAAAAAAAGAACACTAAACTTCGCAACAGCATGGATGGGACTGGAGAGCATCATGCTAAGCGAAATAAGCCAGGGGGCGAAAGACAAATACCATATGATCTCACCTATAAGCGGAACCTAACCAACAATACAAAGATGTAAGGAAAATAAGACCAGCAACACTGAAAGGAAAAGAAACCAACAGAGACAAGAGGGAAGGAGAGGGGGTGGGGGAAAAGGAAGGGAAGGGGAAAGTCAAAGAACATATAGCAAGGACTCCTGGACAAAGCGAAAGTGGGGAAAGATGAGGGAGGGCGGGGGGAGGGGGGAAGGGACAATGGTGGGGGGGAGGCAGAGACAAAAGTATTTTAAAAATAAATAAATAAAATAAAAAAAGATTTATTAAATGTTAAAAAAAGGTGTTCTATTTTCTTACTCACATGGTGTTCACACTATATTCTACCTTATAATTATTCTTTTAACTGTACTTACATGCATTTTATATGAACAATATATACCCCAATGAATATTTTAGAAATACTTAATTATAAAGTTATCTCATAAAGCCCAGGAAGTCTAAGAATGAGGTTTTTGAAAATTATTAAACTCACTATTGGTAATAAAAAGCAAAACTTTATAGTCATCATCTCAAAACATGGATTATTATCATTCAGAAAATGGTTAGTGATATAAAGCTACAGGTTTAATAATTTAAAGGTCATTTTTGACAATGAAATATTGAATTTTAAAATAAAATTCTCAAGAGATAGCTAGCATTCCTAGACACATTAAAATGTGTCCAACTTTATCTGTAAGGAGATCCTGGTTTTTAGCAAATTATAATGAACTATAACTCGTTACTGCAATGTGTTAATCCAGCTATGGATCTATGCTGCTGCCACATTTCTCTGTTAGTTTCACAATCACATGTTTACTCCCCACAGATTGATGCATTTCATTTTAATGCCTATATAAAATTGATAACTGGAACTGATATAGCACTCTAAAATTAGGAAATTTGTCCAAAAACAGTTGCTCAAGGAGCTAAAAACACATTTTTCAGTTGATGTGTAAATTGGGAAATTAACTCTGCCAGCAACATGACGTAGGAAATGCAATGTATTTTGAGAGACAGCTGGCCTGCATTTCACTTGTATTTACCCTGTTGCCTGGGACCTCTGGCTGGGGACCAGCCGTTACTACCCTTACCATAAAGCTCCCAGGTTATCTGTGTATCAAGAAGCAGAGGACTGGGCGCACCTATAGAACTTTCAAGATACATCTTTCTTGCTACACAACAGGTGAAGCAAAGCCAGGCCTTTTTGTGAGGGGAAAGCCTGCTAATTTATATATGAATGAGCAAGGTACCATCAACACATGTCTTTGGAAAGAAGGAAGCCTAAACATAATAACCAATTTGTTACTTGGAAGGTTTCCCAAGATATTAAGAGCATGATCCATGGTTTAAAGAATGCCACCTCTTCCAAATTCTCTTCAACACCTGCCAGGTCAAGGAGTGCTAGGGCCTGGAGGAGCTGGTCAGGGAGCAGGCCTGTCGGGGGACAGTCAGGAAATGGCAACGGGACTCAAGGCATCCTGACTAAAGGGCTGGGCTGTGCCTTAGGGTTACAATGGCTCTTTCTTACTTGGTCTTGAATTATCTATTCTGTTTATTTCCACTAATCAAATAATGGCATCCTCACAAAAATTCACTTCACCTATTACGCTCTCAAAGAAGATCAAAGAAGAGCAGATGCATAGTAACATGGGTCTTCATTCCTCTTTGAGGTGGAGCACACCAACATTTTCACAGAGTAAATGAAGAGTATATATTGAATGCAGAGGAGATTTATAAATGAGCACGCCATCTTCTGGAGTGTTGCCTAAGAGTAAATTGAGTATAAATGGCTTTGGGCAAAGTATGTAAATAATTCATTAAGCAGGAAATGAGAATCAGCCGTTTTACTATTAGAACTATACCGAGATTCTTTTTTCTTTATAAGAAAGCTTTTCATGACAGATAAGCATCAATCATCTAATCAAATGCCTTTTCTGTCTTCTAACACAGCACAGTGCTAATGCAGTTTCCCTTCTTCTTTATAAATGTGAATTACACACATTTTATTGCTGGTAGACTGAAGCTATGACTCTGGCTTCTGAGTGGACTGGACGCCCTCCATTTTCAACAAGCAGAGCAGTGGTCTGTCCCTTTTCTGATCTGATCTGCAGCAATTAATCCTCTCTTCCAATATTTCGAGGTTCTGTAGTGCAACACTTCCAGGGTAGAATTTTATTTCACTATAAGAGAGGATGGATTTTTCAAAGGATGTTAACTATGAAATCTCTACTTGAGCAGCATCTATCTCAATTCTGTCCACAGTTTTTCCAACCAATAAACAGTAGTTTCCCTAAAATTCTTTGAAATGAATTACATCTCTCTGTCTCTCATACATACACAAACACGCGCGCGCACGCACGCACCCCCCCGTAGATACTGTGTTGTACTAACATTTTTCAAATTTAATTTAAATAATTCCTGGAAGAAAACTTATTTACTTAATAATGGGTTCTTATTCCTTTAGGTTGAAGGGAGAAAAAGGCAAGAAATTAAGAACGACAGACAGAGATCAAGATAGAGGAGGGAGAGAGGTAGGGAGGGGAAGGAAAGTAGAATGAGGAAAAACTGGTTTTAAAAAGCCTTTACCTTTTCACCCATCCCTCCAACCCCCCTCCCATCTGGCAATCATAAAAATGGTAGTTACAGAATAGTCATGGGAATGTAAAGTACAGCATAGGGAACATAGTCAATGATGTTGTAATAACTGTGTATGGTGCCAGGTGAGTACTAGATTTATTGAAATGATCACTTAGTGAGTTATATAAATGTCTAATCACTGGGTTGTATACCTGAAACTAAGATAATATTGTATGTTAACTGTACTTGGAAAATTAAAAAAATTATTTAAAGTGAAAAAAAAGTCTGAGAAAGGGGCAGCATGAAAGAATTTCCCTCCTTGGCCTGAAGACTCTCTCCCAGGGCTGCTGGTAAAGTCCTGCAGGAGAGCATTCTGGGAGATGGGGCTGGAAAGTCCTGAGGGGGTGGCACCGCCTCCATCAAGTCACCGCCACACGCAGCCTCGGTGTGGATGTGCACAGGAACCCCTGGAATTATGTTACATCAAAAATAGAATGGTGTCTGTCTTTGGATTTGGTGATGTTTGTGTTGTTCTACACATTCTGCAATGTGGAAATTATTCAAATATTACTTCTAAAATAACCCTTCAGACTCTTTTAGGTATTATCATAGATCCAACTAACTCTGTTGGGGTCCAAGGGGGGCTCACCATTAAATGAGTTGCTCCTCAGAATTAAAAAAAAATAATACATTAATTTTTTATTATTATAAAGACAGTATTATTAGGGAAGTTATATAAACTATAAGCATAAAAACAAGAATAAAAGATGTACCTATAACCCCATTACTTCATTAGTTAGATCTAATCAATATTAACATTTTATGCATGTAATCACATAAATACCACTAGTACTAATACTAATGTCTAAGTGTTTTTTGTGGCAGATCAGTTTTAAGTATTAAATACATTAACTATTTTATCCTTCATACAACCTCTTGTGTAGATACAGCATTATCTCCATTTTGCAAGTGGGGGAATAGAAGCCTTGAATAATTAGATAACATGGCTAAGGTCCCATAGTTAGAGATACAGCCAGAGTTTATCCACTTTAAGCTGCCTTAAATGTGTGTGCATGTACATATTTGTTTGTGTTTGTGTTGGACATATGACTCATGCAGGTGATCAGTAAACAACTTAAGGCTTGTAGCTCATAGCTGTTTCAAAACCCAGTCAAGAGCAAGAGGGTAAGTGGCAGTTATATTTTCTTGTCACTGGATGACCATTTTGTTTATTCATGCATCCATGATGGATACTTTGGTTGCTGTACCTCTTGGTCACTGTAAACATGCTGCTATGAACACGGATGTGCAAATAATATCTTTTCAAGATCCTGCATTCACTTTTTAGAATCTATTTCCAGAAGTGGAACTGCTGGATCATATGGCAATTTACTTTTAATTTCTTGAGGAACTGCTATACTGTTTTCCATAGCTGCTGTACTATCATTATGTTCCCATCAACAGTGAACAAGGTTTCCTGCATATCCACATTCTCACCAACACTTGTTACATATTTATTTATTTATCGATAGTAGCCATACTAAGGGGTGTGAGGTGATATCTCATTGTAGTCAGTTTAACCTTTTGAGAGAGGCTTTCTCTTCTTCTGGGTGTCTATCTCATATTCTCATTAATCCAAAAGCATTTATAAGCACATACAATATAAACTATGTAAATTGAGCTGTCATTAATTAGTAGAATGTAGATTTTAAGATATTCATTAATAACTGCCACCCAGAGAGAATACATTAAATGTATTTAGAGGGAGATTTTTTTAAATAAAAAGGGCAGCTTTAGAATCTGCTATCTTTATATGCCTTACTCTCTATCTTCATGGGACCACCTACAGCCAGATGTCCTAAAGCCCTGAGATAATCTTTACATTAATTTATTTCCAATCACACGAACAGCCAATTGCTATCTCTGGTCATCTTACTTTGTGGCGATGCTAGATTTTATGCCAAGTTCCTTGTCTAAGTCTTGACTCTGACTTTCTCTAAACCAAAGCATAGGGAGTCCCGAATTTTAAGTCACTTTCCACTTTCCATTTCAGATAGGTTCTGCTGCTGCTCACAGAAATTCAGGAGCACCCCAGGGTTCAATATATTTCTGTTTAACTTTCAACATTTCTACCTAAAATTCAGTGTTAATAACATATTTGTACTCAACTCTGAATGAATAAGCACCACAAATTTATGGGTACAATTCCCACTTTATTCCCAGAAAACATCTTGATCCCTTTCTTTTTTAAAATTGATTCTAGAGAGAGGAAAAGGGAAGGAGAGGAAGATAAATATCGATTGGTTGTCTCTTGCACATGCCCTGCGACTAGAGACCGAACCCAAAAATCCAGGCATGAGCCCTGACTGGGAATCAAACCTGTGACCTTTTGGTTTGCAGGACAACGCCCAACTAACCAAGCCTCACTGTCCAGGGACAAAATCTAGAATCCAATAGATGAATTAATAGTTGTTTAGTCTAACCATTAACTTTTTCTAATTTTTCCATGAAGCTTTCCCCAGTGAAACATCAAGTTTTCCAACCATAGTATGTAAACCAGAGTTTCCTGTAGAGGAAACTGCTTCCAATGGTAGGAATAAAAGGAAGAGGTAGGGCTTGCTGCCTGCATGTTGCTACTAGTAGTTCCAATTCCTGAAGTGCTGTGCCAGATAAAAATGAGGCAAAACTGGGGAATCAGGACAATAGAATAAAAGTTAGGAGGTACAAAAGAAATCTAGAAAATACCTTGGAGGAGTTATGCAGAGGTAGGGCAAAGGAGAAGGAAAAGACTCAACAACGAGGAAATAAAGCAAACTATGTTCAGTGTAAAAAATCTTCAGTCTTGTACACTGCCCCATTGTGTTTCATAGCCTGATGGTAGGGGTGTAAAGGTGTCCTTTTGTCTATTTTGTGAGGTGTTTTTGCTTCAGTGTTTCTTCAGATATGCCCATCAAAAGACTGCTGGAGGGGGTCTATAGGGTAAGTGGAGGCAGTCTGGCTTCCTCACCCAGGTGTCTGGGTAACTAAGGGAAGAAGTTTCTCACAACCTTGAAGGGGTCTGAAAAAAGTAGTGTTCTAGTGTTCTCATAGCCTTGAGACTGGGTGTCACAGCCTTGAATCTGGGTCTGATAAACAATTCCCATAATATGAAGTTGGCTTACATGTACGGTTCATTCTATGTTACTTAACTTTTTGGCCTGAAGCTGACTTTGTTTGTGTTAGTATTTAAGAAGGTAGGGGATTCTCACTGGGAGTGAGTGGGATGCACAGACTTAGACACAGGCTTGTGGCCTGCATGGCTCCCTTAAATAAAGGCATGTCAGACATCCCAACAGCTCTGTGATTATTCTTCAGGATGCACGAATCACATGAACCTGTCTGGCCTTGACCAGTTGCAACACAGGGTCTATGTGCTATCACTTCATGGAACATTGCAGAAGACCTCAGGAGTCCAGAATTGCCTAAGCATCCCTTCCTGTGCCTTGGCATCTCTTCTCTAATGACTGAGGTAGGCAGGATGTGAGGAGGAGCGGGACTGTGAATGATTAGAGTGAAGGTCCATCGGGGCTTAACAGAAAAAAGGCAAAATAGCCTTATTTAAAAAAAATAGTAAGCAAAATAGGAAACCAGTGAAGCCGATTTTTGTGTACAAAACTCAAAAGTAGGGATCTCACCCTGACCGGTTTGGCTCAGTTGGTTGGGAATCATCCCACAAAGTGAAAGGTGGCAGGTTCAATTCCCTTTCAGGGCACAGAGCTGGGTTGTGGGTTTGGTCCCCAGTGCGGGCACATACTAGGCAATCAATTGATGCTTCTCTCACACATCAATGTTTCTCTCTTTCTCTTTCTCCTCCCCTTCCCCTTCCTCTAAAAATAAATTTAAAAACTCTCTTTAAAAAATTAGGGGTCTCAAAGCTTGGCAAACCTTTTGCACATCAGTTATAAGAATTAAAGGGGTAATATATTTGACAGACATATGTATAAGACTAATAAGTCATCAGCTTTGGTCCAGGTCTTAATCAAGGTCAGAAGCCAGATGTGATTGAGGCTACAGTTTGAGCAATCTCAGTGTGTGAGGCTGAGTGGAGCTCTGGTAAGGTTGGGATGGGCACTCACTATTCAACTGAGGAGCACACAGTGAATAGAATGATGATTGGTTCATATTTACTCACTGGTAACCCAAATGGAGACTAGCAATTTACTCACAATACAAACCTTACTAATTTGTTGTAATTTAAGAAAGACACCCTTAAGGGAACTTCTTATCCTTTTTTCTTTTTTTCTTTTTTTATTTTAAACTTCATACTGTTTATTCCAGGCAAGTTAAATATTATTAGTTCAGGTTTTCACAAGTTTTTAAAATGCATGTTATCATACTTAATCCTTATAGCAACTCTTATGAAGAAGGTCAAATTATTTTTATTTCATAGATGTGGAAACTAAAGTTCTTTTTTTATTATTTATTTTTTCAAATACATTTGTCTCTGCCTCCCCCCCACCACTGTCCCTTGCCCCCTCCCTCCTTCCCTCCCTCACCTCTTCCCTTTTGGTTTTGTCCATGAGTCCTTGCTATATGTTCCTTGACTTTCCCCTTCCCTTCCTTTTCCCTGCCCCCCTCCCTCCTTCCCTCTTGTCTCTGTTGATTTCTTTTCCTTTCAGTGTTGCTGGTCTTATTTTCCTTGCATCTTTGTATTGTTGGTTAGGTTCCGCTTATAGGTGAGATCATATGGTATTTGTCTTTCGCCCCCTGGCTTATTTCGCTTAGCATGATGCTCTCCAGTCCCATCCAGGCTGTCGCGAAGTTTAGTTCTTTTTTTCTTTCTGCTGCGTAGTGTTCCATTGTGTATATGTACCATTATTTTTTGATCCAATCATCTACTGATGGGCATTTAGGCTGCTTCCAGCACTTGGCTATTGTAAATTGTGCTGCTATGAACATTGGGGTGCACAGATTCTTTTGAATCGGCATTTTGAGATTCTTAGGATATAAGAATCCCAGCAGGGGAATCACTGGCTCAAAAGGCAGTTCCATGTTCAGCTTTTTGAGGAAATTCCACACTGCTTTCCACAGTGGCTGCACCAGTCTGCATTCCCACCAACAGTGGACTAGGGTTCCCTTTTCTCCACAGCCTCGCCAGCACCTGTTGTTTGTGGATCTGTTTATGATGGCCATTCCGACTGGTGTGAGGTGGTACCTCATGGTGGTTTTGATCTGCATTTGTCTGATGGCTAGTGATGCTAAGCGTCCTTTCAAATGCCTCCGGGCCCTCTGTATCTCCTCCTTGGAAAAGTGTCTGCCCAGGTCCTTTGCCCATTTTTTTATTGGGTCGTTTGTCTTCTTGGAGTGGAGTCGAGTGAGTTCTTTATATATCTTGGAGATCAAACCTCTATCTGATGTATCATTAGCAAATATATTTTCCCATACGGTTGGCTCCCTTTTCATTTTGCTGATGTTTTCTTTTGCCATGCAGAAGCTTCTTATTTTGATGAGGTCCCACTTGTTTATTCTTTCCTTTATGTCCCTTGCTTTAGGAGACATATTGGTGAAAAAGTTGCTGCGTGGGATATCTGAGAGTCTCCTGCCAATGTTCTCCTCTAGGACTTTGATGGTGTTGCGACTTCTATTTAAGTCTTTTATCCATCTTGAGTTTATTTTTGTGTATGGTGTCAGCTGATGATCCAATTTCAATTTTTTGCATGTAGCCGTCCAGCTCTCCCAACACCATTTGTTGAAGAGGCTATTATGGCTCCATATTATGCTTCTGCCCCCTTTGTCAAATATTAGATGCCCATAGAGACCTGGGCTTATTTCTGGGCTTTCTACTCTGTTCCACTGGTCTATGGGTCTGTTCTTGTGCCAGTACCAGATTGTTTGGAGTATAGTGGCTTTGTAGTAGAGTTTGATGTCCAGTATTGTGATCCCTCCTACTTTGTTTTTCTTTCTCAAAACTGCTGTAGCTATTCGGAGTCATTTATGGTTCCATATAAATTTTTGAAATGTCTGTTCTATTTCTGTGAAATACGTCATTGGTATCTTAATAGGGATTGCATCGAATCTATAAATTGCTTTGGGTAGTATGGACATTTTGATGATATAAATTCTTCCAATCCATGAGCACGGTATATGCTTCCATTTATTTGTGTCTTCCTTAATTTCTTTCTTCAATGTTGTATAGTTTTCTGCGTACAGGTCTTTTACGTCTTTGGTTAAATTTATGCCTAGGTACTTTATTTTTCTTCTTGCTATATCGAATGGTATTTTTTTTCTGATTTCTTCTTCTTCTATTGCATTGCTGGTGTACAAAAATGCCTTTGCTTTCTGAATGTTGACTTTGTATCTTGCTGTTTTGCCAAATTCACTTATTAGGTTGAAGGGTTTTTTGGTAGAATCTACAGGGTTCTCTATGTACACTATCATGTCATCTGCAAACAATGATAGCTTTGCTTCCTCCTTTCCTATTTGGATGCCTTTTATCTCTTTCTCTTGTCTGACCGCTGAGGCTAGGACTTCCAATACAATGTTGAAAAGAAGCGGTGAGAGCGGACATCCTTGTCGTGTTCCCGATCTTAGTGGGAAAGCTTTCAGTTTTTGCCCGTTGAGTATGATGTTGGCTGTAGGTTTTTCATATATGGCCTTTATTACGTTGAGGAATGCCCCATTTATTCCCATTTTGCTGAGTGTTTTGATCATAAATGGGTGCTGTACCTTATCGAATGCTTTTTCTACATGTATCGAGATGATCATGTGCTTTTTGTCTTTTCTTTTATTTATGTGATGTATTAACAACTGATACCAGAGAAATACAAAGGATTGTCAGAAACTACTATGAACAATTATATGCCAAGAAATTTGAAAACCTTGATGAAATGGACAAATTTCTAGAAAAGTATAATCTTCCACACTAAAGGAGGAAGAAATAGAAAGCTTAAACAGACGGATAACAGCTGGGGAAATTGAAGCAGTCATCAAGAAACTCCTGGCACACAAAAGCCCAGGGCCGGATGGTTTCACAGGAGAATTTTACAAAACATTTAAGGAGGAGCTAACAACCCCTGTCCTTCTCAGGCTATTCCAAAAAGTCCAAGAGGAAGGATGACTCCCAGACTCTTCTTATGAGGCCAGCATCACCCTAATCCAAAAACCAGATAAAGACTCTACAAAGAAAGAAAACTACAGGCCAATTTCGCTGATGAACATGGATACTAAAATTCTCAACAAAATATTGGCAAACCGCATCCAGCAATACATTAAAAAGATTATCCACCACGATCAAATGGGATTCATCCCAGGGATGCAGGGATGGTTCAATATATGCAAGTCATTTCTTTTCATTACTCTTTGTCCTGCTATATGTGCTTCCAAATTTCCTGGGTACAACTTCAACTTTTCTCCATGTTTACTTTCATCTTTCCATTAATGTTTGACATATTCATAACACATCTATGTAATATCACCCTGGTAGGGTCCCAAACATACTCCTTTCTGCATATTTTCCCTACAGGTTACCACCCTCCAACATTAAAAATTTAAAGTGTCAGGAACCACCTTACCTGGCTTCATAGCTCTTAAAGAAAATTTAGTTCTTCTGATTTAAGTTGGTCAAGAAGAAAATTAATTTTCATAATATTTATATTTTGTAATTACATAACTCTTCAAGTAAAACTAAAAACATATGATTGATGTCAACTTTGAGACTCAATGCAATTTATTGGAAGTGACTCATAGGATATAATAAAATGAGATATCAAATGTTAATGGCCAACAACCTGTGTGAGGGCATCTTTAACAATTTGTTATCTTTTAGCCTAAATTATGTGTATGTGTGAGTGTAGGGGTTATGGTGTATGTTGATGAGATGCAGCAATCACAAATCAGATAAGTTTCCTATTGGCAATTTCCTTAATCTCAATGGAGGTAAATTCAGACACCTTTCAGAAATAGTTGTATCTGGTTATATGTTGCAAATAGCTGACATAAGGCAGGGAGCATAACAACAGATATTTGATACAGCTAAGCCTGGTCTCTGTGTTATTTTGTGATGAAGACATTTCAATAAAACTTATCCTTCCATTAGGATTGAATAATAAATTCAGGCTTCTTGGTCAGTACCACATAAATACAGGTAACCCGGTATGTGCTTTACTCTTTTCCAGCTTTTCCAGTATCAACTAATCGATAATTTATCAGTAACATTCTTACATTAATTTATTTTTCCATACAGGGGGTTATAGTGTACACTGAGTGTAATATAGCTAATAAAATGACTACTGGTTTCTTTCAAAATCAGAGGATTTCCTCCATAAAGATGTCATTTATGAAAAGACTATTCATGCGGATGGTTTTGAACAGTTTGATTTCATACAGTGTTTTTTTCTTCACCCTTTACCTCTTATACATGTATACAATTGCAAGCAATTTACTAGTAATTTAATTAAATGAAAGTGGGTCCTCAAATGTCAACATGCTGCATGGCTGACTCCACTCATTGAATGTAGTACCTTTCGTTTTGGAGCAAGGGAAAGAAAGCACAGAAAGCCAATTATTAAATGAGAGACAACTAGAGAAAGGAGTTGGAATGAGCAAGGTAGGGGCACCCAGAAAGATCATGCATGTGCTTGAGGAGGCCTAAGGAGTATCCCTGGAGGGCCCTCTGCCTCCACTCTCATCCTTCCCCCGTGGTCCACGATGACGCAGTTGCGCCTCTGCAGTGCAAGGAGTGTTGCTAGATGGCTGCATTCCTTCCCCCACTGCACACCACCCCAGTCTATTTGGTTTTGGAATAATCGTCCGATTCAGTTGTGACCCTCCTATGGCTCCATTTGGGTCAGCATGTATTCTGATTCTGGGAAAAGCCGGCCAGACAGCATTGGAAACAGGTGGAAGGGTCTCTCCATGCTCCTAGGTCACCTTCCTCCGTGGCCTGCTGAGCCCCCAGATAGTGAACTCCAGGAAGCAGACGAAGCCCTTCATGCTACCAAACCATTTATTTTAAATAAACAGCCTACTCATTTTTCTTTAAAAATATGCTTATTGATTTTAGAAAGACAGCAACATTAATGTGAGAGAGAAACTTCAGTCGGTTGCCTCCCATGTGCGCCCTGACCGGGGATTGAACCCACAACCGAGGTATGTGCCCTGATCTGGAATTGAACCAGCAACCTTTCAGTGCACAGGATGAAGCTCCGACAAACTGGGCCACACCAGCCAGGGCTCAGCCTCCTCGTTTTTTAACCTGACAACCAAGTTCAGTTTTATACCAATAGTCTAAAGAGATATCCATCTGTTGCCAACAGTTTTCTGAAAAATTCTGTGCTTGTTTTATGTTTCTATAACCATATTAGTAAGTTAAGTATGAAGAAAGCAAAATACTCTAAGTAACGCTCTCCTTCCCAAATGTGCACCCCCTCCTCCAAACACACACACACACACACACCACAAACACACACTATTGCTACTGGAGGCTGAGTAAGCATATCAAGCATGTGAATGTGAGTGTGAGGAAGCCAGTTGATCAGGGCATAAACAAACCCAGTCCTAATCTGTGGCCAAGTCAGTGGAAGAATGCCTTCTCTGAACTTGAACCACAGCATGCACTCTTCACATCAGTAGTGTTCAGCCTTGGCGGCCCACTGGAATCACTTGGAAGGTCAGTAAAAGTCTGGTCACTAAGGCCACAGCCCACACCATTAAATCAGAGTCCCCGGGGGTTGGGTCCAGTCAGCCGCCGTTGCACAAACTCCCCTGGTGACTCCGGTGTGCAAGAACGGCTGAGAATCAGTGCTTTGCGCTCTACTTTGCAACCTTGTCAAGGATTATCCCTTTCATCTCCCGTCACAGCAGTCTGTGTTTCTGTAACAGACGTGGATCTGACATCACGCAGACCTCCAAAGATGCAAACTCACTTTGGTAAGACATACATTTGTGGCAGGAATCATACCTTTCTAAGCCCGATACTTTAATGTGGGCTGTGGTTCTAAGAGCAAACGTTCTTTATCCACAAACTGCTCTCGCAGGGTTGGGGCTCTGATAGGATGCACTCGTCCCATGGTGTGTGTTAGTGCGTACAGTAGAAGTCCCCAGAGACGGGCTTCATTAGCAGGATGCTGGCAGAGTCAGGGGGAAAAATCGCTGTGTCCCACTTACTGCCAGCACTGGGAAGCATTTGATATTTAATATTTGCTCGAGTGCAATGCTCAAGTGCCGTTTTCTACTGATCTGCATTCCGTGGAGAGGCAGCAGGGAGGAACAGCGGTCCTGCAAGAGCTCTCACCAACCCATCAGCGTGGTTTCCATGCTAGTCTAGTGTTTAGCGTTATAACTGGCCTTGGTCTTATATTGCCAGATTCTGATGGGGTGACATATGCCACCGCTACTGAAATAGTAAAAAGGAGTTCAGCTCTACTCTCCCAGAACCTGAGTGTTTCTCCTGTAAAATCTTCATTTCCCAAGTCCATACACTTCTGAAATCTGTGTAACTAAAGATGAAGCACTGAATCATCCCAGGTGCTTATTTTGCCAAGGGGATTTCCCAGTACTCTTTGCTCTTTATCCATTATTTTTCCACATAATTAAGTCAGTGTTAGGAAGTAAAGAAAGTGAAGGGAGAAAATAGAATAGTATAGTTATTATTGACAACTCTCTTAAATAGATCCCATATAAAATTTGGTTTAGTACATAAAACACTGAGAGGGTTAGAATTTAAGCAGTGCCCCATACATGGAGAATTTATAAAAATGTAAAATTCTTCCCAGAAATGTGATCACTGAGTCAAAAGGCAGTTCCATTTTTTAAGTTTTTGAGGAAATTCCATTGACCCAGCTATCCCACTTCTGTGGGAATATATCGGAAGGAACCCAAAACGCTAATTTGAAAGAATAAATGCACCCCTATGTTCACTGCAGTGTCATTTACAATCGCCAACATCTGGAAATAGTCCAAGTGCCCATCAGTAGATGAGTGGATTAAAAAGCTCTGGTAACATTACACAATGGTATATTACTCGGCTGTAGAAAAAGAAGGAAATCTTACTTGTTGCAACAGCAAGATTATTATGCTAAGTGAAATAAAGTAGTCAGGGAAGGGAAAATACCATATGACCTGACTTATATGTGGAATCGAATGAAATTAAGTGATGAACAAAATAGAAGCAGAGGCATGGATACATGAAACAGACTGACACCTCTCAGAGGGGAGGGGAGTTGGGGAACCGGACACAGACAACAGTGTGGTGATGGCTAGAAAGAGGGTGGGGGTAGGTGGAGGAGGACAAAGGGGGGAGGACATGGGGACAGAAAGAGACTTTGTTTTGGGCAATGGGCACACAATGTAGTGTGCAGATGAAGTTTTATTGAGTTGTACACTTGAAAACTATATGGTTTTGTGAACCAATGTCACCCCAACAAATTTAATTTTAAAACACTAGAAAAATAATCCAAATTCTTACCTTTCTTAGTCTTAAGGAGTATAGACTTTCTTTTACAGCCACTTCTCATGGCATGACTCAGATTCTAAATATATTACTGCATCAGCTCAGTTTGGAGAATTAATTTGGACTCATTTCTTTTTCAAAACCAAATCTGTTCTCAACATTAAAATGAAAATGGTGATAAAATTATAAGAGGAACCCTTTGTAGAAATATTTGCTCTTGAAATTATAAACGGATACAGATGTTATAATTACACTAGAACGCCAAAGTGTAAATTATCCTCAGCAGTGGACAATATATTTCCCAAGTCCATATTCTTAGGCCCATAGAAGAAGTTTTTGGAAGTTATACAAGGTAGATTGATTCGATCACTGTTTCAGGATAATTCAATGAATGCCTGGTATTTTCCAAAAACTGATCTGGATGTAAGGATACAATATGTGTCCTCAGGACACTTCTAATATAGAGAGGAAGAGACATATTTAAACAAATACATGCAATTGGGACTGCAATGGCTGTGTGTGTGTGTGAGGATGTTATGGGACCACCCAAAAGGCTATGCCAACATTTTTCTGACATACAGTGCAATATCTTTTTGAGAAAATTAGAGTTGATTTTTGAAATGTGAAGGAGTTCACAGGAAAAAAAAGGGGATGAGGGAATTACAGGGAGAGGGTAAAGCATATGTACTACAAACCATGCAGGGCACTTGGCAGGGTATTTACTCTAAGAATGAAAGCTGGGGACTTGCCAGTAATGAGGCCCACGTGTGTGAACACCCAGGACCTTGGCAATCAGGTGAAGGAGTCTGAACTTCATTGGGGAAATCACTGCAGGTTAAGGCATGGTTACCTTGTCCATTTTGACAAATAAATCTGACATCAGTAGAGAGCTGGAAGGACCCAAGGGGGAAGGACAGTTTAGGAGGCCAAGACAATAGTGCAAATGAGAACTTGAACGTGTTCAGCTAAAAACAAAGCAGCATTTTAAAACTGCATGTTAGGTGGTATCAGCGAGATGGCAGACTACAAGTTTACAGCCCTGGTCTCCCTACAAGAGCAACAATTTAACAATCACCTACCAGTGAAAAAGATCTGGGAGAGCTCTGTTGGAGTACAGTGAAGAAGCTGCAGCAATCCAGAGAGCATAAAGACAGAGGGTGGCTACACGGAAAAGTGCAACAAGCATTTTACCTGTGTCATCCCATCCCTCAGCCCAGCAAAGATGGAAGCCAAGAAGTATCCCATAGACCATAATCTCTCCCCATGGAGGAAAAAGAGAGCAGGAGAACTCCAGCACCCTTCACCACCAAGAAACTCAGCACTCCCACTGCTGTGAACACTCACTCATAGCTTTGCCAAAGAAGACCTCTCCCCGGTCTGTTACAATACCAACTGCTGCTGATGGAGCTGCCTGAAGTTCACACCACCTCACCTTCCCCCAGTCAGAACTGCCACACATCTCATCCCTCTTCCTCATGCTGCTGCCACTACACTCACATCATCACAAACAGGCAAACTGACAGCATTATAACAATAGTAGGGGATGTCAATATTCCACTTACAATAATGGCTAGAACATTCAGGCAGAAAATCAATAAAGAAACAGCTGACTTAAACAACATTATAGATCAAATGAACATGACAAATTAAAACTTTCTACCCGACAGCAAAAGAATATACATTCTTCTTAAGTGCACACTTAATAGTCTTCACTGCCAGGTCACAAAAGAAGCCTTTACAAACCTAAGAAGATAGAAATCAGTCCACATATCTTTTCTGACCAAAATGAAATGAAAAATCAACAACAACAATAAAATATGTGGATGCCCAATCTTACCATGTCTATTCAACATAGTCCTGGAAGTCCTAGTTGGAGCAATTAGATAAAAAAAAGAAATAGTAGGCACCCAAATCAGAAAGGAAGAAGTAAAATTATCTCCATATGCAGATTGCATAATCATATATATAAAAAACTGTAAAGACTTTAAAAAAACCTACTAGGACTAATAAATTAATTGAGTAAAGTTGCAGGACACAAAATCATTACATAAAAGTTAGTTGATTTTTCTACACACTAACCATGAACTATCTGATAAAATAATCTTATTCACAATAACATTAAAAAACAATAAAATACTTAAAAATAAATCTAGCCAAGGAGGTGAAAGATCTATACACTGAAAACTATGTAACAATTATGAAAGACATTTAAGAAAAAACAAGTAAATGGAAAGATACCCCATGTTCATAGACTGGAAGAGTTAATATTGTTAAAATGTCCATACTACACAAAGCCATGTAAAGATTCAACGTAATGCATATAAAAATTCTAATGGAATTTCCCAGAGAAATAGAAAAAACAATCCTCAAAGTCATATAGATGCACAAAAGACCCTATACAGCCAAAGTTGTCCTGAGAAATAACAAAGCTGAAGGCATCATATGTCCTGATTTCAAACTATATTGCAAAGCTTAGTAATCAAAACAGTATGGCACTGGCATAAAAACAGACATATAGACAAATGGAACATAGTAAACAGCCCAGATATAAATCCACATACCTATGTTCAACTGATTTGAAAGGGTGTCAAGAACACACAATGGGGAAAGAATAGTCTCTTCAATAGATGGTGGTGGGAAAACTGGACATCCATATGCAGAGTAATGAAATCTGACCCCTATCTCATACCATATACAAAACTCTAATCAAAATGGATTAAAGACTTAAATGTAGGTCCAAAAGAGTAAAACTATTAGCAGGAAAGAGGGCAAAAGCTTCTTGACATTGGCCTGTGCTATAAATTTTTGGATATGATGCCAAAAGCACTGGCAACAAAAGCAAAAATACACAACTGTGAGAACATCAAATTAAAAAGCTTCTGCACAGTAAAGAAAAACAATCCACAGCATGAAAAGCTAACCTATGGAATGGGAGAAAGTATTTGCAAATTCTGTGTCTAATAAGAGATTAATATTTAAAATACAGAAGGAGTTCATACAACTCAACAGCAAATAGGTTATTTAAAAATTGGGTTTATTTTCCTTACATCTTTGTTTTGTTGGTTAGGTTCCGCTAAGACCAGCAATACTGAAAGAAAAAAGAAACCAACAGAGACAAGAGGGAAGGAGGGAGGGATGGGTGGGGGAAAAGGAAGGGAAGGAGCAAGTCAAGGAACACATAGCAAGGACTCATGGATAAAGCAAAAGTGGGGAAAGACTGAGGGAGGGAGGGGAGGGGGGCAGGGAAAAGTGGTGGGGGGAAGGTAGAGCCAAATGTATTTGAAAAATAAATTAATTAATAAAAAATGCATGATAAATTTAAAAACTGCTCAGTTTAAATAAATAAATAAATAAATAAATTGGGTTTAAAATAACCCAGTTTTTAAAATGTGCAAAGGACCGGAATAGCTATCTTTATATATGACATGTTAAGATATGTTAGTGGCCAACAATTATAGGAAAAGTGCTTAACTTAACTTGTCATCAGGAAAATGCACGTCAAAACCACAATAATACATCACCTCACATCTCTTAGAATGGCTATTATCAAAAACACAAAGGATAACAAGTGTTGATGAAGATGTAGAGAAAAGGGATCCTTTGTTGGTGAGAATTTAAATTGGTACAGCCATTATGGAGAACAGTATGGAAGTTCCTCAAATAATTAAAAATAGAACTAGTATATCAATTCTGCTTCTGGGTATATATCCACAGGAATTGAAATCAGTATCTCAATGACATTTATGTCAGACATCCAGAACTGTAAGATAACTTTGTGTTGTTTTAAGCCACTAATTTGGTAGTAATCTGTTCTAGCTGCAATAGGAAACATACACATGCCATCCCTAGTAGATTTGACCCTTGCCTAAGATCAAGGCATCTCTACCCAATAGACCTGATCAGAGTCAGAGTTTACTCACAAAGAAGAGATAAAGAGAAATATCTGTTGGATAGTGTTTGCCACAGAAGCCTCCATAGCACTTATCTTTTTTGTATATTTGTTCACATAGCTGACTAATCTCTTAAACTATTTTATTTTTATATTCATTTTTATATTTATATTGTCTATCATGGGACCTGAGCTATTGTAAGTTTCAATAATTTTTAAATTAATGGATAATAGAATTAATACATAATTATCAAAGTCACCATTTTGAAAATCACTGGGCTAGAAAAATAGGTAAATATGGTGGTCCAAAGTAAAACAGAAGTCTCTTTCAGTTACTGGTTTTTCACTGCTGTACAGATATTAGAGTGCTTTCCTTGTAGGTCTGTCACTCCAGGTTCTAATACTTTCTATAGCCAATTCTTTTATTTTTTTGATAATTTAAAAAAGTGGACTTCCATAATGACCCTTTGTTTTACATAATTTACTTACCTTGAAGAGGAATCATGGTTCAGTTTTAGAGAATAAAAATGTCATTCTTCATAGTATCATCAAACTTTCATGATTCGTTTAAAAAATTGAGCCATGGACACTGCAGCTTTCTCTTGGGATGCTGTTTCCCTTGGGACTGAGATACTGAAAGTTTTCATAAAGTATTAAAACTCTGGGCTTCATGTTTGAAGATGACCTAAAAGTTTATACCTTCCAAAATATTTCGAGCAACTGATTAGTCATCAAAGTGCAAAAAAAAAAAAGGTTTTTTGCATGTAAAGAGTTTATGAATACAAAAAGATTTCAGATAATATATTCTCTTCTTATCCTCATTGAAACTAAACATTTGAAAAATAAGCCTTGGCCCTCTTTTTTGTTTTAGTTATAACCATTTTAATTATATAGTGTAGGTGTTATTCTATATACACAATATCTTATTTATACGTTAGATAATCTATTCGTCAGAAGAAAAAACCTAAAATGCTTTGTCTTCTGGTAATTTTCAAGAGTTGATTCTGTTAAAAAATTATTCAGTGAAATAGTGAATGAAATTAGAAGTTAGTGAATATTTTAGCACTATTTGATTTGATGATATTTCATCCTCATAATACAAGCATGCTTCTGTTCTTCCTTTATGGCTAGTGCATATATGGTCCTAGAATACTTTGAATAATTCCTGATTATAAGACCAGGAACCAATTATTCTAATTAAACACAATGATTTAACAAATCTGTCAAGAACTTAATATCTAGAATTATAGTACAAACATGGGAGCTTGCCATTTTCCAATGAGAGAAGAGTGGGGCCAAATTTTGAAGTGAAAAATTTTAACATCAGCATAATTTAAAAAGTTCTTATGTATTAATGCTAAAGGATCTTGGTAAAAGAGAGCATGTTAACATTTTCACAGAATTTTATTACCCAAATTAGGTAAAAGACAACAAGGGCCAATACCAATGGCAGGACAGCCAGTGTCAGAATTAAATTTAAGCAATTTTTTTTAGAAAATGTCTGTTAGAACCAGAGTCAGAACTTTATCCAGGAATGTTACTAGAATTCCATAGCCAGTGGGCATAGGAAATTTCTTGGACTGTCATCTTTAGGAAGGATCAAAGTGTTGAAACAGCAGATGTGTATTGGAAAAGACTAGATGGATCTCTGCATAAGGGGAACAAAGAAACAGGTTTGATGGCTTCATTTCAACTGGACTGGGAAGCCATACACAGTGGGAGTTGCCTGGACAACTCCAGTTCCCTCCAGTGTCCAGTGTGTATAGAGAAATGATTGTGGTAATGCAGATGCCTGAGGTGGGACCCTGACACAGATTCACACAGATGTGGTTTTGATTTGCAGTAGGATGCTTTTATTTGAAGTAGCTTAATTTTGGCCTAATTTTGAGAGGCAAAACAACAAAAAAGTCACCACAACTATATTATTTGTTTCAGATGGCTTTTTCTCAAGTCTAGGAAAGTAAGACAAAGGTACAGAATGTGGTATCTTTGTAACATTCCGGTGTCTTAAGCAAAAGAAGCCCTTTAGAATGGTAGCAGAATTTCTCAGCATCATACAGTGAGAGTTGGAGAGAGAAAGTAAGGACCCTTGAGAGAACACAGGAGAAATATTCTTAGGAGTAAAACTTCCTCAGTGGGAGAATTGTTGGCCATATGGAAACTACCTTGAGATCACCACCACGGCTCTACCACCGTTTTATTGGTAATTTAGAGTAATGAAAATATATCAAATAGGGAAATTCTTGTAGCCTTCAGCAGTCCCTTTAATACCTTTGGGTCTCAGTTTCCCCCTGGAGACAAAGGGCTAGAACTCAATGATCTGTGAAATCCATCAATCTTTAACACTCTGAGGGCCCTTTTATATACTGCTCTCTCCATTGTCCTGTTTTGTGTTCAGATCCATCTTCTTTATTCCCTCTACTCCATCCTCCATACGTCTCCCTGCTGTTTCTTGTCATCTCTGACACAAAAGAGACAGCTCTAGAGACTATTAGTCAAAATTACTACCTAATCATCCTCAATACCAGACAACCAGGTTTCATCGGGGAGAAGAGCTGAGCAAGCATGAAAGCCATGGCCATTTGACTGACATAACAAGCAAGCAGCATCACAAGGCAAAATGAGAATTGCTCTGGATTACCTCAGTATTCCTTTATACTCTTTTTCTTCCCTGACTCTATTTTTTTTCTCATCTAATTGTTTCAGGAATGTTTTGCCAAAACTACGTAAGAATGGCTAATCCTAATGAATTTTTGTTTGTTCCAACTCACCTGTTAGCTTGGAGGACGGCACTAATTAATTCCCAACAAACTGTTCTGGTTAGCTGGCTACACAGTGTGCCAATCATTTCCAACCTCTGTTCTGTCTATAGTGCCTGCTATTTAAATATGTGCTGAAGTACTGCTTAAACATGGAAAGTGTGTGTGTGTGCACAAATATACACACTTTTTTTTTCAGCTTTAAGGAGAAGGTAAATTTTCTTGCTAGTGTTTAAAAAATTAAGTGACTGATCATGATATTAAAAAAGAAGGGGAAGGGCCAAATCAAGGAACATGTATGAAGGACCCATGGGCAAAGCCAAAGTAGGGAAGGATTGAGGGTGGGAGGTGGGGGTGGGTATGGGTGGGGCAGGGGAAAGTAGTGGCAGGAAAATGGAGACAAATGTATTTGAACAATAAAAAAGTGGTATTTAAATATAGGAATCTCTTATATTGGCAATTATCATGTAAATTATTCTAAATGTAGTGTGGATACTGTTTTTCTGTGAAAGAAAAATACCCTCAATATGCTTTGTTGTCACTGAAATGAGTCCAATATCAACTGGTCATTTTCATGAGCTCTGTGTCAGTCATTCCATTTAACAGCAGACATTCAGTGCAGATTATAGAAAGAGGAAAAGAAGGAAAATGAAACCTTTTGTTTAATGAAAAGGAGTTTAAATTGGTGAAGAGCAGTAAACAAACAAGCCACACATGAGAATGGGGGTAGTGGGAAGTTGAAAAAAACATTAATTTATGTACCAGTAGAATGTCAACATATCCCACTTTTCAGAACAAAAATGGGATAGAGTATTAAGAATTGCTATTAGTACCACTTAGTGTTAGTAGTCCTAAAACCCTGGAAGTGCATAGGATATTGGCAAACTATATTGATATTTAGAAAATGACAATTTCTAAAGAGGCAAGAGCAAAATATACTATCTCATATTGATAACAATGTACTGGCTTGCTTGATAGTGGACATGTTCACAGAGCATCCATGGTGTTAGGCCCATAATGTCCTAACAACCTGTATCTTAACCATTAACACTCTACCACTTGTGAGGCAACTAGGGCTCATTTGTCTTTTTAAAGAGTCTCCAATGAAATGGAACTTACACATGAAATAAGTACCAACCAGAAAAAAAGGTCACTTAACCCCATGGTCATCTCTATTAGTTGCACATTTTCAAATTAGTGCATTCTGATGCCTTGCAGTGCTTCACCATTTTAGAAGTTGTCTGTGAAAAAAGCTAAGGTTAACTTCCAGACTTTGCTGCTACCAATAAATGTGCTCTTCTCATAAGGAGAAAATGGAAAATTAAAAGATTAGCCAAAAAAAGTGAAAAATTGAAAAATACTGGAAAATATCTGTTCTTTCATTCATTGAGCAAATATTGTTAGATATCTCCATGTTTTATACAATCTCTTAGGAACCACAGGGGGGAAAAAAACAGTACAGAGGTCCTATTCTGAAGGAACTTGCAATGTGTACGTTAACAGAAGACAGGTGTGTCAACAAATTGTTTGAATAACATGTGCTAAGTGTAAGTGATATCCACAGGTTCTGTAAAAGGACAGCAAAGGGAGGAGAGGAGGCCTGGCTGCCTGTCATCAACATTGTTCCATCACATTTGTTTCCTGGAGTGTCACTAGTAATTTCAAAAAAAGAATCACTCTAAACACCAACATTTGTGAATGATATTAGAATAGATTCAAATTTATTTTTGTATCTTTACCTGGACTTGTTTGCCTTCTGATGATGTTCTTATTTTTTTTCTTTTTTTAATTTATTTTTCCAAATACATTTGTCTCTGCCTCCCCCCGCCACCACTTTCCCTTGCCCCCTCCCTCCCTCCCTCCCTCAGCTCTTCCCCTTTGGTTTTGTCCATGAGTCCTTGCTATATGTTCCTTGACTTTCCCCTTCCCTTCCCTTTCCCTGCCGCCCCTCCCTCCTTCCCTCTTGTCTCTGTTGGTTTCTTTTCCTTTCACTGTTGCTGGTCTTATTTTCCTTGCATCTTTGTATTGTTGGTTAGGATGATGTTCTTGAATGGGGCAAATGAGGTGTTAGCGCTAGAAAGACAGGTTGTACAGAATCTTAATGTGCCCTTCTTTATCTATGTCACTACCTAAGCAAACTACTTTAGTAGCTGAAAGTACTTAAATAGCACTCCAAAGTTGATATTCACTTACCTCCTCTTTCTTTTGATTTTAGCTGTAATACACTTTTATAAGAAGAAAAGCAATGGCTAATAAAAAGCAATCTGTGATTATATTTTCTTTATTCCTCTGCAAAATGTTTTGCTTTGGGGGGACGTTTTTATTAAATTCTGGGCATGGTAAAGGGGATATGCAACTTGTGAAAGTGCCTCATGCTGAAAAAAAATGGAATAGCCATTGATTTGCAACATTCGGGAATGCTATAGAAAGAAGGGGCATTTGCCACACTGAGGAGATTGGGTTTATCAAAATAGCATGAAAGTGTTTTTAAGCAGGTTATGTATATGAGCAAATCTGCATGTGAGACCAGCCCCTTTTCTGGTTGTGTAGAATTTGATTTTGTGTTGGCTGAAAACAGCATAAAACTACAAATAAAAATACTTTTGCAATAGCTTTAGACCTAAATGTAAGGGTTTAGTATTGGTGTTGAGTGGGATGGGAGAGTAAGTCCAGACAGAAGGGGACAGATATGAGATATCTCATGATGGTAAAACAGGTTAGTTGGTAACCAATTGGTTCTGGTTGATATTTCTGTTTTTTTGGACTGAGTTATAAGATCAGGCTAGATTTGGAGAATAAGATAATATATGAAGTTTTAAAAATAGTAGTTTGAGCTCCACCTGGAATTGATGAAAGTGAAATGTGTAGATTTCTATGAAGCAGCCAGTGGTAAGGCATGGGAATAAGGACAATAGTGTTGGCTGCAGGGAAACACTTGGCGGGGGGTTGGGCTTATAGGTGGGAATTTAAAATATTGACTTGTGCCCAGAAAGGGGGACAAAGAAGATACTCTGAGTAAATTGACCATTTAAGAGGCTGGAAGAGGAAAATGATATTTTAATTGACCTTGACAATGAAAACCCAGCAGAGAAGACAAGTTGCATAAAGACTGAAAAGTGCCATTAGTATCTATCAATTAGAAACCACTGATTCCAGTATTGAGAGCAGAGTTAAGTAAATGTTCTGGAAGGAGGCAAGATTCCAGTAAGTTGAAAAGATAATGGAAGGTGATAAAGCTAAGCCATGAGGTGAACCAGCACCTGGACTTATGCTTCCTTGAGAGGATGTCCACTATAGTGACACTTTGTATCTCTTCCTCAACCCCCACCCACTTTGACATCTGTCACTCATTTCTTAGGATAAATCAACAGGTAGTATGAACCAATCCAGTACCTTCTATACTCCAGCTGTTTCTTTTACCAAGGCAACTGACTTACTGAAGTAGCACCACCTTCCCAGCAAGAAAAGAAAAGAATCTTTTTTGGAGGGGATGGGGGGATCCAGGATAGATGCCGATGCATGTGTCTCTGATAACCTCTCCAAATAAGCCCTCATGTTTCATTTGTAAGGAGAGAGAACCAGTCAAGGAAGAACATTTAATGTATTATGGGCCCAACATTCTATTTCTAGTGTCACAATCTGGCTAGTTTACCTGTTTTTGTCACAAACGAATATGAGAAGTTAACTACAATAATGGTTTAATTTTCCTTCATACAAAGCCTGGTTTTGTGGCTCTTACATGAAGGTGATGGAGGTCTCCGGTCTCCTTCCACACAGTGTAACTGTATCCTCAACAAATGGATTAAAGATTTTTGTTACGCTATCCATTCAGCAGAAGGATGAATGGAGTGAACATGAATCACACCCACTTTTAAATGCCTCAGTCCAGAAATAGCATACTATTGCAATCTGCTTTCCATTGGCAAGAACTTGTCATATGGCTCCAACACATTCAAGGAGGATGAAGACTGTAGTTTTAGCAGTGTACCTGATAAGTGGGAACAGGTTTGGTGAGTATCTAAGCAGTTTTTACCAACCTACACTTAAAGCCATGATATATCTCTTACATTGCTTCCCCCCACATAGTAAACACTCTCTCCCTTCAGGGAGAGACTGAAGCTCCCTCTTCTTGCTCCACTCATATGTATTTGTTCTAAGCACTTTCTACAATTTTAAGTGAAATTATTCTTCCCTTCAATATGCTTATAAATTCTCTCTACTCTTCCAAACCCTTTATATCTTATAAAGATATAGAGGTTCTTTGTGATTTCTTTTCTATATTAATAAATCTATTCCTAATTTATGAACACCTCTCCAATCTTTCTCTCTCTTGTTTGACAGACAATTCTTTAAATATCCAAGAGTTTTAGATCTTATGAAAATTTCCAATTAAGAAAGGATGTTTATTGTTGAAAGGTGAATATAATTAATTACAACTTTATGTATTGCTATTTGTCACTTTTTCAAAGGTCTGCATGAACTGACAAAACTAGAGAAAGATATAGCCACAGCAGACAGATAACTTGTACACAGAAATAAACAAGAATTATAGAAAAATAGCAGAGCCAAAATATTACCACAAATCAGAACAAAACAACATACTATGTTTAGGTAAAATACAGTCATTTTGTTGTTTCTTTATTTCTAGTTATTCCAACCTCAGTAAAGAGGAAAAAAAAGAAAAGGAAACAAACAATGGATTTCAGGACTGGGATGAGTCAACATTTTGTTTAGTGGAAATCAGATGTTCTGGATCTCTCTAAGGAAGACTATATTTCTAGCATTACCTAATGTGCTCTACTTTGCTATTTACCCATGACATATCCTGAATTGGCACACTGAGTTTTAGCTTTTTTATATGTTTCCAAGAACTATAGGAAGGTAAGCAATTCTTGCTTAAAGGTTTTGCATGATCTTTCTAATAATAAGTTGAAACTAAATAGATTTGAAGCCTCTTGTATTGGGGATTGACGTGGGAGTTTTACTGTCAAAGAATATCCCCACGTAAAAAGAGAAGGCATATATTTCTTTGGTTTCTAATTCCACATTCCTTGGGCTTCACTTAACAGTACCAAGAGATTTCTTGATTATACCCAAAGTGTCCAGAGTGGATAACACTCTGTCATTTTGTTCTTTATTGCTCTTCTTATTTTGTATGTTAATTCCCTTGTTATTCTTTTTTAAAAAGATTTTATTTACTTACTTCTAGAGAGAAGGGATGAGAAAGAGAAAGAGAGGGAGAAAAACATCAATGAGTGAGAGGTATATCATTTGGTTGCCTCTCACATGCCCCCAACTAGGAACCTGGCTCACAACCCAGGCATGTACCCTGACTGGGAGTCAAACTGGCGACCCTTTGGTTCTCAGGCTGGCACTCAATACACTGAGCCAAACAAGCCAGGGCTCCCTTGCTATTCTTTTTCTTACTCTGGATTTTGATCTTGATCTTGTATTTGAGCCAAGGATACCTGAAATTTGTTCACATCTCCACAGAGACAATCTAGATTTGTAGAACATGAAACTTATGTAATTTGGTATGGGGGAATCTTTAAGAAAAAGAATATAATATTGTCATAACCAGTAAGAGCCTTGGCAGTGGCCTGCTCAAGTTAAGGGTCCTAAAGATTGAGCTTCATTAATGTAATGTTAATTCTGCCCATCACAGCTAGTCCATCCTAGATCTGCTCTTTCTTCTTCTTTTAAATTTAATCTTTATTGCATTTTAGCATTACATTTTAGTTCCCTTATACCCCCTCCCCTCAGCAATCACCACACTGTTGTCCATAGATCTTCTTTCTTTACATTGATTTCTTATTATATATTCACTGGAGGCCATATAACAGTTTCTGCTATGCTTATTCAGCATTCCATCTTCACTTACTATGAAGCAGCTACTTATGCAAAGAAAGAGCAGTGGACTTGTCAGAAACACTCAGATATTTAGTTCTTAATGTAAATCTACTGATGAATAAAATTGAAACTAAATGGAATTCTGAGCTAGGCAGGCAATGAGATTTTCACTTTGGGCAATGCAACTTTTACTTTGAATGAGAGGGAGCTGAAGTCAGAGCGGCACAGATGGAGAGAGTTGACATACAGAAAACCAGTTTTGCATTACTTATTGCAAAAAATAATACAGAAATGCAAAGGGAAATTTAGGAAGTGATTGAAAATAGTTAACAGATATATCAACTTATTTTTTTATTGATCTTTAATCTTCTACTCCTATTGCTAGAGAAACTGCGTAAGTTTACAGAAAAATTTCAGGCTTTAAAATTAAATAGACCCAAAAGCAAACCCTGGCTCTGACACTTACTAGCTGTGAGATTCTAACATCCTTGATGTGTTAGTGCATCAGATATGAATGGAGAGGAGAATGTCCAGTTGGTTGATAGGATTTGTTACAATATTTGTGTGTATTAACATAAATGATACTAAATGAAATAGCCATCATTTAGTTACTATTAATCAATCAATGTATAAACATAGGTGTATAACATACACATATACTGATACAATAGGCACTAAAGAATGAGATTAACATTTATAAATATTCACATTTAAGGCAGAAGAATATGCCTATTATTTAAATTACTTTCACTCTATAATCTATTTCCTGAAGATTTTGTCATAAGAATTTTGCTTTCATTATAGTTGTAGTAATAACTTTGTAGATTAACAAATGTGTCTTTCACCTCTTGAACTGCACAGCTTGAACCAGACTGCCACACCCCATCACCTGATCCTCTCTCAAAGTTGCATGCTAGCAAATGTAATTTCAACTTATGTCCTTATTAAACATTCATTTTAGGGGGAAGATTCATCAGAGTGCCAATTGCATTTCCATTCTCACAAGCATTATTCTGTTTAAAGTTATGAACCATCTTGAGTTGAGTTGTAAGCAGAAACTGAGTTGGGCCGAGATCAAAAGATAATGTAGTAGAATTCAATGTACAGCTCAGAAAGTTGACAGCACCAGTATTTTAAAAGAAACAGAAATCTAGGTAACTCCTGAAGAATGAGGGAAAACCTACATCCGAAATCCTGTATCACTAATAGCCTAGTAGAGTGATTTTTATACTTCGGGTCAGGGCTTATAGTGAGATGTGAAATTAATTTGAGTCCCGGCCAGCATTTTAAAATAAAATGGACCAGGATGAGACAGGATGGGACGGTACTGTATGGAATAGACTAGACTAGATTAGACCAGAATAGGAGAGAAAAGAAACAGAACATTACCTAAATAGTCCTAATGAATATTACCTCCACATCCCTGATGATTCAGTAAGGATTCCATATATCAAGAGCATCCAATTAGACAAACCAAGGTCATGATCTTGCTCTGTACCATTTTCTAAAATTTACTGCATTCTACTACAGTAAAAAATTAGCCCTGAATATAGTCCAAAATTACATTAAGAGGGACTGAATTTGGGGCTTCTGCACCAGCATTACCTACTTATGCCTGGCACTAACCACACATACTGTTGCTCTGTATCCTACAATTTTCTTTCTGCTGTTGGAAGTTTAAAAATTTTAACACGTATATTTGGTTTGGAAAATAACACAAGGGTTTTTCCCCCTCTTTCTTTTTTCCCTTTCTCCTATGCACAATTGCCTGGAAAGTTCAAAGACTTGGAAAGCTTAGCTTGTTTTGATATAGGCATGAACTAGGACTAAATGGCTTTCTTCCTTGGTCATTTAACCCTTTTGTTAGCAGAGACTGTTTGGTTAAAAGCTACACTGCTGTGGGTCAGGGTGAGGTTAGCCTGAAGCTCTGCTGTCTATGTTCACTGAGGTTTGTCCTGCCTGAGCCAGTTAAAAATCTGCCAACGTCAAAAAAAGCTTCATGACTTATGAAAGCATTGAAACCTTATGCCTCCTGCCCAGGCTGTATCAGAAGCATGAATCTTTTCTTCCCCAAATATCAGTTCAAGATTTCCAGCCAATGATCTAAGATGTTGAGGTATTAGGTTGCTGACCAATAGCATCCTTATTCCTTTCACCCAAGTCAGAAACTTGTTTAGTGTTAGGCAAAAGAATCTAAGAGAAAAAAATCAAAGTGACAGTTTTATTACTGATAAGGCTGAAGGAAAGATTCAACTGTCAACATCAGAGAAATATAAAAGGTGTAAATTATGCCAACAACTGGGGCATAAGAATTGAATGGGGAATATTATGAAACATTTTTAAGGTTCTAAAAACTGTTTGATAACTTGAATTACATATCATATCCTAGAATGAGAAGACATATATTGTGAAGATATCAGTTATCCCTCAATGTATAATTTTAAGACAGTTCCAATAAAAATCCTACCAGTTCCCTGTTTCCATGAAACTTAAGAATATAATTCTAAAATTATTTGTAAAAGCAAATGACTAATAATAGTGAAGGCAATTTGAGGGGAAAAAAGAACAATGACAGATATTTGTGCTTCCAGCTATCACAACATATTACAAAAATTCACTGTGGTTAAGAAAGTGAGGTTTTGGCAGGGGGATGGAAAAGCAAAGAACAAAGAACACAGAGCACAGAAAGATACACAGAAATAAATGAGATCTGTGTATGTGACAAAGATAGAATGATCAATCAGTAGAAAATGTGTTACTTATTTATCTACATGACATCCATTATCTAAATGTGGTAATAAAATTAAATTGGAATCATTATACCTTACCCATAAAGCAGTTCCAAATGGATTAAAACATGAATATTTTTTTTAATCTAAAGAAATACCTGAGACTTTAAGTTAGGGAAGGATTTCTTAATCAAGATAAGCACAATCTATCAAAGAAATGAATTTAAAATTTGACTCCCTTGATATTATAAATGTCATAAAAAGAATGACAATAATTGAAAGGATAAAAGCTAAATTGCTTTTCCTGGGCTGCTTTACCCAGCTTGAGGCCCAGATTTCCCTTTCTGGGCCACATACAGATTTTGGAGAGATGCTAATGGTGGACATGAGCCACAGATGAAATCCTCAGTGCAAATTAACTGCTTGAGAAGCACACTGGGACTGAACGCTATGCAAAACACTTTCTTCTCTGTCTGCAGAAGTATTACACAATTACTGATAGAAGAACCTCACATTTCTCCTGGCAAATATTTACACACTTTGAATTATTTTTTGTCACTAATAACTATGGCATACTGCTAACAGCCCTTCTTTCTCAATTTCATGGTTCCAACGTGAGTTTGGTTAAAAATGTTCTTCTTCTAAAAAGGTATGCTAAATTGGATATTTAAATACAGTGAAAAGGAAGGGCCTCAAAAAACAAAAGAGCCCTAGCAAAACCAAAAACTCTAGTAATACTTTTGTCTTTTCCTTTCAGACACAATGGCTCCTGTGTTAACCATCTCCAAGACACTTCACTGCATGGCTGCATGCCTTCTCAGGGCCCCTGCATTTGCAAGATTCGTTAGTGCCCCCTAAAATTTCCCCTGTGGTAGCCAATGACAGATTGGGCAGGTAGCAGGCAGTATTGCTCTAAGAAATTAAACTCTAAGGCAGTTTTAGTTGACTACTGATCATTGGATGTTTAGGGAAAATTATCTTTCAAATCTCAAAAAAAAAAAATATTCATCAATAGGTTACATACCTGCTACAACAATATAAAGACATGATGCTTTTCAATGGGATAAAATAAGATACAGAAAATGATTATAGCTTCCCTCACATACATACTCATACTTGCATTTTAAAAATCTCTATTTGGGTGTTATTTGCAGTTCTAATAAGTCATTAAGGAATAATGACGCTTCAAACGCAGAGTATAAGAACAGTGTCCATAGAGATTCAGCAGGGCCAGACACAGCCCTGATGCTGAGTATTATTAAATGAATCTGGCTCTGTGTGATTAGAGTAGAAAAATGCAGTCATATTACCTGCTATCATAAAATGACAGCAGGGATTAGGAATTCAGCTTATGAATAAGAACAATGCCCCTGTATAAACTGTCTATTATGTTTTCTTTTGGAATTTGCCAGCAAGTGAAGTCATCACTATTTTATCCTTTCTATCTCCATGAAGACTGTAATTGTTAAGAAGCTTTTCTGAAAATTTTCCAATTATCTCTACTATTTTATCATCTACTGAAAAATATAAGGTTCCATCTAAAATGAAGCAATGAGTTATGACACATCTTATTCACAAAGCAATTCATACACTTTGAAGTAACTGAATATAGAATTTTCATGTTGAATTTTGTCTCTTTGAATTAGCCTTTGAAATTTGCAGGGTTAAAATTAAATAAATACATTCTTCTATTTCACTCTTCAAAAATATGTAAAATGAATCAAAGTTATATATTTTCCTCTTAAGTTTCTTCATCTCTCTTTATATAAAATGGAAAGCTATAATTCTCCCAACTATACAAGCTCAAAAGCTCAATGTCATCTGTCATTTTTAAGATCAATCATGAACCAGACTAGGATCTTGGGAGATAAAGTAGAGGATGCATTTTCTCAAAGAAAATCACACTTTGGTAGATAGCCACAAAGAGATTCCCTGATGATCTTCTTCTCCTGGTATCCGTACCCTTGAATCATACCCCTTCTACTTGGAATTAGGGCTGACCTATATGACCATCAGGATTCTGTAGAAGTGATGGTGTGAGACTTCTAAAGCTAGGTTATAAAAAGCATCTCAGCACTTGCCTTGGACTCCTTGACCACTTCTTCTAGGGGAAACTAGCTACCACGTTGTGAGGATATTCAAATAATCCATGGAGAGGTGCATATGAAGAGGAAATGAGGCCTCCTGCTAACAGCCAGTGCTAACTTGCCAGGTATGTTAAATGAGTTTTGGGGTTGGATTGTCCAGCCTACTCCAAACCTTCAGATAACTGCAGCCTTGGCTGATATCTATGTACAACCTCATGAGATAGCCCAAGCCAGAATCACCTAGCCAAATCACCCTCAAATTCCTGAAACTCATGAAATGTAAGAGACAAGATTTATTGTTGTTTTAAACCCTCTAAGTCAGGAAAAAAATTTGGGATAGCAATATTTATATCAGACAAAATAGACTTCAAAGCAAAAGCCATAACAAAAGGAAAAGGACACTATATAATGATAAAGAGAGCAATCCAACAAGAGGATATAGCCCTAGTAAACATTTATACACCCAACATAGCAGCACCTAAATATGTAAAGCAGGGGTGTCCAACCTTTTGGTGTCTCTGGGCCACCCTGGAAGAAGAATTGTATTCGGCCACACATTAAATACACAAATACTAACAAAAACTAATGGACAAAAGAAAAAGGTCCATGCATAATTTTTTGTGATACACACCACCACAGATAAGCAAAAAAGTCTCATATAATAACCCTAATTATGCAGCGGCCCTTTCAGCAATCTTTTAAAATCATAGAGCAGGTCCCAAGTTTGTGATCACTATCATAGAAAATGTACATATCTAAGTAATAACACTTAGTAATGTTTTAAGTAAATTTACAATTTTATGTTGAGCCACATTCATAGCCATCCTGGGCCACATGTGGCCCACAGGCTCTGTGTTGGACACTCCTGAAAAGCAAATCTTGATGGGCATAAAGGGAGAGATTGGCAATAATATAGTCATAGTAGGGGACTTTAACACCCCATTGACATCAGTGGATAGATCATCCAGACAGAAAATCAACAAGGAAATGGTGGCCTTAAATGACACAGAAGATCAGATAGATTTAAGTGAGATCTTCAGAGCATTTCACCCAAAAGCTACAGAATATACATTCTTCTCAAGTGCACATAATACATTTTCTAGACTAGACCACATGTTAGGCCACAAAACAAGCCTCAATAAATTTAAGAGAATGGAAATCATATCAAGCATCTTCTCTGACCACAATGGTATGGAACTATAAATCAATCACAAGAAAAAAAACGCTGAAAAACACATAGACATGGAGGCTAGACAATGAATGGGTTAAAAATGAGATAAAGGAAGAACTCAAAAGACACCTTGAAATAAATGAAAATGAGAACACAACAACCCCAAAATCTATAGCACACAGCAAAAGCAGTCATAAGAGGGAATTTCATAGCATCACAGGCCTATCTCAAGAAACAAGAAAAAGCTCAAATAAACAATATAACTTTACACTTACAGGAACTAGAAAAAGGACAACAAACAAACCCCAAAGTGAGCAGACGAAAGGTAACAATAAAGATCAGAGCAGAAATAAATGAAATAGTTTGAAAAACAATACAAAAGATCAATGACCAAAGAGATGGTTCTTTGAAAGATATAGAAAATTGACAAACCTTTATCCAGATTCATCAAAAAAAAGGAGAGAAAGCCCAAATAAATACAAGACGAAATGAAAGAGAAGTAACAACTTACACCAAAGAAATACAAAGAATTATAAGGAAATATTACAACTATATGCCAACAAATTGGCCAATCCAGATGAAATGGATAAATTCCTAGAAACATATAACCTTCCAAAACTGAATTAGGAAGAATCAGAGAATCTGAATAGACAGATTACAACTGAAGAAATTGAAGCAGTAATTAAAAAAAAAACTTACAACAAACAAAAGTCTTGGAGTAGATGGCTTCACAGGTGAATTTTACCAAACATTCAAAGAAGTAACATCTACCCTTCTCAGACTTATCCAAAAAAATCCAAGAGGAGGGAAGACTTCTGAGCTTATTTTACAAGGCCAGCATTATCCTAATTTTCAAATCAGATAAAGATACTACAAAACTAGAAAATTATAGGTCAATATCCCTGATGAACATGGATGCTAAAATCCTCAACAAAATATTAGCAAATCAGATCCAGCAATATACTAAAAAATCACACACCATGATCAAGTGGGGTTTATTCCAGGGGTGCAATGTTAGTACAATATCCTCAAGTCAATAAATGTGATACACCACATAAACAAAATGAAGGATAAAAATCACATGATCATATCAATAGTTGCAGAAAAAAGCATTAGATAAAACCCAGCACCCATTTATCATAAAAACTCTCAAAAAGTGGGAATCAAGGGGACATACCTCAACATGATAAAGGCCATGTATGACAAATCCACAGCCAACATTATACTTAATTGGCAGAAACTAAAATCATTTCCCTGAAGATCACGAACAAAACAGGGATGGCTGCTTTCATCACTTATTCCAAATAGTAATCAGGAAAAGAAAAAAGAAATAAAAGGCATCCAAACTAGAAAATAACAAGTAAAACTGTCACTATTTGCAGATGACATGATACTGTATTTAGAGAACCCTAAAGATTCCACCAAAAAGGCCATTAGAACTGATAAATCAATTCAGTAAAGTAGCAAGATACAAAGTTAATATCAAGAAATTAGTTGCATTTTTATACACCAATAATTAACTATCAGAAAGGGAAACTAAGAAAACAATTCTACTTACAATTGCATCAAAAATAATAAAATACCTCGGAACAAATTTAACCAAGGATGTAGAAAATTTACACTCAAAAAAATTGTAAGACAATAAAGAAAGAGATTGAAGACGATACAAATAACTGGAAGCACATACCATATTCATAGATAGGGTGAATTAACATCATTAAAATATCTATACCCAATTCCTATAAAGATACCAATGGTGCATTTCACAAAACTAGAACAAATATTCCAAAAATTTATATACAATCACAAAACACCATGAATAGTCATAGCAATCTTGAGAAAGAAAAACAAGGTTGGGAGAATCATGCTACCTGATATCAAACTGTACTACAACACCATAGTACATATAAAACAGACATATAGATCAATGGAACAGAATAGAGAGCCCAGAAATAAATACACAACTCTATGGTCAATTAATATTTGACAAAAGAGGCAAGAACATACAATGGAGTACAGACAGCCTATTCAGTAAATGGTGTTGGGAAAACTGGACAGATATGTGCAAAAAAAAATGAAACTAGACCACCTTCTTACACCATGCACTAGAATAAACTCAAAATGGATAAAAGACTTAAATGTTAGACTCAAAACCACACAAATCCTAGAAGAACACAAAGACAGTAAAATGTCAGCCATTTCTCCTGGCAATATTTTTTCTGATATATCTCCTTGTGCAAAGGAAACAAAAGATAAAATGAATAAATGGGACTCCATCAAACTTAAAAGCTTTTGCACAGCAAAGGAAACCATCAAGAAAATGATAAGGAAACACACTGACTGGGAGATCATATTTGCCAATGATACATCTGACAAAGGGTTACTTTCCAAAATATAATATATAAAAGAACTTACACCACACAACATGAGGAAGACAAACAACCCAATTTAAAAATGGGTGCCCTGGCCAGGTGGCTCAGTTTGTTGGAGCATCATCCCATACATCAAAAGGTTGCAGGTTCAATTCCTGGTCAGAGCCCATACCTAGGTTGTGGGTTCAATCCCAGGTCAGGGCATATATGGGAAACAACCAATTGATGTTTCTCTCACATCAGTGTCTCTGTCTCTGTTTCTCTGTCTCTGTCTCTCTCTCTCCCCCCCCACCCCATCTGTAAAATCAATAAACATATCTTCAAGTGAGGATTTAAAAAAATAAAAAATAAAAATAAAAATGCAGGGATTGCATGGATCCCTACAGTCTTGCAGGTTTCTGACACTCTAAAGTCTACAAGGACATGGAGCAATTCTTTTATACTCTCTTAAAAGATATTCTTTAAAAAATTGATTAAAGAAAGGTTTCTAAAAGAAGGAACAGCACCCTGAAAATAAGTTTGTCAAATAGAGAAATTAATTATTTCTTTGGCAGACCTCTCAGGATGATACGTACCCTTTTACCTCAAATATACCATGTTTTGCCACAGAGATAGACTTAAAATATTAATTTTATCAAAATCTGTTTTGACAGTTTTGCCAATAGCACACTTTTTTGGTGCACCTTTGGCTTCATTTCTGGTAGATCATGTAAAATTATTTTCAAGACTGATTTTTTTTAAAAAAGCCTCCTGATTTGTTTAACAGTGCAATCCAATAGGTCCATAGTTCCCCTTGATATAGACGACTGGAATTGTCAAACCCAGTAGCTTGTAGCTGATCAGCACTTTTGCCCTAGATACTAAGTTTTTCCTCCCACTTAATGAAGCTGTCCTTGACCTGAACAGACACTTCTCCAAGGAGGACATACCCAGGGCCCAGAGACATATGAAAGGAGGCTCATCATCACCTGCTATCAGAGAAATGCAAATTAAAACCACAATGAGATAGCACTTCACACCAGTCACAGTGACCATCATAAATAAGTCAACAAACAACCAGTGCTGGCGAGGTTGTGGAGAAAAGGGAACCCTAGGACACTGTTGGTGGGAATGCAGACTGGTGCAGCCACTGTGGAAAGCAGTATGGAATTTCCTCAAAAAGCTAAAAATGGAACTCCCTTTTGACCCAGGGGTTCCACTGCTGAGACTATACCCTAAGAATCCCAAAACACCAATTCAAAATAACTTATGCGCCCCAATGTTCATAGCAGCATAATTTACAATAGCCAAGTGCTGGAAGCAACCGAAGTGCCCATCAATAAATGAGTGGATCAAAAAACAATGGCACATTTACATAACATAATACTATGCAGCAGAAAGAAAGAAAGAGCTACTACCATTCACGACAGCATGGATGGAACTGGAGAGCATTATGCTAAGTGAAATAAGCGAGGCGGTGAAAGACTAATACCATATGATCTCGCCAATGAGTGGAACATAATCAGCAAAGCAAGCAGACAAGTAAAATATGACCAGCAACATTGAAAGAAAGAAGAAACTGATGGGGACGGGAGAGAGGGAGGGAAGGGAGTAGTGGAGAGGGGAAGGGGAAGGGGAAAGGGGAAGGGGAAGGGGAAGGGGAAGGGGGAAGGGGAAGGGGAAGGGGAAGGGTCAGATCAAGGAACAGGTGTGAAGGACACATGGATGAAGCCAAGGTGGGGAAGGATTGAGGGGGGGAGGCAGGGGTAGGTGTGGCAGGGGGAAGTGGTGGCAGGTAAGTGGAGACAATTGTATGTGAAAATTTTATTTTTAAAAAGAAATAAATAAATTTTTAAAAACGATGCTGTCCTTGATAATGTAGTGATGCTTAACTATCTAGAGGCCTTATGTATCAGGTAGTTGAGTCCTGACATATTTGAAAAGGATTATTAGTTTTCCTTATTCGGCATGTCTACCTAAAAGTGATTTATAGGAGAATAAATTAGAATCTAATAGTTAAGTAGGTGAGTACTCAAGAGTTACAGCGATCAGCTATAGTATAGTATCTAGGTGGAAAGTCTCTTTGAAAATTGTCAAAGGATCTTTAGCTTCCTACATAAAAAGGACCTGTTTCAAGAGCTCAACCAATTTAAAATCATGCATACAAATCACACATTTCCTGCCATAATAAAATACAACCTCTCCTTTCAAATCTCTTGCAAAGATACATCAAGATTAATTTCAATTAATAAAATTTCCTGACATATTCTTGGATTCTTTCTATGAAAATTTCTGATGATTGATTGCATGTTTAATAAACAATAAAACTTACAGCCATCATGTTCTTGCTCAAACTCGATTTCCCCTCTGGTAATTGTGTGAAGGGAAGGAATATAATTACATTTCTTGTCAGCATCTCCTTGACAGGTGTTTCATGCAAAGACAGCCAAACTGGAGAGCCTAATTCATTCACAGGCCTTTAGCCAATATAAGTGCTTGGTGTACTGCTGGATGCCATTGTGCAGTTTCTTTATGGAAGATAGAATCTCCAAATATTTTTCAGCCATAAAAAAGAAAGAAATCTTGCTTTGGCCAGGTAGCTCAGGTGGTTAGAGCATTGTCCCATATGCCAAGGTTGTGGGTTCAACCCCAGTCAGAGCACATAAAAGAATTAAGCAATGAATGCATAACTGAGTGGAACCACAAATGGATGTCTCTCTCTTTCTCCCCCCACCCTTCCTCCTTCTCTCAAAAAAATCAATAAATATATTTTTTAAAAATTTTAAAGAAAGAAATCTTGCCATTTGTGGCAACATGGATGGACCTACAGGGTATTATGCTAAGTGAAATAAGTCAGACAGAGAAAGACAAGTATCATATGATCTCACTTATATACTCATGTGGAATCTAAGACAAACACACAGAGAACACATTGGTGTTGTCAGATGTGGAGATGGGGGATGGGAAAATTGGGTAACAGTGGTCAAAAGGTACAAACTTCCAGTTACAAAATAAATAAGTAATGGGGATGTAATATACAATATGTTTACTATAATTAGTAATATTGTATTGCATATTTAAAAGTTGCTAAGAGAGTAAATCTGAAAAGTCCTCATCATAAGAAAAAACACTTTTGTAACTGTGTGGTGACAGATGTTAACTAGACTTATTGTGGTGATCATTTCTCATATATACAAATATCAAATCATTATGTTGTACACCTGAAACTAATATAATGTTACTTATCAATTATACCTTAATTTTTAAAAATTAAAAAAAAGAGAAACTCCACACAGTTGCTCACCCTCAGGACTCTAAGAAGCTGTCTCAGTGTGTAATCAAAGCTCTCTGACTACTGGGCTTGTGCGTTTTATTTTCTTTGAGTTGTTCCCATGTCCAAGGCTCTAAGGAAATATTCTTCACCTTGGGACAATGCTCCTTTCTTTAATAGTGGAGTCATGTAGAGGAGTAGAAACTTTCATTCCCTCTAATAATAAAGGCATTCATTATTCATTATATAAAAGGAAATGCATTGAGGTAATTTCTACCAGGTTTGACTCCATGTGACTGTAAAATTGGAATTCAAACTCAGTTCTCCCATGTTCAAGAAATCGAGCGAATTAATCTTAAGTGGTAATTCATTCAGAAATTAATTACCGAACAAACACTGTGTACATTTCATTTTTCCAGAAACTGTAAACTGTTAGTGAGATTTCAGTCTCGGAAGGGGATATAATTAAAGGCACTTGAAGGTAATGAAAGAATAATCCAAGATAGAAAATGCAGCTGGGTTTCAAATTTTACATAATAAATGGAATAGATAAAGAAATGGAGCATCTTTATTTTTTATATTGTAATTAAGCTGGTCTTTGCCCAAGCTATACCTGCTTCCTGGGTGGTGTAATACATATACATATACACACATATTATATATGCACACACACAATAAATATGTGTGTGATTTGGCTTAAATGTATCTGGTTTATTATTTAAATAATTTATGCATCAACTTTAGGTACTGTCCAGGCCTCATTTGAATTAAACTATTTCAGTCTCTCAGCTCCTCCTGCCCCTTGCTCTTCTCCTTAAAGAGATTCCTGGTTAAGCGTCTTCATGGAGGCAGAGAGTGTGTGGTCTTTGTAATTGGTGCCCACTCCCTCCTCTGATATGCAGGGCAATACTCTGTAAGGCAGTAGCACTGAGGTAAAGATGAGAGAAGACACTGAAATAAGCTCAAGATTCAAGGTTTGCTAACAACATCACCAGGGAGGATAAACCGAGAAGCACATTCTCTGAAATAGAATAAGGCAGATGTCCTAAAGTTGGTATGAACCTCGTTCCATGCTTCCAGGAAGCAGTGGCCACAGTAATATGTCTCTTTTCCCCATCCCAAAAGAACCAAGCCATAAATCAATCATAGTCCTCTCTCTCACTTCTTTCATCTACTCCCTCTTTTAGATTTATTCAAAGATTTCACTTTCTGGTGGGTAATACAGAAGACTATAGCAAGAAACTGGAAGTGATTATTTGCATCCAAATATGTTTGGTTGCCTAAGCAGCAACAGCAAAAAAAAAAAAAAAAAAAAAGGCTCTGAATGTGGTACATGCTACAGAGGATAGTTTATAACACTTCACCTTTTGCATTATAAAAAGAATTACATTTGCATTATAATACTTGCTAATTTATAGGAACCTGAAATTCAAAGCAGAAGATCCAGCTTCTCTCAAGCATCTTCTCACTAAGTGTCTCATTTCTCTCTCCAAATATCTCACTTCTGGATATTCTATATTGATCTAGATGGCAGTCAACTTGACCTTCATATTTAGGCCTCAGAAAGCTCACATGATTAACATCAACATTCAGTTCACTGTGACCCTGGCTGAGGCTGTGGGACCCTGTATTAAATACTAATGACAGAGATATTGAAAGAGAAAAACTCAGTTATAAAGCTAAAATAAAAGTATTATTATGATAAAAAAAGTTGTACTAAAAATAAAGGTTAAACCTGGAGAGAGTTGGTTCAGCATAGATACAAAAAGGATAGATAATGTTGAAGTATCTTTTTTTATCTATAGATAGGTACTGTTAAAGCCATTGAACAGATATAATTTAAATCAATGTTTCATACATTGAGTATTTCAAAATTGAAAGGAGAGATAAGATTATGTAAAATACCTGAGATTATCTGAATATTCTTTTACTTGAAAAAACAGAATAAAATATTCTCATGATAAATAAATTGAGTTTATATTACGAGATACTGAAGGAATCTGTTTATTTTAACCCAATGTCCAAACATGTACATTTTGTGCTGCATTATATTCTAAGAAAAAAGAATTCTAGCTCTAAGTCACATGTTGTGGTTAGCTATATAGATGACTTTAGCCAAATTACTTTACTAATCTGAGCCAGCTCCAGGGTGGTTATGTGGGGATATGACAGTGGGGATGTTTCAGTGGAGTTCAATTCAGGTGACACTGAGTTCTCTCACCTGTTGCAGTAGTTACTATTGAAAAAATTCTGCCTTTATGGCTTTAACTAGTTTCTGGCTTTATCTTTCACATTACATGTAGTAATACTTTTATGTTTGCTGAAGGACTGTGCTACCTATTAATTTATTCATTTCACTTATAATTGGCTCGTAACTCAATCTCTTTAAGAAATATTTATAAACTGAGCAAAGACAATTTGGTTATACTTGATTAGACTGTTTTGATAGATATTGGTAACCTCTAACAGTTTAAGACAGAAAAATGTTCCTAGGTCTCTTCCTCTGGCACCTCACCACAAAATGGCATGTTATAAGTCATAGACAGTATTCTGCTTTACATACCACAGTTATGAGAAAGTAAGCATACCTTTGCCCTTTTGGGCATTTCAGTGAACATTATTGCAAATTTCTATGTAAGACCAACATGAAACTATTCAGACTCCCCTAAAAATGGCTACATATAAGAACCAGAGCTAATCACAGAACTGGGGCACCTGCCTAAAAGGTACAGGACTCTGGCTTCTCAGGATCTATTATCCACGTCCTGCAAAGGCTGAAAAAATAGACATTATTTCTAGCCAATCCACATATGTTGAAACCACTCAAGTCAACAATTAAAATCATTCTTTACATTATACTAATAAACAAACCATCTGGAGTTGATCAGAGGTAAAGATATTGGAAAGGCACCAGAAAAGTCTAAATCTCTAAATATAGACTATAAAGAGCTAAATAAACTAGGCCCAGTGGCATGTACGAGGGCATAGATTGAAAACCAATATGTGAACACAAGCATGTGTGTGCGTGCACACACACACATATTACAGAAACCACATATTAAATTCCAGACAATACTAAAAATTTTCTTATAAACATCCAAGTACAACTTGCTAATACAGAATTAATCTCTACATTCAGGAATAAGCCCAGAGAGACTTCTCTTCTTGACAATTTGACAGATTGGGGAGTGCCTATAGTTATTCATTTGGCTGACTATGTCCTAGCTTCTCAGCCCTGGGCAATCTCTGATGTTTAACTGTATTTAAAGAATCAAAAGGTGAGAGACAGAGCAATTGCTTATATTAGTATAGCATATTCCTGGCCTAGAGCCCCTGGCGTTTAGCTCTGAAAACAATGGGAATATCTCCTGTATCCATTAGATATTGCCACACACTCAGCGGCTTTGACAGACATTTTTATTTCACTTTATCTGCAATTGGATGGGAAGGGGCACAGAACAGGGAGTTGGAAAAAGTAGAGTGGGCTTGGCTGACCCACCTCTACTTAACCGGTCTCATTTGGTTTCCAGGCTGGGGAAAGCTCTCCTTACGCTGATGCTTGGGTGCAAGAGGGCAAGAGGAAATGAGGTCGTTCGTGTAGGGCCTAGATTTGGAACTGACTGTCAGTCACTTCTGCCCACGTGCCATGGGACAAAGCAAGTCTGCAGGTCAAGCTGAAAGTCAAGGGGCAGGGAGGTTCCCTCTGCCCATGATGAGGTCACTGTAAGGCAGCAGATGCAGGGAGGGCTGCAGCCCTGGAGCCTGTCATTCCGCTGTGACATCCTCCTCACAAACCAAAACATACTGCCACCCCTCCCTGAATTATGTATTTCTCCTTACATTGTACCTGTTAAAACATTATTGACCAGGGAGGAAAGAGATTTTGCTTTTATTTTTTCTTTTCATTCTGTGAATAAGCCTCCTGCAAATATCAGGGCCTGATGCAGGTCTGTTTTATAAAAATGTATCTACTCATTCATTTTACAATGAAATAATGAGCACCTGTTATATACAGATCAAGTGGAGCAATGTGAGAAATGCAAAGATGGGTCAGATGTAGATTACTTCTCAATGAACTTGGGGGTTTGGAAGTTCAGGAGAGAAGCGTGGGGCAGGAGTAGCATCAAGGACAGAAAGAGGGCAGGGTGCTGAAAACCATCAGTTTGGGGCTTAAGCATTCCTGCATTGGAGCCTCAGCCCCACCATTTCAGGCAAGCAACTTATACTCTCTCTGCCATAGGTTTAACCATCAACAAATAGACAAAACAAAATCACATACCTTATAGGTAGAGAATTAAAATATGTAATTTATGCCCGGCCCCTGCAAGTGTTCGATCAGGAGGTAGCGTAAGACTTCAGGTTACTTTGACAGACTGGACACCACCTCCCCACAGTGAGCTCTCAACCCATTTCCTCCTTCATTCTGTTGTCTCCACAGTCCCATACTAATTTCTGTCCAACAGCTGGCTTTGGTGACAACCTTCCCGATCACAAGCTGTAAAAACCAAACTAGGGAGTTAAATCGTTTTCAGAGATCTGTTCTGTCATGAAAGCGATTACAAACAACTCTCAACCCCTTTCCCTAAAGAAGTGATGAGGTGAATTCTGGCTGGAACAAAATCAGAAAACCTGGAGAGAACACCTATGTCACCCACCTGCCCCCTGCCATGTGATTACAGCACAGTCCAGTTGCTTGTAAGGACACAGAGCAACGTGGCCCACCGTTGGGTGCAAGAGTTCCTTTCTGACTGATCTCTGGGAATCTCACTGACTGAGGAAACACATCCTCATTTTCAATCAACCAGGGGCCAGGACATCTCCAAGATAAAAAAAATAAATAAACACCTCATGTAATTTTAGGCTGCATTTACATAAGCATTATTCCCTCTCTACACTGGAGTTTGGTCCCTAGTGACCCCGGGGTTGGAGGCGTTGGGGGAGAGGGGTCATACCAGTTGCTACCTGCCCACCCGGTAAAGGCAATAGGAGGCTGGAGCACTGGAGACTGGAGACATTTCTTATAAGGATGTTTACGCCATCAAGGATGGTGGAGTTGGGATGGAGAATAAACAGAGGTACAAAAGACAGGATGAGGAGAGTGGATAATGGGAATCCTAGATAATGTCACAGGTGACTGGTATGAGGTTCAAAGGAGCAGAGGTTTTATTGTTGTTGCTCATTTAGATTTATCTAAGGTTTTTTTCCTCCCAGGACCAATATCCAAATCATTTTTTTTAAAAAGGTAATTGAGAAATAGTTTGACAACTTGTCCTGTTCCAGAGATCTAATGTAAAGCAATGGTGGTGATAGTTAGCAATACTGTTTTGTATAGTTGTAAATTTCTGGGAGGGTAGCTCTTAAATCTTATCACACACACACCCCAATGGTAACCATGTACAGGTAATGGATATGTTAACTAGCTTGACTGTGGTGACCCTTTCATAATGTGTATGTGTATCAAAATAACAAGTGCATACCTCAAATATACATAATTTTTATGTCAATGATATCTCAAGAAAACTGCTAAAAATAAGTATGGCCTGTAGGAAAATGGCTTTCAGAGACGCGTCAAACAATGAATCTGAAAAGATGGGCTGACACTGGAGGGCTTTGTGTGGGGTGCATGATCATAAATACATACATGTGGCCAAGATCAAAAAGTGCGGAAGGTCCCAAATGACAGTATCTGGAGTTCGGCTCTCCAGATCTACAAAGAGTGACATCTGCTCCTGAAACTAAGGGCATTTGACCTGAGGAAAATTATTCTCCAAATCTTTGTGCACGTGTCTTCAAGAAATGAATAACCTTCATATAGCAAGGGCTTTAACAGTTTTCTCTTGAACATATAAAATGAAAATGTCTATATTATAGGATAAAATTTACTGTTGTGTCTCCATTTAGCATGAGAGACTCAAAAGGTCTGGCAAAGGACACACCTTTCTTCTTCCTAAGATTCAAGACTAGGACTACTTCCTGGCATCGTGACAATTTCTGTGAAGTGAGTCTCCTACGCTGGCCCAAACGTGGACAAAGTGAACAACAGGAAAGGGGTTCTCTCTGCTATGGAGGAACACAGCATTTCTCTTTTGATTTATTTGCATGGACAAAAAAGCATCTTTGTGATTCCTATTAAACTGTGTGACAGATACTCATAAAATAAACTAAGGACTGGAAAATATCCAGGAAGAGGGTTCACTCAGTGCAAGCTGGGCTTTCTGAGGAGCGATCAACTCCTGCCATTACTTTGTACTCCGTTGTTAGTTCCCCAAACCCACAGAATGCCCTCGAGGGCTACATTCATGGGCTTCCTAGGAGCTCGCCCAGGCACATTTCATTGGACAAACATACATTACTTCTGCATTACCCAGGTCCTTTCCAGACTTAAAGTAGGGATGCCCCCTGTCTTCGTAAAAATGGTTTTTACTGAGAGTCACACTTACTATGCTTTTGTTTTTAAACTTAGTAGATGGCATCAATTGATTAGCTGGAACAATGGGCTGGAATTATCAATTTAAAATGACAATAGCATTTCAGGAAAACTGATTGTGACAGAACTAGTCTAGGCACAATTGGAAAGTATACATGTAGAAAATGTAAATTCAGCCCTTTCTTCATTTTCTTTCTTGTTTTCTTTTCTCAACTCTGAAGTCCCAAGACCCGAGGGTCCCGACAGCCTTTGAGAATTAACTCTATGCTCTCAACCAGTAATTTTTTTCCCTCAGCTTGCTCACCCTTCCAAACTCTTAGTGCATTTGTGCCTCTTTCTCATTCACTGTTATAGATAAAATCTTCCTGACTAATGCTGATTATGTAACAGAAAAGGCTTTCAAACTAAAGGTTAAATTGTGGGGGGCTGGAATTATCAATTTAAAATGACAATAGCATTTCAGGAAAACTGATTGTGACAGAACTAGTCTAGGCACAATTGGAAAGTATACATGTAGAAAATGTAAATTCAGCCCTTTCTTCATTTTCTTTCTTGTTTTCTTTTCTCAACTCTGAAGTCCCAAGACCCGAGGGTCCCGACAGCCTTTGAGAATTAACTCTATGCTCTCAACCAGTAATTTTTTTCCCTCAGCTTGCTCACCCTTCCAAACTCTTAGTGCATTTGTGCCTCTTTCTCATTCACTGTTATAGATAAAATCTTCCTGACTAATGCTGATTATGTAACAGAAAAGGCTTTCAAACTAAAGGTTAAATTGTGGGATAAGGGGATAGGAGAGGAAATTTGTGAGACTGTACCTTTAAGTCAGTGTTGTTCAAACAGTAGCAGGCATCTGGATCGCCTGCAGAACTGGTTTACAACACAGACCCTGGGCTCCTCCCCAGAGTTTCTGATCCAGCAGGTCTGGGTTGAGGCCTAAGATTCTGTTTCTAACAAGCATCCCAGTGATGTTGATGTGGCTGTTGGTCCAGGGACCATACCCTAGGAACCAGTTCTTTAAGTCAAACCACCCAAGTGCCTGCCTGATTTGTCTTGGCATCCAAATGTCAGAGTGAGCAAGACTCTGACACATTCTATCCAAACCTCCTGCTCCAAATTCGGGGTTTTATTCTTCATTCATTGTGAGAGTTAGAAGCTGCTATTGGGAGAATAGTATACGATTTAGAATGAGATTTGTATTTGTTGTGTGCTTTGAAAGTTTCTGGAAATTTCTTTAAAATCTGAGCCTTTTGTATGATAAAAAATGGAACAATAAATCTAATCCTTCGAATTCATTGTGGGGCTCAAAACACATGTGAAGCTGCCTGGTAAACGATCAAGTGCTCTACAAATGATATGATTGTTCCACAGTAAGCGGTTTCTCCAAGGTAGCTATTGAAAATGAAATGATGTTGGACCACATCCTGTTTTTAGAAAAACATCTTGCTTTTAGAAAAGTAGGGTAACCTGTGTTTCCTGGGCCTCCAACGAAGCTAGTTTCCTCAAAACTCTCCTGTCACAGGAAAAAGAAATACTGCACTAAGCTTTGACATGAGTCTTTTTTATGCCCTGGAAAGCCACACACACAGTGCAGATCTGTGTAGAACAAGGGGAAATTTTCTGGCATCCTACATATTCCAAGAGCAATCCTGGTCCATGTTGTGGAAAACCCCTAAGAACACCACCTGTGCAATTTTCCTTAGCACCAACACATTCAGAAAGCTCCAGAATAGAGCTACACAAACATGATTCATTGACCCCATTCCATTTTTTACCCCTCATCTTTTACATGGCACTTAATAATTAGGAAAAAAACATATCTCCTGTGACTACAACACATACACTGCTATGCATTCCATTTGTTAGACCTAAATCTCATTGTTAAAACCTCAATGCCTGCAACCCTGGAAAATATGCAGCTCTCGAAGTACACCATCCCAGATGTAGAAACAGCTGGGAGGAGCCATTATTCCTTCCCCCTAACATTCTCACATCCAGAGCTAAGGCAGAAACAAACCTGTCTCTGCAGGGGACAATTCCAACCCCTCGGAGTCATTCCTTGCTGGCAGGAGCCCTTGGAGAAGGCATAAGAGGTGCACAGCACAGGCTGGTGGTCTCTTCTCAGTTGTGAGGTCACTAACACCCAGACTGTCTCTTTCCCCAACATAAGGGCAAGTGAACACTCAGGCGCTGAACAAAGGGACACAATTCCATACAAGGCTGAAAAGAACTGAGGTGGAGCAGGAAACTGGACTTGGCCCCATCCACCTGTTGACACCAAATGAGATTATACAACTCCACACACATAAGGAAAGCTCAGAAAATAAGGAAGGGGAGAGCTATAATCTCACTTCCAGGGTTCTTCCCACTGCTCAACACCTCACCCTCTGGATTCCCATGCTGCAGCTCTAACAGTGTCTTCTCCCATCACTGTGGGCAACCCAAAGCCTCTGGGGCCAATAGAGGGTGTCCAAGACTGCAGTCACCTAGATAGCTCTGCGGGCCCCATCCCTTCTGGCTTTGTTTTTTTCCCAGAAACACCAGTTTATTGGACAATTGCAGGTTCTTTCCTAGTAGATACAGCCCCGTTGCTTTATTCAGGTATTTGTACATTTCAGCTAGGTAGGGGGGAGGGGAGTGATACACAATGAAAGACACACATATTGGGGAAAAATGTACTTATAAACTGTTTATTTCTTTTTTGGTTAAAGAAAAAAACTTCATAAACAATATCCCACTCATAAGTAAAAATGAGATAAAAAACTGACTGCTGTTAATCCAGGTTTATGTGTATCTTCTCATCTGTACAGTTTATTTGGGTTCTGCTACTGTCCACCAATAAAAGCACTCAGAGTAAACACAAATATCAAGAAAGAAAACGTTTTTAACAGGAGGAAGTTCAAGATTGCAGCTCAAGGAGGCAGCAGTGGCCCGTCAATAGAAGCAGATGGTGTGCAGGAAGGTCTGGCCACTATTTACCTCGAACTCCAGTAGCACTTCCCCGATCTCCTTTTCCACGTCATCCATAAGCTGAACGCATTGGCAGAGCTCCGAAAACAGGAACGCCCCCAGGCTGGCCTCTTCGAAGTTGTCTCTAATGTTCAAGTTAACCACGTGCACCATCTGGAAGGTCACCTGTTTCCTGGAATTAAGCTCTTCCACCACCTGGTTGTACACTCGCTCTTCACAGGTGAGGATCAGGTCGAATACATCTTTGCAATCCTGGAACCTTTCAGGCCCTGGCTTGATTTCTCTATTTCTCTGCAACATGTGCAAAACACCATTCTTCGTGTAGAGCTCTTTGTCCTTCCGAACAAGATCTCTGTATATTTCATCATACGTGGTGTTGAAATCATAAACATTGGGCTGGTCGGCTGTTGGTCCTGGAAGCTTCACATGAGTCCCTGTTCCAAAGGACCGGACACTGAATCCCTTCCTGCTGAGGAGATGGTGGGCTTCCATGCTCCGATTTTGGTTGCTGGAACACACTACTGCCACACGCAGGGGTGCCGACGCCATGGTGAGGGTTCCCGCCCAGTCACCACTCTCCGGCTCCTGGCTCCCGGCTCCCGGCTCCCGGCTCCCGGCTCCCAGCTCCCCGTGCCTGGCTCGGCTCCCGGCTCTCAGCTCTCGGCTCCGGCACCCGGCTCTCGGCTCCTAGAAATGGGTCTCAGTTTCTAGTAACGGCTCCCGGTTCCGGCTCCCGGTTCCAGCTCCCGCCTCCCAGCTCCCGCCTCCCAGCTCCCAGTAATGGCTCCCAAATCCCGACTCCCAACTCCCGGCTCCTGGCTCCCAGATCCCGACTCCCGGCTCCTGGCTCCCAGATCCCGGCTCCCAGATCCCGGCTCCCGGCTCCCGGCTCCCAGATCCCGGCTCCCAGAACCCGGCTCCCAGAACCTGGCTCCCAGATCCCGGCTCCCGAACGAACGCTCACCCTGCAGAGGTGCTTCCACACCAGCAAAATGGCAGCAGCCACTCCCCAAAGTTATGACGTACAAGAGGCGCGCTGAGTCGTATGGTGTGGGGACGCCCAGCGAGGCCACACACAGTGGACAGCCATGCGCACAATGTGCAGGCCACCCCTCCACGCATGCGGAGATCCCCAGACACCGGCCAATGTAAGCCCACCTCACAGATCCAGGAAACGCATGCGCACCACTGCTCTGGGAGCACACTTGGTGGCTGTGGGTGTGAGGGCAAGGCCGGTATTACTCGCAGGGGCTGCCCGTTCTCAACCTGGGTTTTCTTTATTGATTCTTCCCTCTCTCTGATGAATTTCTTGTGCGTTTTAGAGTTTTCCTCTCTACCCCTGTCACTACCACCTCTATTTGCAAATTCATTTGCATATTCTTTCTGGTTATGACACGCCATTAAAAGATACGGGAGGAACGTAAGAGTAAGAGACATGAGATCTTTACATCTTGAGTTCATTCATTAAGTTGATCATAGAAAAGATAAAATGGAATAAGCGTCACTAAGAGACTCACTTAAAAGACAGTTGTGAGGCCAGTGAGGATGTGGAATTTATGCACATCTCGTCTCAGACCTTGGAACTCATGTTAGCTTGCTGACCTGTTCCTACACTGAGCTCAAGGCTACCCACCAACATCCTGGATCAATGATTGCTGCACGAACATGCATGGACTTGACTTCCTCCTCCTCACCAAGGTAAGCAGGCCATCTGCATCTTTCGTCTTGAAAGGAGCCAATCAGTTTCAAAAACCAAATCCTCCATTTTCAGGATGAGCCTCACCAATCCCGGTGGACCTGGACAAGTCCTTCATTCACAGGGAGGACTGAAATGAGAACAGCCCATTAAGTTGTGCCCTTTATAAACCCTGTTTTTCTTTATCCCCTCTGGAGCACAGTTTAGCTTGCTACCTGAATCTTTGCCCCAGATTGCAGTCCCTCCTTTGTTCAAATAAACACTTTTTATTTTTTATTGCAGCCTATAACTTATTATTATTATTTGGTTAAAAATGTCAACAAATTGTGTGTGTCTACTATGTAAAAGCCACCCTTCTAGGTGCTGGGAGTACATCACAACAAAAGAGGGGAAATAAACAATGCCCCTGCCCCGCCCCCAAATCCAAACTCCTGTCCTATCAGAGTTTATAGTCTAATGTATGTATAATCTGGAATTAAACCCAATTTTCAAATCCTTCCTTTACTGCAAAGTATAAGAGTGAAATGTGTATATTTTCAAGAGGAATCAATTCTAATTGAGCCAGTATTTTTCAAGTGCCTTCCAAGGATCACCTTCATCAGCATCCCTGAACATACTAGTCAAAACAAAGATAAATCTGCTGGCTCCACAGCAGACCCACTCACTTAAACTCTATGAGGGTGGGTGCAGAAACATTAACATTCTTAGCATGAATATTCCCCAACCTTTGAGAAGATTTGTCAGACTAAATGTATTGAGCTCAAATACTGGAGAATTAGGATCTTTTGTGCAAATGAATGTTTGAGATCTGCTGCCCTAACAAAGAAATAACCTCAGATGGTGGAGTTTCAGGCACCAGCTATAGTCATGTTTCCTAAACTTCCCAATAAAATCACCCAGGGGCCCCTGTTAATATTGGCACTCCTTAGGTCCGTTTCATACAGATTCTGATCCATTAGGTTTGAAGTGGGACCACAGGTGATTTCTTGTTTAAGAAATACAGAGCTTTAAACAGAAGTACAAATAAGGGACAGAAGAAATATCCCATGCTCAGGCAAAGCTATCCAGGGCTGATATATTAGTCTCTCTTATTTTCTCCTCAATTTAGCGACTTTTTTTCTAACATAGATTTGTCCCCACTTGCCTCTCCATTTTCTTTCTTTGCTGAGTCTTTCAAGCTTGGTTATGTGAGCTCTGGGTATGAAGGGACAAGTTTTCATTATAAGATTCTTCATGAGATTTTCAAAGGTAAGGGACTAATCTTGTCAATCCAGAATTCACCTAGAGCATCCCCCTAGTAGGTACCCAATACAGATTTACCCAGCACTAACCTGGCTAATACTATTCTAAAGGATTATAAGGTGTTTGGATCTAATTTAGACCATATCTTGCAATCCTCCTCTGGCCCTGCAGTCAACTTTTCACCCTTCAGTAAATGAGGCACCAAGTGTCAGTTCCTTTGCAGAACACCCTGTAACACCTATTGATTCTCCCAAATGTCTCCTCTGCTCCTCTAACCCAATAGACAAGGACAGATTAGATCAAGGTAGGCTGACAAATGGAGATCAGAGTCCCTCTTGAAAGAGATGACAACTTTAAATTTTTCTGGCTGTTGCATTAAGCTAGTTGTGGCAGCATTGCTGTAGCATTTTAGTATTAAAAGTATAGTTGCAAGCAAATGCATTCATTTTTAATTTTTTGATATTTAAAAATGTCAATAACCATGCACCTTTCCTCTTTATCAGTAGAGCAAACTGAGGTTGGAATTATATATCCAAGAAAAATTGGGAGAAAAGTTAAAAGATTAAAGACTGAAACATGTCAAGCAACTTTAACAGGGGTAAATACAAAAGCAATGTATCTTGAGGATATCTTTTATGAAAACCTCTCACAACTTTTCTGTGCAGAAACCATGGTTGAGCAGAGTGAGAGAAGAGAGAGCTCAGATAATAAGACAGGAAAGTTTGGCAGTTGGAGATAGCAGTAAGAGAATAGGCTTTAGAGGTAGTCAGACCCATGAGAGAATACAGGGTCTCATATGGAATGACTATGTGATCTTGGGCAAGTCACCAGCATCTCAAACATTAACAAAATTATCCCCCATCTTTTTTAGTAAACATTTGTGAAGATAAATAGGTATTCATTTTTCTTCCCTTTTAAATGAAGTCACATCAGATGAAAATTTGAAAAAGGAATAATACAGAACAGGTATCATGAGTTATAAACCTGTCCACTGGGACAGAAAATACAATTCATGTCAGTAATTAACAATGGTTTCAGCTAGAAAAGTAAATGAATTCTTATCACAGTTGAAACTCACTCAGCTATTGATGTTATCATATATTAAAACAAGAAAAAAATAAAAGAAACAAGCAAAAAAAAAAATCTAATACACGAGATATTTCTAAATAGGTTCTTTGACATTGCATTTGGAATTTGAATTTAATTGGCATTCATCTCATGATTATGCCTTTTGGAAAATGGGGTTGACATTTCAATAAATTTTGAATAGCCTTAAAGTATGATTTCTTATAGACTCTGAGAAATTCATTAATCACTACTCTCAAGGACTCTGTGCCTTTGAGTAGACTTCCCTACCCTTTTCACACACAAAAAGTCATTGATATGTCCAAGGGCATAATATATTTAGATGTAGGGTTGGCAAAAACAAAACAAAATAAAACAAAACAAACAAAAATTGGTAAATCTCATCTTATGCCCCAAATTCAACTTGATAGTTTGGTTTATGTGGGTAGGTGTGGACAGTTAACAAAGGATTTGCTAGGAACCACACAGGAAATCTGTTTTCGTCCAATAATCTATTCCTGGATAAATTATACGACAAAAAAGTAACAACGTATTCTATACCACTTTCTTCTTTTCTATTTTATCCAACATATTGGGAATATAAAGCACAAACAAGAGTGAATGCTTATTTGCAAAGATGAATACTTTCAAATGAGTTGGGACACAGGCTTCAAAAAACTCACATAAATTCAGAGTTCATAACTTGAACTTGAATGAATGCTTAGTCCTTGATTCTCTTTGGTTACTGTGATATATATTCCATTTTCACATGTAAAATGGATCATAAACAAGGATAGTCGATTTGTTATAAAGAACATTCATCTTATGCAAAAAGGCCATTGCCATTTGGAAGACTATGTATATGAATATGAAGTCAAAGCATGCATCTACCAAGGTAAAAGTGTCACCAATTCCAATGTGGGGGAATGTGGGAGATTTTCCCATACCAACATGTATTCTCCAGATACCAGATGGGTGTCGTACAATTCAGCTCAATTCTGACACTACTCTTCTGGGATAGTGTCACATCCCATAGGCCAAGAGTTCGGTTCTACGACACTACCCTCTTCTCCACTTCAAACACTAGTAGCAAGTCCAGGTTGTCACCTGCACTACTGACCAAACTGCTATAGATCTGAGGTTCTCATAACACCCTCATTGGGTTCAATTAATTTGCTAGAGCAGCTCACAGAACTCAGAGAAACATTTCACTTACTAGATCACTGGTTTATTATAAAAGGATATAACTCAGGAACAACTAGATGGAAGAGATGCACAGGGCAAGGTATGGCGAAAGGACTCAAAGCTTCCCTGCCCTCTCCAGATGTGACCCTCTCCCAAGTCTATGTATGTTCATTCGCCAGCCTAGAAGCTCTTTGAAACCCATCCTTTTGGGTTGTTATGGTAGCTTCATTAAATAGGCATAATGATTAAACCATTAGCCTTTGGTGATTGATTCAAACTCCAATCCCTCCATCCCCACCCCAGGGGTTAAGTAAAGGAGACTGAAAGTTCCAACCCTCTAAAGCATAGTTGGTTCTCCAGACAACCAGCCCCCATCCTTTGGTGCTTAACAAAAGTTATTCCTTGACATAAAAAAAGACACCGTTGCTGTTCTAATCACTTAGGAATTCCAACTGTTTTAGGAGCCCTGTGCCATAAATGGGGATAAAGATCAAATACATATTTCTTATTATAAATCACATCACACACATCTATACCAATTTATAAATTTATCCAAATATATTTTTTATATATCTATACATACACATGGTCTCTTGCTTTTCTTACCCTCTCTTGCTCTTAGAAATGTTACAGAAAGAGAGAGAGAAAACAGGCCCAAAAAGAAATGACTTGTGCTAAGCTCCACCAAGATTTAATACCTAACATAATTGCAGCTTCAGCTTTTCCCAGGAATGTGACCTTTAAATGACCAGTCAATGCGCAATTTCCTGCCAGCAGTAGGAGGCCATCCTAAACCCCTTCTGGTCCCCTTACCACCAAAGAAACCTTGCCTTAAACAATGCATTCGTGGCTAATCATTCCCTTTGTTCCACTCTCTCTGTGCCTTTAAAAAAATCTTTCTTTTTTGGCAGCTCCATGGAGCCCCTTTCTATTGCTAGATGGGATGCAGCCTAATTCATGAAGTATTAGATAAAATTCAATTTTATCTTTAAATTTACTCAGTTGAAATTTTGTTATTTCACAAAAATATTCTATTAGCTGAGGAATAAGCATTTTCCCTCCCATAATTTCAACTTTATTTTCCTTCTACCATCTAAAGCAAATATCAATATACCGTCTTCTCTTCTAGTTAAGTAGAAATGGAAACCATGTAACTTTTTATGATCATGTTTGCTTGATATTGATTTTATCATATTTTTCTAGAAGATACTCTATTTGTTTCTGGAATTCCAATTCCTTTTCTGTCCTCTTTTGATTCATTGAATTGAATATTATTAAATTTGTAGTATTCAAATAGATAAAAGGACATAAAATGTAGTTCTGTGCTATATATTTATCATTTTCCTTCTGCTGGATCTTTGCTTGTTTACTTTCTTCAAATATATACAACATACTGTTTTAGATTTCTATTGAATCTCAACCAAACACATCCATAAACATGTATATTATCTTTAACTTTTATAACAGTAGTATTACTTTTTTTTGTTGTTCAGAGTAAGATTTTAAAAATCAGGTTTACACCCTGGCTGGTGTGGCTCAGTAGTTTGAGCATCAGCATATAAACCAAAGGGTCACCAGTTTGGGTCCCAGTCAGGGCACATGCCTTGGTTGCAGGCCAGGTCCCCAGGAGGGGGTGCGTGAGAGTCAACCACACATTGATGTTTCTCTACCTCTCTCTCTCCCTCCCTTCCCCTCTCTAAAAATAAATACATAAAATCTTTTTAAAAAAATCAGGTTTACTTACTCATTGACTTACTTATTCACTTACTTATTCTCATCTACATTGTCTCTCTGATTTATAATTATGAAAACTGAAAACAAAGGCAAGCAGAATTAGTCACCCCAAAATATGTCTTTTTGTCATAAGGATAGTTTTAGGCTGATTATATAGATATTTTTTTTAAAAAGGCAGCAGAGACAGGACTGAATAGAAGTTATCCTTTTGTAAGGGACATTTACACGTATAAGGGAAATATCCACTTATAAAGATGTCTCCCTCCTCTGTTCCAGGAATTGAAGAATGACTAAATCTCTAAAAACCCTTAATAATAGAGAAGGCAATGACTTAAATATGCATAACAACTTCATCTTTATTTACTGTGCCTTTCCTGGAAAGCTTTCATTACTGGCTCCCCTTGCCCCAACAGCTTCCTTTGTCTTTAGCTGGAGAGAGTATTTAAGGAGGTGGCTTAGGCCATTTGGGGAATTACTCAGTTTTTCTGGGTCTCTTCCAAGTACACAGGAGTTATATATGTTATTAAATTTCTGTTTGTTTTTCTCCTGTTAATCTCTTTTATTATAGGGGGTCTGAGCCAAGAACCTAGAAGAGTAAAAGGAAAACTGTTTCTTCGCTCACAAAAACTACACAGTAAGATTTTGAAGCAGGATGTATATCAATCTAGTAAAGCAAACCAAAGAAGCAGCAAACCAGAGATCATGATATGTCTATGTTGTGCTCTATGCTAATTCTGGAATCAAAACATTCCAGCAGATTCCTAAAAAGATATTTAACTTTATAGTTAAATAAATAAAATATATTTTTTGTAATATAAAACTCACATCCATATGTCTTTTTTAATGTCTCTTAATTCTGTCTACATCTACGTCAATATTCCCTTTCTTAAAGTTCTAAAGGGTGCTATGGATGAAAAAGGGGTACTGCACTAATTCCAACCAGAAGTAATATTACAGGGTGATTTGATCATAAATAACCAACTGAACAGGGCATGGTGGGTAGTTGTGCCCAGGTATAACTCCTTTAGTAAAAGGTTTACCTTCACTTTAAGGAGGCCCTGTGCATTGCTTTTGTGCATCTAGGTTAATAATACCTTTGAAATGACTCTTTTTCAGACCTTTCAGGAAGCATAACCACGCTCAAGAGAGCACACAATCTTGTTAATGATCCTGTAATCCAGTATTTTCAATTAGTGTACACAAGAATTTTTAAAACGTACAATATCTTACTAGTCAGGGGCACTGACCTCTTTTTCCCTTAAACTGTCATATAAAAAAAAGACAACAGCCAACACAACAGCCTTCTGGTGTGAATGAATCAAAATTATACCTATTTTCTGTCATATTGGCAGAAATAAATATTTTTGGTGTGCCACAGAATTTTAGTAATTAATTTATGTATGCCATGAGATGAAAAAGGTTGAAAATTGCCACTGTAATCCAATCCCTACCTTATTTTCTTTCACTTGCATGTAATCTTCCTTATGTTCCCTCCTTCATTCCAAATGCACAAAAGAAGCTGCAAACTGTCATTCTGGGAAGCATTTTTCTTAGTCTGTTGAATCTTGCTTCCAGGTATAGCCTCTGTTTGGCTCAAGTAAACTCTAATGAACGTAAACAATTTTTCTGCAGGTTTGGCATTCTCATGTCGACCATGCTAACTGAAGGAATGAGATCCCAGAAAATAGAGATCGACTGGGAACATCTAGCATGGAGCCTGCCTCCTAGTTTTTCCCAGTGCTGTTGGCTCTTCCTCTTCACTTTACTAGCAAAATAACTATCTAGCAACTTTCATCCTCTTAACATCAGGCAAAGGTTGCAGATTTTAACCCAGAAAATGACCTACAAGCTAAAAATAATTTCTTTGAAAAACACCTCTCTGTTAATTAGTTTGGAATTATTTTTTAAACCCTCAGTCCATCTTAGCATCACTTGACCATCAGCTACTGAAGCTGAAGAAGCTATTTATTCTTTAAAATTATATTTTTGTTGGACATTAAAAGCTGTCCTCTTTCTCTTAAGTGTCTTAGACTTTTTCAATCTATATTTTTATCATTTGTTAAAAGGACAAATAACCCAATAGTAGATATAAAGACATAAATAGGTATTTCATAGAGGAGGGAGTACATATTATAGAAAAACTGTAGAAAAGTGGTCAGCCACTTTAGTGAGCAAGGAAATGCAAATCAATGCCAGAAATGAGATGCCATTTCAAGCCCCTTTTCTTGGTGAAAGTAAGAAATCTGATAATACCAAGTGTTGAAGCAGACTGGATTACTATGATCTTTCAGACATTGCTGGAAGAAGTATTAATTACTGCAATCACTTTGGAAAACCATCGGCAATATCTTGCAAAGATAAACATTCATACATCCTATAACCCAGCAATTTCCCTGTTAATCATATATGAAAAAGAAACTTTAGCACACATCTACCATCACTCCTACCAGCACCATGCCATATGTACAGTAATGTTCACAGAATCTCTTATACAGTAGTAAAATCCCGAAAACAACTCCAGCATGAGAATGGATCAATAGTAACATAAACATGACTGAACAGCAGTTGTATGCAATAATAAGGATGAATGTTAGCAGTACAATTTTGAAAAAAAATCCTTAAGTGTCATGTTACTAAGTAATATCTTGGTATAATAACTGATTTGCCTGTCATCCCTGACAATTCCTTTTATTTGAACCATAAAATCCTTCCCCATTAATACAAGGGGGTTGAAGCATTCCACACTTCTTGTCCCAGAGAATCAGAACATACTGTAAAATGCCGAGGAAAAGATTAAAATGGTTGTCATGCCATCATTTGGTTTTGAATATCAAAAGCGAATTTCTAAAAGAATGAAGAAATACATTTCGTACTTACCTAGCAGGGCAGATATCATCACATGGGCGGTTTTCCCAGGATGAGGCTTATCCATTTCACTCAGGATGTGCTGACCCATGTGATTTCCCCAAATGATTTCCCCTTGATTGCATACTTTCTGGTAGTAGGGGACTGCGTTCATGTTCTCCCCTGCACACAAAAAAAGTGCATTTTTGGCTTAAATGATAGTTTGGATAAAGATGAAGATTATGCAAAACATCATCAACCACAATGAAAGCTTACACTTAATGGTGACTAGCTAAAATTATTCCTTTTAAAATGAGGAACAGAAAAGCATGTCCATGATCACTATTATATTTCAGTATTGTGTTTGCAGTTCTGGCAATTGCAAAGACAAGAAAGAAGTGTAAAGGTGGGAAAAAAAGCTGACTTTTCCGCATCAGATGCGATCGTCTATACGTTGGGATGAAGTCGCCGCCAGCTTGTGTTACCTGCTGGAGACACCATCCCTGCCAATCCATATGGAACAATTGGCATGCACTCTATTTGCTTTCAAATACCTATTACAAACTATTTCAGGCATATAAGATTATAGATAATGTACTTTTGTGGTTTTGAGCCACTGAAATGTGGGGGTTGTTTGTTGCTAACTTGTCTAAACTGATACAAGTGTCTTCAATTCGATCCTTACTGCTTCCTATCTAAATTGGGTAAAGGTACATTGCCTATAATCTTATATGCCTGAAATACTTTGTAATGGTTATTTGAAAGCAAATAGAATGCAAAAAAAAAAAATACCAATTTCCCTAACCTATAGACTAGACAAAGTTATTTCAGTTTAGGTAAGAGTCAGAGAAGGCTATAGTAATGTGAGACAGCATGGATCTCTTAGTAGGGGTTCTGAGATTTCCCCTCTTCCTTCTCAGGGGACAAACAGTGTAGTTTAAAAAAAGACTGGTTTAAAAGACTCGGAAAATAGATAGCACACAGAGGAAAAATGGCAGCTGAAAGGTCTGGATTGTATCTCTCTCACGGGTAGTATGTGCAAGTTTCCCTAGCTTTGCCTTCTTGCCCAATAAGGGGGTTAAGAAGGACTGAGAGATGCTGATGGTCTGTTTAGGATCTCACAACCAAGAGAAAGAGGACACAGAGTGGGTGGATGGACTTACAGAGCCTGAAGACCATGGCAGCCTGAGAGTCAGGTGCCCCTCAGAGACATCTGCACAGAGCTCTGCTGACCATCCGGATTCAGGAGTTTTCTAAACTGGCATTATTCTACATGAGCCCTTGAACATATTAGCTATCCAAAGAGAAAGGAGGGACATGCAAAAAACCTTAATCGTCTGATAAAAATTTGATTCGACTAAAAAGATTTTATACTGGTGATGACAGAATTAAATATTTTACCTTCACGCTGAATTGGGACTCAAAACGAAGGCCAAATATTTACAAAGTTAAAAGTAAGTACAACTATTTGCTGACCTGCATTTTTGGCAGATCAAATACTCCCTCGAAGAGCTGGTTGGATGTGGTTAGTAAATTGACGTACTGAGAAAGCAAACTCTGGGGAATGGATTATACTTGGGTCAGGAAACAATCAGGAATACAATTTCCCAACATGGTTAATTCAAGATGCCTAATAAACACCAAAGCAGAGGAAGATTGGTATCAGTAAGAGAGATTTGGGGGTAGACATGCACTTTTGGGGGTTTTCAGATATAGATGGGTATTTAAAGTTAAGGGTCTAGAAATTAGATTACATGAGAGAGTAAATATAGATCAAGAAGAGAACATATATGAGATGTGAACTCTAAGGCATTCCAACATTTAGAGATTAATAAGAGGTTGTTATTCCAACAAAGAAGACAAAAACAGCTGCAAATGAATTAGCGCCATAAAACAGTACAGGGTGGTGTCTTGGGTGCCAAGTAAAGTTTCAAGCAGGAGGTGATCAACAGTATCAATTATTATGAGACAGGAACAATGGGAACTGAATAACAGCCATTGGATTTGGTGATGTGGACATGATACTTGACTTTACAAGTACAATTTTGTTGACTGTTGCAAGTGAGAGAATTGTACAACCATCCAAATAGGGGGCAGATGCTCTGACTATTTTTATGTGGCCTTTCCAAAAAAGTTTTGTTGATGGCACATAAGAAGCTCCTTGGTAAACATGTTACTCATTCAAATATGTCTGGAAACACTGCATTCCACATTTTACCTTGGACAGTCATGAAGAAAAGGAGCAAATTAAAAGACTTAACAAATAAAAAATCTGTTTATATTTTTTCCACTTACAAATTCCTGAATTTACGTCCTATAAAATGCACACATGTGGGTGCATGCGTATGTGTGTGCATATGTGTGTAAGGCCCACAATCTCTTACCTGAAACTTCTTTTGTTCAGATGTAATTTGAAAACCAAAACATTTTAGACTTCAGAAAGATAAGGAACCAATAGCGTATGTTTTATGTAATTCTGCCAGCAGGGAATCAAACACATGAACACTTTTGCAGTTTGTTATAAAACTTTCACTCCATGATAAATAGACTATATATAGCCTCACACTCCTTTACGTTTAGATGCCAAAGAATTGTGTGTCAAGATTTCTAGGAAAATAATTTCAGTTTTAGAAGTCTCAGGGTTTCAGAGTTGTGGGTTTATATTAGGATGCAGTGGAAATGTTTTCTAGAACAAAGTTTGTACAGCACTGATGTATGACCTTGAGTTGAAGTTCAAGAATGAATATTAACCTTTGGAGTAAAATATACATATGGGTATTTGCTGAGTACACTTTAACTGCAGAAAAGAATATTTGACCTAAGCAACATACAGATACATGCCATAAGAAAATAAATAGGTACATGCTTTATAATTTCAAAATGTTATATGAATGTAAAGATGATCTAAAAATCATATAAAATACACTGTTTTGGGGTGCTTTAAAAATGAGAAGAATAGCCCTGGCTGGTGTGACTCATTTTTTAATTAATCAAAATGTATTAATTCATTTTGCATTTTAAGTAATAAATTTAAGTAAATAAACTCTAAAATTTATTGAAAAGTCAATAAATTTTGAATGAATCAGTGGACTGAGTGCTGGCCTGCTAACCAAAGGGTTGCCGGTTCGATTCCCAGTCAGGGCACATGCGTGGGTTGCACGCCAGACCCCCAGTGAGAGGTACGCGAGAGGCAACTGCACATTGATGTTTCTCTTTCTGTATTTTTCCCTCCCTTTCCCTCCTTCTAAAAATAAATAAATAAAATCTTTTAAAAATGAAAACAATAGTTAAAATAAAAATATTACTAAAATTTTTGAAAGGGAAGATGAAGGAAGTGGATGGAGAGAAAGAGGTTCTCCCTGAAGCCCTCAGTAAAATAAAGACAAATTTACAAATAATTATTAAATGTTTATTTATTGCAATACTATATTTAGAGTTACATGAGATTTCTACCCCCTCCCCCAAATCCCCCCAAAATTGCTATGGCTCCTTTGGAGACTGTAGCTAATGGAATGTTCATTATCATATAAATTGATCAAACTAGAGCTCTACAGAGCCCAATTGTTAGAAAAAAATATGGTCATAGGAAAGCCAGTGCCCATCTGTTTATATAAGTTATGCTTTTAGGCTATGCATGCCATTCAAGTAAATCAGTTATAAAGAAAAGCTAAAATAACCTGTTCTTGTACTTCCAAACTGTTTTTCCAGCTTCTATAAGTGATTTTCCACTCACAAGTACTTAGTTGTCCCTACTCTTCATTGAGATTCAACAGATGCAGCCAGGATGTCTAATTTACTAACCACAGCCTAACAGTGAGTATTCCACAGGAATATGTAGTAGCTTTGGAAATAACAGTAAAAATAACTTAGTTTCAGTTTACATGTGGCCTCTGGGAATGGTTGTGAGAAGGAAGGGACTGCAAAGGGAGGAACAAAGTCCTCTAATTCAAAAATGAAACACACATATGCATGCATGAAATGAGACAAAATGAAATGAAGTGAAGTGAAATGAAATGGGGCCTCAGCATACAGAAAACACAGCCCAGCAAGGGCGTATCACTGAGGCACTGGAACACGGGGTGACAGAATGTCATCCCTCCGTCTCCCCCTCACTCTCATCATGTTTGCTCTCGTGGTCACACAGCTTTCAGATACTTTCCGCCCATAATCATGCTGCTTGGCCTGGCGGCTTCTCGTGGGCACAGTTTGTAACTACTTTGTTGAAAGCTCCATGAGCTGTGACTGGTTCAGGGAAACTGCAGGCATCTCAGGGTGTCAAGCAGAAGGCGGGTTGTGAGCAGTTCCAGTTCCGGGAAAGCCTGTGTGTGAATGAGCCTCCACTTGACATGGAGCGCTGGTTTAGAAGAAATAACCAGACATCGACACTTTCCTCCAGGGAAGAAGGTATGGAAATACTATGCTAAAAACTAAAAGAAGGCCACACAGCTTGAGTAATATGTTCACTAACAACATGTCATACAGGATAATGGCCCATTTTAATGCTATGAATTGAATTGTACCTGCAGGTGGTATTGACTGATGAGAGAAAGCCTCTGCGAGGACATTTGGGTGCTTCCTTTGTCCCTCTCGCATTGCTCTCCCCTATCTCTCAGGATGCAGCACATTTTGGTCATCCATTGAAAATGTGGCCACTTCATGAAAACATTCTGTTGAACAGTCTGAATCACATCGTGTCTTTCCTGGAGAATATCAGGAAACAAATTTATCTAAGGACCATTCTGCAAGACAGACTCACTACATAAATTAAGTTTGATAAGTAACGAGCAGCTGGGGGAAGAATATCACATCTGCCAGCCTCCTTGACTCCCTGGAATGGCAATGGCAGCCACAACGGGGGCTGAGCAGGAAGATGAGGGGCGTGGGTGCAGGAAGAAAGACAAGGCTGCTCTCCTTGAAACCCTCATGGCAGACGAGAGGCCTTTGACTTGGCAAGACCTGCCCCCAATTGATTCTTAACGTTATTCCAAGAGATCACCTTCGAGGTTGTACTTTCTTGGTTTATGTGAGAAATGCCCTATCATCCCCTTTTGGTCTTCCTGGGGGTCAAGGAATTTAAAGAGATCATAGATCAAAACCCTGTTGGACAACAACTAGCTCCTGAAGAACTGAGTGGGAAAAGTGTAGGCCTTGGAGGAGGAGGAGTGTGATGGGCACTGGGTTCCCTGTGCACCAGGCCCCATTAACCTGAACAAACCCAGCCCTTGCTGACACCCAGTTTCTCATCTATGAAGTGGGAGTATTTCTAAAACCTACCTCCAGAATTATTGAGAGAAACATGAGACAGCATGAGAAATAGCTGTTTGTATAAGATAAAGCACTGCACACTCACTAGAATTTATTTAAAGTTTGTGATAAAGCAGGACAAAGATTTGACCAGGACACAGACCTAATCCTCCCAGAAAAATTAGGAAATTTAACTAAGACAACAATAAAGTTTCTTTTGCAATTTTTATATAACAAGCCCAGGATATTATATCTCAACACTGTCAACAGGCAAATCTGGAAAAACAAACAGCTTTTTGAAAAAATAAAATAAGATAAAATAAAGTAAGTTGTGGGTTCTCAGAAAACTGTTATTGAATCCATTATTTTTATTTCATCTCTAAAGTAATGAATGGCATTTAATGTAGGCTTTTCTTCCAAAAGCACCCATTTCTGAAAATGTAAATTCATTTCACAAAATCACACTCTAATTGTCTAGGACAGAGTCCCTTAAATGACTTCCGAATTTCAAATGAACTATCTTTGCTTTGTTGAAAAGAGTGACATTGTAGGACTTGGTTTGTATCCTCAGATAAAAAACAAAAGTACACACTTTCTTGTGGTACAAATTGCCTTAATAAAAAGCCTCACAGAAATTGCTATCTGGTCCAGAAATATTTGTTGCTTTTCTGCCTCTCAAAAGCATCAATATTACATAAAAATCTTTTCCTGGCCAAGATCACACAGTACATTAAATATATTTTGTTTTGCTATTATGTAATTTTTCCAAAGGCATTAGTCATTCTCAAAGTTTTTCTTCAGGTGCCAAAATGACTAATTGATTGATCCTTTCAGATCAACCTATCATCAAATATGAAAAAAAATAGAAGCAAGCTCTTTAGTTGTATCAGATTTGTCAAAGTGCTTTGAACCTGCTCTAAAAGGTAAAACACACAGCTGCAGATACAGTGGATCAGCAACTCAAAAGCTATTGCAAGCCCTTCTCCCTTGCCTTCCACTACTAAAGAAACTTGAAAGCTAAATTAGTCACTAGCACAGCCTCTCAACCAGAGTGGTCAGAAAAGAGGTAATTCTGGTGGTCAGTGAGATGTACGTAAAGTCCTTCTAAAAGTGGAAGAAGGGAAGGAAAAGCTTTGGGAGGAGAAAGCTTTGGTTCTTCTTCTTGCTTTATGCCTGAAATATAAGCAAAGGATAAAGAGGTGGGAAGATGGAAGGAGCGAGGTTTCCCTGAAGACACCCTATTGCATAGGCTACCTCCTGACAGGTTAGCTGATAAAAATATGATCCAGAGTGATTAAACAACTGTTGTCCGGTTATGTTTTAAGACAATTACATTTTTTTAGAGATACATACATGCTATAAGTTCCTCTGAAATATGATGACAAATAAACAGATTTCATGGGTAATCTGGAAGTTCATAATAATGCTCTTAAACTTCAGCTTGGAAGAGAAAACCCAGATAATTCTTAGCTACAGGGAAATATTTTTTAGTTCTGTTTTAGTTCCCCCAGTTGGAAGGAAAACTAAGTTAGTTTGTCTAAATGCAAATGATGGAAATGACATTTTCCTTCATATGTACTCCACAGGAGATAATACTTACTTTTTAGTAGTTAAAAATGACCAGAAAACTTTCTTTCCCCGCCCTTAGTTCTTACACCTTGGGTGGGTACTTGATTGGATGGATGGGAAATAATTAAATTTACTTGAAAGCAGACACAATTGTAATTTAAAGGCTCTGAAAGAAAGTACCATGTGATTGCACTCCTATGTGGTGGAATCTAATGAACAAACTGAACTAATAAAATAGAGACTGAATACCTCTGATAGAGACTGATAGATAGTAGAGCAGGCTGACAGTTCAGGAAGGGTTAGGGGCATGGAGGGATGGGGCAGAAAAGGGAAAAAGAAAAAAAGAGAATTTATGGACACAGACAACAGTGTGGTAATTGTTGGGGGAGGGAAGTGGGAGGAGGTGGAAGAGGATACAGGGGGGATAAACCCTCTTTCAAATGTTTCCAAAATCGCACAGAAGTTGTCTTTTACCATTTCAGATTTAAAGATCGATGCTTGGCAGCTTTAAATGTTTTCACATTGTACACTGGTATGTGGGAGGGTTCGAGAGGAATTACAAGCTCTAATCGGTAATTGAAGTTTTGATCTATATCTTATCATCTCAATGCTTTTTATTTATATTTATTTTTATATTTAGTCAATGTCTGTTTAAAAGTCATTTGACCAACTCACACCATTTTGTTTTTCTTAAACTTTTTTCTTTTAAGATCTTATTTATTTACTTTTAGACAGAATGGAAGGGAGGAAGAAAGAGAGGGAGAGGAACATCATTGTGTGGTTGCCTCTCACGCACCCCTCACTGGGGACCTGGCCTGCAACCCAGGAACGTGCCCTGACTGGGAATGGAACTGGCGACCATTTGGTTCTCAGGCTGGTGCTCAGTCCACTGAGCCACACCAGCCAGGGCCAACTCACGCCATTTTTAAATCACCGATCAAATAAATGCCTGTTTACTACTGATTGCATATTTTTGGTTTGAAAAAGTAAAAAACAACTTTGACTCACTTAGACAGGAAAATAAGTTACCAGAAAGACAGCACAGACCTAGCAAGAAGAGTAAATAACCAGGCTCAGAAATTGGGCAGGAACTTGTTGGGCACAGCTAAGGTCACATCACAGCAATAGTAATCTTAAGTGGTGAGGTTAAGTATGGACTGTGTTGAATCTAAGTGCTCATTATCACCACTTCTGGAGTCACCAGGCCCTCCTCCATGAATTTCATGGATCCTGGGTACTCTCATCTCTCTCGCCCCCCACTCCCCACATAAGAAAGGTGTTCAGATACTAAATTTTTAAAAATGCCTCTAAGTAACACTTTAATTAGTGATTTAATTAATTCTCAAATTTTGCCAACATACAGGAATCAAATTCACATTCTTTAGGCAAATATTTTTGTATATATTTACTGCATATAAAAATACTTATTGTATATATTTGAAGAATAAAAGCAATCACAGGAAATAAAGGATAGGTTTAATAAAAGTAAGAGGTAGTAACATTTCATCAAGCAAATGTTTTGGATCCTATAAGAAACATTTGAGCTACTGTAATAGGAAAACTAAAATGAGCTTTGTGATTCAGCCAATCAATTTGGTGAGAAACAGTTCACCAAACAGTTTCTCAGATGTCTTTCTTTATATTTTAAAGATCGTTTTACTGAATTTTGTTTTAATTTTTCAACTAGTTGTGTTGGTATTACAAATAAATAATATATAAATGAGCCACTTGCAATGCATACAGTTAAGAAATGTTATATGTTAAGAAATGAAAGTTTCACATCAATGTCAATTAGCTCTGCATACTTTTGAAATGTAGTAAAATGGAATATATTGGTTAAAAACAAACCAATGAATGTTTTTGTGAGTATGTAGTGGGAGTAAGGCACTTTCATAATTACAGAAGGGCAAGTAATAAATTTGACAAAAACTATCAAAACTGCTAATGCGCACATTCTTGGAATCAGTAATTTCATATCAAGAAGTTTATTCCTTAGATATACTTCCATGACTGCATGGGAAATGATACATGTACAAGATTATTCCTGTAGCACAGTTTGTAACAACAATCTACAAACAAATGTTATAAAGAGGGGACTGGTTCTGTAAATTACTCTGCATACATAGAAGAAATATTATTGAAAAGAATGAACAAAGTCATCATGTAATTATAAAAAGCGATCTCCAACTTGTTTTAAGGGAAAAAGGAAAGATGCAGGAAAAAATGCGTAATATATGAATATACCATATATGGATATGTATAGCTAAATATGTATAATATATATGTGTGTGCATATATTATATATATTTGTGTGTATAAAAATATATATTTATTTTTCCCATGGCATAGATATACCTTTGGGAGAACCTTATGACATTTGCTGCCTTAAGTGACTGATGATCACATGTCTGGGAACAGTATATAAGGAAAACTTTGACTATAAACCTATTTATGAAATTGTAAGCTATGTGTGAACTAGTACTTGACTCACAAAAGAGAATTAAAATATAGAAATCAGTGAAAATCTCAAATTTTCTTTACAAAAGAATGGAATCTCTACAAGTTCATTCTTGCATGCAATAAACCACATCATACCATCCAAGAAAAAAATTTAAATGCTTAAACAAATATATAAAGTCTTAACAGCTTTATTAACCCCAAAGAAAGTCAGCTTAATTCCAAGATCCTTCAAGGTGAATCTACACTAATTCAATATTAAAAGTCATGTGGAAATGTTTTTAATCAATGATATTTTTCACTTTTTCAGACTCTTTCACAAAATGGGCAACTCTGTTATAAGAAAGGGCTTATACAATAGGGTCCATTTATCAGTTATGAACATAGAATGTTGGTCCAATTAACTGAGCCTCCCACAAATTTATCTTTCTAAATTCATTTGATGACCAGTTAAATACAAGTATCCATCAAGATTTATTTACAGTTTTGCCAGGAATTTTATAGGAATTCTCATGGTATGTAATCTATAATAATGATGGCAGAATTGAAGAATCAAAATGTGCAAAATTCCCATAAATAACAGAAAACAGTGATATTATTTTTCCTTCTTCACATATGAGACATTCTTGAACTGTATGAGCTGTGTTTCCCCATAGTTCTTATGAAATATATCCTTGTCCAAACTGAAATAGTAATTTCCCTCCTCCATGTAAAGAAAGACCAATATATGGGAAATGTATACTCCCACATAAACTGGGGATACCAGACTGATCGAAGATCCTCCAGAGTATACTACTGCTTTGAGACCATCAAGGACTTTAGTAAACTCGAGATAATAAGAAATTTCACCCATTAAAAATGTACATGTTACAGAGCCTATTTATGCTCATAAAGGATGAAATCCTTAAGCATTCTTGAGTTGGCTACCCTATTCCTATCTTGTCTATTCACAAAACCAAGTTATATAAACTCAAAATCTGTTAAATAAGATACTTTATAAATTTTATCTGTTAATCTATTAATTATCTAGCTATCTTTATCTAAATATGTCCTATACATACACATACGAGTTCTGTCCAGAAGGTATCCAACCATGTAATATGAAAACTAGACATTTATTGAAAAAGATACAAGAAACAAGAAACACTGTACGTATGACAAGGACACCTCAGTTTCCTTCAAAGTAGGCACTTTGGGACCTCACAGTTCTTCTAATCGCCATCAGCTGTCCCATCGTATTTTCCTGAATCTCATCAACAGTCTGAAATCTTTTTCCTTTTGAGGGGGATTTTAGTTTTGGAAAAAGCCAGAAGTCGCAGGGCACCACATCTGGGCTGTAGGAGGGCTGGGTCACCTGGGTGATCTGATGTTTTGCCAAAAAAATCTGCACGAGATGTAATGCATGAGCGGGCACATTGTCTTGATGCAGCTGCCAATCACCAGTTGCCCATAGCTGTGGTCTTCTGAATCATCTGAACAGTTTCTGTGGAGGAATACTCAAGCTTCATGCAAAATCTGATGCAGAGTCCTTTCTCTTCTCACTCAGTCATTTGGAAAGCAATGGCCACACAGTACACATGCTCACTGAACAGAAATTGACAACTGAATGAAGTCTACTGCCCCTGCTGACTAGTACATTGTAGTCATCATTATTCATGCATGCACATTCCAGTTCAGTCTCCTTGGCTGTGAAGTTACAGCAATGTCACACAAACTATTCTTGTGCTATTAACAGTGGCTGGACTTTTTCCAGACAGACCTCATATACAAATATATCCATAGCCTTTTATTTGTTTGTATTTATATCAGTGTATGGCGTTGTGTATATCTATCTTTATATTCATCTCTTTATCTATCTCTCTATCTGGAAGATTGCACTATAAACTGATAATTGTATTTGCCTCTGAGGATAGAAGCCAAGGAACTCAGGCTCAGGAGTGAAAAGGAGATTTAGTTCTCTCTATATATTTTTTGAACAATTTCTGTTTTACAATTATGCCTATGTATTATTTAAAAGTAAAGAGAGACCATCAGTGAGAAAGGACCTGGAGCATGTTAGATACTTAAAGATGTTTATGGATGTACAGTGGACCTTCATGGATGTACATGAAAACCTCCATACACCTAAGATGCCTCAAATATCTCTACATTTTTTCCTCTCTTCCCCCAAAAAAGAGTTGAAGGAAATGTGGTATGTAATAACATGTTACACTTTGGCAATGTGTAGTGGCTTTCACATGGCTAGGTCATTGGACTGCCTGGACAGGCATGAACCCTATAACACAACAATTTTGAACCTTTTTTATCTCATGGCACATATAAGCTACTGACTAAAATCCTGTGGCACACCAAAAAATATATTTTTTGCCAATCCGACAAAAGAAATAGGTATAATTTTTATTCATTCACAACAGATGGCTATTGTTGTGTTGGCTGTTATTTTTTTATTTGACAATCTAAGAGAAAAGAGGTCAGTGCCCCTAACTAAATAGTTAGATATTGTATGTTTTAAAAATTCTTGTGGCACACCAGTTGAAAATCTCGGCTGTAATGCAGAAAGCACAGTTTAAACCTTTCTTGCTGCCCCCAAAATCCCTTCATGGAATGTGCAATACTGAAATAATGTGGACCATACCTACTACAGGCCTCTTCTCCCACTACTCCATCAAACGCCTCCAATCTCCCAGCATCCTCTGCTCAGCATTGAAAAAATACCAAAAATAAACATGCTGCTGTCTTTTGAGAGCAAAGACCTTACAAATACAAGAGGGGACCAAAAGCAATTGTGATGGAACATAAAATGCTATGTATGCACTTAGTGGAGCCGTAGCACAAAAACGGGAGAGTCAACTGTCTGGAGAGAGCAGCATGAGTGGATAGGAAAAGCAAATGTGTTATTTAATCAGAGTCTTGAAGGATGAGTCAGCATATCAGGACATGGGGATGGGGGTGGCAGGGGGCAGGGTTGGGGCAGAAGGAGGGGTTGCCAGTGGTCGGTCTGAGGGACAGAAGAGAAGGTGCAAAGGCACGATGCTCCGTACATACTGGATGGGGGAGGAAAGTGTGAGTGGGTAATCATGAACTATGTTTTATAATACTTTACTTTTCCAAAATGCTTACATATGCACTTTATTCACTGTTCACAATTCTCATGTAAAAAGGCCAAGGAGGCTTTTAGGTTATATTTCACAGATGGTGAGTTTGAGGTCCTAAGAGATATAAATGACTTACTCAGTAGCACAGGAGTGACACAGCTAAAATGTTACCCGGGCCCTATAACCATGTCATTGCCGCTTCAGTGTCATCAGAAACAGCAATGAGGATGGAGGTGGGCCCCTGACTCCTCCATCTCTATGTGTAAGCTTCGGCCTCCACCTCAGCTCTTAGTTTAGATACAAAACGGAGAAGGCTTTGTCTGGAATGTTCTATGCTGATAAGATTCCTGACATCACACCCAGCCACCTGTGAGGCCAGAACAATTTGTGTGGACAGTTTAGCTTGGAGGGAGCCTTCATGGCCACATCTGTGATATGAAATGCTGCAATGAAGCCAACAAGCTGTAATCATAAGACAAATCCTAATATTGAAATCTGATGTGATGAAGCAGACTACTACTTGTACATAAACTGATAATACACAATGCTCTTTATTCTACTGAAAGGTGTTAACATTAATTGTCTTCTGGGTGAAAACAATCCCCTTTGTCCTCTAACAGGTATACCACTTTCTTTTCACTGGATATTGGCATTGTCATACATTGTTGAAATTAAATCTTGCGGATATAGCAATACCCCCTTATCTGCAGAGAATTCATTCCAACCCCCCAGTGGATGCCTGAAACCACAGCTAATACCAAACCCCATATATACCATATATTTTCCTATACATACATGCCTATGATAAAGTTTACTTTATAAATTAGGCATGAAAGGAGATTGACAACAATAGCTAATAATAAAATAGAATCATTATAATAATATACTGCAATGAGTTACATGAACATAGTCTCTCAAAATGTCTTATTGTACTCTCCCTCCTTGTGATGGTATGAGATGACACAGTGCCTATGTAGTGAGATGAAAGGAGGTGGATGACATCGGCATTGCAACATAGTGTTAGGCTACTCCCAGAAGGGGGATTATCTGCTTTGCATGATCCTGGGTCATGGAGCCATGATGATGCCAATGGTTAGATGTCAGGAGCAGACCATGTTGATGATTGGGAAAATTTAATATTTTCAGACCACAGTTGACCACAGGTAACTGAAACTGCAGAAAGTTAAACAGGATAAGGGAGGCCTATTGCATCACCAATGATTATGGTCGATGATCAGCATTAATGTCAACAACAGTCCAGTGAGCAGCAAAGCTCACATCTGGGAGTTAGTTTGCAGCAAGGGAGCAGCCCAACTCAATAAAGTTAGGCAGAGCAATTTGTTGTGCATGTCAAAATTCATGTCAAAGGCTGATGTAATACAATAAGAAATGCATGAATCCTGGAGGGAACATCATTAATCAGAGTAGTTATCAGATTCCTCCCCAAATCCTTATTGTCAGCTTTGCTAGAAAAAAATACATATGTGAGAGACGAAACACTGATAAAAATTTTACATGACCCTTATCCCAATATGTCTATGATATATTATGAACCCAGAAAATGTGAAAGTTAACCCAAAAATCACTATAGAAAAAAGACTCCATTCAGAGTGAGTGGAATGGCAAAATGATCTATGTGACAATAGAGCAAAGAGGACTGACATTATGAGGGAAGATTGATGACAGGGTTACTTGGAGTTATCTCTCTTTTATACAAATTTAAATGTAGAGCCTCATCAAGTGTTTTACTTGCCTTAAATATATACATTGCAAAATTAAGCTTTTCTTTCTTGTTTCTCTGACCTGTTATAACAACAATATTTGCCCCATACCAGTCCCGTGCTCCACTGACTCCACAGAATGCATATGGAACATTTCTGCAAAGGGGTTCTCATCAAAAGGAAATTTAAAATATAAAATTCTGAAATTAAGAAATAGAAAATAAAGTCCTTTTCTCTGTGAATGAGTGACTGACTTAGTTTATCACCTTCTCTGAAATGTTGAAGTGTGATTTTGAAGTGTTTAGTTCAAAAAAGCCAAAAAATAAAAGTGAAAAATAGAAGGAAAAGTGAAGAACTGGAGATCAGAAAATCTATGGCAAATTTAGAAAGATATTAACAAATAAAAAATTGGGACAATATTTCCTAAGCATTGTGGATCAAGATTTTGCAACGATATTCATGTAAGGTAATTTTACCCTCTCTGAAAATCATCTGTTCATGGCTGCAACTAGATTATGTCAGGGTTGGCAAGACAGCATGTAGCCATACCATGAAATCACATATGGATGACAACAAATATAATAATTAAAAACTGACAATGGGTTCCTGTCTTCCCTCCTTCTTTCTCTCCTTTTTCCCCCTTCCCTTTTTCTCTTCTCCCTCCATCCTTTCCTCCTTTCTTCCTTTGTTTTTCCTTTTCTCCTTTCATTTTCTAATCTCCCACTCTGGATTACAGTCTGGACTAGTTAGCATACCATAATTTGTGCAAGTAGTTTTTGACAAACCTGAATTAACTGCCAATCCAATTCCAATTTATTTTAGTGGTGTCTTGTCACTCCCTTATACCTTGACACCCTCCAGGAATGACCTTGATTCACCACTCTTTGATTATATTCTTAGTGAAAAGAACATACATATGCAGCGGGGGAGTGTTCTAATGGTTCTATATGCAACATGCTATAGTATGACAAGAAAGGAGGCAACTGATCATACCTCGAGGAGTTTGGGACACTTTATATAAGAGGCAACATTTGATATGGCATGGAACAGTAAACAGGAATTTGCCATACAGACGAGATGAGGAGGAAGGGTATTCCTTGGAGAAGAGAGGTAGGTGGGAAATGTGGTTAATCCAGTCAATTAAAAATGGATTAGTTGATTTAGGAAATATTTTGTGAAATGTTATTTAAAATATGAATTTCGATAGTCAGAGTCTAATCCTACTTGCTCCCTACTTGAGTTAAGTGAAATGTATAAAGGCTCGTGTTGACACTACAATCAACTAACGCCAAAGTTAGCCTGAAAGAGCAAGAATATGCTGCTGACCACCACATAATGTTGTTCACACTGTGCTGCCAATGCCAGGGTGGTCTAGATCGCCCTCAAGGGGATTAAGGAAGATCCTGGAAATGTTAGCAGATCATGATGGCAAGATGTTGGAGAAACATCCTGAAAACGGGCATCCATAAATATATGTGCTCTAATTTGTGGGATTTCTTAGATATCAGAAACTGCTTACTCTCAGAATATAAAACAGCTTGTACAGGATATTATTTCAGACATTCAGATATTTCTTTTCACAACCAATAATATTGATGAAAACTCTTAGTTACTTATGGTGTTTCCTTTTAGGAGCAAGGAAGAGATATTCTTCATATGCATAGTAGATGTTTTCTTTTCCCCAGATTATTGGTATCTTCATGTAAATATGATTCCCAGATTACATGCACTATGAGTTTATTTCTTGTATAAATGCATTTTTGTACCCTGTTCTTGCCTAAATTACATTTTTTCCTATACATATAGACTGGAATTCTATCCAAAGAACAGGTGTATAGGTAAGTAAATTATAAAAAAATATTCCTGTATTTTTTTACACAGGAATATTATTGATGTGAAACATGAAAACTAACTTAGAAGTAAAGTGATCCAAAATCACCTTAATGCAATGAGATTCTGATGCATTGAAATTGTAGAGTTTATAGCCTAAAGTAATCTTAAAATGATTTACGTCAGTCTCCTCATGTCGAATATAGGAAACATAGGTCAAATGAGGTCATGACCTGCTCCTAATTCCTCAGTTATTGTAAAAATCCTAAAATTAGAATTTCAGTTTCTGGATTCCCAGCACCATGTTCCTCCTTTGCTCTGCTGTGTATATATGTATATATATATGACTACCCGTTCTTTAGACGCAATCATAGAGGAACTGCCAAAGACCATTTAGTGCCCCTGTTCTTTGAGTGACTAGAAGTATGTGTTTTGCATAGACTTTAAACTATAAGCTATTAATTTCTTAATAAACTGACAAATAGCAAATTAGAGTATTATTAAAATGTCATCCCCAAATTATCATCTTTTTCTAAATAAATGAAAGTGATTTTCATTCTTAAATGGAGTATTATATCTTGGTACAAACATTCTTTTATATTATAGAAAAACTCCACGAAAAATGGAATGCAATTTGTCAGCAACATATACATTCTAAAATAAAGAAACTTCATTATTATCTTTAAAAGAGCAGTATCATTAAAAAATGTTTAGAAATTATCTCAGTTGCCAAGGATTCATTTAATCCAAATGAGTCATTTTGCAGCAGAAGTCCCCTCTACCCCATCCTTTGGGATTTTTGCTGTGAAAAATCAGCCTAGTTATATTTCTGAAAAAAATAAAAGAAAAAGAAGAAGGAGGAGGAGAAGGAGGAGGAGGAGGAGGAGGAGGAGAAGAAGAAGAAGAAGAGTACTCAAAGATCTGGGCCATCAGCTCCCAACAGCTTGCAATCAACTCACAAAGGTACCAGGAACAATTCTGCCCACACAATCAATTATTTACCAGGTAACTCCAAAGTCCACTTGAATTAGATTTAGTCAACTGCACATAGGCAGCATTGCTACATCATTCAGAAGTGTCTACTATACCATGAACTGTGCAAGGTATGAACTTTGTAAACCGGGCCTCACACTGAACCATCCTGTTATCTTGGGCCACTCTCCCCTATATCTCTGACAGAGGGCTTTGGAAGCAACGTAGGTTCCAATTCCTGCTGTGGCACATGTTAGTTAAGTAACTTCTCTCTAATCCTCAGTTTCTTCATTTGCAAAACGGGAATAAGAATATCTAGCTTAAAAAGATCTAAAGAAGGCCAAATAAAACAATACTTAGAAAATACTTAAGCAAATTATCTAGAGTGTAATGTGGAATTGGAAATGTTTATGCACCAAATATTATGATTCACTTTGGTTAAAATAAAACTATAAACCAAATATTTTAATAGTATTAATACAAAAACTTTAGGGGAAATAATATTTGATACAAGTGTTTTTGGGAATGCAGGGTACAGGTCTCCTTGTGAATCCTTATTGAAAAGATAATAGAGATTGCTGGAAATATTTACAAATCAGTTATCATTAAGGTACAAGGTATAAGTAGTATTAGCTATGCACAGATTTAACTTAATCTATACATATTTCTTATCTAGCCCTTGTAAAATTGACCTGGGGGCAAGTTTGTTGCAAGTGGAAGAAATCTCTGGTGATATTCTATTACTATTTGCAGAGCTTTATTTTTATCCCTAATGCAATGTCATCTTTAACCTGAAGACTATGAGTAGAAGGGGCTTGTTGAATATGTATTCTATAGAAAATGTTATCTGTTGGAGTATTTATTACAGGAAATTGGATTTACTCACCACAATTGTAAAGCACTAGCCTTCTGATGTTTAGCTCAATATGTTTGTCTTTGCTCAGTGTAGTGACACATCTACTATATACGTGACATAGATTTACTTGTTCACAAGAAAGCTTTTTAACTTAAAATTTCTTCTTGTGGACTTGTTTTAAAAAATAATACTTGTGACTCTAATACAGTCATCTCTAAACAAAACACAGAGATTTATTCTTCTACGATGAATGGTAAATACAAAACCAGTGTTGACTCTTGCTACTAAGATAAGTACTTTCATTATTTATTCTCCCTTCAACCATTTGACAACTGCCCCAAAATTTATAGAATAATAAAAGTAGATTAATTTTGTCTTCTCTTAGGGGAAAACAAAGTTTGACATACGAGGGCTCAGGACTGAGTTGACTCTCCAGCTACCATCTGAACTTTTGTCTTTATCCTTGTCTCTACCTTCCCATAATAATTGCCTACAAATAATGAGGGCCCTTTGAATTTGGGGCCATGTCTACTCTTGCTATTTCCCTTACTAAATACTGGTGTCCTAACCAAACCCAAGATTATGGCTGGTGTCCAGCACCTGCTGAGCATTACCCCCAAATTTTAGTGCCTGTTGATCTGTCTGCTTCTCTGAATAATATCTTCCCCAAAATTCCTTAGGCACCTGTCAGTCAAAGGAATGACAACCAAATACTGACTTTGGGTGATATTGTGCTCAATTACATCCCACAGTGAATAAAAGTAAATGTAAAATCCTGCAGTTTGAGTCATGGACCTGGTGGTGTTTTTCGCTCTGAGTGTAAGGATCATCCAAACTAAAGGCACTGAGACAGAAGGCATCGGGTTAGTAATTGGTTATCCTCAGGAACAGAAAGGTAAAAAGGAACTCAAATGGTGAACTTGCTACTTCCTTTCATCCTCTGGACTGAAAATAGCCAGGGTTCAACAGTGACATGAATAAATTATAATTAAAGAGCAAACACAGTCTAACAAATATAACTCAATTTTGACACTATCTACCTAGAGACAGTGTCAGATCCCAGAGGCTAAGGGTTTAGTCCTATAAGGCTGCCCCTACCTTCACTTCAGACACCAGTCACAAGTCCAGGTTGTCACCTGTGCTTCTGAATGAACTGCTATAGATGGGAGGTTCCAATGATCCCTCCTTGTGTTTCATTCATTTGCTAGAGTGGCTCACAGAACTCAAGAGAAACATTTTACTTAATAGACCACTGGTTTATTATAAAAATTTGTAACCCAGAAACAGCCAGATGGAAGAGATGCATAGGGCAAGGTGTGTGAGAAGGGGCACAGAGCATCCAGGCTCTCTCCAGGTCGCCACTCTACCAACATATCCATGTGTTAAACAAACTAGAAGCTCACCTAACCTTGTCCTTTTGGGTTTTATGGAGGCTTCATTACATATGCATGACAAACTCACTGGCCATTGGTAATTTATTCAACGTCCAGCCATGTCCCATCCCTGGAAGTCTGGAGATGAGACTAAAAGTTACAACTCTCTAATCACAAGATTGGTTTCCCTGGCAAACAGCCCCCATATTTAGGTGCTTTCCAAAAGTCACCTTATTAATACACCCAGAAACCTCTATTGCTCTCATCACTTAGAAAATTCCAAGGGTTTTAGGAGTTCTGTGCCAGAAAGTGGATGAAGACCAAATATGTGTTATAAATTACAATATCGCAGGAATGATAGAACATTTCTATGACAGCTGAAGCTCTCATATCACAAGCATCCTGCTGTGTTTTCTTTAAACTACAAAAGCAAAACCAAAAATTATGTAATAAGCTATGACCATTAAGAAAATATAGCTAATAATATGGAAGGTAAGGCAGGATTAGTAGGTTGCTCAGGCCCAAGAGATTTTAGGAGTAGGATCACCCTACTCCTGGGAGACCATGAGGGTTGTCCTCACCTATGTTTCTTTGGAACCAGACAATTAATTCCAAGAGACAAACCACGACTCTGTCCTAGATGAGAAGGCAGGAACAGAGATTTGTGTTTTGGAGCCAGGCCATTTTACATGTACTTTCCAAACAGAGAAAACATTATGCTGTTTTCTCAACATCATTTAAGACTAAGCAGTAACCAGGATTAACATTTTTTGATTGAAGTAACTAAGAGGAAGAAGCAGCAAATGCTGAGGATGTAGTCTCCCAGCAGTAGAAGTTGAAAACATACCTCCCCAAGGAAGGAGTTGAACATAGCACCCAGGATCCTGGTCACCTACGTGATGATAGTGGGCAGTTTTACACTGCCTATAATATGCTTAACATTCTACACACACATACACAGATGCACACACATATATTAGATGTGTATCATTTAAACAGTTAGCTCAAACAATAACTTGGGTCCAGATACACTAAAGAACAATGCACAGTACCAGTCAGCTGCTACTCAAATAGGAAGTCTATCCTCAAGAGGCAATAACTGAAAGTGATTCTGTTCCTTAGTTTTCAATCAACAAACTGGGATTTGTGAATTAACATATTAAATATCAGAAATGAAAGGTTGGGGTGAAATAGGTATGTTGAATAGAACAAGGGTTTTTGTAAATGGACTCTCATAGAAAAATAAAAATTAGTTAAGGTTTACAGATTGACTGAATCTAGTGTAAAAATACTGCCCATACCTGTACAAAGAGATTTTGAGAATCAATGAGGTTGGTAGATTTTACCCTTTGGAATGAAGCCCAAGCCTAGATTGACTTGTAAACAGCCATACATCCCACTACTGGTTGAGAAATGTGGTTCTTAAACTTGGCTGCATATTAGACATACTTGAAATGTGATTAAAAAGTTGAAAATGCTTGAGCCACACCTTAGAACAATTAAATCAGAATCCTTGGGGGAGCAGTCCAGACATTAGGGGTTTTCAGAGCTCCCTAGGTGATTCCAACATGCAGCAAAGGTTGAAAACCACTAATCTGAGAAGATATATAGGGATTATTATACTGTTTCCAGATACCAGCCTCTGCAATGGGTTTGGATCTATCTAGACTGACCCTTTCATGCAAGAAGGTAGTTAAAGCTCCTAAAGGGACAGAAACCTGGACTTCATGAAGTTCACAGCATAGGTTGTATGAACTGTTTCATGCCTATTTGATAATGTTTGCTTAATCTATAAATTTACATGTGTCTGTTCTAAGATAATTTATCCTGACAGAAAAGTTTATGGGGAAGCAACTACCCTCACCCATCTGCAACATTTTGGCAGCATTTTTTAAATCAAAACTAAACTAAGGGTTGTGCAAGATCAAATTAGACTAAGATTGCAGTGGTTGCTAGGAATGTAATATTACCCACCCAACCATGACCTGTATTATGGACAGAGACTTAATTACTATATTCATCATATTCATCAAAGGGTGGATGATGGATGGATAAATATATAGATAGAAAGATAGATAATATGAAACTTCACATTGGAACTAACAACCCATGCTGGCTTTGGCTGAACCGTATAATCTTAATTGATTTATTAGTTGACAGGTATCCACTTCTTCTGAGAATCAAATGTCCATGTCCTTTCTGCTCTGTGATGCTCAGTTTATTGTAGACCACTGTGAATCATCATTTTCCAGTCATTTTGAGGACTCCTAGAGTCTCCTGCTCACTCTTAGCCATTTTTATATTCCTCTAAAGGGAAGAGGCTGTTTTTGGATGTTCTCCTACCCACCACATTGAGGAACATGTGTCACAATTTGTGACTCCAGATTTCAGATGCCAAAGTGGCTTTGGGATTTCTCCAGGGGCCTTTCATAAACCCCTCTTTATGTTTGGGTCCCACTAAGCCTGTCTAGATTTCTGTAACACATGATACCCTAGAACATGATCCTGTGATACTTAAGCCACAATTTAACTCCCTTGATCACCTCTGCCAAATGTTTTGCTTTCTTTAAAGCAAATACATGGGTTATCTGCCCAGAGGCAAGAAACTGTTCTCATATCCTCATACAATCATAAACTCTACGACTGCTTCCTTCATGGCTGAGTTTATTGAGATGCCAAGTTTTTACAACTCCATTGTTCTATGAGAATATAAAATATGCTCAGAAACTCTAACTTCTGTAGTCTCAGCTGAGTTAGCCCTCCCCCCTGACTCAAGGAATACCACTAACCCAATAGAGTGGCCAAGACTGTTAAAAATAATGGAAGAAAGAAAAGCCTTGATTGTCATCAAAATATTGCTTCCTGCCACACCTATAACAAAGACCTGTGGTTTAGATAGTTGAGCTTGGGATATCTTTATCTGGATATCTTCATCAGGATACCTCTATTAGCTTATGTTTTAGAGTGCCTTCTTGTGAGAAAACTGAAGATCTGATACGCTAAGTGACATGTCTGAGGCCACAGTGATAATTAAGAGCAGAACCAGAAAAGTACAGTGTTTTTCTGTTGCTGGAAGCTCTAAACTTGGATTGGAGAAATGGAAAGGGGCATCCAGGTAGCTCAATGTTGCTGATTCACAAACATGACTATGCATTAGAATCAACCACAGAGCTTTTGAAAAATATATATGACTTTCCCACAGCAAGCATGCAGATTCAAGATGTCTGGGGTAGGTTCCGCAGATGATTTCTATGTTTTATAAAATAAGCAAAGCTGAAGAGCAGGTGTAATGCACATCCAATCTGCCTCACATGTGGCCTTCCCTGGGCCTCCTTCCAGCAGCTCTGCCCTGGTTTCTGTCAGCGTCCTGAGACCCTCTGGGAGCAACTAGGCTAGCATCAGCTCTGATAGATGCACAGCTAGAGGCAGCGTTCTTCACACTTTTGTGGGCTTCAGGATCACCTAGGATTCTTATTAAAAATGCAATTATCAGGTGCCACTTCCGAGTTGCATGAACTGCTTTGTGAACACTTGATAATGGGTAATTAATAAGCGAATATATGCTAGGATTTGATCCAAAGCCTGCGTTTATTATCACCTGGAAGTGAGGCTGTGGGGCCTGTTCAACTCTTACCCATATCAAACCTTTGGCTGCTCCTGTCGTGTACTTACCAAAAAGAACCTAATAGATGTGCATGAGCAAGTTGATTTAGGTCATAGGGCTTATTTACCCAAGTGAGTTTGAACCTTTTGTTTTTTGGAGGCTGCAAACAGTCTGTCCCTGGTCCTGGCTTTGGAACATGGCCTGGTAGGCAGTGGGAGGGGGAACATATTTGTCTATTGGGGGACCTGTCAGGATGGCATGTAAAAATATTTCCCAAAGTATTTCTGAGCCTGTCCATAGAAATACCGACGGTCTTCCAAACCTCTAAAAAGAGCTGTGATGTTTACTAAGTGTTGAGTTTGAAGACACTGAATTTGTTGATTGATACATTCCCATTTGGAGAAGAGAGAATGCCTGCCAAGTGCACTCTGCCACTCAATAATTTTCAGGGAACACAGATGGCAAGAGTGTTTGGACTTAAAAGCTCTGGTGATGCAGAGGATTTGTTGGCAGTTTAATTACTTTGCAGGTAAAAAAAGGGACAGATGTATCACACCGGGGCCAGCAGCAGGATGAACCTATGCCTCAGACCAAACCATCACTCCTTGGCTCCTTGCATGAATTCCCCCAAAATACAGGGACAAGAGCCACAGATCTGTGTGCTGAGTTCTAAGTCCTGTGCGACCAGACAAGGCAGGTGAGAACCATTAGGAGAAATGCCCCATCAGAATCATTATTAGGGTAGCCTCTTACCAATGGATTGACAGCCAAATAGGAGGAAAACTTGTGAGAGTGGGGAGAAACATAGGAGGAGAAATAAGATGAAAGATTAAAGGTGATCTTGGCAAGACATTCAGGAAATCTCATTTCAGCCAAGAACAGCCTACCCTACTGCTTTGCTTTGCTATGTGCTTCAGTTCCAGGGACGCCTAAGAGCAGTGAAGACAGAAACTGTAAAAGTGATGCACCTGAGGAGCACTGGAAAGAACTGAAACAAAACAAAACAAAAATACTTCCTTATGGAAAAAATATGGTCCTCTTTGTAACTGGTTTTATTCACTGAAGTGACAGGGATGTAATTGCCTTTTTTACCTATTACCCTAACTGCACTCTGAAAACTGAATGGAGGCATGGTGGGATATTTATTGTGGTAATCCCAGCACAAAGTATAACATTTAACACATGGTGGGTGTTCAGTACATGTGTGTTTAATGAATGAACATAGGGACAATGTTTCTGTTAAAGTGGAAGGATACATTGACGCAGAAAATGAGATATAAATTCTACAGGCATATATAATAACGCTCATATTTCTAGATTTCTGTCCTTTTGTTTCCTTGCTCCCTCCATTCTTTATTTCCTTGTCATCCCTTCACTTGCCATGCTTCTTTCTGCCCCCGCTTCATTTCCTTCCTTCTCTCCTTCCTCCCTTCCTCCCTCCCTCCTTTGTTCCTTCTTCCCTCCCTCCCTCCCTTCCTCCTCTCCTCCTTTCCTTTCTTCTATTCCTCCCTCCTTTCCTTCTCTTTCTCCCTTTGTCCTTCCTCCCTTCTGAAATTGAGAACTGAGGCTGAAAGGGGCTAGAGGACATTTCCATGTTCCTCCATTAAGGTGATGACAGCTGAGACAAAGACAATTTCTTTTGTCACCCACGCCAGGTCTGTTTTTTGCTACATCACACATACTTTCCCTAGCTTAGATATACAATCCAAGAAAGTCAAGCCATTGCCATGACACCAAATGAAGCTCCTCATTATTCTCCATGCAGTGCTCTGTAATTATTACAGCTTAGGAAATGACTGGCACTTCACACCCTGCTGTAGTGCAGGCAGAGGAAATGCTTGACCAAGATGGTCATTAAAAGGACAGGCATGAGACCTAGGAAACAGATTTTGTTAATAAGTGTGTGTCCAAAAGTCCAATATGCATGGATTATCAACACAATAAATGTTTCCTAAAATTGACTGCTCTGAATTGCAATCACTATCTTGGGCTTTGTCACATTTCAACTGTATCCTCACAGCACCCAAATTAAAATGAAAATATGTAAAATCTGTCAGTTTATATTTGTTTGAGGATACAATTCCATAAATGTGCATGCAGTTTTTCCAGCTAAATCCATCTGTTATTTTGGTATCCTGTAGACATATTCACAATTGTAATTTTATTTTTTTGTATGGGGCAAGCGAATGTTTCAGGAGGCAGAAGACCTGAATACCCTTAGGGCTTTAACAGCCTCTCAGTAACCTAGAGAAAAGTTACTAAGTCTGAGTCCTACCTACTAATATTAAAACTAATAATAAATGCTATTAGGCTATTTCCCAGAGGATTATAAATGCAAGTTAAATCACATTCAATGCACAGAGAAAGCTTTCCAAGGGTCAGTAAAAGGCATTCGTTATTTTATATTTTAAGTGGAGTGAAATGGTAATATTTGCTGAGGGAACAGGAAGCACTAGGAGGAATTGACCAACTTTATTTTCCCTCATACATATTCTTACTTTTCCCTAGAACTAATAAGCTCTGACTCTCTCTGCTCAGAAATAATGAATAGTCACATCTGAAGTTCTACTCAAATTTTGTTCTACCGTTGGTTTTTTTCCCTCTTGCATTTATACCTTCTGTTTAAATTCATTTTCTTATATATACTTAGCTTATTAGAAATTGTGCTTTAGGGAACCTGTTTTAATTTTTTATTAATTTACCTTTAGCAATGATTATGACTTGATGCAATTTAATTTAAAGGACTGGAAGGGAAGAACTGTAGTCTGGGAAGGTAACTTGGAGGTCACTAGTTTGTGAATTGGTTAAGTCCTTGGCAAGTGATAATCAAGAAAGCCATAACTATAAACAAGAATCATACTACTGTTTTGTTTGTTCTGACCCAGAATTATCTGTAAGTTTTATTGGATTTTCTAAAACATGATAAACGAGGTTAATATTTTCTATGCACTGGAACTTTAGAACAAAAGTTATATCTAATGAAAATATCTGGTCAATGCCCCTTTGTTTTTTCTCCCATCTGAGCAGTAGTGCTAAAAATGCAAAAATGATTGAAAAGAAAAAACCAAAATGAGCAGTACAGAAAAAGTAGCTGAAGACAATTCATTAACATAATCTGCCTTAGAAATTATTCTTACCACTTGCAATAAAGAATCTTGAGTATTGGAAGAGATAGAATTCTATGAATCATTGTGTACCATGGGAAAGTTGAACAAGATGTTAGTGATGGGTGGGTGGAACCAGCTGGTAGATTTTTGCTGGGTTTTCAGGGGGGTTCAACATGAAGTTACCCTGAGGGAAGATAATGTGCCATAAATCTCTACATCTGGCTGGATTTGGAAAATTACCCCTGAGGATCCATGGAGGTTCCTTTGACTAAGCAAATCTAGGACTTGTTAATATACAGGGTCTGGCATAAATAACCCCCCTGTTTTATCACAAAATCATAAGCATGTCATTCTGTGACATAACAATATCACACTGAAGCACACCACATGACATTTTAGGTGAAATGTTCAAATTAAAACTATAAATTATTACACCCATATTATTACCCTACCAATCACTCATGCAGGCATTACTTCTGCCTGACCCTGTATTTTAATCAAGGGTTTCCTCATGGGCATCCAGGATCACTTCAGAAGCAGAACTATAGTCCCATGCAGAAACTAGTGGAAACCCATTTCTCTTTGAATAGTATACTTATGATATTTAAATCAACTTTAAGTTAAGCATTCTTCCTCCCCCAAAGTCTAAGAACTTCTGAAAATTTTTTATATGTGTGGTCATATTGTGTTATTTAATGCTTTATTACTTGTGACTCTTTTGGTTTCCTATGATGTAAAGCAATAAAATTCATGTTAACTAAACTAAATCACCTCCTGGATTTTTTTTTTTTTTTGCTTTTATCTATTGACTAGAAAGGCATTAGGCCGCCTTCCTAAACTCTCTTAGTTTTCTTATTTAGTAATTTGGGGAAGGGAAGTGGTATTTGGACTCCCTATCAATATAGTTATGAGAATTTTACTGATAATGGTTGTGAGAATTTCATTGTATACGATGTGTCAAGCACATAGTAAGCATTCAAAAGAGGTTAGTCATTATAATAATTATTCAATATATAAAACTCACATCTCCTATCCCAGTGACTTGATCCTTATCATAAAGCATGAATAGAGATTTAAGAGTGATGTCAACAATATGGCAGAATAGAAACTCTCAGACCTCACTCCCCACAGAGACACCAACTTAACAACAATATATGGTTCAGAAAGGCTTTATGAGGACTCCAGAAACCAGTTAAGATGACTCAGTACCCCAGGAAAAGGCAAAGCCAAAAATAGCCACACTGAAATTGGTAAGAAAAGTTGCTGCATTTCACTCCTGATAGCCCTTCCCCCAAGCCAGCACAGCTTGGTGTGACCACAAGAAAATATTCAACTCAGTGCTTCCCCTTTGGGACAGGAAGAGAAGAGTGAAATGCACAATCGATGTTCCAGTTTTGCAGGCGGCTGCCTGAGGGACTGGATTCTGTCACACCTGACTCAGAGTGCTTGTGGAGAACCAGCTGACTTTTGAAGCCTGGGGGCTGCTGAGAACAAGGCAGAGCTTGGCAGCATGTTGTAGCACCAAAGAACCTAGATAACTGAAATCGACACCAGAGGGAAGAGGAGAGCACAAACTCCTGAAAAAGTAACTGGAAAATATGTATACTTAAGAAATTACATGCACAAGGACAAAGAAGACACATCCTCAGAAAATGTTCGGGAGGTTCCTAGAATCTCTATCCAAGTTGATTGGTGAACGTCTTCTGTACAAAGGCAGTTCAGAAATACTGGAAGCAAGAAATAACAAGGTACCAGGAAAATATAGCTCAATCAAAGAAACAAAATAAATCTCCAGAAATGGGCCTTGAAGAAATAGAGATCTATGAATTAGTTGACAAAGTTGACAAATAATCATCTTATAGAAGCTCGAGCTTCTATCAAAAAATAAATTAAAAAAAAAGAAAAGAATGTGTTTGGTGAGAATGTAGAGAAATTAGAACATTTGTATACTGTTTGTGGGAATGTAAAATGGTTCAGCTTCTATGGAAAACAGTATGGAGGCACCTCAAAATATTAAAAAGTGAATTAGCATATAGTCTAGAAATGCCACTTACATAAATACATAAAAATATTCAAAACAGGATCTTTAAGAGATATTTGCATACCAGTGTTCATTGCAGTATTACTGTCAACAGCCAGGAGGTGGAAGCAATCTAAATGTCCATCACATATGAACAGATATCTAAACTAGTCAAACTCAGAAACTTTAGAAAGGGGAATGGCAGTTGCCAGGAGCTGCAGGAATGAAGAAAAGAGCTGTTTTTAGTGGGTAATGAAGATTCAGTTTCGCCAGGTGAAAATTTTCTAGATATCTATTGCACAGCATTGTGCTTATAGTTAACACTTCCGTACTTCATGCTTAAAAATGATTAAGATTTTAAATTTTTATGTGTTTTTAACACAAGAAAGAAAGATTTCATGCTAGTGTTAAGCCCTAAAATAACTATTTATACTTCATCTATTCTCCTCTATTCCTATGCCAGCATTTCATCATATTTTCTGTCTCTCTTCTCCTTGAACTTACCCCTATGAACATTTCTTTTGTCTTTTGAATTTCTCATTTAGTGCCAACTGTCTGAGAATACTTTTCAAATTCCTTTAATAAATCCCTATAACAAAAGCATAAAACTCTGGAGATTCAATCAATAGATGTTATTGTAAACCACAATTGTTTCTACGTGCTGGACTAACCTGTAACTATGATTAGCTCTTTGAGTAATCTATTGTTGGGGAGGAAAAATAATTTTACCTCTATCTTTAGGATCTTGGTTGAGATTCCTCTTTATAACAAGGTCAGAATAACAGGAGAAAAACAAACAAAAGTTTATTAACCTGTATAACTCCTGTATACATGGGACATACCCAGGAAATCTGAGTAACTTCCTGAAATGCCCCAAATTTTTACCGTAAGTACCATGTTCAGCTAAAGACAAAAGATGTTGGGGTGGGCGAAGCCAGTTATGGGAGGTTATCAGGCAAAACACAGTAAACAAGGGTATTTTTTTAATGTAGATTAAAGTCCAGGCCTTCTCCACTGATAAGAGTTTCTAGATTTGTAAAAAAGATTCTACTTATTATTTTTAGAGACAGGGGGAGGAGGGAGAGAGGGAGAGAAACATAGATATGTGAGAGAAACGGTTGCCTCTTGCATGCCTCTAACAGGGGACCTGGCCTGAAATCCAATCATGTGCCCTGACTGGGAATTTTTTTTTCAAATCCTCACCTGAGGACATGCTTATTGATTTTAGAGAGAGGGGAAGGGAGGCAGAGAGAGAAGGAGAGAAACATCAATGCTAGAGAGAAACATCGATCAGTTACCTCTCATAGATATCCTGTCCTGATCAGGGGCCAAACCTGCATTCTAGGCATGTGCCCTGACTGGGAATTGAACCAGTGACCTTTCAGTTTATGGGATAATGCTCCAACCAACTGAGCCACACCAGCCATGGAAGTTTCTATATTTTAATTATCCTCCTCTTACTGGTATGGAGCTTCTCCTATGTCTGCTGTTTCTTAAAAGTAATCAGATCAAAGTAATCATTATGCCAAAGAGGCAAATATTGGAGTGGTATATCCTGCTCCCCTTCAGAATAAACCAATTCTAAAACTAGAGAAGGTAGAGTGAAATGTACCTTTAAATTAGTAAAGGAAAAAATACATTACACTGAAGGTGTTCCAAACAGGCCTCCCCCAAATGTGCTACTTTGGCATGTGGATTATTGTGACCTGAAGGCAATCAGGAAAGACTTCTGCCCCTCCCTTATCTATCTAGAAGAATCTAAATTGGAGGCCTTGCTCATAATAAGAGTTATTACTAGAACAAACTTTGTATGATTTACCTATATGGGTGGCTGGGCCAACTTCTAATTACTGAACATCTGCTCTTCTAATGGTCCTTTCGGATTCCCTCTTCCCCTCTGAAGCCCCAAGGCATTTTAGGTCATTCTTTTACTCAGAATGACATACTGTTGCTCTATAGGCAAGGTGTTTACAATGCACCGTCAGCTTCTTTCAAGATTTTTTTTTGCCTTTGGTTTTTGTGCACTTTGGACGTGATGTGGATAGGTGTGGCTTCTTGGTTGTTGTTTTCTTTTATTTTGTTTTTTGGTATTTATCCGGATTTGTCTTCTCTGACCTTCCCAAATCTGTGGTTTGGAGTCCATCAATAACTGGGAAATTCTAGGCCATGAATACTTCAAACGTTTCTTTTGTTGCATTCTCTTTCTTCTGCCTCTGATATTTTAATTACATATAATTTATACCTTTTGATATTGTAACCTTGTTCTTGGATATTCTGTTCTGTTATTTTTTCTCTTTGCATATAAGTTTGTGAAGTATACATTATCTACTGATAAGCCATTGAAGGGTTTCTTCATTTTTGGTACTGTATTTTTTTTTAATTTCTAGCACACACTTCTGATTCTTAGCATTTCTGTCACTTTGCTAACTCCACCCACTTACATCATTCTTTCATATTGTCATTTTTTGCAATAGAAACTTTAAATTATTAATCATATATGTTTTAAATTTCCCTCCTAATAATTCCAACATCTGTATCATAGCTAAGTCTGGTTCTGATGTTTGTTTTTTTCAGCAGACTGTTTTCCCTTGCCTTTCGGCATGCCTTCTAATTTGTATTGAAAGCTGGATATGTTCTATCAGGTGGTAAGCACTGAAATAAACAGGTATTTAGTGTGCATATTTATGTTAACCTTGCTAAGAGTTTGCCAGTATTTAATGTTTGGTGTTGCTATAGTTGCCAGAGATTTCAAACTCCTCTAGAGTCCTTATTTTTTTTTTCCTCCTCTTCACTTTAGGTTTCCCTAAGTAGTCTTCAGCTCTTTCAACTCTCATCCAAAGCTGTTATACTGGAGCCCTGTAGGTGACATGGTAAAATATGGGAATGAGAGCATATTCTACAATCTTCTGATTCAATCTCAGTCTTTCAGTGGCCTTGTGTATTGTGGCCTCTGCAAGAATTTCTCCAGTGCTATATAGCTCCCTGTCCTCCAACTCCATATTGCCTTCCCCAGCTACAACATCACAGTCTATTTCCTTGAAGCCCCAAATCTTGTTGACTATGCCCCTCTACTCCCTTCTGTAAAACAGGAAGACTAGAGGAGGCTGGAATGTGAGAATTTTTGTGATGGAGAAGGCTCAGAACATATTTCACAATGGTTGCCCTTCCTTTTTCCTTGCCAGAACAGTAAGGGGATCTTCCCTGGATTTTTTGACAAGAGCCTGCCAAGGTTCCCAGAGATAAAGCCCACAAAAGTGTAGAGGTTTTCCTAAGACTGTGATTGTCTAAGAATTTTTCATTCTCACACTAATCTATACCCAGCCTCCAACTATTCATCAAAGTTACTCTTTACATGTCCATGCCAGTTACTGGTTCCATCAATGTCTACTCCAGGTAAACAGATCTTAGCTGTGTCTCTCTGGATGTACCTGTATCTTCTGATTGGGGGGTAGCAATTTGCCCTGTGACCTTAATTCCCTGATGGGTCTGAGAAAAGTCATTAAATTTCCAGCTTTTCAATCTTATTCTTGCAAGGATGGGAGCAATGAATTTCAAGCTCTTCATGTGTTTAGGGTGAAACAAGAAGTACAAACATTTCTATGTATAGATTAGGCTACTTATAGCCACTTAGTTCAAATATAAAATGTATTGCAGTTTATTTAGAAAATTAATATTCAAAGACAAAATATTTTTAGGAAGAAAGTTTTATGTCTAATAAGAATGTACACAGAAAAGCTGAAATAAAACTAAGTTTGCACTAAATTTATGCCAATATAATTGCATCTGGGTGAATTTGGTTCGCAACAATTATATACCCCAGGCTGTGTGTGAAAGGTACTCTGCCAATACAGAGATGCACGAGTAAAAAACCACAAAACTCAGGGAGCTGATCTTCATTTGGCAATAGACCAGTGAATAAAGAATATAAGATATGCCATAAAGAAATACAAATATGGTATTATGGAAAAAATGCAGTGATCTTCAATATAAAAGTGCAATTTCAGAGTTAGTTTTCCATATATTCATTCAGATTTCTGTTCTAAGCTCTTTGAAATGCACTCACTAATGGAGTTTGTTCCTTGGAGACCATGTGACTTTGGAGAATGCCAGGGACATGTGTCAGGAAACGTTCTGCACATAAATTGCATTAGCATCAGTATTAATCCCCATTTCCCTTGTTGGCTTACTGAAAACCATCTCTAATGTTGACATTTCTCTATCTTATCTCCTTTTCAAAGAACTTCAGGGTCCAGTTTTGACATGAATATATATATTTAATTCTCAAGAAAAGTACATAGAGCTATCACAACCTTAAATGGAAAAAACAAAATAAAATAAAAATAGTATAATTTCATCCTTGAACAACAAAATGTGACAGTCTCAGACAGTAGAGACAGGCACTTTACAAAGAATAATAGAATCACTGGACTGGCACCAGGATATGCATTGCCTAGCAACCTTCTGTGATTAGCATCGATTAAATCAGCAGGCCCAGTGGTGCCAAGGTATAAAACGATCTCTGCATAATTCTTTAAAATATTTAATTTTTGGCTTCCAAAATTTTCTTCTCAATTATTTCTTTTTGCTGTTATATTGTTACCCTGATTTCTGCATGGATTGGTATGTGACTCTTTTTTGCATTTTGACACTACATACAGACCATATGCTTACAGAAAAATACTGTAACTCTGAGCTATCTTTTGGACCATTTAATAAAACTCCTTTTTCCTATGCTTCTATGACTTTAAATTTCCTCTTCTCACACCCTCACCTCATACACAATATGTGCCTCACTTGCACACCACACCAGGGATATTGATGTTTCTTAATAAGTTAATAGTAGTACCTCTTGGTTTTTATACTCTCTAAAAGGCTGAGAAAGACTACAGCTTAAACGGAAAGACTGAAGTGCTTCCATTTAAAGTGGATTCACAACATCTTATTTTTATTCTTTAGGCAGCCAGCATGTTTTTTGTTGTTGTCGTTGTTGTTTTGCTAGACCAAAGAAATGGGACAGAGAGCTATGTGGCTATGTGCCCAAGTGGATGACTTATCAGAGTCATCTTCAGAGAGAGCAGTGGTGTTTCTCTGTTCGAGCTGAAGTCTGATGCTGAATAAGCTGTCTCCTTTTTCTGCCCTCTCTTCTTATTGCCCTCTCACAAAGGTTGTGGAAAAATTTAAAGGATAAATGGTTCTTATAATCCCTAGCACAGTGCATTCCTCTACCTATATGTTTGTAATCTTAAATGGCCTTTAATATGTCTCTGTACTTCTGGCTTCCTCTTTCTAAATGGAACAACATGAAACATGAATGACCTCCAAGGCAGGCCCTTGGCCTTGCCTTGCAAGCACTGGCCAGCCAGCCAGTGTAGTTACAGCAGGGCCTGATGCTGGCTTTTGTGATAGTCACTGCTTAAAGTGGACACACCTGAGGTCAGTGTCTTCATCCATAAACACACTGGATACAAGGACACAGTGAAAGACTAGAACACAAATATTTACTTGTCTGTTGCAGAGAGGCATATTTCTCTCCTCCTTTATTAAAGGAAGTTGCTTAGTAATCATGAAAATGAAATTCACTCCTATTCTGTGGAGATCAGAGTGGCTAATCTTTGTGTCTACATATTCCCCCTAGATCCATCAGGACATATTCGAAGTATATTTGAAGGACATTTAGGAACCAACATTAGCCTAAAGCCTTAGAATATGCTTTCTCCATCTGAGTGATTTTGTTATTAAAAAGTTTTTGGAAGAGAGAGCACATGAAAAAAGCAGAAGCTGAATCTACCAAATGTTCACTGGTTGTTCTAATATTTCCATGTGAGACTAAACTAATGGATTTATGGATTATTGGTATATGCACACATGCTGCTTGAAAATCCCTCTAGTTTTTTGGAGGCCACAAAAATTAGAGGACCACTTATTTCTTTCAGTTAGCATTCATGGATCCTGCAAAACATGATTTCCAAAGCCCTAGACATCACAAACACAAATATTAAAAACAACTTGGACTGTAGCGCAAGGCATCATGGGCTGGACTGCTGAGGTTCATGCCCAGGAGCAGCCAGTTGGCTGCTTTAGGGGCCAAGACCACCACGGTGCTGGGAGCTACCACGTACTCTGTGCTTGACAAGCTGACATCTGGGAACTTGGCAAATACAGATTAGAGACACCTACCAGTGAGCTTGTTGTCTTTCTGGGAACTCATTGCCAAGAGAGCAGAACCTCTGAGAAAGAAGAAGATAGATTTTTAAAAAGACCAGGCTGCAAAGGACCCTTTGAAAAAGAGGATCAGATCAGATGACTAGAAAAGGCTCACCAGGATTTAATTCCCATTGAAGATTTTATTATGCCTGTGAGTCTCTTGGATAACGTGAGACAGCAGCTTCAGGTATTGCTTTCCTTTGAGGAGGTTGAGTGGAGAACTTTGCTTCTGAAGAGCTTTGCTTCTGTACAAGCAGCGAGAGCATGGGATGGAGAGCCGTCTGAAAAGCCGTCAAGTCCATGCTTGAGGCCCAGCCGGAAGCCGTGCAGGAGCTGCAACTCATGTCCCAGAAACTCCATATGTAAAGCCATCAAGTCCCAGTCTGTTCCCCTCTGAGAGAGAAGGGCCAGATTACACACTACCGCTCTCCAGCTACCATCCCCCTGAAGGCGGGTACCATGTCATTGCCAAGGTGTATACACAGGTGGAGTTCAAGGGATAGAGCTGCAGGCAGCTGTTGGAACATGCTGCCCATGAAAACCAGAATGACCAGGGCTCAAGCCTGCTTGTCACAGAATTAGGCATGCTAAGAATAAATGTAAGTTTAATCAAGAAAAACATTCTATAACATATGCTCAAGAAAGACATAGTCAACTAGGAATTGGCATATGTTTGTCATAGCAAGTTGTAGATGCCAGTTTTGTATGCAAGTTGATGTCCTGGGATTATTTGATTTTGAGTGCTTGTACTCATATAACTAATTACATATTTGGCTCTTCCCCTCCTTGTTATCCATTCTTAAGTTTATGTTATTTAAATCTGAATAAAAATAATCAAAATAAGTAAAGACATTATTTCAGTAAGCATTGTGTTAGGAACATAGGCACCAGGAGAACTTGAGGCTTGATCTGTTCCCACATTGAGCTACAAATGGAGCATTGAGGAGATTCTACACATATCAAACTCAAAGACTGTTTATCTAAAATACTCAGTGAATAGAGCCTGTGGTATTTTTTTGGCTCAAAATCTTCACACTATTTCCTCCATGTTCCATCTGGCTTTCCATAAATAGTACCAACTCAAATTTCTGAAAGAAATTTCTTTGTCCCAAAGTATATCTTCTATGGTCACTGCTTCCACTGTGACTATTGGAACACATAAGGACTATGATGGTTGATTGGGGCCATATTGTTAAAGGCAGGTTGGAAAAGGAGATATAAATGGTGGGAGAGTCACTGAATAGGATGCTGCTTTCCTGTAGGAGATAGGTTGAACTTAGAATTATTAAGGGCTTTAGAAAGGAGGGGTGATCCCCAGAGAACCAACCAGCCAGACTTTTGGTGACCTGAAGGAGGTAAAGGATGATATGTATTTTTAAGATTTTATGTATTTATTTTTAGAGAGAGGGGAAAGGAGGGAGAAAGAAAGGGAGAGAAACATCCATGCGTGGTTCCCTCTCATAAACCCTCTACTGGGGACCTGGCCCACAACCAAGGCATGTGCCCTGACTCGGAATCAAACCAGTGACCCTTTGGTTCTCAGGCTGGCACTCAATCCACTGAGCTACACCTGTCAGGACTAAAGGATGATATTTTTAAAAATGGAACCATACTTATACTTCCAGCCAAGATGTTAATAAGGACTGAATTTACTCTTTCACATAAAACAACTAAAAAAAACTGGTCAAGATATATGAAAAACTAGTTTTCAAGGAATCATGCAATGAGAGATAGTGATTGCTGAAATCTGAAAAACAAACTGAACCACCTAACTATTGATGAGATGGATTGGGTAAATATGATTAAAAAGTGGCAATACATTTCAAAAGTTGGGAGATAGGACAGGTAATGTACTTTAAAAGCATGGGAGCTCTTGGACAAGCCAAGACTGTAAAGACAGATGAATTGTAGATGCTTTAGTTTGCATTTTTCTTTAGATTTGTGTTTTTGTTGTTTTGTTCTGTCTTAGACATATGCTCTAAGTTTATAGGTGAGTTGGAGAAGCCCTAAATACAATGCAATTTGTGGCCAAAGATCAGTAAATCAGGATCAGGAAAGATAATTTTTAAAAAATCATACATTGACCAGTGGCAACTTTACTTTAAAGGGAGCTCAATTCAAAACAGCTGAAAGTTAAGGCTGAGCCATTTGCGCTACAAAGTTATTGAGATGTATTTCATTTCCTCTTATACTAGATCTTTATAGCCCAAACTGTTGTAGAGGAGTGGCCATTGTCCACTGAGTTGAGGTAGTAAATAACTCAACCTGAATCCCACTATGTTTTCATTTTTTATAGTAGAGTTGAAAAGCATGTCTAAGAAACAGTTATCATTTGTCTGTGTTTAGGACATTTTCTTATCATTCTCAGTGACTCGAGTAAGAAGAAATTTCACAAGCTATTAACATTATTTAAATATTCACAAAATAAAAAGAAAACTCCCTTAGTTTCAGCATAAACACATAGGCACTCCTTCTCCCTAAATACTCTCTCATCTTCATGACATTCATTTGTTCACTTACAGCTGGGATTTCTGCCAAGCTTCTAGTGAAATAAGACATGTTTATGACTAAGACTTACCTTCATAGCTTCAAAAAACTTTCAGCTAGATACTTAGGAAACTTAATATCTTCCTTCCCTAAAAGTCACTATAATTCATGGAGATAGCAATGTCAAGAAATTTGAATTTCTTGTGGTTGCAGAGTTACAATCAGTATTTTACAGTTAGGGGATCTATTAAGAACACCATCAGTTCTTTCTCGAGTTTGCTGAAGAGTAACTTGATTTCTTTGACCTGCTTTCATATTTTTACCTATGGTGTTCCCCCATAGGGTTTTATATTAGGTTTCCCCATGGAAAATACAGAAGACTTCCACAAATTAGGGCTTGATATTTAAAATGTTCATTGCTTGTCTGATATATGGTTTGCAAATATTTTCTCCCATTCTGTAGATTACCTTTTCATTTTGTTGTTATTTCCTTTGGTGTGCAGAAGCTTTTTAGTTTGATGTCATCCCAATTTTTTTTTTACTGATTTTTGCTCTTGTTGCCTGTGCTTTTGGTGTCATGTCCAGAAAATTCATCGCTAAGAACAATGTCAAGGAGTTTTTCCCTATGTTTTCTTCTAGGAGTTTTATGGTTTCAAGTCTTAAATTTAAGTCTTTAATCTATTTTGAGTTAATCATTATATATTGTGTAAGATGAGGGTCTAATTTCATTCCTTTGCATGTAGATAACCTGTTTGCCCAACACTATTAATTGAAAACACAATCTTTTCCCCATTATGTATTCTTGGTACACTTGACCATGCAAATACTATATAATTTCACTTGTATGTGGAATCTGAAATAAGTTAAACTGTTAGAAGTAGAGAGTAGAACAGTGGGTTTGCCAGGGTCTGGGAGGTGGGGAAAATGGAGAGATGTTGGCCAAAGGATACAAACTTTCAATTAAAATGTGAATAAGTTCTGGGGGTCTAATGTACAGCATGGTGACTATATTTAATAATACTATACTGTGCATTTGAAATTTGCTAAGAGGCTAGATCATAGCTGTTCTCAATATACATAAGAAGTGGTAACTATATGAGGTGATGAATGTGTTAATTAGTTGATTGTTCTAATAATTTCACAATTTATATGTATACCAAACCATTACATTGTATACCTTAAATATATGCAATTTTTATTTGTCAATTATACCTTACTAAACCTGGGGAAAAATGAGATAAATGTTCATAGCTTCATAAAGTTCCCACTTGGCAATGAAATCCAGGATTGTGCTGTCACTAGCTAAGCAATGTATTTGAATTTTAAAATTTGCCCCAATATACACTGTCAAAACTTAGATAATTTGGTTTTCTTTTGAGTATGTTACCAGCAGAATATTAATTCTTGGATGACTTAGCTCAAAGTTCAATTCTAGAAGAGCTTCAGGCAACACCCACATACTTCTATGACAGATTTTAATGAGAAACAAAGACATATTACTCCTATAACCCCCAAGCTTCAGGCACTGCTTTGGACCTCAGAAAAGAATGGCAGTGAAATAAACACTATTGTAAATCTTCCATTATGTGAATTCCATATTGTTTCTCTATCAAGCCTACAAACTCTTATCTGACAGCCCTAACATCAGCCAGTATATTGTATTTCCTCATATTTATCAGGTATTTAAAAATATTTGTATTGCAAAATTAATCAGTCTAAAAATTCATAAAATCCAAAAAATGTTAAGAAGAAAATAAAATAACCTATAGTTCTGTATTCCAAAGAGAATTTCAGTTCTCTCTTTTTGTTTTGGCTACATTATTCTGACCATCTTTTCATATCCTTACACATTTTATAAAGTCAATTTTATTGGTTGTAAAATGTTTTACTGTATTCAGGTGATACATCATTTATTAAATTATATCACTATGGTTATAAGTATGTTTTAACATTTTTTTAATTATTGTAATATGGTTCATGTGCTGGAACTAATCCTCTAACTCACAGTAGATATATGCTTTATTTATGTATTTATCCTTTTGATTATCTAGTATCCATGTCTTGGCTCACCAAAATACTTCATCAAACTCTCTTGGAAACAACGAATAGCCAAGGGAAGATTTTGTGACCTAAGTAGGTCAATCCAAGGCATTTTTTTTGGTTTGATAGAGAGGTGGTATGAGAATAAGAAATGCTCTTTTATCTCTGGAGTTGCTAAAGCAAAGACAATGGGAATCTGCAGTTGTTGGGGGTCATGTTTCTTTTCTTTGAAAGGAAACCTATTTGAAGAATAAAGTCAAGTGAAACTAGCAAAGAGGAATAGTAGATGAAGTCCAGGAGAGTCTTGGCATACACTCTTTCTTATTACCTGAGTGTGTGCCCTGGGTGTTGCAACACTTTCCTCAATTATGTGAACTTTAGAATTCTTTCTAGTGTTAAGAGCAGTCACATTTCCACTTTTTGCTTAGATTATTTTGATTTGAGCAACCATGACTTAAAAATGAAAAATAAATTTTGTTTATTTTGGCATCTATGAGTTCCTTTTGAGGACCACATTTAAAAAGCAGAATTTATGGTCCAAAGAATACTAACATTTCAAAGGTCTTGATATGTATTGCAAAATTGAATTCCAGGAAATTAACACCAATTTCTACTCCATTAGTAATGAATGTATGCCACAGATAAGTTTCTGGAAAATCTCAAAATGGTGACGTATTTGTGGGTTTGAGGCCATTTATAATTCTTAATTTTCATTTTTATGTTCCTTCAATAACTATAGAGCAGCTGCTACAGTGTGTCAATAATTGTCCATGAATTAGAGTACAAAAATGAAGAATACATAGGCCTAACTTAAAGGACCTCACATTCAGTGAGCAAAGTAGAAGACTTCCCATCCAAATACATCATGATGTGATCAGGGATATAACAATAGCGTGCTAGGAAAGTGAGCAAACAGGAGGCTATCAGCACCTGGACTGACTATGCAAGATTGATAAAATATATACAATCTTATTAAGAGTCTTTCCACAAGAAGGAATAAGAAGTATGAAGCATTCATATCCATAGAAAAGATCTAAGAAAGCGTCAGGACTCCTAACAGAGTGGAAGGAAGGTACTTTTCTCCTGAAGTCAGTCACTAAAGACTGAAGGAGGTGACCAGCAATGCAAGGTTTCAAGGAACATGAAAAATCAAGGAGACATGACACCACCAAAGGAACATAAAAATTTTCCAGTAACTGACCCCATAGAAATGGAGATCCATCATTTGCCCAATAAATAATTTGAAATACCAGTTTTAACAAAGTTTAGTGAGCTACAAGAAAACACAGAAAGACAATTCAATGAAATCAGAAAAACAACACATGAACAAAATGAGTTTAATGGAGATAGAAATCATAAAGAAAAATAATAACCATAACAGAAACCCTGGAGCTGAAGATTATAATGAAGAAATAAAAAATGCAATAGGGAGCATCAACATCAGAGAGAATCAAGAAGAAGAGAAACTCTGTGAAGAAGAATACAGATCATTTGAAATTATCCAGTCATAGAAGAAAAATCAATGAGAAAGGGTGAAGAGAGCTTGTGTGAACTATGAGTTGTCATTAAGAGAAATAATCTAAAAATACCATTAAGAGAAACTACCTAAGGATATTGTTAAGAAAACATTTATACATTATTGGAGTTCCAGAAGGAGAAGGGAAAAAGGCAACAGAAAGTTTATTTAAAGAAATAATAGCCGAGAACACTCCAAATCTGGGGAGAGATCTGAATATCTAACTTCATGATATTCATAAATCTCCCCAAAATATCAACACAAAATGTTCTTCTACAAGAAACATTATTTTTTTTTAAATGTCTAAAATCAAAGACAGACAGACAATCTTAAAAGTAGCAAGGAAAAAAAATCCTCACATACAGGGGAAACTTAATAATGCTATCTACATTTTTTTTTAAACAAAAACCTTGCAGGCCAGGAGAGAGTGGAATGATTTAGTACTGAAAGAAAAAAACCTGCAAACCAAGAATATTTTATCTGGCAAAGTCTGTCAAAATGAAGGACAGACTTTCCCAAATAAACAAAAGTCAAGGGAGTTTATCACCACTAGACCTGTCTTATAAGAAATGCTGAAAGGAACTATTTCTGCAGATGATATGATCTTATAAATATAAAATCCTAAAGACTCCAGCAGAAAACTGTTAGAATTAATAAATGTGAAAAGCAGGTTTCTTGCTGGAAAAATTCTTGAAGATTCTATTTTTATGAGTTTGATGGATCTTAAAATAACTTTTCATTTAGGAAAAAATGGCTTCCTATACATGTCATACACTATCCATGTATTTAACAATATCATTCTCTTTAGTTTTCCCTGTTTTCATCATTTTTCCAATCACATCATCATTTCCCTTGGGAAGTCTCACCTTCTACTCGTGATGGTAAGGCACATGATGGTTGCAAGCATACCACTGGGGACTCCATTTGTGCTTTCTCGAGTCAGTGCACCACAAATCAGGATTCTGACTGAGGACAGTCCCTCCTTGCCTGACTGCCATGCTGGATGCACAGTCTCAGAGCAACCCATGTAATAGGAACACTCTTGACAACTTGGCCCCTCATTGATGGCCCCTTCCTTCTAAGCCCAGGTCCCCAGCCAAGTGGCTTCTTGGCTTTTTCTACAATGTAACGACGACATTGAGGAACATTTCTCTTTCCCTTCATTCTCTCTACCTTCTTGTAGGAGTTTATGGGATTCTACACAGTAAATTGCCCTAGAAGGCTGTCAAGAATCTCTCTTTTTATGCCCCTTTGTATGTTCTGACATTTAGGAATAAAGATCGGAACTTGTCCTGGTGGTTAGGGCCACCCGAAAGAAGCAGATAGCCTGTGTTTACTTGAATGATGGGCTCGCTCGAGAGGTTTTATACCAGTTTGCAAGCCACAAAACACGTCTTTATTTTGCTTTGCTTTTTTGTTCTTGTTAAGTAAAATGAGAAATGGCTTACAATATATTAATGGTCATTGCACCCCTTAGGAAAGGGGTATTCTGTAAGTAATACTTCCATGGGTATATGAATAAGCAATGGCTATTTATCAAGAAAAATGTGTACTATTCTAATAATGATTACTGTTTTCATTCATGCTGCCCTGTCACATAATTCTCCATTTCAGTGCTTACATAGATTTCCAGATAAATTTTTAAACTCCTCTAATAAAGAGATAGTCTTCATTCTGGGCTTTATTCACCCAAGACACTTAGCAAAGGCGTGTGTGTGTTTACATACATGTATATATACTAAATATGCCACATATATACATCATATATGTATCTTATCTATTTTATAATATATACATTACATGTATATATAGCTTTTATAGCTTATAAGATACATATGCATATTATACCTCATATAGATTTTATAATTAATATTTTATATCTGAAGTGGTTCTTATTTTAACAGGCTAAATTATTATCAATTTCATGTGTTAATACTTATATTTATACTAAATTAGTTTTTTCATACTCGATGTGATTCTTGTGTGTATTTACATACATATATGCTAAATATATTATGTATATGTATTATGTATGTACTATATATTTATATTTTGTACACATAATAAATATATCACATAAATATATCTTACATTATATGCCTCACATGCATGCTTATCTTGTATAGCTTATAGGATATATATGCATATATCATATCTCACATATATCTTATATTTAATATTTTCATACGTGGTGTCGTTCTTATTTTAACACTTAATTTTATCCTTAAGGAAGTGAAAGCCAAATATTAAAAGATTTAGAATCTTAAAAAGACCCACTTTCAAATATTAACAATGCTATGAATTCCTAAGCTGTGTGGTAACCAAAACATTATTAAAATGCTAATATTCAAATACTGTGAAAAATACCAGGGAGGGACAGAAGTGAGAACTGTAGTTTGTAGAGAGCAAACCAGAGACTCACTCTTGGGACAGTTGGGGAAATAAGGACACCAGAGCAGGAGGTGGACGGATGTCATTGTGAGAATTCTCCGTGGGGCAGGATCCAAACCCTCCCTCTACATGTTCTGATGCCGCGAGTGGGCTCGTTTCACCGGGACTAAAGAACTCCGCCTGGCTCCTGCCCTGCGGCAGGCACGGCCTGCGAAGCAGTGGGAGGCGGCGCTCCTCGGCGTAGACAGGCGTGATTTGCTCCTGCGCTGAAGGGGAGGGGGCAAACCCGGGAAGCTTCCCTCATGAATTTCACAGGCAGGCCTCTTTACCGCGGCTGTTTGTTGGACCTGCCAACTGAAATAAGTGGTGAGAAATAAAATCAGCTGTCCAGCGAGAGGCTAGAATGCCGGCTTGATCGTGGCCTTTGTCAAGTGTGATTGTATTTCAATGCAGTGGAAGTAGTTCCACAGGGAAAGACAGAACTGTGGAGACCAGTTTGGATCTGAGATTAGGCTTCACGTCAGGCCCCGAAAGGCTCGAGCTGAAACGATCTCCTTGAATCTCTGTGCCATGGCCTGAGGAGAAGCTGCCGTGGCCTGTGAGGAAGTTGCTCTCGCCTGTGAAGAAGCTGGTTTGGCCTGTGGGGAAGCCGCTGTGGCCTGCGGGGAAGCCACCTGGGCCTTGGCACGCTGTCCGTGCATTTGCACAGTCCCAGTTGTGGTTGTCAACTTGTCATCCTCAGCTGAATGACCTCTTTTCTAGCTTGTTCTCCGACCAGCATCTCATGCCGTGTGAATCTGCTTCCTATTGCACATCCTCATCGACCTCTTGGTGACTCCAATCTGCAGCCTGCTATGGTAAACACACTCGGAGCACCGGAGTTCATTTTCAATGCTTTCAAAGTGGGTTCTCATTGCCTTTCCCTTCCCTCCTCCCTCCTCATTCTAATGGCTTCATCTGTGCTAATATGGTCTACTCAAGCCTTAAACTGCATCTCCCAGTATACACATTCTAGCCCCTTCCATATCAAAAGTGAACGATCTTTGCTCTGACTTTCCCACTTTGGTAGGAGGTAGGAGGATCAATTCAGGGAAGCCAGGCAGGACAATAAAACAAATTCTTTCACACACCAAATTTTCCTAAATGGATTATTAAATGTATATTTCTAATCACATAATTTTGCTTGTGCAAAACAGAGAGAGAGAGAGAGAGAATGTCAAGATGTTATCCACTGCTAATTACAGATGAGAGGATTAAGTTGGAAAGAATTTTACTGCAGCAAAATGGCAAAGGAGAAAAATAAAGAAGCCTAATATTATTGTTCAACAGATAAGACAAATAAAGAAAACAGAAGCTTTTCTTCAGAGGAATTATAGAGGCAATTTGATAGATTTTTACAATCCAATTAGCTTATTTTTTTATAATCAAAAGTTCAAATTGTACCATAAGTGCATTTTTAAAACAAAAGAACCCATGGAATGGCAAAATCTCCCCAGCATAGACAAGAAAAAAGGGGAGTCAACAATTTCAGGGCAATATGTTCTTCACCATGAACTCCTTGATTTCTACCTCTTTTTGTTACTTTCTGCACAGTGTCCTTTGTTCCCTCATAACATCACAAGCTTTACACCCAAGCCATCTAAACAGGCACACTTTCCCAATATGATTTTGAAACTTTATTGGCCATGCTAAATTAATCTTAGCCTACAATACAGAGTACATGTTCTTGTGTCTCAGAAATGTATTTGTTCATCTTTAGGTGTTTCTAGGAATAAATTACTTTGCTGCATAATGCAACATAATTCCACGCCTCATTGTGTTCTTTATACTGATTGAATTTGTCTGCAAAGAGAGAGGTTTGGAAAGTTAACACCTTCAAATCTCCAATCCCAGTGAATTCGTTATTATCTATCAAACAGACATGGTGTGACCCACAGAATTGACAAGGGAAAACCTGGGCCATACTGCTTCTTCAAGTGGTATTTTAAATATTTGTAAATCTCCATCATTAAGTAAAGAAATGATTCCTCTTTTAACTTAAGCTAACAGTTTTAAGTCGGATAGTAGAAAATAAAGTTTTCTTACAATTTTTGAAATGATAGTCACTTTCATTATTTACTTCATTCATGTCCTATAAATGTATAATGTAGCTAGAGTGTCTAAACCTTCTATTATTCCTCAATAAAATATGGAACTATAACTATAAATATTTACAAAACTAGGAATACAAAACTAATGTGATGTTATTTTGTTTGTTAATGCAGATAAATCTGCCCCTAATAAAAGCCAGGGGTTTACTGCAAAACGCAGTTACGGAGAAAAGCTTATTATGATATGCATGCTGTAACTTCAGTTCATAGGGGAAGTGTAAGTAATTGAAATCTTTAAATCATTTCCACACTTTATTTCAGATATTCAGCTCTACCTTTTTCCAAAATAAATATTGTACCATATCTATTGTATTGTAACTTTAGAATATAAATCTAATAGTAAAAAGAGCCACTTGGATTAACATTTTTTATAATTGGCAAGTCATTCCATCATTTATTTCCCAAAATAATTATTGAGCGCCCGCTGCATGTGCTACAGGGTTAGAACTGTGAGAAGACATTCGCAGCCTGAGCTGAACAGAGGTTACAGCAGAGCTGTTGTGACTTTGCGCATTTCTCTAGTTCCCATCGTCTTCTAACTAAGAGCTGCCTCCGTGCTAGAAGGGTGACCTGTGGCTGTAGCTCAGAATTTTCTCATTTAGAAGACATCTCATTGGGATGAACCTGCCAACGCTGCCAGCATCTCTATCCCCAGAAACAAATGACGGAGCAGATCAACCCGCGCAACTTGGAATCCAAATACCGCAATTTGGGTTTCATTTTCTCAAGTTGGTTCACACCTCAGGAGGAGGTGCTAATAGTCTAGAGAAAACAAAAATGCCTGTGTATCTTCCTTTTTACGCCACCTCCTTTCATTTCAGCAAGGCGGTGCCTTCTTCCCCCACCCCTTGGTGAGTAAGAACACGCATTTCAGAGGAGAAGAGATAGAAGTACTGCTTTCTGTCTGTGCTACTTGGAACACATTATGCAGCATTCTGTTGTTTTTTACAGCTTTAATGAGGCATAGTTATCATAAAATATAATACATGATTTAAAAACATTCAGTTTGATAAGTTTTGGCATATGTGTATATCTGTAAAACCATTATCACAGTCCAGACAATGAACAAAGTGATAACCTCAAAATGATTCTTTTTTTTTTTTAATCCTTACCCAAGGACATTTTGCACTGGAGAGAGACAGAGAAAATCGATGTGAGAGAGGACCATCGATCCATTGTAGGGTAAATGGAGGCAATCTGGCTTCTTCACCCAGGTGTCTGGGGAACTAAGATAAGTAGTGTTCTCATAGCTGTAGAACTGGGCCCAAAAAGTATTCCCATAGCTTTGAGTCTGGGTCCTATAAATGGTTCCCATAACATTGAGTAGGCTCACACACGCAGAATCTCACTATGTTACACAGTCTGTTGGCTCACTGCTGGCTTTGTCTGTTTCCAGTATATTAAGAGGGTAGGGGCTCCCTGCTGAGGATGAAGGGGCATGTGGTAGGACACTCAGTAGAGAGAGGGGACAAGTGACATGCAGTGTGACACATGGAGACACACAGCTTGCAGCATGTGTAGATTCACCCATTCTTGAATAAAGGCATGTAAAGTATCCCCACAGCTCCGCGACTTTTCTTCCATCTGCCTGAGTCTCCAGTGAATCTGCCTGGTCTTGACAGGCTGCAACACAGCGCCCCAACCAGGGATCTAACCTACAACCCTTTGGTCTACAGGATGATGCTCCAACCAACTGAGACACACTGGCCAGGGCTGAAAATGATTCTTTACACCTGTTTGGTACTTAGCATTCTAAGCCCCAGATTCATCTGTAGAATAATCATAAACATAGCAACCTTATAATATAATTACAGAACCAGCTCAAAATGGTCCCATCCTGTTTCTAACAAGATACTGAGCTGCTTTTTAGAGACAACAGACCTAAACTGACCAAGTCATGCAGTCGAAGCATGTACAGAGGAAAGAACTTTGACCTCCAGCTGCACACAGAACCAAAGTCTCGTCCCTCACCCCCTCACCAAACCAAAGGACCTGGACAAGATAGGAACTTGAACACCAGAATCTTCTCAGAGGCAAAGGGTCTGTTGTCCAGGAAGATCTGGTGCTGAAGCCCCTTACCATAAATGGCCAAGTTTCAAGGTCCTCCGATTATAACTTACCCCTCTGGTGCTTCAGCATACCCCTTCCCTCTAACCCTTTAAAACGCCACCCAAAACTCTGGATCAGAGAGGCAGGTTTGGCTTTTCTCCCTGTCTCCTCCTTGGGCTGCTCTTGAAACAAACTTTTTCCTTGTATACTCAATGCTTTAGTGACTGGTCTTACTATGCACCAGACATACAAACTTGGGTTTGATTACAGTAACGTAGTAAGAATTTACAAAGTACAGTTAAAGAGCGTACTATGTAGCAGGAGTGAGTATTCATGAGCAATCAAATTCTAACTGATTCTACCATTTTTTTTGAATGCTTATCATTACCCTCCCTGCAATAAATCAAATCTTTCCTCAAGCTTACAACCAGAAATAAAAGATTTATATGTAAGCTCTGTTATGTGAGAAACTTGGTTCTTCTTACTGATAGAGTAAAGAATTACAGATCAGCGAATCTATTAGCATGTAAGCAGGGTTTATTTGTGATGTGTTCTCATGAAAGAGACTGAGTCTTGCTCAGGCAGGGGGGAAAAGGAAGAACAAGGGTGGCGAAGGCAGGCATGGCAAGAACAGGGGTGGCCAGAGGCCAGGTGGCTTGAGGCTGGGCAGCCAGAGAGAAAGTCCTTTATTCTGAGGGCTTATATAGTTGGTGGGATGGGGGTGAAGAAGTTACATATTGATTGACAGGTAAAGGTTGTGTATGTCAACTTTGGGGGCCAGGGTGGGGGGTGGAGGGCATGAATACCCAAAAGTGTTAATGGGCTTCTTCCTTTGGGCACTGTGGGTCCTTTCCAGCCTTTCAGGCCTTGGGATGAAGGCACAGTTTCAAAGGCTTTCTTTCCAGATAGTGGAGACGATACACAGAATTTCAAGGACTTTCCTCCTTCCATGTTAGTGTGGTGTTTCTTATAATGTAGTAACACCTGGTAATACTATTGGACCAGGCTCAGGACTGCTGAGTTAGTGGGTGAGACATGTCTCCCTCTGCCTCCCTGCCTTGGTTTGCTATCTATACTACCTAACAGCTCTACACAAGTTTGTTGAGCTCGCGGTAGGGAAGACAGAGCTAGACATTCTGAACTATCCAGGGAGTGGATAGTAACTACAGATACAAGCCCCAGAGATGGCTGAGAGCTGAGCAAATAAATTTCTGTACATGTGTGTGGAAGGGAGGGAGTGAATCAAAGGCATTAATGTCACTACCTAAAGGGAATTTGACCTTTCATCAATAGCTGACACCAGGGGATGAGGAGTCACAAAATTCTGTCAGCAATGAAATGGCTATGTGATTGAACAAGATGTCAGCGAGAAAACTTAGCTCCCAGGAGGAAGCTGTGCTTACCTGAGTCCACATGGAATTAGCTGGTATTCAGTACTGTAGATGTTCAAAGTAAAATGGCCAAGATGTGGTGATTCCTTAAGAATAGATTGTTTTCATGTGCCTCTGTAGGAAAGAGGGAAGAAACTGATGAAAAACAGAATTTGCCTTCCCAAAATATACCTCTTTGACAAAAGGATATATTTAAGATGATTATTTTTAAGAAAAGCAGACAGAGGAAAAGCTCTGAAAACTGAGAAGTTACTCTTTCTGTAAGAGGCATTTAATTTACAAGGGGAATCTCCATTCATAAGGTGTCTTCCTCTGTACCTAGAAGAGAAGAATAACGAAAGCTCTAGAAACTGTTATCTATTGAGAAGGCAAGGACTTAAATCTGCATAGCAACCATACCCTTATTTACTCTGCTTTTCTTGGTTACTTCTCATAAGTGACCCCGGACCATAACATCATTTTTATTTAACTGGAGATGGTATTTAATTTGGTGGTTTGGGCCATTTCAGGAATTACTCAGTTTTTCTGAGTTTCTCCCATGTATACAGGAGGTATACATGTTATTAAACTTCTGTTTCATTTTATTCCTGTTAATATGTCTTTTTATTACAGAGGGCTCTCAGCCAAGAACATAGAATTGTAGAGAAAAAAATTATTTTCTTCCCTCACAAAATTATCTTTAGTAATCCACTTGCATGTTTGAAAAGGAATGGATGGGATTTTATCACATTTTACAGTTAGAAGGAAATCCATATCTGACTGTGAACCATTCTCTAATTTTAAAGTTGCCATTTAGTTGGTTAGGTCATTTTGAATTGAATCCTGTGAGTTTTCTAACTTTAAAGTGCACAAGTTTAAATAACATTCAAGCACCAGATGATTCAAAGCAATATAAGGCTGTCGAAGTGGAATTTGGGGGGAAAAAAACAACACAGAACATTAGTAAATGATTCACACCCCTGACACACATAGGCCTATAAAATATTTCCATTCATTGTTTTCTAGCTTTGGATATCACAACATCAACCATTTTTATTATGCTTTTTTAAAAAAGTTTGTATATTGGAGACAGAGTTGCAACTATTTTTTAAAGTGTTGGAAACAGATGAAATGGTATTAGATTTAACCATAAGAAATTGCCACTTGCCAAGTAAAAATCATTCAAATATAGGTGATTTTTATGATTGATCCTTTTTGGAATCTCTTAAGAGAATCTCAGGACAGAGTCTACTTCTAAGAAATTAGTTTGTATTGGGTCTGTATGTTTTTTTCCGTAAAATAAATGACACATTTTTCACTTACACCAATAACTTTATTGATTTGGATATTTTGAGTATGTTGGCTATCTCCTGCGTGGTAGAATGTTGATTATTCTCAGGTAGTGTCTTGATTTGATCGCTATCAACTTCAGCTGGTCTGCTAGACCGTGTAGCATCATCCAGTGACAAATCTCTAGCATCAAACTTTGCAAACTGCTTTTGTCATATTGGGTCAGTCACAGCACCCTCTCCATACACTGCACAAACCTTTTTTTTTTTTTTTGCATTTAGTTGCATTTTTACCTTTCTTGAATAAAGCATAATATGCCAAAAATGTTGCATATTTTCTTCCAACTTCAATATTCAAATGGCTATACAAAAATTCACCAATTTTGATTAAGCTTCTTTTAAAGCACCCTGATATGACAGCTGTCACAATATAATCTAACAAAATAGTTTTGAATGAAGTTAAAGACAACTAAGCCCTACAAGGGCCATCTTACAGAAAAAAACCAAACATTCTTTTTGGTCAACCCAATGTATTTGGGAGTTTTCGTGAAGTATCTCTGTTGGTTATATTTTTTAAAAGGCATATGAGAAAGACCAGTAGTATTTATACTAATTTAAAGCTGTGTGACTGGCCTTATGTTAGCTGTTTCAAGCTACTGAAATCATATCTGCTGATGTTTGATTCTTCTATAATTTTAAAGGCATTATCATTGTTGTTTATTTCTATTCCCATTGAGTGACATGTCCTAATTATGTTATAACACTCAAGTTGCCCAGGGAGCTTGTTAAATGCAGATTCCTGGAACAATTCCCAGACATACTGGGAGCTGTGCTTTAGTCATCTTGAGTTGCTATAACAAAATACCATAGATTGGGTGGCTTAAACAACAGATGCTTATTTCTCACATTTCTGTAGGCTGGGAAATCGAAGATCCAGGTCCTTGCAGATTAAGTATGCGGTAAGATTCCACTTCCTAGCTTCAAGTCTTCTCTCTCTCTCTTTCCCCACCTCCCTTTCTTGTAAGGGCACTAATTACATGATGAAGACACCACCCTCATGACCTAATTTCTAATGTAAACCAAATTACCTCGGGGCTGCGCCACTGCCTCAGGGCACCTCTGTCGCTTGCAGCTGCTGGTGGGCATGTGTTGCGGGCATGGCATGGTTGTGCTTCCCGTTGGGGCTGGTCAGGCTTGGCCTAGTGCTTCAGGGTACATGGTGGGGCCAGGGTGGCGGAGCTGGGAACTCCGTGTACCTCGCTCTCCAGCCAGCACAAGTGGATACTGCTGCGGCCCCCTGCGGTGCTCACACTCTGGGTGCAGAGGGCAAGGCAGTGTGGTTGCAGCTAGATGGAGAGCAGCTGCCGCTTACAAGAGGAGAGAATACAGCTGCAACAAGTAACATCTACTTTAGCAACCATATCTCGCTGCAACGCCGCCTGCTGGAAGGCGGGAACCCACTGTTGTGCAATCACTTTGAAACACTGCAGATGACCTTTGGGGCTTACGGTATCCCATCTCCATGGTGAGGCAACTGCCCTGTGTCCTATCGGGCTTTGCTTATAGATCCTTCTGTGTCATTTGCCCTGAATCCAAACCCAGCGTGATAAGGAATATAAATGCCTCCTGCTTTTAATTCCTGCAGCAAGGCCTGTTGGGTTATTCTCGATTAGCTGGAAAGAAAGGTACAAAGAAAAGAAATACAATTATTATCATTTGCCCATGACATCTGTTATCGCAGCATTTTATGGTGAAGCCTGGTCAACTCTCCTTTGGACAGTTTACATCCTCTAGATGTCCCCAGACATCCTGCTAGAAGGTATCCTTATAGATGACTACGGTGATAGCACCTGAAGGAGTGCGTGGCCAATGAGCTATGGGGGCTGCCCAAGGTGACTCCCCCTCAACAAGAGGGAGGGTCTGGTGTGAGCCTGGCTGCTGGGGGCTTCCGTGGCAAAGTGCCACATGCTGACCTTCCAGGACTGCCACTGTGAGTGCCATCAGGGGTGGCTGGAGCCACTGCTGCAAAGCATCCACAAAGTGGTGCGCCTTGTGATTGATGTAATCAACAGTGTCAAGGTAAGAAACATTCAACCCTGTAGGGAATTTTTATGAGTTTATTTGAGCCAAACTGATGACAATTGCCAAGAAGCAAAATCTCAACAGGTTGAGAATTGCTCTGCCAAATGGCAGTTTTGCACCTTACTTTCTATACATTACAATCAAAGGAGAAGGCGTAAGGGGGTTACATGAAATCCACCAGTGATAGGTTAGGGCGGCAGGAGAAAACAAAGGGGGGAAACCTCTGGAACTGGATAAAAAGTAAAACAATAGACACATACTTCTTTTACACAGGTGGGTACAGGATAATTAACAGTCAATTAACAAAATGATAATAACAATGAGGGGAATCGTGATCTCTGCTCTGGTGTGTTTGTTGTGCTGGGAAGGATATGGAAAAAGGGAAGTTACCATGGCATTTCAAATGCTTGTTTATCAGGTATGGTACCCTAGGTGCAAAAAGAAAAGAGACAGGCTTAATTAAGGTAAAGATTGACTTTTGTGAGGGAAGAATCCAGCCTAGCACATGACTACTGGCCATAAACTGGTTTTAGCTAAATAAGTTTTAATTTCATACCACCCTTTGTGGTTACTTTCGGTCTCCAAGTTTGCAAGGCCACCGCGCAGGCCTCCCCAGAGTTTGGCAGGTCAGCATGTGGCTCCTTTTCCATCCAGAACAGGAACACCTTTGAGTACCCAGGGAACTCCAGGGAACCCCAGATCGGAGGTTTCCACTAGAGGCCGGTGTTCATGTGACACGTGTTTCCCGAGAGGGCGAGGATGTGGATGCGGCCACTCACTGATGTCATCAGATCTCCAACAGTGGCCAGTGGCCTGTTTGCTGTAAGAAACATTTTGAATATCTGCAGTCTTATGATACAGGAATGGAAGCTTGGGGCAGAGAACACCTTGAATTGTCCTTTAGAGTCTGGCAGTGCGGTGGGACCCTGGCGACACACCCCTGTCCTCACGTTGGCCACATTTTCCCAAGCAAGCTCCCTGCTCCTGCAAAAAGGCTCAGGCCAAGACTGTCCGTGCAGCTGAAGTGTGGGTGGGTGAGTTTAAAGAGCTGTATTACCACTCCGTTCTCTGAGTGGGAGATGAGAATGGGAGTAAAGGCTTTCAATTCTCCAATGCAGGATGTAAAATTTTGCTGTTATTGCAGCCCAAACTTGTAGCTAACTTTGGAGATAGTAAATTATTACCTACGCTCTTGGAGCAGAACATAAATTTCATGTGTTTTTGTGCAAAGTAAATTGACTATTTTGAAAGGAGGCAAGCTTTAAGAAAAAAGTTTCTATCTGATATGTAATAAAATAAAACAAAATCATGATATATGAAAAAAAAAAGAACTCTACTATCATCTCAATCCCCATGTCTTCTTGTAACCCTCTGGGGATGTGACAGAGAGGAAGTAGCTCTATGCCAAGCTTCAGTGAAAGGACTTCAAGTGGTTCTTGGAGACCATGTATTCAGAACTGTACGTGCCTAAAGATAGGCCTGGCTTGTTTGGGATGTTCAAGAACAAAGGACTGAAAGACCACTGCTTTGACTGTAACCCTCCCAATGAACACAAACTCACTGGACACCGGGTCCTCCTATACCTCTGTCACGGGATGAGTCAGAACCAGTTGTTTGAGTACATGTCCCAAAATGGAATTCACTATAACATCCACCACCCTGAAGCCTGTGTAGCTGTGGAGGCAGGAACAGATATTCTCGTCATACATCTCCATGAGGAAACGGCCCCAGAGCACCAGAAGTTTATCCTGCAGGAGGATGGTTCTTTATTTCACATACAATCCAAGAAATGTGTTCAGGCTGAGAGAAAGGCCTTCAGCAACAGTTTCGTACCACTCTTAAGAGAGACTGTACCAATTCAGAACATCAGAAATGGTCCTTCAAAAGAACGCATGTCATAGTGTGTCACCAAGTGAATACCTGAGATGAATACTAAATCCATCATTTTTGAGACCATGTTATATACTTTTTACATATCTTCCTAATTTAAAATTTATAGCAATTGTATGTGGTGCATTTTATAACTGGTATTTTAAAAAGGAGGACTGAAAATTCAGTGAGACTAAATAATTTGCCAAGGTCTGACAGCTACAAAGTTCAGACAGATTTCAAATATGTGATTTCACCACCATGTTTCAAGCCCTTTGTATGCCTATTAGTTTTTATCCTTCAGGAACCTTTTGCACATCAGTCTAAGTCAAATAACAGTAGCTTTACTGTATTAAGACTGGAAAAATATTGGCTATCTGAAAAGAACAGCTGTGTTCTGGGAAAAATAGACATGGTTGGTAATTCTAAGAATCGAAAATACTGTAGTAAGAAATCATCCAAAGAACATAAAGAGAGCCTTCTGAAAAATCTATTCTTCATCATGATAATTTGTCAGTTAGGATTTGGCTGATGATAGAACAGAGTTCTGAGGCAGGATGGAAAGAAGTCAGGGAAAGATCCCAAGATGTGGAGTGAGGAAGTAGGAGCTCACATCCTCTTAACAAGGCCCCCAGCTCAGGGTATGATCAAAGGGAAACAGTTAATGGCAGGAAACCCTGAGTTGGTTGTAGAAGTCACAACAACAAGGCTACCTCACAACTAGAAGGCAAAGTCAGAATTTGGTGCCATGAAGGTTGGAGACAACCCCCCAACATACACACACTTTTAAACATGTTGAGTTGGCCAAAAAGTTTGTTTTTTTCTGTAAGATGGCTCTAGTAGTGCTTAGTTGTCTTTAACTTCATTCTAAAGAATTTCATTAGATTGTATTGTGACAGCTGTCATATCAACATGCATTTAAAAAATAAACATCAAAAATGGTGAATTTTTATGTAGCCACTTTAATATTGAAGATAGAAGAAAATATGCAACAGTTTTGGCATATTATGCTTTATTATTTCAAGAAAGGTAAACAATGCAACTGAAATGCAAAAAGAGATTTGTGTGGTGTATGGAGAAGGTGCTGTGAGTGATCAAATGTGTCAAAGTAGTTTGCAAAGTTTTGTGCTGGAGATTTTTCATGGGGTGATGCTCTAGGGTTGGGTAGACCAGTTGAAGTTGACAGCAATCACATCGAGACATTAATGAAAACGATCAACATTATACCACGTGGGAGATAGCGACATACTCAAAATATCCAAATCAGTATAGTTATTGGTGAAAATGAGAAATGTGTCTTTTATTTCACAGAGAAAACCATATGGGACTTTTTGGCCAACCCAATAAAATCCCAAGAACTAACTGACCACAGGTGCAACTCATTCTCCCGTTGGCTCATGTCCACTCGGGCATGTGCTTTTCACTTCTTTCACAGCAGCACCTGCACCCATACCTCTTTCTTTCTTTTTTTTTCTACCTGAGTAAAACTTGCTTTGTTCTCATTATCACTCCAATTCATCCTTGAAATTTTTTTCTGGGCAAGTCAAGCACCTAGAGGTCACCTGGAACTCAAAGGCCCTGTTCCCTGAGGGGCAGGGCCAGCCTGAGGAAATGGTCTGGTAACAGTTTCTCTGTTTACAAAGGCTGAAGTAACCCAAACCTGAGTTTAATGACCTGTAATTTAGTGGAATCCCATTTATAAACAAGGCATGAAACACACTTGCTTCTGTAAGTCAAAGAGCCATGATACAATCTTTTGCCACTGATTCCTTCCCTCCCTCAGATGCCAGGACATTGCTAGTCACATCATCCGTGCACCTGGGAAACATCCTGCCATAAGTCCCCCAGGGAGGCCAGCTGCTGCTCTGGGAACAGTAAGCCGTCTGCTTCAGCTACTGAGCTGGGAATTCCTTGTTGTCCTTCTCCAATTGCACCTCAAGTGAAAGCTCATTTTTTCCCTCAGGATCTTAAATACCATCATGGGAGGGATTGCTTATTTGCAGCTTCTCTAAAAACAAATGTTCTTATTGATGACACACAGCAGCTGCAGGGGAAAACCTGTGGGATCCAGCATACAGAGAAATAAGCAGCACACCAGACAAAATAGATTCAACATAAATGAAAAATCTCGGGAAAAATGTATGTCTGCTGTGAAATAGTCCCATGAGGTATCAATAAATTGGATAACACAAATCTCAATTTATTAGTTTGTCAATGGCAAATGTGCTCTAACATTGAATTAGGTTAAGATGTTTCCTGAATATTTAATATAGCTCATAACAACCATGAAATAGAAATTTAGTGTACAGAGGGTTGACAAAAGAGGATCTCAAGAAAAAATATTTATTAGAGATAAAATTTTGAATTTTGAAGGTTTAAAACATCATCATTGACATATGCAGACCACTCTACTCAATGGCAGAATATATATTTCTCTCAAGTACACCTGAAATGTTCTCCAGGACAGACACTATCATAGGCTGAAAAACTAAAATTTTAAAAGATTGAAATAATACAAAATTCTTTTCTGATCACAATTAAGTGAAATAAGAAATTGTTAACAGAAGAAAAACTGGAAAATTCACAAATATGTCAAACGTAACATACTCTAAAACAACCAATGGGTCAAAAGAAATGAGAGAAATTGCAAAATACCTTAAGACAAATGAAAATGCAAACAAAGCATACAAAAACTTATGAAATGAAGTGATGCAGTTCTAAAAGGGAAATTTATAGCTGTGAATACATCATAAAAGATCTCAAATCATTGACTGATCTCAAATCTTAAGAAACTAGAAAAGGAAGAGAGAACTAAACCCAAAAGTAGCATAAGGAAAGAAAAAATAAAGATTAGAGGTGAGATAAATAAAATGGAAAGGAAAACAGAGAAAATCAAAATACCAAAGAACTAGAGCAAATAATCTTGAAATATGTATGGCACCACAAAAGACCCCAAATAGACACAAATATCTTGAGAAGGAAGAACAAAGTTGGAGGTATCACATTCATATGATTTTGAACTATACTACAAAGCTACAGTAATCAAAACAGTATAATACAGGCACAAAAACAGATACATAGATCAATAGAACTGAACAGAGAGCCCAGAAATAAACCAATACTTATATGGCCATTAATCTATGACAAAGAAGGCAAGAATACAAAAAAAAAATGAATCTCTTCAATAAATGGTGTTTGGAAAACTGGACAACTATATGCAAAAAATGAAACTGGACCACTTTCACACACCACACAAAAATAAACACAAATGGATTAAAAACTAAAGTGTAAGACCAGAAACCATAAAATATCCAGCAAAAAAAGCATAGGCAGTAAGTTCTGACATTGGTTTTAGAAATATTTTTTTGGATATCTCTTCAGGCAAGGACAACAAAAGCAAAAATAAGCAAATGGGATTATAGCCAAATAAAAATCTTTTGCGCAGTGAAAAAAATCATCAACAAAACAAAAAGGCATCCACTGAATGGGAGAATATATTTGCAAATTGTATATCTAATACATGTTAATACCCAAGATATATAAAGAACTCATACAACTCAACATCAAAAAAAAAAAAACCCCACAAATACAATTCAATTAAAAAAATGGGCAGAGGACCTGAATAGTGTAGCCACTATGGGAAACAGTGTGGAGAGTCCTTAAAAACATTAAAATTGGAACTGCCTTATGATCTGGTGATTCCTCTTCTGGTTACTGTATTTTGCTGTGTATAATGTGCACCCACATTTTTGTGTGCATTATACACGGGATTATTATACCGACTATTATACCCATGGTATGTACTCATTATGTCCATGTATAATGTGCATCTTTATTTTTCCCTCAAAAATTTGGGCAAAAAAGTATGCTTTATACAGGGCAAAATACGAGTATGTATCCAAAGAAACCTAAAACACTAACTTGAAAGAATATATGCACTCCTCTGTTTACTGCAGTGTTATTTACAATAGCCAAGATCTGGAAGCAACCCAAGTACCCATCAACAGATGAGTGGATAAAAAAGTCATGGTACCTATATAGGAAGGAATTTTACTTGGCCATAAAAATGAATCATTTCTTATCATGGATGATCTGGAGGGTATTATGCTAAGTGAAGTAAGTCAGGTGGAGAAAGACAGATACTATATGATTTCACTTATATGTGGAGTCTAAAGAACAAAATAAATAAACAAAATAGAAACAGACTCATAGATATAGAGAACAGACTGATGGCTGTCAGAGGGGAGGGTGGTTGATGACAAGGTGAAAAAAGGTGAAGGGATAATGAACTACAAATTGTTATTCACAAAATAGTTATGGGGATGTAAAGTATAGCATAGGGAATATAGTTAATAAACTGTAATAACTATGTATGGTGCAAGGTGGGTATGTAAATATGGGTGGGGCCACTTTGTAAAGTATATGACTGTCTAACTACTATGCTGTATGCATGAAACCAATACAAAATAATATTAAATGTAAGCTGTAATTGAAGAAGATAATAAATAAATATAAAAGAAATTAAAACATGTAAATAAATAAATCAGTCATGAGGATGTAATATACAGTGTGGTAACTATAGTTAATAATACTCTATTGCATATTTGAAAGTTGTTAAGAGAGTAAATTTTAAAATTCTTACCATAAGAAGAAAGATTTTATAACTATGTGATGGCAGATGTTACCTAGGTGTATTGTGGTGATCATTCTACATAATATAGAAATATCTAATAATTATGTTGTACAACTAAAAACTGACATAATTTATATGTCAGTTATACCTCAATAAAAAATAAGTAAAAAAATAGAAAAAGATATCATACCAACACTAATCAAACAAAAGTAAAATCAGTTATTGTATTTTACTGTGTATAATGCACACCCACATTTTAGTACTGATTCCCATGTATAATTTGCAGTGTACATGGGAGTTAGTATTACCCATGTATAACACACATCCTTATTTTTCCATAAAAAATTTGGGCCCCAAAATATGCATTATACACAGAAAAGTGTGGTATAGTAATTTCAGAGAGAAGATTTCATTGGAAAGAAAGTTATAAATAGGGGCACTTCCTAATGATAAGTGGGTCAATTCTCAAAAGATACATAACAGTTCTTAATATGTACACAAATAAAAACAGAACTTTAAAGTATGTGAGGGAAAAATAGATTAATCCAAATTTATAGTTGGAGACTTTGGCATCCCTCTATCAGAAATGGACAGATACAGTAGGCAGCATTCACTTAGGATATAAGTGAATGGTAGCACTATCAATAAAATGAATATAACTTATATTTATAGACTGACTATTCATCTACCAACAGCAGAATTCACATTTTTCTCAAGCTTACATGGAACATTCACCAAGATCACATTCTGGGCAACAATAAACATTAACATATTTAAAAGAATTTTAAAATTACCCAATGTCTGGTCTCAGACCACAAAGAGATTAAGCTAGAAAGCAGCAACAGAAAGACAGCTAGAAAACCCCAAACACCTTTATAAATAACACGAATCAAACCAGAAGTCTCAATAGAAATAAAGAATACTTTGAACTAAATGAAAATGAAAATACAAAATTTGTGGGATGCCAAGAAAGCGATACTTAGAGGGACATTTATAGCATTGAATTTATGTATTAAAAAAATGAAGAAAGATACCAAATCAATAATCTGAGTTTCCATCTTAGGACACTAAAGAGGAATAGCAAATTATATCCAAATTAATCAGAAGAAAAGAAATAATAAAGCCTAGAGCAGAAGTCAATGAAATTTAATAGAAGAAATTAATAGATAAATTTAATAGAAGTAATTAATAAAGAAAATCCAAATTTGATCATTGAAAAAGATTGTTGTGCTGAGTAAGCCAGCCAGAGAAACACACGTACCATATGATATCATTTATATGTGGAGTCTAAAGAACAAAGTGAACTGGTGAACAAAATAGAGGCAGAGGTGCAGATATGTGGGACTGACTAGTGGCTGTCAGAGGGGAGAGGGAAGCAGGAGGGGGTACTGGATGAAAGAAGATGATGGGATTAGCCAAAGAACATATATGCATAACCCATAGACCTAGACAACAGGGTGGTGACAGCCCAGAGGGAAGGGGAGCCAGGGCTGGGTGGAGGTGGGCAAAGGAGAGGGGAAGGGGAGACATAGTGTCAACAATGAAAAAAAAATCAATAAAATTGATAAGTTTTGAGCCAGAATAACTAAGAAAAAAAGAGAGGACACAACTAATATCAGAGATGAAAGAAGGGACTACACATCCCATGGACCTTAAAAGAATAATCATAAAAGAATATTATGAACAACTCTATGCCATTCATTTGAAACCTAGATGAAATGCACTAATTCATTGAAAGACATAATTTGCCAAAACTCACACCAGAAAAAAAAAATCAACAAATTGAGTAAGCTGATATCAGTTTTAAAAATTGAATCACTAATTAATAACCTTAACCTTTGTCCCTTATGTTGAGTAAGAGGCTCCATGGAGCAATTTAGGAGGGATTGAGCAAAAGAGAGAGAGTGAAAAAAAATCTCATGGACAGGGCCCTGCTGGTGTGGCTCAGCTGGTTGAGTATCAGCCCACAAAGTGAAAGGAAGCCGGTTTGATTCCTGGCCAGGGCATGTGCCTAGGTTGTGGGTTCAGTCCCTGGTTGGAGCATGTACAAGAGGTAACCAATCAATGTTCCTCTCTCACATCCATGTTTCCCTCCCTTTCTTTCTCCCTCCCTACCCCTCACTTAAAAATAAATAATATTTAAAAAAAAAACCTCATGGACACAGAAAACAGTGTGGTGATTGTGGTGGTGGGGGGGTAAAAGTAGATATAGGGGCATAAATAGTGATGGAAGGAAACTTGACTTGGGTGATAAACACCCAATACAGTGTACAGATGATGTGGTGTGGGGTTGTGCATCTGAAACCAGTATAAGTTTGTTAACCACTGTCACCCCAATGAATTCAATAAAAAAGGGGAAAAAATGTCTGTGATGTAGTCCACCACAGTAAAGATGGGAAGATGGGTACCTATGTGGGGCTAATCAGAAATCCAGTATACTGCTTTAGCTTTAAGGGAAATTGAATTTGATATTTGCATACAGACATTCCTGGTTTAATACTCTTATGGAACCAGTTAGATGGAAATTTAATAAAGGTTACATGGCAAAAAAACAAAAACAAACAAAAAAACCCATCTGAATGCCGAAGAACATATTAATCTCAAGAAAGCATCCAGCACAAATTGAAAGCAACACTAATTTATTATCATCTCACGACACAAAAAATGCAGGTAGTTCTTGAGCATCAATGATAACAGACCACAACTACTTTTATATATCCAAGGTGATTTTATCCTATTAACAGTGGAACTTATGGAGTGAACATTCCATTTATGTGATGTTCCCTATTATTAGAAAAATTCCTGGTTCATTGGCTCTTCTATGAGGATGGAAGTTTGCATAGAAATCTTTAACGTATGGAGAATTTTAGAAGCCCAAATGGCAGTGGAATTAGTTTAGCCTGCAGTGTTGTATGCCACCATTACTATGCAGGGGAGACATTTTCAAGATGGATACTTGATTGGTAACAGTATGATTCCTCAAGTTAATATCTCAAGCAAGCAGAATTAATAACCCCGCTGGCAACAACCATCTTTTCTGCACACTTGGCAAACATCAGAGTTTAAACAAATGCCATTTGAATGTTTTGAATCTCCTGTTTGTTTTGGAATGGCATGACCCTCTTTGACTTTAGAAATGATCATTTCATTTCCTACCCCTGACTGTCATTGATCATACCCATCATGCCTTCTAGCTCAGAAAGACATATGGCATCAGGGGCTGTCAACTCCATTATAAAATAGAGTAACGAGGCTTCAAAAACAATTGTAGAAAGTTTACTTCTCTCCATCCCCCTCCTTGCATGGTCTGAATATCTCTTTTATCAGCCTGTCTTAATTGTTCAACTGCCACACTTCGGGTTAAAGTACTATTTCACAGACAGCCCTGTTAGAGTGAATATAGAGACTGACATAAAGCAGGATCCCAATAAATGTTTATTGAATGAAATGTTTTTGAAATGCCAACACTCTTAAGCAGGGGTGTCCAACCTGCAGCCTGCAGGCCACATACAGCCCAAGATGGCAGTGAATGCAGCCCAACACAAAATCGTAAATTCACTTAAAACGTTACAAGATTTTTGTGTGTGTGTGTGATTATGTATCACAATGTATTTAATGTGTGGCCCAAGACAACTCTTCTTCCAGTGTGTCCCAGAGATGCCAAAAAGTTGGATACCCCTGCTTAAGTTTTCAGAAAGAGAAGAGTTGCTCAGATGAACTATTGCCTTCTGAAGCCCTTCTAGAGCATCTCTTGAGTCAAAAAGCTTCCTCCAATAAATAGTTCATCTGCACGGTGCCTCCCAGCAGTCATCAACCTTGCCTTCCTGTCTTCGTTTGCAATCTTCAGTGATTCTAGATTCCTTTCCAAAAACTGGTCATTATTATTTCTCATCAAGTTGTTGTGAGAATGAGATACACATAAAACCTGGCCCAAAGTAAATACTCTATACATTTTATTTCACAGTTGAGAAAGAAGGTTGAAAGCCTGTAACTAATTTGAAGCCATACAGCTGAGAAGTGACAGACTGTGTATGTTAGTGCCAAATTCTGAGTTTTTTCTACAACACAAATGCCTCTATTATCTGCTACAGAAGTTGATGTGTTCGGGGAATATTTACAAGGTAGTAAATATTTGCAAAAATGGCCCCCAAGATATACTCTTTAGAGTTGCTTTACCCCCATTCTGCAATTTTTAAGTGATCTGTGCAAAACACAAGCAAAGGCTGATGCATGAACCCAAATCTCTTTGGCTACCAGTACAACTTTTTCCCTATGTATTTTCCTAGACATACTCCTCCAAAGTTTTTCTAAAATTCCCGTCGTATGTCTTTAAAAAGAAAGTGCCTAGAGTTCAGAAACTGTCATTTATTTAAATCTGCACACATGAGGTTCTCCCACACAACTACATGCACACACATCCACATCCACTGACATGTGCTTTCACATTACACAATACTAGCACATAGGGCCCATATAATGATGTTTGTTGACTGCCTCATACTTCTAAAGATTAGACTTCTACCACTGCAACATAGGGACTATAGTAAAAAATGTTGAAATAACTATATTTGGTGACAGGTGGATACTAGACTTATTGTGATCACTTCATAAGGTATATAAATGTCTAACCACTATGATGTACACCTGAAACTAATATTCTCCATCAACTATAGTCGGAAAATAAATTAATGTTAAAAATAATTAAATAAATGCAAATATGACTATATGTAGGTCCAATTCACCTTTCCAACTACCACAGTTTTTTTCTATATTTCTATGCTGCCACTGAACATAGGTGATTTCATACCAATTACTATGAGGTACACATAGAAGTAAAAAACCTTTGAAGACTTTACCCAAGGTACTAATATCATTTATAAGCAGTGGTTTAGCCACAATAAACCAGCTGGTTACAAAATCATCTAGATATATGATAACTCAGCTATAGCTTTCCTCTTTTTTCCCCAGAAGAATAAAAGGACATTGTAATACACTCTCAAAATACAGATATGTTATTATATATTCTTCATTTGATTAGTTTTCCTATAAAAATAAATTTGACTTTTCTCAATTTATTCTTTTCTTATGTTTTTAAAAATTTTTGTCATGTTTATTCTATTAGAGTTGTCTCAGTTTTTCCCCCATTGCCCTCCTCCACCTATCCCACCCTGCCCCCCGCTCCTACAGTCAATTCCCACTCTGCTGTCCATGTCCATGGGTCATTCATACATGTTCTTTGTCTAATGAACCTATGCAAGATCCTTGTGATCAGGGCTCAGTTTTAAAATTACAGCATTTTAAAATCTTATTATTTATCCACAATAATGGCTAGCTTTCTAATGATACTACTCCAACAGGACTCTAGAGGATATAATTTATTCTCTTTCCCAGACTGGAAAATGGAAATATATATTTATATATCCAACATTCTGGCAAATGCTCACATCTTTCTGATTCTTCAGAGGATAATAGAAGTTTTCTGATAAACTCATTATATATTATTACTCTGTAGAGCAAAACATTGTATAAATTTGATTTTTTAAATAATTCTCACAATTTCAAGTCTTTGGATGCATTTTGAATCTGACACCTTGGCAGAACACTGGGAGTGGAAAGGGCAGTTGTCCATGCAGATTTTACTTCACATCAAAGAAACTAATTCTGGAAAGAACCAACAAGTACTCTAAAAAGCACAGTCGTTTTCCACTGGAAACTCTTCTCCTTCAAATACTTTACCAACTAGTAGCCTGTAACTTCTCTTTAATTCATATGTTTGTTCTTCAATTTATTTTAAATTAAAAAATATTCTATTTATATTTAGAGAGAGGGGAAGGGGGGGGACAAAGAGAGGGAGAAAAACATCAGTGTGAGAGAAAAATATCAATCGGTCATCTCTTGTACATGCCCCGACTAGGGACCAAACCCGCAATGCATGCATGTGCCCTGACTGGTAATCGAACCAGCAACCTTTTGCTTTGTGTGCTGATGCCCAACGAACTGAGCCACACCAGTCCAGGCTCTTCAATTTTCTTTTAAAACTCTTTCTACTTGATGGACAAAAACATCCCTTAAGTAACATGAGATGTGTGTTTGCTTTCTGTAATCTGTTATAACATCATCCCATCTCTTTTCTTATTCTATTTACTGCAAGTATAATTCAGTAGTGATTTATTCTTATTCACATTTCTTTCTCAAGCCTCCATTTATTATAAATTTTAATTGTCCTGATGCTAGTCTTATGGTTTTACTCTTTTCTATTTGCTCTTCATTATATTTTCTACTAATAACTTGAGGATACGAGTCTTCCTTTTTATAACAATACTGTTTCTTTGTAAAAAATGAACACTTACAAGTTCTTAAGTGATATAATTTGTGAAAATTTTAGAAAATTTCTCTTTCCTATCAAAATTCATTTATCATGTATATTGGCAACTAAAATTGCTTTAAAACAGATGAATCTTTCCTTCTGTAATTTTAAGATAAGCACAGAAATGCATATTTAGAGAGGCAATATTTTGAGATTAAATACCTATTAAATATTAATTTCTGAAGAAGTCACATATCAAATGAGGTTCAAAATGAAGAAAAATAGGGGAGACTATGTTTGTGGGAAAGTAAATTGGTGTAGCCACTGTGGAAAACGGTATGGAGTTTTCTCAAATAGTTAAAGATGGAACTGCCTTATGACCCAGTGATTCCACTTCTGGGAATATAGCCAAAGAAACATGAAATATTGATTTGAAAGAATATATGCACCCCTATGTTCACTGCAGTGTTATTTACAGTAGCCAAGATCTGGAAGCAGCCCAAATGCCCATCAGTAGGTAAGTGGATAAAAATGCTATGGTACATTTACACAATGGAATACTACTCAACCATAAAGGTAAAAAGGAAATCTTACCTTTACAACAGCATGGATGGACCTAGAGAGCATTATGCTGAGTGAAATAAGCCAGTCAGAGAAAGACAAACACCATATGATTTCACTTATATGTAGAATATAATGAACAAAATAAGCTAGCAAACAAAATAGAAAGATTCATAAATACAGAGAAAAGACTGACAGCTGTCAGAGGGGAGAGGGATTGGGAGGCTGTTTGAAAATGAGTGAAAGAACTAAACAACAACAACAAAAACAACTCATAGCCACAGACACCAGTATGGTGATTACCAGAGGGAAAAGTCATGGGGGAGGTAGAAGAGGACAAAGGGGAGATAAATGGTGATGGAAGGACACTTGACTTTGGGTGGTGGACACAAAATACAGATGATGCATTATAGAATTGTACATCTGAAACCTATCTAATTTTTATTAACCATTGTCACCCCAATAAATTCAATAAAAATAAAAAAAGAAAACATAAGGGAGAACACAACACTGCCTAAAATGGTAGGACACCCCGGAAACTGTGTCCTTTATACATGCAAGCATCTTTTTTTTTCTTACATAATATTCCTTTTGAAAGCCAGCCACATCACTAACCCTAGGGCCCCACAGTGCCCTCTATGTGGCTTTATCAATCACACTGGCCCCATCCTGGGTCTCTCAGCACTAGTCTTCCCCTACACCCCTCTAGTTTGTTTGTTTGTTTTAGTCTAACTTTTGGCTATATTAAGATCCTTAAACTTCTGTCCTTTCTCATTCAAGAACTCTCCCATACAACACATAGCCAATAATCCACTTCAGGCCTTTCTTCTTTGGAAAGCAAAGGGGTTACAGAGGAAAAGTGAGAATGATAGTGTTTTGATTTTGCCTGGCTTCAGGGGATTCTCCTTCTGCCTTCATACATCATAGGTGGCTTGAAGTATAAGTGCCGGGCTCTCTATTCCATCATTACAACCTCTTAGTTAAATAAAAGACCCATTTTCTCTTTCTAGGAATTATATTTCTGAGAGGTTTCAATGGAGTATCTAGAGCAAGGAATCGGGATGTGGACCACAAGAAAGCTAAGGGCATGAACACACTTCACTTTTTCTTGTAGGTCTTCAGGTGAAGTGATGGGTGCTGTGCAAGAAAGTCCTCCTCAGATGCTTGTTCAGCCCCAGGCCCCAGGCAATGCAAGGTGCTGTGGTTTGGCAGTGGTACTGATTATGCCTAAATATCATGGCCATTTGCTACACTATCATACACTGATGATCTTTCACTGTTAACTAGACAGTCCATTTGAGGGTCTGTCTACCTGCTTCTCCAAAGCTCCACTGATTTCTGATCTCTCCTTTTCTTTCTTTTTAATTTTTGATTTTAGAGAGAGGAGAAGGGGAAGGGAAGAAGAAAGAGAAGGAGAGAAACACTGATTGGTTGCCTTCCATACATGCCCCAACCAGATGCCAAACCTGCAACCCAGGCATGTGCCCTGACTGAGAATTGAACCAGCGACCTTTCGTTTATGGAATGACACCCAACCAACTGAGCCCCACTGGCCAGGGCGATCTCTCCTTTCTTTTGACTTTTCTTCTATTACTTCGCTCCTCTCCCTGCATCCCTAGGAATTCCTACAAAGCTTAAACACAGAGCCTCACCATTTCCCAGTCCTAGTCTCTCAAACCTACTTTCCAGTCCCTATAGGTCATAATGAAAATGAAAATATATTCTCAGCATTTTTCGAGTATCTCAAAAAATTTACCAAAAATGTTTTAATTTAAGAAAGCACAAATTCTCTATTCCAAATGAGTCAAGATTGCCTTACTTCATGCAACATGGCACTCTGGTGCTGCTAGAAACAGACTGTGTAACACTTTCTGTGAGAACAATGACCTGTTTTCTTTTTAGACAGCTGATTCTCAATCTGTCTGCTCATAGAAAACACCTGGGGGTCTTTAAACACACTGATGCCTGAGTCTCATCTCCAGACTGATTTAATGGATCTGGAATGAGGCCAGGATTTTGGAGTTTTTAAAGGCTCTAATGTGCAGCCAAGATACACACCATTGGTCTAGTCCATTTGTACCTAACTCCCTTGAATCATAGAGGAAAAGAACTGTCTCTTAACCTATGTAACCTGCATTACAAGACAAATTCTACCCCATGATACAGCTGCTATTGCTTTGATTTGGTAATTCTGTACAGTTTTTCAATGCCTCTTTGATTTCTTACAACAGATAAGAAAAATGCTTGAGGGCATCAGATATGTCTTAAGAAAGTAAGAGATCCATACATGCTTCAGCATTTTTTCCCTCTATGGAAGAGAAGAAGTCAAAAGATAGATATGTCTATTATCTTAACTATGTTGACAATTTTATGGGTATACAAAAGGTCCTCACTTAATGTCACCTATAGGTTCTTGGAAACTGCAACTTTAAGTAAAGCATAAAATGAAACCAATTTTACCATAGGATAATTGATATAAACAAGGGTTATTTTCCTATGGCATTTTCCTGGTCACAGAAACATCACTAAATTCTAAATGAGGACCCAAAAAGCTTCTAATATTAAACATTTAAATAAATGTGAGCTATGCATACAGCTAAGAAAGATGAATAAAAACAAGTAAGAGAATTCTTTTATTCCATTTTAGGGTCATAGGTAGCTGGAGCCTATTCCAGCTGCTCAGGGCTATGGTATTTAGTTAAGACATTAATTTAAAAAATAACCGATTATATAGATCTTACTCTATTGTTATCAGTGCTTCCTAAATATTACCCATTTAAGTTCATAACAAACTTTTAATTGATCTTGAACAATTCAGTTAATTTTTTATGTCTCAGTTTTCTTATATGAAGTTAACTGCATTATAGTTATGGAATAAAATATCCTTATTCTTAGGAAAATTCAGGCAGAGAGTAGACAATGGGAGATTCAATTTTCATAAGTCATACTGAGTATCACAATTCAAAAGTTTCAAAATTACCATAAAAAAGCAAAAATCATCAAAGCTTAGGCTTTCGTAAGGTTCACAAATAATAAAGAAGACTAGTGTTCCTGTCATGACAAAACTAACTGTTTTCCCTTCATAAAACAATGCTGAAATAAAATTCATGTTTTCAGAAATTGAAATATTAGTCAAACTGTTGTTAAAATGTCTGCCTCTTCCAAAAAAAATACTCAAACTGCAGGGAACTGAAGTTACAGATACTGAAAATGACCCGTATTTACAGCAATAGCGAAGTATTTTTATCTGAGTAAAATGTGTTAATATCACCACTGACATTCATTTTTGGGGAAAGAGCAAGAACCTATTTTCCCCAAAGTTCTAACCCTGATGGAAAATCAACTTATAAAGACAATAACAATAATGTTGGAAAAGTTTCTCGTCTGAGAGGCTCAATAGGGAAGGAAAGCACCCTTCTAGCTGTTGATAGACTGCGTTAAGCAGTAGACCATGATACAGAAAAATAACCTTCTACTGTGCACTAAGCCGGCCACTCAGCAATTGTCATCTGCTAGAAATTTCCAGCAAGCCCACGAAATGTCAGCAGGCTACTTAATGAGTAGCGAATTTCTGAAATGGGTGCGTTTATCTGTCATGGAGTGTAGAAATGCCAATGCATTCTGCACAAGATTGCATCTGGCCTGCATCTCCATTCTATGTCATATTTGTCACAGGGAAACACTATTGCCATGCCTAGTGGCATAGCAGCAGAAGAGAAGCTTTTAGTGAATTCTGTCATGGCAGTCTAGAATGCTTGGGGTGGGTAATGGAAGTTTGTGTGTTCTCAACTGATTTGGGCCCCATAACTGATGCTCTTAGTGCCCTCGGCATTCACCTCTACATGCTAAAGGCTGCTTATTGCATATACTCCCTTGCTACTCTCTGCCTAAGCACTTTGTTTGGAGCTAGATCAGTCTCTGGAGTGAGCAGAACAAAGTGCCCAAGAAATTTAGTGCCCCAAGAAGCAGCTCTCAAGTAATGATGAGCAGGGCAGAGGTCCCTAGTAGGACTAAGTTCTAATTATTCACAGTAGTTACTATTAGTGGCTTCCCCCCTTGTCTCACTTCACTATCCCTTAAAGAGTTTCCAAGGAATAGCTTCCAAAATTAAATAATTGTCTCGGCTTCTGCCTTTTAGGGAAGGCCACGAACACAAACTTCCATTGAAGAATTTTTAAAGCCCCTTAGATAGGAAGTAATATCCCCCTAGGTCATCAGACCCACTATGAATCATATACTCATATATCTTATTATGGATGAAATTATTTTATCAGTAAAAATGAATTATGGCCTTTAAGAATAAAAATTTCACAAAACAGATATGCAGCTTAAAAGACAATTGAAAGGAAGAAGTTCTGCCTACTTTTACCTGTTGGCTGTATGGAGTTCACATCTTACTGAATGCAATGTATGAGTATATATTTATATAGGTGACCCGAAGTATTTTAAGTATGACTTAAAGGAGCAAGTTTTTTCATTTTCTTGACTTTTGCCTCTGTATTCCCTGAGTCATTTCTTCACCTGGTCCATCAATATAAACTCAGATAAAAGCAAGATCTACCAACAAACATTTCTTAAACTTTGGGTAAGCTTTAAGTGGCTTCCCTGGGGAAGTTGGGAGTGGCATATTCAGAAAAAAGGTATGAACCAAGAGCAAAGGAAGGAATATACAGGGCCTGGGACAAATAACACTCCCTTTTTATTACAAAATCATAAGCATGTAATTCTGTAACATAATAGTATCACACCTGAGCACACCATATGGCATTTTTGGTGAAATGTTCAAATTAAAACTATAAATTATTACACACATATTATTACCTTACCAACCACACTCAAGCAGGCGTTACTTCTGCTGCACCCTGTGAATTTGTTAGAGAATGAGGGAGAGCTCTCAGTGTTGAGATCCTTTAGACTTTGCTGACCTACCTGTCCTTCTCCACCCTACATCATTGCCACTTATGAATCTCAGGTCTTTTAGATTTGAATTGGTGCTTTGGGGAGAAAATCCCATTGGTACTTTTTTCACGGTTATGCCCTCATCACCCTGAGAAATATATCCCTAGCACTCCTTGGTGGCCAGGCAGTCCTGGGCAAAGTTTAAAACGAAAAATTATCTGCTGGAGTCCATGACCTCTCTTTCTTTGACAATTCATGAACCTCTCATTCAAGCACAGTCATTCTCTCTTGTTTTACCCTTATTTAGACTACTTTCATAGAAGATTTTGACCTCAATTATTTGCATTAGCTCTTCTAAGAGTGGTGGAATTCTCCTTCATTATGTGATGGAAAGTTTAATAACTCACTAATGACATGTTTGGATACAAACAAATAGACGAGAAATGGATATAGGAGTGGGAAATCTTTACTTAGAAAGAATTAACTCACAATTACCTCTTTATCAACCATCCCTAGAATTTCCCACAGCCATTTCTCCATAGAATTTAGGTTTTTCATGAAACTTGGGTGAAAACATTCCATATGTAATTTTGGTCAAAGAATCACTATTATGTGATAACATGGCAAATAGTGTGTATTCACTGAACCACTGGGAATGAAAAGTGTGTCAAAGAATCATTTCTTGAAAATTTGCCACGTGATTCTACATAGTCTTATAAAACTCATGTTATTTGAGGGTTCAAATGTTGCTTTCCAGAACATAAGCATCATAAGTGGGAAGGCAAATTGGCCCTTTAGGGGAGTGGACTAAATGAGGCCAGGAGGTTTTCAAGAAAAGCGTGTGACCCAAGTAACACATGCCACCCCATGCCATTTTATTGAAAACAGAGAACTGCATTGACCCCATTTCTACCCTATGAGACCTGATGCTAATGTAATCTCAACTCAATTTAAGGTAAAAGTTTAGAGGCTGAGATAGAATGTAGCAATAGAGAAGTATTGGTCTCTTCCTTTCAGTTCTGTAGCATGTGTGGTTGTTACTCAATAGTCTTTCTTATATATTAGATCATAACACATTTTTCTTTTTAAATAATGCTAGTCATACTCATATTATTCTATGTACTCAGGTGCTTTCTTAGTAGTTAATGTAAAGATAAGCATTTAAAAATGAGAAATGGTGTTATCAGCTTGTCCAGAATTCATTCTTCTTGGATAAAAGGCTTAAGTCTCATATACATTTAAAAAAATTTTCCCTATTTTTGTGAAAAAGCCTTTGGAATTTTGATTGGGATTACAATGAATCTGTAGATAACTTTAGGTAGCATGGTCATTTTAACAATATTAATCATTCCAATACCAAAATTCAAGATATCTTTTCATTTATTTGTGTTTTCTGTATGTAGGTCTTTCATCAACTTGGTTAAATTTATTCCTAAGTATTTTATTATATTTGATGCTATTGTAAATGGGATGACTTTCTTAATTTCTGTCAGATAGTTTGTTATTAATATATAGAAATGCCACTGATTTATGTATGTTGATTTTATATTCTGCAAGTTTACTGAATTCCTTTAACAGTTCTAACAATTTTTTTGAGGAGTTATTAGGATTTTCTGTATATAAGATCATATCATCTACGAATAAACACAATTTTACTTCTTCATTTCTGATTTGGATGCTTTTTATTTTTCTTTTCTGATTGCTCTGGCTATGACTTCCAGTACTATGTTGAACAGAAGTAGTAAAAGTGGACACCCTTGTCTAGTTCCTGATCTTTGAGGAAAGGCTTTAATTTTTCACCCTTAAGTATGATGTTATCTATGGGCTTGTTATATATGGCCTTTATTTTGTTCAGGTACTATACCTGATTTCTAACTATTCTAACTCTTCTAACTATACCTGATTTGTTGAGAGTTGTGTTTTTTAATCATTTGCATTTTGTCGAATCCTGTTTCTGCATCTACTCTGATGATATGATTTTTATCGTGGATTCTGTTAATGTGTTGTTTCACATTTATTGATTTTCATTTGTTGAACATCCTTTTATTTGAGGGATAAATCTCACTTGATCGTGGTGTATAATCCTTTTAACGTGCTGGGAATTAGTTTTGCTAGTATATTTAGTTGAGAATTTTTGCAAATATGTTCATCAAGCATATTGGCCTGTAATTTTCTTTTCTTGCAGTTTCCTTGTTTGGTTTTGGTATCAAGGTAATGTTGGCCTTGTAAAATAAGATTGAAAACCTTTCCTTATCTTAAAATTTCTGTGTTTAAGGAGGACTGGTGTTAATTCTTTTAATGTTTGGGAGAATTCTCCAGTGAAATCATCTGGTCCTGGACTCTTCATTGTTAGAAGATATTAGATTGCTCATTTAATCTCATTATTACTTATAAGACTATTCAGATTTTCTATTTCTTCTTATGATTCTGTCTTGGTAGGTTATATGTTTCTAGAAATTTATCCACTTCTTCTAGGTTGTGTAATTTTTTGGCATATAAATATTGGTAGCAGTCTCTTATGATCCTTTGTATTTCTATAGTGTCAGTTGTAGTGTCTCCTCTTTCATTTCTAATTGTACTTGAGACTTTTCTTTTTTCTTAGTTTGTATCACTAAAGATTCATAAATTTTTCTTTATCTTTTAAAAAACAGCACTTATTTGTGATCTTTTCTATTGCTTTTCTATTCTCTATTTCTGCTCTGATCTCTATATCCTTCTTTCTATTTACTTTGGACTAAGCTTTTTTTTTTTCCCTAGTTCTTTGAGGTGTAGATTTAGGCTGTTTATTTGAAATCTTTCTTTTTTTCTTCATGTTGGTGTTTATCATTATAAATTTCCCTCTAGGACTGCATTAGCAACATCCCATACATTTTGGCATGTTGTGGTTTCAGGTTTGTTTTTTGTTTTTTTTTAATCTCAAGATATTGTTTGATTTCCTTTTTAATTTCTTCTTTGACCTACTGGTTGTTTCAGGAGTGTGTGGTTTAATATTCACAATTTATGAATTTTCTAGTTTTCCTCCTGTTATTGATTTCTAGTTTCATACCACTCTGGTTAGAAAAGATAGTTGGTATGAATTCAGTCTTTCTAAATTTGTTCAAACTTGTTTTGTGACCTAATATATGATGTATCCTGGGGAATATTTCATGTGTGTTTGAGGAGAATGTGTATTCTGCTATTGTTGGACAGAATGTTCTTTAACATTTGTTTCTTAATATTTGGCCCTTGGAGACTGGTTATACTACACTTCACAATGTACCCTAATTTTAAAGAATAACCTGCTTTGTGTTAATAACCATTTCTCCTTAATGTGATCAATTTTCAGGGCCCTATGAGATAAAGTGGGAAGCACCATGAATTTTCATGTTTGCTTCCCCCATAGCCAAAAGGAATCCTACTATTTATAAAACATCATGCAACTTTTGGGCATATAATACAACATTTGTTCTTAAAATAGCCAATAGCTTGCTCAAAATATTACCTAGTTATGGAAAAGTCTCATTCTTGTCATTCCCATAAAACAATACTTCAACTTGTCTTTTCAAAACTTTGGGAATCAAGTTGTTTTAAAAAGAAAGTAATTCTCTTTAAAAAGAAGATTAAATAATATGTTAAATAGGTTTATTTTTGCTCAGGAAGCCCACTATGCATTTTCATACCTTCTAAACTTGCAGAGGTAAGGTTAGCAAGTGCCTTAGATGGAGGATTTCCAAACCACAATATGCATAGACATTCCCTGGGTATCTTGTTAACATGCAGATCCTGATTCTGTAGTTGTGTGGTAGGACCTCTTATTTTGAAGTTCTAACAAGTTCCCATGTGATGCTGGACCACATATCATCATACTTTTGAGTAGCCAGTGACTAGACATGCAAAAATGACAAATTTATTCTGCCCAAAGCCCTGGTAGGAACACGCTACCTTAATCTTTATCACTTTTGATTTTGTATTTTAGCTTGGCATGAACAAAAGTGACCAACTGTAAGATAAAATTACAGAATTTAAGTATAGTTTTAGGTTCTCTGAGACAAATCCAAGTGTAAGCATTTTCGATGAGCTTTGCAGAAAATTTGGGCTATCTCTTTCTACAGCCTAAATTGCCACATTTACCTTTTTTCATTTGGCTTATTTTGAATTGCTCTACCAATGCACTCTCTGCCTCCTCCCTTTCTTGCTCCCAGACCTGCAGAAACCTCAAATATCTACACCCAGCACAGCTGCCATACATTCTTTTGAAAACCCTGTCGAGCACATGCACAAGGAGAAGCTAACTGCAAAATGTGTTCAAGGCCTGTTATCTGCCTTCCTCTCTTCCCTGTTTAATTTCTTTGGACACTAGCACAGGGGGCCCAGCCTTTTTTGATCACTGCAATCCCATAGATACTCTAGTGAAGAAATTAGCGACTGCCTCTACAAACCATCCTTCCCTCTGCCCAGGATCTTTCTATTGCTCATTACCATTTGCAATACCCTGCAGTGTTAAGTACAACAGTATTTTGATTAGTTGTAGCAAAGAAAACAAAACCAAAAGAAGGGTGGAGCTGTTTCTACAGGAGGAAACCTAAGATTTTTTTTCCCCACTACCACAAGTAGAAAAGCAATTTCACAGAAACTGAGTTGATTGATCTTATAAATCCTTTCTCATTAGAAACCAAGCTGATAGCTAACAGATTCTGTTCCGGTAACATAGTGTGTCTCCTTAAGGGACCAGCAGCATGTGGTTTTAGGAAGAGATGAGGAGGAAGAAGAAAAGGGGGATACTGTTTACCAAGGCTTTTACTAGAAAGGCTCTAATTAATTCTGCACCAATATCTTACAGTCCTCCTCTGTGTACTCTGCAAGGGATGCCATAAGGAATGGTGTTTTTAGGTGACATAATTTTCAGTACATACACTGCCCATAGCAGTAGGTTGCTATTAGGAAGTAGCATTCTTACTTTTAAAAACGGAGCTTTATTTTATTTTGTAATCCTTGCCTGAGGATACATTTGTTGATTTAAGAGAGAGAGGAATGGGGCTGAGGGGGGAGAGAGAAAGAGAGAGAGAGAGATACATTGATGTGAGAAAAAACATCAATTGATTGCCTCCCATATGTGCCCAGACAGGGGATCAAACCCACAACCTAGGTATGTGCCCTGACTGGGAATAGAACTCATGACCTCTCAGTGCATGGAACGAGGGTCCAACCAACTGAGTCACACCTGCCAGGGTGGAAATGGCATTCTTACTAAAGTCAAAGGAAAATGCTAGAACCTTTTCATTTCCTGGGCATTATTAGTGTAAGCCTGACAATTACTGATACCTAGTCAGAACATTGTGTTTTTTTGCTTTCTGGGCATCTCCTAATTATTAATAATTATTCCATTAATCATGTACTTGAAACAAGTAAATTATCCAGCAGAACATCATAATCAGTTACATCAAAGCCCCCCTGTGGCTTAGTGTTAGCCTCTCCATTTATAGCTCTCCCCAGGTTACTTTCAGGAAGTCTGGAGTCAATGGCTTGTCTTCTAGCACTGACAGGCACCCACCAGTGGACACCTTTACAAATGAAGTTACATCCTTTGAAACAACTGATCATTATTCACTTATTCGGGTTTTGTGGCAGCCCCATGACCTGCCAGACTTAACTCTGTGGGTGACCACCAGGGGATGCTACAGAGAGACAGTGACCACTGGCAAAGGACTGGTCCTTCCTGGGCAGTTAAGGGTTCCTGACATCCCAGCTACCAGCTGGACTTCCCTACTATATTAAGATGTCCTGATCCAGGAAGTAAAATTATCCTCAGTCCACTGATAAAATGAAAATCGTTATTAAATTTCCTCAGAGGATCCTCCCCAACTTCAAACTTTGGTGAAGAATGACTATCTGTAACTTCCCTCCTTTCCTCCCCTCTTCTTCCTTTCTTCCTTCCCTTCCCTTCCTCCCTTTCTAAATTTGTGCTGACAAATGAATGCCCGAATCCCTCAATCTGTAATACATCTTGCTCCTAGCCATTATTGTGGGTGCTGGGAAAACAGATTACCTTCTGGGGATGTCACTGGAATCGCAGGCCCCAGAAAATGGTATTTCAATTTTGTTTAATATTGCATTTCTTATTTTCAGTACTTCTTTTATTATCCCTTATTATTTAAGATTTTAATCCTTCTTTTATAAAGAAGAAAATTGAATTCAAAACCAGAGTCAGAACCACCAGCAATAGCAAATGGCACAAAGACTACATTGACAATGAAGGGAAGGGAAGAGGGTAAAACATTCTGTAATGTCATTCTATTAAACACAATGCTTAATTGTGACCTTCCTGGGCACCAGGTGCCCTGCCAGGTCCTATATTTTTTTTGTCTGTGTGTTGAGAAGGGAATGGGAAGATATGTATATGAATTAAAGATAATTCTTTTTGTCAGGGAAGCTGAAATGTGACACATAATTGAATCCAGCCACACATTCCAGGTCCATGTTTACTAAATAGATTCTTTGAGACAGCTTAACATACTGGGTATCCACACATTGTTTGGCTGCATTGAAGTGGTTGATGAGTATCTAATGAGACGTCATAAAACATTTATTACACTTATAAAATTAATAGACAAGCTGGGGATGCAGAAATTTAATGTGCAATCAGGTGTGGGAGACAGGGTTATACTGGCTTAGGTCTCCTTTCAAGAAAGAACTTGTTGTTCAGTGAGGGGTGCATTTGGCTGACAGCCCCCAGCTGCATTGCCTTCAGGGTCCCGCTCAGGTCTTAGCGGCTGAATGCTCGCGTGTCCTCTGAAAATTCATATGTTGAAATCCTACCCCCTAATGTGATTGGATTTGGAGGTGATGCCTTTAGGGGAGGATCAGGTCATGAGGGAGGAGCCCTCATGAAGACGATTAGTGCCCTTTTACTGAGGAGACATGGGAGATCACTTTCTCTCTGTCTGATCTCCACCATGTGAGGATACAAGGAGAAAACCGTTATCTTCAAATGAGGAAGTAGGCCCTCACCACACACCAGATCTGACAGCACCCTGACCTTGGACTTTCTAGCCTCCAGAACTTTCTTTCTCCAGAACTGAGAAAGAAACTGTTGTTTCAGCCACATCTTATAGTGTATTTCTTACAGCAGCCTGAACTGACTGTGACATTTTCCCACAAGATGCCATGCTCTTCCTCGGCAGCTCGTAGTCAATGTCTGCACAGAGCGACACTAGTAAGGCCTCACCATTCCTGCCCAGTACAAGGATCCCCTCACAAGAAATCTTTGTTCCGCAGCTCCCTACTAGGTTGGTTGAGACTGTGAAATCTGCATTGTGCACTAAGGCTCTTGTTGCTCAACCCAGTTCCCTTTCCCCTTTTCTCTTTCTCAGGCATTATTATTCCACTATAGCCTTCTTGTGCTCATAACTCTGTCTCCATGCCTGCTTCCCAAAGGACCCCAATGACCGCCATGGTGTCTGCTTAAACCTGTAATGGTTTAAAGAAAAATAGAAATGATTTTAAATCAAGGCCAGAGATTGTAAAATGTCTGCAAAATACTCTGCTCCTCAGTAAATTTCCTTTCCTCAGAAAAATAAGTTTTGTTTGTTTGGGCAAATCACCGAGCCAGGGTAAGTATCTTTGGGGGAAGTCCTCAACTGGCAGTCACGTAACAAGGGAGGTTTCATAGGGACTGCTCCAAGGGCAGGCAGTACATTGTCATCTTTGCAGAAATGAAAAATAATAATAAAGTCAACTAAAAGTTTGTATTCTTTTATGATCAGCATGGGCTCCGTAGTTTTGTTTTGTTTTGTTTTGTTTTAATGTTAGTGATAAAATACGTTTTTCCTGTCAGGGTGGAATACATGCCCCTGTCCCCTAGGCCTTACTCTGGTTCACCACTGTGAACTGGTTAAATTATAAGTCTGAAATAGTTGAATGTAGTTAAAAAGAAAGACAATGAAATTACAACTTATTTTCTGGTCCTCTATTATGAAATCAGGCAAATCCTTTATTTTTTAGATATTAAATTTTTGTCTTATTTAAGTATATAATGCCATAATTATTATGTTAAAGTTATTACAGTTAACACTGAGTTTGTGTGTCAAGAGGACTGGAGTGATAGGGATTGTGATCTATTCCCTTTATCACTCCTCCTTCGCTGAGTGTGCCTCTGTGTATGTGTGTGTTAGTGGGGTCTGGGTCTGGATATTCATTCTACCTCACTTCTACACATATAGCTCCTCCAGGTTTGGGAACAGGGAGGAAAATTAGGGGCACAGAGATGCCCATACCTAACTGTTGGCTATTGGAGCCCCATGCCTCACCCTAATTTGGCTTGATTTTGCCTGTGGCTACAGGCATTTAGTGGTATGGTTGATAATCAAGGTGGACATCAACTTTACTCGGGATCCCCTCAGCACTGAGGACGCCTATAGAGCAGTAATAGATTATCTCCCTCTGGCCAGTACTCCAACTTCCTATCCTTTCTCTGGGTTGAGCATCACAATGTTTGGCCAGACAGTGGCTTGAAAAACCCTAGAGCTCCTCTTAGAACTAAAGGAACTTCTCTTGTCCCATTTTCCAAGGACTATGAAACTGTAATGGGATGAAAATGCCTCAATACTTTTTTCAAGCCCTTCTATGTCATGATCTCTTGGAGTCTTGCTGGCCTCAACCACTGCGGTTGTACTCTCATCTTCAGAAACCTCTAGATCAGAAAGTGGCATCAATATTTCTATCCACTATGCCATGAACCTCCAGAGGATGCCTGGCAAACTACTTCTAAAATACTAATAATCCTTTTAGGCTATGGTACCAGGGCTTCCAGGTGAGAAAGTAGGAAAAGAAAACCCAGTCTCCCCTTCTTGCGAACTAGCCACAACTTGTAAATGATACTCTTAGAACAAACCCATCACTATTAGCAATTGGATTTAGGAAAAAAGTCTTGGAGAGGGAAGGCGGGAACCTTTCTTTGGGTACTCTGTACATTACAAAAACTGTCAAGCCTGACTCTCCTTCCTCCCATCTCTAGGTCTTGGCCAGTTCTGGGATGAAAGGGTGCCTGATGGTAGTAGAGCTGATTCTATTGCCTCTGAATGTCTTTGAGTAGATGGTGTTCATAGAAAGGCCTTCTTGAGATTAAAGGAATCACAGGTTGTGTGTGTGTGAGTGTGTGTGTGTGTGTGTGTGTGTGTGTGTGTGTGTTTAACCAACTGTTTTCTTTCATGGCCAAGGCTGGTCTAACAGGAAAAATCCCACTCAACATCCCATTACTGTAGCTCCTTACCTATAAAATGAGGAATTAGAGAATATAACCCCTAAAAGTTTCTTTCAGTTCTAATAGTGCATAAATCAGATATTTCTTACCAAAATCAGGATTATAACACTTTATCCCCACTGAAGCTATTTATTTACTCATCACACAGTTTTGGAATCCTTAAAGTTCTCTATATCACATCATTACATAATTTATTTACATATATCTCTTCCTATTATACTATTAAATTCCTGAACTGCAGCAGAACTATGTATTATTCTGGTTGTTTCCCTATCATATAATGGATGCTTAATAAATCTCACCTGATGGAATATGTCTTTTTTGGAAAATTACAGAAAACTGTCAGTTATGGCTTGTGGATAAAAAAGCATCATTGAATAAACCAATGTTTGTAATTCCATTCTTATGAGCCTACAATCATGCCATGATTCTGGGACATTGAAATAGAAGACATGGTTCCTAATCTCATGAAGAACAAAGCCTAACTGGGAAAGAAAACTTAAATTAAGGAAGACAGAGCTGTGTCTTAATACACAAATTAGAGAAGTTGTCCTAGAAAACATATGAGCAAGAGATTAAAAAGTAAATATGTTTCCAGTCACATGCTCTTACAACTACTATGTTAAGATGTGAAATAAGTGGTCTTGCACAGGGAATGAAAGGACAACCATTTCTATCTGAGGACCCTATGTAGCAAATAAATACCACATGGCCATTTGTTGCTGGTGCAGCCTTGTGAGGTAGGAGAATGTTGCATTTGAGCCCACAGTCTCTCCAGCCCCCACACACCTTATTATTTCTATTGTGTTGGGAAAGTTAATAATGCTCTTTGTGCCTTTACCTCTTCATATAAAAGATTAATAATAGAATTTTCCTCATCAGGTTGTTGTGAGCATCACATTGGTAAATATAAGTAAAAAGCATGGCTTGGCACTTATGTACCACAATATCAATGTTTGCCTTTCTTTTTTCTGAACATATCAAACTTCTAAGGTTGTGAAAATATTAATTTGGAGTTTGTGTTAATCCTAAGCTACTAAAAATCAGAGTCCTTGGTAGGAGTTATGTGTGTGTGTGTGTGCATGTGCGCACACACACATATACACATATGCATACACACACATTTTGTTCAAATATTGCTCTCCTGACTTCAGTGAGCATCTTTATGTTATTTTAAATTCTCTTCAGGTAATTCACCTATCTATATTTCATTAGGGTTGGTTTCTGGAGATTTATCTTATTTATTTGGAACACAGTTCCTTATTTCTTCATTTTCCCTTACTCTCTGCATTGGGGTCTGCACATTAGACAAAATAGCCACCTTTCCCAGTCTTCAAAGACTGGCCTTGTACAGAAAAAAACACTCATCATCCCAGCCAGAGATCTTTGGTGCCTCTTAACAATAGACAGATCATTCAGACAAAAAATCAACAAGGAAACTGGACTTGAATCATACCGAAGACCAAATGAAACTAACAGATATACACAGAACCTTCCATTTAACAGAATACACATTCGTTGAGAGCACACACAGACCATTGTAGAGGATAAATCATATGATAGGTTACAAAACAAGCTTTAGCAAATTTTCAAAGACTGAAATCATACCAACTATGTTTTCCAGCCACAATGATATGAAACTACAAATCAATGTCAGGAGAAAATCTGGAAAATACACAAATATATGAAGATTAAAGAACATGCTCCTGAACAACCAATGGGTCAAAAAGAAATAAAAAGAGAGATAAAAAAATATCAGAGACAAACAAAAATTAAAACACCATATAGAAAAATATATGGGATGTCACAAAATCAGTTCTACAGGAAAGTTTATAGAGATAAATGCCTACATTAAGAAACATGTCGATTATATCTCAATAAAAACATAAAGATCTCAAATAAATGACTTTACACCTTAAGGAACTAGGAAAAGAAGCATCAACTATGATCAAAGTTAGCAAGTAAAGGAAATAACAAAAATAAGGGCACAAATAAATGAAATAGACACAAGAAAAAAAACAATATAAAAGACCAATGAAGCTAAAAACAGGTTTTAAAAAAATAAACAAAGCTGACAAACTTTTAGCTAGACTAAGACAGAATAAAAGAGAGAATTCAAATAAATAAATAGAAATGAAAGAGGAGACATTACACAGATACCACAGGAATACAAAACTTCATGAGAGTACTATAGACAATTATATACCAGTAAACTAAATAACCTAGAAGAAACTGAAAAATTCTTAGAAAAATATAACTTACCAAGACTGAATTATGAAGAAATAGAAAATCTGAATAGACTAATAACAAAGAGATTGAATCAGTGATTAAAAACCTCCCAATACAAAAGCCCAGGACTAGATGCTTTCACTGGTGAATTCTACCAAAATATGGAAAGAAGAATTAACATCAATCCTTCTCAGACCTTCCCAAAAAACTGAAGAGAAGTAAACTCCCAAACTCATTTCACAAGGCTGCATTACTCTCACATAAAAGTCAGATAAAAACAGTAGAGAAAACCTAAAGACCTATATACCTGATAAATATGGATGCAAAAATCCTCAACAAAATATGAGCAAACATTAAAAAAAATCATACACCATGATCAAACAGGTTTTATTCCTGGGATGTAAGGATGTTCAACATATACAAATCAATAAATATGATACACCACATTAATAAAACAAAAGATAAAAGCCATATGATCATCTCCATAGATGCAGAAAAAGCATTTGACAAAATACAACATTTCATGATTAAAAGATTGAACAAATTGGGCATAGAGGGAATGTATCTCAATACAATAAAGGCTACATATGACAAACCCAGAGCTAAGTCATATTTAATGGTGAAAGTTTGAAAGCTTTTCACCTAAGATCAGGAACAAGACAAGGGTGCCCCCTCTCACCATGTCTGTTCACCTTAGTACTGGAAGTCCTAGTGAGAACTGTGAAAAAGAAGAAAATCCTGCCATTTGCAACAACTTGGATCAATGTTGAGGGCATTATGCCAACAAGGGAAAAACAAATACAATATGGTCTCACCTATATGTGGAATCTAAAAAAGCCAAAGTCCGAGAAACATAGCATAGACTGGTGGTTACCAGGAACTGGGAGTTGGGAAAAATGGAAAGATGTTGGTCAATGAGAAAAACTTCCAGTTATAAGACTAACAATTTCTGGGGCTTCAATGTACAGCATGGTGATTCTAACTAATAATACTGTATCACATACTTGAAAGTTGTTAAGAAAGTAGACCTTAAATTATCTTACCACAAAAAAAGAAATGGCAGTTGTATTATGGGATGGGCATATTAGCTAATGCTATGGTGGCAATTATTTTGCAAAATATAAATGTATCAAATCAACACATTGTGCACCTTAAACTTGCACAATGTTACAGGTCAATTATATGTCAATAAAGCTCAGAAAAATAAAGGTATTCTCATGTTTCTCATTCTGAAACACAGGCTTAATGGGCAGAGCTACGTAGGCCATATTTTTCTCAAGGCAGGAATCTAAATCTCCCAGAGGGGTGCTGTACAATGCCTCTTAAGACCTAGGTTTGGAAATTGCAAAGCATCACTTCTACCTATTTTCTATTGGCCAAAGCAAGCCACATGGGGAAGTTCAGCATCAATGTGCTGGGGAAGGGCAAGAGTACCCTTCTCAAGGTGTCAGGGATGATAGATAACTGTTAAAAACTAATATAATTAATCGTAGTCATAATTTTAACCATCCTTTGTTTTTTTTAACAATAAAGCCAATATGTCTTATAATGTCAATATCTACAGTCTGTGAATCTTTTTGTCAACATTCTTTCATGGTAATTGTTTCTTTGTTTGTATATGCATGTATGCTTTATTGGGATATTATATATCATAGAATGTTATCCGAAGTAATTTTTGGAGTTTAAGTACAATCTTCCAGAGATAAATTTTTTTATTTCTGCTAAGAAACTGATGATGTATTCAGCCCCAGAGATGGGAATACTAGCTCCCATGCTTTTTGAAAAAAGAGGCAGTTTATCAGGAAAGACAGAGCAGACAAATTAGCAAAGGTGCCAAATATTCTCCAGAGAAAAGATCTACATGGGATATGACTCATTTCCATTTTGGAGGTCCCACATTCTTCAAAAACCTTTTATAAATGAATTGGGTGAGAAAGCAGAAGGAAGGAATTTGGAGCAGTAACCAAGGTCTAAATCAAACTTTTAAACTATCAGGATGCATTTGATCAGGAAGGCTAATTACTGTAATGACCAACCCCCAACTTCTGTGGCTTAATGTAACTCAAACGTTGTGCTCGCTCATGCAACAGTTCAACATGGGTGTCGTGTGGATGGCCTTTGGTGGAATGACATAAGGAACAGGCTTTACCTTCTTATAGCATGGCTACCACATAGGAAGAACCTCAGTGTCTCCTGCTGAGTTTTCTTTTTCTGTCAGCCAGAAGAAAGTGGAGGGGAGAGCAAGAGATATTCTGTTGTGCTGGTCCTGGAAGTGGTGTTTAAAATATCCATTCACATATGCAAAGGATGTGGGAAAAGCGGCGTGTGCATAAAAGGAAATGGTTTTGGTAAAGAACTCACCAGTGAGCATGATGCATGCAGTTATAAGCATAACTGGCTGAACCTGAAACCTTCCTATAATGAAATAACTCAAACACCGTGGGGTAGCTTTAGTATTAGTGACTATATAATAATGGTAAAAGAACAGGTTATAATGTTAGGAAGTCTAAACTAGGGTGGTATGTGGTAGCCACAGCTGACTGTGACAGGGGAGGAGAGAGAGCGCTTTATGTCTGTGCTGCCTCATACTCTCCTCTCCTCCCTCCCTACCCCAGCAACCACAATAAGAGGACACAGAAGAAAACCTAAGAAGTTATACCTGGACTACCAAAGGCATCACTGTATCAGTAAGCATGAATGACATAGGACTGTTAAAACCACCTGGTTTTAAACTGAGGTAAGGGTAGTTTGGAGTTCCGTCTGGCTCCATGGATTCTGTTTATGGTGGGTCACCTTGGCAGGGGCAGTAGAGGTTTTAGAACAGTGTCCCCAGATTTCTGTGCATGAGTGTTAATCTCCAGTTTCACTATGAGCTGTTTGGCATCTGCTTCCAGTGGTGCATGCAGAATCCCTCCCTTTATGTTTGCATCTCAACTCGAGACATAACATAGTTCCTACAGAATAAGAATACGACCTTCCAGAAAGTGGGCTTCAACCATATCCCAGTGATGAGCCCTATGGGAGGAAGGGAGGACAGTCTTGCAGGGCTGACATGGGAATGCATACAAATGCTGACATTATGATTAAAATCATTGTGACCTTATTTACACACCTAGTGTGTGAAGAAGGTTTTGTCAGTTCTATCAAGAACAATTTTAGTGATGCCCATTATGGGTAGAATTAAATTGATCATCATAAAACATACCCAAATTTTACCATCAGAGTGATATAGCTGAGCACTTTCACAGTTTGCATGTCCGCTTGGCATGGGTTCAGTCCCCCATTAACTTCTAAGTCCCCTGCAGCAGCACATAGATATATATATACATGCAGGGACTGACTTTCCTTTACTCAGAAGCTGACCTTGAACACTGCTATCAGCTGGCAAAGTAATGATCCCACTTCCTGTAGAAATAAGCTATCCATTTGCTCCAAAGATATTTCTTGTAGAAGAGAAAAAAAAACCAAACAAACAAGGTTTAAAAATACTCCAAACCAAGAAGGGCTGAGCTCACAAACAGCATGGCTTGTTCCTTGAATGCTGCAGGCATTGCTTCAAGCCAGGCCGTTTTGTCTTGGTCATCTCACAAGGCTGCCGGGCCATGTCAGAGAAGAGCGGTGAACCCATGGTCTCCTGGAAGAAACCTGGCCAAGGTCATTTTTCATTTATATATCCTGCTTTTCATTTTCAAGAAACCTCCCACTTGGGTTTTTGTTTGTTTGTTTGTGTTTGTTTTTGTTTTTTTTTTACAGTGCTTGCAAGGTGCTGTATTTACGCTCTGTGTGCTTAAACAAAGACTCCTTCAGCAGAGGCTCCTTCACCTCTGATGTTCATGTCCTAGGCTGCATGTTCTGTCATCTAGACCAGGTTGTAAATTCTTGATTTTAGCATGAACTTCTCTGTCCCCATAACACCAAACTACACTGCTCACAAATCCATAGATTTTCAAGAGATGGCAATGATTTATTATAATGAATTGCTCCTTGTCTCTGACCCCTGACACTCGTTGCCATTAGATGTGGTAAATTATGTAGAATCAGGCATTGGGATCTCGAATTGGAGTTTTGCATCGCATTTGGAAAGTACTCCTAAGGCAGAGAGATTAACTAGGTGGGTAATAACTAAGCAAAGGAGATTCAGATTGCAAATTTTCAGGATGAGATGTCAACACATGCTACATTTAAGTAACAGATTGGATTGCTCCCCATAGCCTGAGCCCCAGGTCCTCCTGCGTAAAATAAGGTGCTTTTCGGAATGGAAAGTTTTATCACAAATCCAAACAAATTTCAGGAATGCAAGACAAAAAGGGACACCGGGGCTTTCCCCTGAGCAAAAATCCACCAAGATTGACTATGCAAACAATTCCAGTGCATGGTAACACAAGCAGGCATTGAGTGTTTCCAGGTTCTGCTCCACACATGACACAGAGAGGAAACTCAATAACATATATGCTCTTCTTGAATCAGGCCCCAGAGAAGGCCAAGTGAAAGCGTCCCCCGCAGGAACCCTAAGAGGAAAGTCAGATAGGTTCCATATATGTGCATTCAGGGGATGAGCTTCAAGTGAGGACCAAGTGGAAGGGAGTCCTCCACTGGGTCCCTCAGAGGAACAGACAGAAGTGGTCAGCATATGTGAGCTCAAGGAATCAGGCTAGAGAAGTCACGGTGAGAGGGCATCCACTGCAGGATTCCTAAGGTTTAAGAAAGGGAAAGTGCCTGCATGTTTGCACTCAGGGATCAGACCCAAGAGAAGGCCAAGTGAAAGGAATTCTCTGCTGGATTACTCCAAGGAAAGGGATGGGGGAGGGGTAGCAGCCTGTGTGCTTTCAGGGAAACAGTCCAGGGCTCTCACTTGCTCTTAAGTTAGATTCCTAAGAAGTCAAGACGGGAAGGCAACTTACACCAGGTAAGGGAGGGAAGAAGAGAAAGCATGAGGGTAGGTGCTCAGGCACATTTGTTATAAATGGATGAAGAGAATGTGTCTAGATGGCATTAAGGGACAAAGTGAATCTTGGCTAAGCTCTTCTGTTTCTTTCTTCCACTTTGGTTTTGCATCAGGACAGTGAATGTCAGAGCTACCGCTCCCTTTCTATATTGATTTATGAGAGTTTACATTATTGAAAACAAGGAGATGCTTTTTCTTATACGTCTTTGATATAATAACCCCAAGTCAAAAACATTGCCATGCATTGATAGTACATATCCCAGTGGTGGAAAGTAAATCACAATGAAGAGATCAACCTCAGACTGCAAAGGCAGGTCTGTGAGGACACAGTTCTTCATGGGTCCTTCCTACTCCTGCACATCTTGTGAACAGAGATTTTAAGTGTCTTTTTTATAGACTGTCTTTTCAAGGATGTTTGTATAATGAATAAGCTTGGAAGATGAAATGATGTCTCTCTCTGGAACAAAGGGTGAGTTCACATACTGTCCAGTATAATAAACAGTACTCTGTCCCTCCAGATCAAAGGGAAGGCATGTTTACTGCCCTTTATAGAATGATTGAGACGCTCTAATCTCAGCATTGCTCATGTGAAACGCAACCTTTGTTTGTACGGATATCCATAGAGGCCCATTTATTGTCCCTATGGAATGTGGGACAGAGGGAGCTGATGCAAATATTCTGAGGCTCATACTGCTTGTTGTGCTGTGAGTAATAATTTCATTTATCTCTGACACAGGAGTCTCATGTTTTCTGACAGTATCTTTGGAGCAGACTAACATATTAGCTTGCAAGCGTTATAAATTCTGAGACCCTTCACTGTTCTTGAGGCAGCCTAGGTGGGCACTCCAGGCCCAAGTTCAAATATAAACATATTAGTGATCTAGAGTTTTTACCTTAGGGTACTTTGTTGTTGTTTATAAAAATTGATTACTCACCAAAAACTCAAGACCTATATATTATATATAATTCTATTAGAGATTTACTTATGACAGTATTGATTTGTTACCCAAACTAAATCATGAAGTTAAGAATAAAAGACAAGTTGTAAGCCATGCAACAAATTTCCTGAGAAAATTAGCATTATCTGAGGATTATAATATGTTCATATTGAATGCTAGAAATAAATAATTCAAGGGGAGAAATAAAAGGGTAATTAACGGAAGAAATTCAGTGTACATAAATTATGTGCACATTTAATTTAGGCAAATTCAATTTTATGTTTTTATGAGAGAGAGTAATAGTGGCAATGAAAAAGATTGAGAATGAGGGAAAGGAGGGAGTGAGGGAGAGAGAGAAGGGAGAGACAGAGAGGAAGAATTTGAATAGAAGTTCAAGTAACGTGGGCAAATCAGTCTACCACTGCAGGAAGCACAAGGTGAGGAAAAACAAGGTGAGAGGTATGATGTTACATGGGCCAGTCCCAGTTCAGGCATGCATCTCAAAATGAGCAGCTATTTGTTTCCAGTGAGATTCCAGTGTTTAAAGGTGTGTGCTTTTCAGATAACAGGGCTTCTCCAGACAGCCAGTCACTTCATTTGGTGCTAAACTAAAGAAAGAGCAACCTACTCCCATGCTTAGGCAAGTATCATGTGTTGGACTTTCTAGGTAGCATTTTAGCAGCTGATGTGTCACCTTTCTAAGGAATTTTCAGTTGTCATTTTGATGTAATATGGGGTGGACAAAAGTAGGTTTATAGTCATTCATATGGAAAATAATACAATAATTAACAAATACTAATACAAGTATCAATTGTGTGTTTCACATACTCATGACTGTAAACCTACTTTTACCCACCCTGTATAATGACTTTTGTTCCTAATTCTCCAAGCACTGTTTTTCTCAGCCTAAGAGAGATCCATGACTGTATCCATCAGAAATAAGTCAGCACGACAGATGCCACCCTAAGCATCTCAGGGAGAAAGGAGTTTAATATAGGAAATTAGAGTATGAAACAACCATTGAAAGTGCTAGAAAAGTCAAAGTTAGAAATAACACACCTGTGTTATTTTCCTGTGTTATTTTTCAGGGAATCTGCAAGTGAGGGAATCTGCACAAGACGCTGATGACATCTCAGCTGCCCCACAGGAGCTCACACTATGTCTTCTGCAAACCCTTTGCAATTTCCCAAGAGTCTTCTTTTAATACTGCTGCATTGTAACATCTTCTACCTCTATTCTGCCTTCCAAATAAAATAACGTGTGGATCCTTCTTACTGGCAATATTTAACTGAAGCTTCCCCACTGTGATAGAGATACAAGTATAAATCAGGGTGTAGATTGTGCTGATTTGATAAAATCTGTCACACTGTACCCCCCTTTGACAAGTCCATATCTAAACCCACTATATGTAACTTTCAAATGACAAAAATGGTCCCAAATTCTTTCACCTCACATGATAGAAATAAGACACTTTCACTTTCTCCTCCCAATATGAAACTCTAAACTCCCAACATTCCTTTATTCATTTTTTCTGTGATATTTATTCCCCTTCTAGTTTAGTCACAATTTTTTTGATGATCTGTGACCTTAAGTTATAAGGCTAACCATCTTGCATATCCATTATAGAAACTAGCGTGTGTAAAGAAGATGGTGGACATAAATTTGTTAATATATGTGTACATATATAGACACATATACATACATATATATATGAATATATCCCAAAGCACACAGAAAAAATGCTTAACACGTAATGTCTTTATTTTTGTAGTTGGTCACAATGTAGGTGTCTATAACTTCCTTCTTTCTTTACCCAGTCAATTTTTCTTTTTTTCATGGCTAATCATCGTGGTTTACCTCTCCTAAAAGATATGACTCCTTAAAGATCCTGCCTGCCTTGAATTGCTATATTTTCCAGTCATTTTTAACACTAGCACAGAAGTCCTCCAAAGAATCATTTGAATTCCATACTCAACACATATCCACCTTGACCCCTCACCTTCTCATAACAATCAGGATCAATTAATGCAGAAAATAGAGTAACATTTTGCCTGTTCATTAACTGCTGGGCTGAATCCTAAATGGGTCATTTGGCAATTTTGGTTTTTGCATCATTGGGAGAATTGTTGCAGCTCTGGTGGAACTAATATTCTAAACCAGCAGAGCTCTCAATGATGTGAGGGATTAATTATAATCAATCTGCCACCTGGTAAATCATTTCCCTCTCCCTCACAATGGCGCCATGTTGAGTTCTCAGCATTTGTCCTTGCCATTGGCAGATTGGTCGCTCAGCAGTGGGAGTAGAGAATCAGTAGGAAAACTAAGAAACAGTGCCTTACCTAAGGTAAGCGGAAAATCAGGGCCAGCCTTTTTTCTCATACTTAGGTATTTTTTAACCTATATCATTGCTCACATTATTTATATAAACTTTTGTCATCATTGGGGAAAAAATCTACAAATAAATCTCTGCATTATCTTTCCTATTCATACCTCATTGGCTCCCAAGCAATTTGGAGACAAAATTATCTTTAAGATTGAGCAGCCAGATTATTCTATAACGTCTCAACAGCTAGATCACATGCTTTCTTCTGACTTTCTTATACAGGCAGCTGCAAACTTGTCTCGGAATAGAAAATTTAAAATTTTTCTTAAAATATTTTTCAGTTTCAGTAGGTGCAATATTGATATTGCCCAAATAATTTGACAAATAACAATAGTAAGCAATTCCAAGGCACTTAAACCACTGCATATTCTTTACATGTAATGAGTCCTTTGACCCTCATAACACCTTTAGGAGGTAGGTACTATGTATACCCATTTTATAGGTTTGGAAACTAAGGCAAGGTGTTAAATTACTTGTCAAAGGTCACACATCTACAGTCTGGTGGAGTGCAAATTTAAATGCAGGCATTTTGATTTCAAAGTGCATGCTCCTCCTAATCTCTTAGCTATCTATCTCACACTTGGCCCACCATGATACATTTTTACTAACCTCATTTTGAACTTTCATAATCTACCTCCTATATAGTTTGCTGTTGAATCTCTCTAGGAGAAAAATCAGTTCATAGACTAAAAACTGTCATGTTTAAAAGATGATGAGTTAAACCAAATTTTGTAACTTTATTTTAATTTAAGACAACACAATATTTTTTAATTTAGGCATTGATAGACTGTTTTGATTGTCATTAGAACTTCCACAGGAAAAAACCCTCTGATTTTATTTTGGCAGTGTTTAAGTTTCTTATCAATTAAACAGATAATAGCCTTAAATAATATATGTCCAAAGGCTTTGATTTATCTAGAGATTTTCCTGTGTCCACTATCCTCTCAGTTAAAAAATAAAAACAAAACAAAATATTGTGCAATTTTATGCTATATGAAGATTTACAACCTTTTGGCTAATCTCTGAGCCAGGATACCTAAACAGGTTTGAGAAAATTAAATTGGTGAAGATGGGATAAAAGCATTGCAACAGTACTGAACACATGAGTGAGCTCTGGTGAATATGTATACGTGTTGGTACCAAGTATTGGTTCAACTTGGTGTATTAAATCAGAGGAGGAATTGATAAGAGAGAAACCAAAAGACTGTTTGCCAAGTGTGTGGGATAACTATTGGCTTTCTGGCTGCTACTTCAGAGTCATTTGGGTTTTCCAATGAATATGTGGGAAGATGAAACATGGAGAAAAGACATGAGGAATACACTCCTGCTTTTATGAAGACATTCCATCCCTACCTCCAGATATTTCCGAACAACATAAAGACCATGCCAGCAATGAGAATTGAGGACATTTCTCTAAAATTGCTGATAGCATCTGTACCTGTGGATTGTCTGAGGGATATAGTATCTGCAATGTATATGGGTCCATATTTTAAGAGCAAAATCTAAATGATACTTTAAAAAGGTGTCAAATTGCATTATCCTGGGATGTTTTGAGGAATTCATAACCATGGATCAAGCCTTTCTCTCCTTCTCTGAGGCAAGCAATAGTACCTCTTTGGAGAACAAAACAGCTGCACTAACTCTTTAAATATTGGTATAATTGGCATAAAGAACTGTAAAGGAACAAAATGGTCACAGCCAACAAGCCATTTACAAATACTTAATATTCAAAGGAAGAATATTAGCATTTTATCATGGAAACACTCACACTTTACAATGGCATTTTAAATATTATTACTGAAAAAGAAGGAAGTGTGACCTATGTGTATAAAAGGAAAAAAAAAAACACCATTCCCACAGTCAAAAAGAACATTCACAAGGACAGACGGCATAAAGCTGGAGAGCAAGTATAAGCCTTTCCAACCATCCAATGTGAAATGTTCACTGAAGATACTTATTTGATCTGTGTTGCTCCTTTGATCTACATAAAATACAATTCTCTCTTCTGTCATTTGCCCATTTTTTTCTCATCTTTTCTTTCTACTCTTTAAGCCTATCTAACTTTAATTTCCTGCTTCTCTTACACATACTGTGGGTTGAATTGTGTCTCTCAAAAAGATATAACCTAATCATATCCTGACCACCAGTACTGGAGAATGTGACCTTATTGGAAATAGTACCTTTCCAATTATAATCCAGTGAAGATGAGGTTGTACTGGATTACGGTGATCCTCAAATCCTTATTTCCTTACCCTAGTGTCCTTACAAGAAGAGACAGGGACACAAAGGAAGAAGACCATGTGATGACAAAGGCAGAGTCATGAATCTCAAAATCTATTTTGTCTTAAGTCTATTTTGTCTTAGAAGACTTAAGTCTTTAAGTCTTTTGTCTAGTATTAATAAGGCCACTCCAACTTTCTTTTGGCTACTTTTTTAAAAATAATTTTTAGGTGGTCTGCCTGAGCAGGATGGCTGCTGCTGCATGGGGGATGGGTCACTGCAGGGATCCGGCCGGCTACTCTCAGTTCTATTCCCGGAGCCTCCTTCCCCGGTCTCTCCTTGGGCATCTCCAGCCCATTCTGCACCCCTCTCCCCTTTGCCGGAGAGCAGGCGAGAAAAAAGGAAAGGAAGGGAGAGAGAGAAGCTTCGATTGGTTGCTTCCCATATGTGCCTAGACCCGGGATCGCTCATGCCCAGATTGGGGCTCAAACCCAGATGCAGAACATGGACCTAGATCAAACCAATCAGCATATTTCATTGACTCTGGTCTTGGAGGCTGGTTTAAGGGAGATCATGTGAGCTAAGCCCATCTAATCCTAGTGAATCTTAAGAATTATTCTGGAAATGCAGGGACAAAAATGCACCCATTTTAATGCTGGATATGGACAGTTGTGGTAATTTTTTAACAACAGAGATGTAATACAAATAGAAAGGTTAAAGCAATGTTTAACAAGATGCTAGGAATGGCAACATTTTATTATAGAGTTAACTAAAAATATTTTGGAGGAAAAACATTTTTTTTTAAAGATTTTATTTATTTTTAGAGAGGAGAAGAGGGAAACATCAATGTGTGTGCGGTTGCCGTTCACGCGCCCCCTGCTGGGGACATGGCCTACAACCTAGGCATGTGCCCTGACTGGGAATATGAACCAGCATCCCTTCTCTTTACAGGTTGGAGCTGAGTGTTCACCTGTCTTTGACCAAAAAAATGGCATGGCTCCTGTGCCCCACCTACCCTATGCACCTGATCTCATGCCAAGAGATTTTTTCTTTTTGTTTCCTTGGATAAGAAAAGTCCTCAAAAGGAAATAGAAGAGGTGAAACAAAAAAATGGCAGAAGCACTAAAAGGCACCAAAATCAATGAGTTTTGAGCAGTGGAAAGAATGTCTCGATAGGTGTATTGCATCAAATGAAGAGTTCTTTGAAGGTGACTGAAGTCTAAACATATAGGAATAAATACACTATTTTTATAAATAAATTCCATTTTCTGGCCCCCTCATATCTATTTAGGATACAAAAACACAAACCATAAAATAAAAAATAATTAAACTGCATCAAAATTGAAAACTTATGCTCATTAATGAAGAGTGTTAAGAAAAATAGGCAAAGCTATAACCTGGGGCAAAATATTTCCAAAGCACTCATTTGACAAAGGACCAGTATCCTGAAAATAAGTATTTATCATTTGTTATCAATTAACATAAATGCATAATAAACATATATGTGCATTTTACAATTCAATCCTGAGAAGACAAGACACAAAAATTGGGAAAAAACTTGAAGGGATGCTTCAAAAAAGAACATATAGGAAAGACAAAAATGCACATGTGAAGATGATCAACATCATTAGTCATCAGGGAAATGCAAATTAAAGCCACTATGTTATACCAGCACTATCTCCCAGAGGACAAGTATTAGTGTGGATGTGGAGCAACTGGAACTCTCACACTTCGCTGCAGGCAACAACTTTTGATAACAATTTGACAATTTCTTCTAACACTAAAAATATATAACCATAAGACCCAGCCATCCCACTTTCAATTATTTATCCAAGAAAAATGGAATCATGTATCCAAATAAAATCTTGAACATAAATGTTCTTAGCAACCCTATTCTTAATATCCAAGATCTGGAAACAATCCATATATCAATCAACAGGTAAATGGATAAACAGACTACATTATACTCACATAATGAAAAGCTACTCAGCAATAAAAAGAAATGAACTACCGATATACACAAAAACAGATTTATTGAAAGAAGCCAGACACACACACACACACACACACACACACACACACACACACACACACACCCGCCAAACAGAGCAATCAGAGCAGATGTTATTTGGGTCAGGAAGTGGGGAGGATTGACTGCATGGAACATGGGTAAACTTTCTGGGATGATGGAGAAGTTCTACAGTTTGATTAAAGTGCTGGCCCAAATAGTATATAAATCTTCTGAAACTCCATAAACTGCGCCTTTAACATGGGTGCATATATTGTATGTGAATTTTACTTTAATAAAATTTATTCTGTAAAATAATATAATGGAAGAAGAGGATAACCATTTAAATACAATAATATTCATTTCAACATCACTTTCAAAAACAAAAATGTTTGAAAGTAGAGATGTATTCTGTTAGTTTGCTGGGGTGCTATAACAAAGCACTACAAACTCAGTGGCTCAAACAACAGAAATTTATTGTCTCACAGTTCTGGAAGCTAAAAGTCCTTGGATCAAGGTACCAGCAGATATCTGAAGCTGCTAGGGAAGGATCTACACCAGGCTTCTCTCCTAGCTTCTGCTAGCTGCTTGCATTGTGGCAGCATAACTGCAATCTCCCCATAGTAATCTCCCTGTGTGCGTGCTTGTCTGTCTTCATATGGTTTTCTTTTCATAAGGACGCCTGTCATATTGGATTAGGGACCCACCTTACTCCAGTATGACCTCATCTTAACTAGTTACATCTGCAATAACCTTACCTCCAAATAAGGTCACAGTTCGAGGGGTTGGAATTTCCAAATAGTGAACTTTTTGTGGGGGACACAATTCGACTCATGATGCTTTTAAAATTGTGCTGTGCCTATAAATCCGAATAGCATTCAGCTTTAATAAATCATACTCCCAACTAAGGATATTGTAAAATATTACATTTTGTTGTTCAATGAGTAAAACAGCTTAATACATGTATGTATCTATATAGATACATGAATACATATGTGTATAATTATTTTATATGAATATATATGTGTATAATTATTTTATAAGTACAATTCTGTGCATAAGATATTGACATTAATATTTTGTTATTTTTGTGATTGTACAATTAGAAATTTCTTGAATTGTAAGCTAAGTATATTATAAGGATGGATTTAGCTTTTTGAGTCCTCTTCTTCATGTGCCTCAACTTCACATGGAATAACAAAAGCTAATGACTTTATATGACAATTGGAAGCTCTACTACCATGTTGACATAGTCTTATTGATACAATAAGCTTATTGTATCATTTAAAAGATGTTTTTCCAAATGTCTCTACTTTTTAAGAGCATAATGGGAACATTTTATTTCAGATAGAGCTCATCAACTGATGTATGATGGGTTCACTGAGGCTAAAGCTTAAGATCCTGCAAATGAGTTGTCAAATTCCCTTAAAAGCCAATTTAAACTTCTGTAGCTGACTTTTACTCGTAATATTACTTCCACACAGACCAAAGAGTAGCCAAGCTTGACAGGAAAGAAACAACTGAGACACAAAGCATTGAAAGTAAGACTCTCTGAGCATAACAATAGCAATGATTTTGATCCTAAATATACTTTAGGCATTTCACATTCATATTTTGAATTATGGGAAGAAACTAAAAAAGTGAAAACTATGATTATATGCACTGGAAATAAAATAATCTATTTTTTAAAAAAAACATTTAGAGAGCTCTGGATGTGTTTTGAGTGGAGGATGGGTAAGTAAGCTGCTTCAGTTACCCCAATAAAACTGAGAACAGACAAGGCTAAGAGAGACTCACAGATTCAATGCAATACCTATGAATATCCCAATGGCCATTTTCCAGAAACAGAAAAAAAACAGTTCTAGAATTCATATGAAACCACAAAAGACCCCAAATAGGCAAACCAGCCTTTAAGAAGGCCAGTCAAGCTCAAAGCATCACAGTCCTGATTTCTACATATATTGCAAAGCTACAGTAATAAAACCAGTGCGGTACCGGCATGAAAACAGACACATAGAGCCCTGGCCAGCATGGTACAGTTGGTTGGAGTGACGTCCTGTATATTGAAATGTCACAGATTTGATTCCTGGTTAGGTCACATGCCTGGATTGCGGGTTTAATCCCAGTCTGGTGGTTCAAGAGGCAACCGATCCATGGTTCTCTCTTACTTTGATGTTTCTCTCTCTCTGTCTCTCTCTCTGTTTCTCTCTCTCCCCATCTCCTTTCCCTTCTCTTTAAAATCAGTAAGCAGGTACTAGGGTGAGGATAACAACAACAAAAAGACACATAGATAAATGGAACAGAATAGACAGTCCAGAAATGAACCCATGCAAATATAATCAAGTGATCTTTGAAAAAGACAAATGTATTTAAAAAGTAAATAAATTAATTAAAAAAAAAGAAAAAAAAAAGAAAAAGTGTGGCAAAAATACATCCTGGGGAAAGACTAGTGTGTTCAACAAGTGGTGATGGCAAAGTTGGATATCCACATACAAATGAATAAAATTGGATCCTTATCTTACATCATACACAAAAATCCACTCAAAATGGATTAATGATTTCAATGTAAGATGTGAAACTATAAAACTCTTAGGAAAAAAATATAGGTAAAAACATTCATGACATTGATCTTCACAATGACTTCATGGATATGACACTAAAAACACAGGCAGCAAAAGTAGAAATAGACAAGTCAGCCTATGTAAAATTAAAAATCTTTTGCATACCAAGTAAAACAATAGACTAAAAAGGCAACAGATGAAATTGGACAAAACATATTTTCTTAAGATTTTATTTATTTATTTATTTCTAGAGAGAGGGAAAGGCAGGGAGAAAGAGAGGGAGAGAAACAACAATGTGCAAGAGATACAGTGACCAGTTACCTCTCGCATGCCCCCAACTGGGGACCTAGCCCGCAATCCAGGCATGTGCCCTGACTGGGAATTGAACTGGAGACCCTTTGATTTTCAGGCTGGCACTCAATCCACTAAGTCACACAAGCCTGAGATGGACAAAACATTTTTAAACATATGTCTGATAATGGTTAATTTCTAAAATATAAAAGGAACTTCTGCAACTCAATACAAAAAAACCTAACAATCCAATTTAAAAAATGGGCAGAGGACCTGAATAGACATTTCTCCAAAGAAGACCTACAGATGGCCAACCCATATGTTGAAAGATGCTTGACTTCTCCATGGTCATGGAAATGCAAATGATATCATCTTACACATATGAGGATGGTTATTAACAACAACAGACAACAAATATTGGCAAGGTTGTGGATACATTGGAACCCTTTTACACTGTTGATGGGAAAGCAAAACTGTGCAGTTACTGTTAAAAGCAGTATGGAGGGTCCTCAAATATTAAAAGTAGAATAATCAAAATATCCACCATCTTACTTCTGGGTATTTATCCATAAAAAAATTGAAATCAGGGTTTTAAAGACATATCAGCACTGCCACATTCATTGCAGTATAATTCACAATAACAAAATTTTGGAAACAACCTAAATATCCATCCAGATTCATGGATAAAGGAAATGTGGTACACTCATACAGTAGAATATCATTCAGCCTTAAAAAAAAGAAGGAAATTCTGCCATTTGTGACAACATGGATGAACCTTAGGGACATTATGCTAAGTGAAATTAGCTAGACACAGAAGGACAAATACTACATGATTCCATCTAAGAGATATCGAAAGTAGCCAAACTCAAAGAAGTAAACAACAGAATTGTGGTTTTCAGGGGCAGAAAGGAAAGGTACATAGGGAACTGCAATAAACAGTTATATAATTTTAGTCATACAAGATAATTTGTAGAAACCTCCTGTACAATATTGTACCTGTAGATTATAATGCTGTATCACACAGAGAATATTTTGTGTTCTTAAGTTCTTAATTATGTTAACCACAAGAAAATTGATAGTAATAAGAAAAACCTTGCTGGTACCTTGATCTTGGACTTCCAGCCTACAAAACTCTGAGAAAATACATTTCTGCTGCGTACACCACTTGGTCCGTGGTATTTTATGGCAGCTCAGATAGACTAATACACCAGGGAATTCACAGCCATGTTCCTCAAGTCCCAAGGTCTGCAGGCATCTTTCTTACTGCCTTTCAGAGTATTCCCATGCTTGGTGTGGTGTTAGGTTCGGGGCTTTTAGTTATAAGACTGAAAACCTAGAGAAGGGGCTTTTCCATGTCTGGCACTGTCCTTTGAATGCAAGCACTTGAAGGTCACCAGGCAGAGGTATGGGAGAACTGCCTTACGTAACCCCATTTCAATTTATAAGGACCAAATGAAATAGGCTTATTTTAGATATATGGCGGGATTAGACCTATTTTTTTTTGTGACCCTCCTATTCAGATCACTATACCCTCAGCATTAATGGGATTAAAATATGCATCAGATTCAGTTCCCACAACACTGCTCTTCTCTCTTTTAATTTATTCTTTCAATCAGAGTACACACCTGCCTAGAGACCTCGGCCACCTTAAACACCTAGACTTATTTCTTCTTTGCTAATTCCTGCATCTCTGGAGATTTTAACTTGCTTTAAGGCACACATAAACACCTGTCTATAAATCTCTATAGCTGCAGCTTTGCAAGCCTTATATTTGCTCCCTGTACAGTTTAATTCTAGCCCATTACTGTCAATAATTGCAGGTATTAAATAATATACAGAGACCGGCAGAAGTAACGCCTCCTCGAGTGTGGTTGGTAGGGTAATAATAAGGGAGTAATAATTTATAGTTTTAGCATTTCACCTAAAATGTTATATGGCATGCTTGAGTCTAATATTGTTCTGTTACCCAATGACATCCTCATGATTTTGTAATAAAAGATTTTGTAACAAAATGGGGCGCTATTTGTGCTGGACCCTGTATATATTTTTTTTGCTTCTTAAAGTTAAGTACCTTGTTTATCCACAAGACATTTCAAATCTGTAAATAACAGGATACTATGGGATGGAAGGGGCTGCCTGTGGATTGTTACAAGAGAACTGACCCCTTTTCTCAGACCTGGATATGACATCCTCTGAACCCAGAGGTCCCAGTAACTTGACACTTTCCTGGTGCCCATTAAATTGTTCTTTAACAGTGGTTGAAAGGTTCCAGCAGCAACTCTGAGAGCCACCAGAGGTACTGCAGCATCTGTGGGGTTGCAGGGCCTGCCGCCTTGTGGCTCATCATATCTCAGAAAATGAGCTCCTGGCTTCTTCCACCTTCTCAGCCCAGCCCTGGTTACACCCCTCTAAATCCAATATGCCTTCCAGTCATTGCTATTGTTTTCACATGCTTAGCCTTGGTAATCTGGCAATTAATGTTGGCACTTCAAAGAAATTACTAATAATGCTTGACTCCTGGTTCATATACTCTCTGTCCTTCATTACGATGACTCACAGTGGCCCAAATTTCATGAGACTTTGAATTTTTAACATCTTTTTGTGACCCAGAGGAGTGTGGTTGACTTGTATAAAGACCTGACCAGGTTTGGTTCTTACAAGTCCTTTAAAATCACTTTTTGGGTGCACATTAAACTCTTATTTGTAAATAGTTACAATTAAGTGTTAGTTTTTAAAAATGTGTTACAGAAATAATTAGTCCCTACTCTGCATCAAATAGAATGCAGAGTTTTAAAAATACAAGTAAATAATCCCAAGTCATCTATGCTTAACATCAATAGTAATATCCAAACACCAATGCCGATTAAAATGAAAACCATTCACTATTATTTGTGAAACAATATTTGCATTTTGGAACTGTGTTTGAAAATGAAAATGAACTCTCTTCCATATATACACAAAGAACCATTAATTAAACACAATGGTTTAATCGTTAGCAGCTTGCAGAGTCAACCAAGCCATATGATTTTCCAAGCTCTGGAGAGCAGTTTCTCAGAGAGCACATTTCCTCACCTAAGTTGCATGTATCAGAGTCATCCTCAAAGGCCAAACTAGAAACAGACCAGGAGACAAGAAGATCCAGACTTCATCTGGAGAAGAGGGAACTGATGCTCAAGAAAGGTAAGTGGCTTGTCCAAGGTTATAAAACCAGATGATACTCAACTAAAATTTCTCTTAATGCCCGGACTGCTAATTCAAAATCTCAGAAGTTGCTGGGTGAAATTTGACACTGACGCCTGCACACTGAGGGCAAGGAGAGGATGAAGGAAGAGACCTCTCGATTGGTAGGTAGCAGGTTAATAAGCAAGGGAACTTGCTTACCTGGCTTGTCTCGGATGGCCGCCAGGATGAGTAGAACTCCACACCCAGCCACACAACCGCTCACCAGAACCTTAACGTTTATTCTGCGGCCTTAACTGGGTTCCGTCATGTGCACCACCCAGCGGGGTTCAATCACACATTACCCTCCCCAGGCTGAATTCTTGAAGTGATTCCTGGGTTGGTGGGGAAAGAGCCTCTTGAGGGCTCAGGTCCTGCTTGAGGGTCAATCAGCGGTCACATCTTCCTGATGATTTCTTCCAACACCGACCAATGCTATTTTTATTACATTAATGATTTTCACATTTTAGAGTTATATTGGTGGGACCAAAGAACTTGCCTTTCAAACAAGTTCCCAGATAGCTGCTGATGCTGCTGGACCCAGGAGCCACTCTTGGAGAACCACGGAAGGGTGGCATACGTTTGTGTATTATTTTAATTTTTAAGCACCTTTTTAAAAAGTGTTATTTTGGAGATTTTTGGAAATGCACAAAAGTGGACAGAAGTGTATAAGGCAGCAATTTTCAAACTTTTTCATCTCATGACACACATCAATTAATTACTAAAATTTTGTGGCATCCCAAAAATACATTTTTTGCTGATCTGAGAAAAATAGGTATAATTTTGATTCATTCATACTAGATGGCTATTGTTGTGTTAACTATTGTCATTGTTTTATTTGACAATCTAAGGCAAAAGAGATCAGTGCCCCTGAGTAAATAGTTGGGTATTGCATGTTTTAAAAATTCATGTAGCACACCAGTTGAAAATCACTGGTATAAGAAATAATCACAAATCTATTGAGCACCAACAACAGTCCAACAAGCAATCTAAAAGCCTTAACATGATGCTTTATTATTTTTTCCACACTTTCTCCTGGGAGACAGGCACTCTCTTAAGTTCCAAAATTATAATGAAAATTATGTTTTGCATTTTCACCTTACTAATTTTCAGTTTGCAGTGCTACTTAATGTACTCTGTCTCTACGACTCTAAGAAAAGGTGGAGACGGTGGTTTCTCAGCTTTCATATAACAATGAGGGAAATGGAGGCTCACAAGGTTATTAACCTAGGACTCATACTGAAGTCTGAAAACTCCCCTTATTATTCGATTGTTTCAATTAAAGTTAAGCTCATCTGATTTGAAGGCGAAAGCACATTACTAGGCTGCACTTCCATGAGCGTAGCCAGCAATGGTGACACAATCTCAGACTTGTGGCCAAGTGTTATGTATTTGGTGGCCCAGGTTGCTTTACGAATTTAATCACCACCACCTGACTTAATGTTCATGTCAGAGTATGGGCGTTCTCTTTTCAGGTTAGGACCTGAGTCTCTCTGGGATTCCCTCTCTTGTTTTCAGTAATGTGCACAGTTCTTGTTATTTGTGTGCCTTAGACAACTTGTGAGGCTTAATGAACTATCAAGAGCTTTTTAGATGAATGCTCATTTATAGTAGCATGTGTCTCTAAATAGTTCTCTATATTACACACTCATGCATATTCATATATAGAGTAATCCATATGCATTTGTGATTCAGTACTCAGAAAAAATTATAAAACACCTATGCATGTCAGATAAAACGCCACTGATATCTTAAGAAATCTTTTCCTAAACTGTTAACCTTGGCCTTGTTCTAGCAGTTTCCTCTGTGAGACGGAACTGACTTAGTCAGTGTTGTTATATGCCTCTCAGATAATTTGTGATGGACACTGTGCTCTGGCCGTTTTATGATTAACACAGAACAAAAGAGTGAATGGTCAAAAACTCTCTGGGATAGCTTGGCAGTTACAGTATATTCTTTTCACTGATCTGTGGCTTTGGTATGTGATTCTGGTTTCTACTCTTCAAGTTTATTGAATTATAGTAACAATAAATGGTTTTAGGGAATTTGTGAAAAAACAACTGTTTTCATTTAAGATCTGTAAAGAAATATGAAAATTTATGATACATTTTTTACTCAGGTATGATTGATATTAACGTTGTGTAAGTTTGAGATGAACCTGTTGGTTTGATCCATTTATATATGGCAAAATTATAACTATAGTAGTGTTAGCTAATACCAGTAGTATGTCACATAATTGTCATTTATTTTTTTGTTTTTTCTGTTGAGAACAATTAATATCTAGCCTCTTAGCAACTCTGAAGTTTATAACACAGTATTGTTGACTATAATCACTATACTGTGCATTAGATCTCCAGAATTTGTCTACCAGTTTCAAGTTTGTACCCTTAAACATCTCCTCAATTTCCCCACCCCAGCCTCAGTTTAGGTAACCATCATTCTACTGTTTTCACAAGTTTAGTTTTTTCTTTAGTTTCCATATATACGTGATATACAATAGTTGTCTTTCTGTGACTTATCTCACTTAGCATAATGCCTTCAAGGAAGAACATTGATCCACCTTAAGGCTTTATGATACTTATACTATTAAGAGGCTATTTTCCAGTTTGGACTGCTAATTAGTATACAAAAAGGTGCTCAACATCCTTAGTCATCAAGAAATGCAAATTCAAACCTCAATGAGGTATCACTAGAATAATACCAGAGTAATTAAAATTAAAAAGACTGCCAATACCATGTTGGCAAGGATAAAAAGTAACTGGAACTCTCAGTTAGTTGGAAGGTAAACTGGTGAAACCATATTGGAAAACTGACAGCAACTAAAAAAATTTACAAACATACCTAGGATCCAGCAATTTCACTCCCAGCTATATACACTACAGACATATCTATACGCATGCACCAAATAACATGGACAAGGATGTTCTTGGCAGCTTTGTACGTAATGAGCCAAACCTGGTAATAGTGCACATGTCCATCACAGGAGGAAGGATAAATACCTATATTTATATGTGATATATTCATACAGCGGGTTGTAACTCAGCAATAAGAAATGGATATATGCAAAAATGTGGATGAATGTCACAAAATATGTGAAAGAAAACCAAGCAGAAAAGAGGACCAATTATATGATTTTTTTAATATGGGAATCAAAACAACCACAATTATTTGCTAATGATAGTGTAGGAGATCACAGTGACCCTATGGAGAGTATTAACTATGACACGGTACAATGGAGTTTTCTTGAGAGCTCAGTATGTTCTGTATCTAGATCTGGCTACTGGTTTCATAGGTATATATACATACGTAAAAAAAATCATTGAGCTTCATAATTGAAAATCATTTACTTACTAAAATATTTTAATAGAAATATGATTATATGTCCAGTAGTGTAGAAAAGCCCTGTTGAAGGGACACTTCTGGTCTGGCTGATTTCCAAGCAGCCAGCCTTGGTCCCAGAGTGACCTTGTTTCTGGACAATATAATTTAAATTCTGTGCTTAGGAGCCAGTGATGCTGAAATGTAGATTCAGTGCCATTTCTTCTTCTTATGAAATGCCATGCAGTCATAATTACTTATCATTTTCTGTTCTCAAACACAGACGTTAGCAACTTAAAACCAATTTACAGACTGCTTATCCATCTATGTAGCCAGCACAACTTTCCCAACTCCTTGTAAGCTATTGTTTAAGTAACAACTAGGTGTATCTATTCTTGGAGGACTGTGATGTAAGTCTAAAAGAAGAGTTTCCTTAATAGTCATCTTTTTTGACTTCTAAAAATACATGTCCAATAAATACCTTATTTCATAATTTTTTCATATCAATGTCTTATTTTCAGACACAATATATTATTGTTTCAAAGGATGACAACATGGAGACCTGGATAAAGGTACAGACCCCATTTCCAAAGCATGCTCTAAAGGGCACTGTTTTCTATCTTGGCCCACAAGGCAGGAAGGCACACAAGCCACTACTGGAAATTCAGGCCACTACATCTGCTGAAGCACTGAGTTTTGCTTTTGTTGAAGTTTGGCATGGTCCTCTGTGAGCAGCTGTCCCAGATACAAAATCACGTAAGGGATTAGTTCCCTGGGGATGAAGCAGAAGTCACAGGTTTTGTTTGTCTTTGGAAAGCTCAGAATGCTGTTTCAGTACTGCCTTTCTGATCTTTGAGATGGAGCAAACCCCCATGCTCAGGAGATGATTTTGACACCAGAGGACATGCTTGAATGTCATTTTTCTTCTTGGGAGTGTTTGTTTCTTAAATGGTTACCTTGACATATTATTAAATGTGTCACTGCTCTCAATTAAAATCTCTTTTTACAAGCCAGGTGCCACTCTCAGTATTGCAATGGCTGAAACAAAGTAAAATATGGAAGATTTTTCACATCAATGGTCCTGGTAGAGCCAGAAAATTAATTGGATTCCTTTTAGATGAATCTTTTATGGGTCAGCAGATTTATTCAGAGTTACTTAAAAAGCAGTTAACATTCCATTAGCAACAAACTGTGATCTGTGTCAGCAATAAGACACTCTTTAGTCATTTATTTTAGTGCAAGAAGTCACTTCAGAAAAATGCAATTACTGAGTATCTAAGAGGCAAATAAATACTGAGGCTAGACGAGGTCATTTTTTTTCTTATAGAATTATGCGCATTCTCTTTGATTCTTTGTTTCATTTAATCAAAACATTTGGATGTTTTATTTTTGTCAGTTTATGATCAGGAAAGATGAAATGATTTTTTTAAAACAACACTAAAGCTAACATATTTTTTAAAAGTTCATAAGAAATCATTTCAGTAACAAGTGCTTGGAGCCATTGTACACAGAGGATGGAAAATGCTCTGTGGGGTTTCCCAAGCCCATGTTGAGGGACAGGGACGCTACCAGACATGAAGAGAGGCCTCACCTCAAATGCTGGGGAATCTCAGGGAGGCCAGCGTTCAGATGCTCATTAATGCACCGCACCCTTCACCTGGACTGCGTTGGGCTTAACATCAGTGCCTATACTTTTTGAACTTCTCTTGGTATTGAGAAGAGAGAAGCAGATAGTAGGAAAATACCAAAGGGGTCAGTTATGCTGAAGTTGGCTTCCTATACAATAGAGATGTTCACAGAGCTGAGGCCTTTTTGACTTTAAAAAATATGTATTTATTTATTTATTTTTAGAGCAGGGAAGGGAGGGAATAGAGAGTGAAACATCAATGTGCGAGAGATACATGGATCAGTTGCCTCTCGCATGCCCCCAACTGGGAAACTGACCTGCAACCCAGGCAAGTGCCCCGACTGGGAATTGAACCAGCGACCTTTTGGTTCACAGACTGGCATTCAATCCACCAAGCCACACCTGCCAGAGCACTTTTTGACATTTGAAATAAGTGGATGACAAGGATGCTGGAGGAAACTGAAAGCATCCATGTTATTTTTCTCTCTGAGTTAATGAAATGAATCTGAAATGAACCTCTTTTCCTGGGAAGATGGGAGTAAATTTATTTATCCCCTTTCCTCCCAATAAGTACAACTAAAATCTGTATGTATATACATATACCTATTTTTATATATATCTAGATAGGTGGATGGATATAATTCTGAAAGATGAAGAGGAGAAGGCTGACTGGCTAAAGACAACCTTGGAACTCAAGAAAGGGCCAGGAAAAGGTCAGTCTAGTGGACAGAAAATTTAAGACAGTAACTTGTCTACTCCAGCCAGACCCCATAGAAAGAACTGTGGTCTCACACTAACAATTTAAGGCCAAATGGCAGCCTCTACCTTTACACTCACACTTGCCAGGCTGTAATGAAGTGCCGCAGCCCCTCTTCAGAGGGGTGTCAGGGAAAGTTGAGTAGAAGGTAAGGCTTCCATACTCATAAACAGTAAGAAGGCTCTGCCCCCCACCCCTCACTGCCAGAGAGACTGCATGGAAAGCCTGAACTAGTCACATCCGGCAGTAACAAGACAGTTCCTGCCCTTCCCACCTTGGGTAGTGCAGAGAGAGGACTTTCACCATCTGTCACTCATGATGAGGACACTATCCTTGTGATGTCACTGGGGGCCATGTGAGGAACAAGAACCAGGCACTCATAGCTCTCCTGCCATAGGACGCCCAGTGGGGAGCAGGAACTCCCAGCTGACCCAGCAGTGTTACGCAGCCTCCCACCACTTGAGCGTCAACGGAGGCCGATGGGGAAACCTGGACTTGTACCCTCACTTGGCAGTA